>NC_136783.1:11030186-12230186 GCF_947034865.1 Barbatula barbatula
TAGATGCTTTGGATTAAAACATTTTCCAAATGCATAAATCGTAAATGTACAGTAAATATCATACTTTTAACACCTACAAGCTGACATACACCGTCTCACCTATTTCTCCGGTAACAAGAAAACATTGAGCATCTTGATATGTTTGAAAGCACAATCAGTATAAGAGACACCAATTCTTTTTTTGTCACCTTTTGACAAGGAGAAAAAACCCCGGAAGAAAGAATGCATTTAAAGACAGCCGAAGCCATTCTGTTGTGATCTTGCTGTCAAGATTTATGTCTCGATTAATGCGGCTGTCAGACAGATATATTTTCAGAATAGCTTTATTGCGGTTTTCACAGATAAAACAAACTTAACTGAGAAACAGGAAGTGCATTTTTAAAACTAAATACGCATTTATCCAATTACTTGTGTTCATTTATTATGATCCAAAATAAACACAACTGCGTTATGCGTTAAAAAGTTGTAATTGATACACAATATAAATAACACATAACAAGAAAGAAGGACAAGAAGAGAGAGCAAAAGGAAGCAGCACTTTTGTCAGAGGACTAAATCATTTTGCCATTATGGCTTAAAGCGGAGATGATTTCTCTCCCCTTATTTAATTTGACAACTTATACAGAAGGCCTTACCCTCTACGGACCTACTGTATGTAATATCATTCCAATAAACGTTACAACATCCTACATCATTTCCTAACAGGTACCTATAAAATAAATAGTGGAAATATACTCGGAAACAGTATTTGGTCATATTAAGAACATATTTGTGCCAGTGTGACATTCCTTCATAGCCTTGTAAAGTTTTGGCAGCACTCAACACAGCCGTAGAGTTTTATTTAGCCAACCATTACTACAAAATGACACTTATCCTTCAAAGCTTCTATAGGGACCTTTATAGAAGCTCTGCAACCTACCAGCAAGCATCTTGCATTCACACACACACACACAGGCGTCTTACCTTGTCCCTCAGGTGTTTCTCCGAGCGGATTGACTTCGACTTGAGTGGCGTCGACTTTGAGGAACAGATCATAGAGTCGTTTAATCTGATCTGCAGCCTGTGACAGAGCCACAGAGAGCACTAATTAATGACTTACAATGCACATAAGCCACCGAGCTCGGAGGTTACATAAGCCATTCAAAGTACCTTCAATACACACACACACATTTACACTTTGGGTCAAACACACAGCCCAGTAGTGAGGCCAACCAAACATCTGCTCGGCTGGATATAATGTTCTCCTGACATTCTAAATATGCCTATGAGTGAAATTATGATTAAATAATTAAATAAATTGACTATTTTGTATTAAACGATGTACAGAATACTTAGCTAGCTGTATGAGAAACATTTTAAGACCTTTTGGATTTAGAAAATGAACCATGTTTTTTGTGGTAAAACTGTAGTAACCATGTTTTTTTTTGTGCATTGATTACTATTGGCAAAACCATGGTTGTTATGGGATGTTACTTCTTGTGTAATACTCATATGTAAGAATATTTTGTCATGCTTTCATACAGTGTTTCATACTTTTGTAACTATATTATTATTATTCTTGTGTGAAAATTCAACTAGACTTCTACAAATTAAGTTATATTTTGTGTATAATGGTTTTCTAGACTTAAAAAGACATTAAAGGAATAGTTCATCTTCAAAATAAAGATTATGTCATTATATACACGGCCCCTTGTCATTTTCAAACCTGTATGACTTTCTTCTGCAGAACACAAAAGAAGATATTTTCAAAAATGTTGTTAACAGAAAACGGTTGGTCCCCATTGACTTGCACTGGTTTTGGGTCCATACAATAAAAGTAAAAGGGGACAAATGGTTCCCTATCGATACTTCACTCGTACTGCGTAGCAGGACGCTATGGGGAAAACGTCCCGGTTACGTATGTAACCTCTGTTCCCTGATGGAGGGAACAAGACGTTGTGTCGAAGCCGACAGATGGGGTTCGCCCTTGAGAACCAATCGTCTCTGACTATTTTGAAAAGGCCAATGAAATTGGCGAATGAAATTTGCATGCCGGGGTCCGCCCCCGGATATCCGGGTATAAAAGGGGAGCCGGCGTGCTCATTCATTCACCTTTTGTGCTGAGGAGCCTGAGAGCATCTCGTGACTGCTGCAGCGGACGGCTATTGTCGTGGCAAGAAGGACACAACGTCTTGTTCCCTCCATCAGGGAACAGAGGTTACATACGTAACCGGGACGTTCCCTTTCTGTCGGTCTCTCGACGTTGTGTCGAAGCCGACAGATGGGGTTCCTATGGAAAACGCCACGGCACTAGCCGCGTCACAATCTCTAGCGAAGCGACGTTGACCGGCCTGGGCGAGCCACACGTGAGCGCTATCGCCAAATTTGTAACCTTCCAGTGGGCAGGCAGGGGCTCCCAGAGCTTTTGGCAAAGATGAGTAGCCCCTGCCCTCTGCCAACTCAGACGGCCCCATTGGCGAGGGCCATCCAGTCGTAGGGCTACTGGGTAAGCGCTGTTCCTTCAATGAGGACGTGCGCTACGGAGACCACTTCCCACCCTAGGGGGGAATACAGTGGAGACACCAACATGGTCTCACCAAATAGGGGAGAACTCATGGGAGGTATGTGCGGAATGCCGCAAGGTGGATGTCCACCTGGGGAGGTCATGGGTTGCCACGCGGGGAACCATCTCATGACGACATCTCAGACGGAACCACCCTAGTGGGGGGTTACTACGTGTGGGGCACTAGGTCCGGTTAGAGCTATATGTAATAACTCAGCTTGATACCCGGCCATAGGCGGCAGGGCTGCTCCGCCGAGCCCGCCGCCCTGAGTGCTATTGATGGATGGACGGACTGCCTATTCTTCACCCTTGGGGAAAGAAGGGAGGCAGCCCATAGCGCACTGGTCCACCTCAGAAGGGGAATGGCGCTATGCGCAGGCGTACGCCCCACGACTGCTGGTCTCACCTGCTGGCAAGACTCGAGCTGCCGACTCCCCACGGAGGTTGTAAGCCTCTGCGAGGTATAGCGTAGCCCAACCCGCAACTCTACAGATGTCTGCCAGAGAGGCGCACTAAGCCGATGCCCACGAGGAGGTCACACCCCGAGCGGAGTGTACCGTCACTCAAATGGGCACGGGCTAGGATCGGCACGCCGTAGTGACGGCGTGTGCGACCCAGCGCTACAACTCTCCTCGGATACAGCACTCCCGTTGCTGACCTCCATAACAGACAAGAGCTGCTCAGGGCCTTGAAGCCCTCAGTGTGGTTCGAGTAGAGGCGCAATGCGCTTACTGGACACCCCACGTACAGGTTGGGTCTTTCTCCCGGTGTGGGAGCGCCTGCAAGTTCACCACCTAGTCCCAAAGGGGGGCGGCGGAACTTTGGGCACGTAAGTCGGCCGGGGTCTCAGGATCACGTGAGAGTCACCGGGCCTGAAATTTGGCAATCGGTGGACACGGAATGCTTGCAGGTGCCTCACCCTCTGGATGGACTCGAGCCCCAGCAGGAGAGCCAACCCCCCTCGCAGAACGAGGAAGGGGCTCTCGGCAGGGCCCGAAAAAAGGGGACCCAAAGGTCCACCTTAAGGTCCCAAGAGGGTACAGGGCGCGGACGAGGCCTTAGCCCCTCGCGCCCTAGAGGAACCTAATAATCAGGTCATGCCGCCCCAGAGGCTCACCAGCAACTGGTACGTGATAACCGCGACAGCGGGTACCCACGTTCCAATGTGGAAGGGGAGATTACTCCCCAGCCTCTCCTGCAATAGGACAGCACGTTCCTGAGCGAGCAATTCCGCGGGTCTTCTCCTCGAGAAGAGCACCAGGACGAGAAGGGGCGCCACTTAAAGGCATCCAGCCTTGTGGGCATGGCCCTTGCCTGAGTGACAGTCTCCACCACTGAGGGGGGTAGGTCATCCAGGAACTCCTCGTCCCATCCAGGAGCCAGACCCAGAGGTCCGGCTCGAACGCCACAACGTGTCCATCCCCTGCGAGTAGGCCCTTCGCCAGGGGATTTGGCCAGGGGGAGTTGTCGTCAGGAGTATTAGCTCCGAGGACCAAGTGTAGTTGGGCCCGTAAGGCGCAACTAGCAGCACTTGATACTCCCTTCCCAGACCTTGCACAGGACCTGCGCAATGAAGCTCACTGGGGGGAAGCGTAGTTCCGCTTGTCCCGCGGCCAACTGCGCGCTAGGGCCTCCGTGTCGAGGGGGGAGCCTCGACCAGGGAGTGCCCAGCGGCACTGGGGGGTGTTCAGGGAGGCAACAGGTCCACCTGTGCCCGCCCAAACCACACCCAAGCCGGCCGCAGTGGTGGAGTCGTCACTTCGCACGAGGTGTCAACTGACGAGAGAGCGCTTGGCTGTCTGGTTCAGGACACCCGGTGGCGTGTGACCTGCAGGGGCCTTGCCACCTGCTGTCTCCACCAGGGGTGGAGTCGTCACTTCCCACGAGGCGTCAACTGACGAGAGAGCGCTTGGCTGTCTGGTTCAGGATATCCGGTGGTCATGTGACCTGCAGGGGCTTTGCCACCTGCTGTCTCCACTGGAGGCTGCGCGCTAGGGCCTCCGTGTCGAGGGGGTCCTCGTCCAAGGAATGCCCAGCGGTACTGGGTGGTGTTCAGGGAGGCGACAGGTCCCCCTGTGCCCGCCCAAACCACACCCAGGCCAGCCCGCAGGGGTGGAGTCATCACTTCCCACGGGGTGTCAACTGACGAGAGAGCGCTTGGCTGTCTGGTTCAGGACACCCGGTGGGCATGTGACCTGCAGGGGCTTTGCCACCTGCTGTCTCCACGGGAGGAGGCGTTTTGGGCGAGTTGCGATGACTGCAGCGAGCGAGTGCCACCCTGAGGTTTAGTACGCTACGCCGGTCGTGCTGTCCGGGCCAGTATGCTGGCTCTGCACGAGAGGCCGGAGCCTCATCCGTGCAAGCAGGACAGCTAGCAACTTGAAGGCAGTGATCTGCCAACGCAGGCGGGGGCCCGTCCAGCGACCCGACACTGCGCGCCCATTGCACACCGCACCCGCACCCCGTAGGGAGGCGTCTGTCGTTCCACGACCGGCCTCAAGACCTGCTCGGGGTTAGGATGCGACGGCAGCAGGTGTAATGACGATACGCCTACTGCCGGTGCGCCACGCTCTCCAGGGAACTCATCTCTGTAGTCAGTGCTGTCGCGGTCCCATGTGCGTCAACCCGAGGGGGACAGGCCACCCCCGAGGACACCATGCCCAGGAGCCTCTGAAACTGATTTCAGGGGACCGCTGGCTGCTGCCTGAAAGTTCAAGCAGCTCAGCACTGACTGTGCGTGCTCGTGAGCGAGCACGCCGTCATGGAGACAGTGTTGAGTTCTCTACCAGGAAAAGGGGGAGCTCCGCGCCAGGGAGAGCTGCTCTCTTTTTCCCGGCTGACCCATTTACTGACATGCCAGCCCCTCGACAGTGCCGAGGGAACTGTACATGAGAGTATGCGGTCAGTTGTCATGAACCACTCCTGGCGTCTGACAGACACCAGGACGCGCTTCTGCGCCTCCCGAACGGCACCCTTGCAAGGTGCTGCTCAAGGTATGCAGCGACCCCTGGTTTTGGGGATGATGAAGTGCGGCTGTCGAAGCCACTGGACATCTCGGCCGAGGGGACGGTTCGATCGCCTTCGCCAGAGGGGTGGCAGCCCCGGCCTGGAGCACAGGAACATCCCTGCCTCTGCTGAGGTAAGAGGATGCCTGAAGTCCGGCGGAGGTCTGGCGAGCTGGATCGAATGCCGAGACGGACCACACTCCCAGCCACCGTGATGGTTTGAAATGCTAACCAAGCACCCAGAGACCTCACAGGGGGGGCTGCGATCTACTTCATCAACCCGCGGGGGTTGGTTCAATGACTAGCAGTGCTGTTCTCCCCGGGGGGAACGGCTCCGCTAAATCACCTGCCAGGCGATGGCGCAGCTCGACGCACCGTCGAAGCGAGAGTGCTGAGGGCTGCTTTATACTCGTCATTGCGTGCCGCCACGACGCAACGTCGAGTTGCCGAACACCATCTTTCAGAGGGTGAGAGCGGCTGCAAGTGGGACCCAGAGAGAGACCTCTCCTTGTGAGAAGGCGGGCACTAGGCCCCCGAAGGGGCCCAGAAGGTGTTTGGGACGCGGCAGGGACCGCCCCAGTCCGACCATCCAGCAACCCAGGCTGGGTCGGGCCCGATGGTTCAATCTCTCTAGGTGGTCCTTCTCTTGACGTCCTCCTCCGGGGGGCCACCTGCGGGGGCACCAGAACCGGAGTCGACGCTGGAGAAGGCCAGGGCTGCTGGGGGCAGACCACGTGCGAGACCTCGACGGCCGAAAGGCGGCCGGGTCACAGCAGGCCGGTCTGTTTCTACACTGTCAAAAGGCTGCTGGAGCAGTCCTTGACAGCGCCACCAATCAGCCGACCTTGCGAGAGGGGAGTCGGGAAAGTGGCCTTTCTCGACATCGCCCCCCTGCGCAAGATTGGGTCCGAGGCATCTTTCCGGGCCACTGATGTGGACATCGTCCGACCCAGCCTGCGCTGCCACCGCGGTCCCCGGAGGGCCAGTCGGCGGCGGCACTACTTGGGTCGGTCTTACCCCGTGGGGCTCTCTTTAGCGCCCTGGCCTGCAGGAAGGCCATGCGTAAGAGTGGAGGCAGCTTGGTCCACGGCACTGCCAGCCTCAACACCAGAGATGTTGAGACCTTACATGCCCTGGACGGTGAGTCTAGGTCAAGCCCCCCAGGTGGCCGCCGTCTGCGGATACCCGCGACTGCATGCTCCACCCAGGGTGCATTGACATAGTCCCTAGCTGCCTCCCCGCCCCGAGGGAAGAGAGGGCGATAGAGTCAGCTAGACGGAAGCGCGCCGAAAGGGACGCTCCAGGTCTTACTGAACTCCTTATGCAGCTCGGTAAAACTTGGCACTTGAGCCGGGCCCAATGTGCGAGTACCCAGCCGCGAGCACCAGGGCTGCACCGCAACCCGACGCTCACGGCGGTCCGAGCGAGCATGGCTGACATCTTGACGTCTGCTCTCACCTGTGCTCGACCTCCCGAGGGAGGGAGCTTCAGGGAATCGCCAGAGTCTGATGCCAGCAGGTCGCGCTCCGATGTTGCAAGAGACACCTCATCTCCACGGCTCGTGTCCGAGCGCGTGGCTGAGGAATAAGATGGCTTAGGACCATCCTTGGGGACCTGCTAAACAAGCGAGACGGGGCGCGAGCGGTCCGCGAGCCGACCGGCTGACGGATTAACGCTCACGATAATCCCCACATCACCCTCGCTGCTCGCCGCCGCTGACGGCAGGGCCGTAGCCGCTGCGGTCACAGAACGGGAAGCAAACGAGGTGGTGGCTTGCTCTTGACAGAACGTAGCCAACGTGACGCAACGTCTGAATAGCCGTCCGCCCGCAGTGACGCAACGTCTGACTAGCCATCCGCGCGCAGTGACGCAACGTCTGAATAGCCATCCGCGCGCCGTGCGGGCAGGACGAATCCACGAGGCTGCCACAGTGATCGGACCCCCGAACACTTGCGGCAACCACCGTGTCCGTCCCCGTCCTCGATGAGTGTACTGCACCCAAGAGATCAGCGGGCAATGCCACGCTGAGGAAATTGCTCTTTTAGAAAAATACCTCAGGAACTGCCAGGACGCCCAGGGGAATCTCCGCTGCACCGCGTCGTAGAAATCGGCAATTCGAAGAATGTCATCAGATGCGAAGGCTCCGAAGAACAAAAGGTGAATGAATGAGCACGCCGGCTCCCCTTTTATACCCGGATATCCGGGGGCGGACCCCGGCATGCAAATTTCATTCGCCAATTTCATTGGCCTTTTCAAAATAGTCAGAGACGATTGGTTCTCAAGGGCGAACCCCATCTGTCGGCTTCGACACAACGTCGAGAGACCGACAGAAAGGGAACTCCTTTTTCTCCGATGACTGAAGCAATTCAAAAGCGCAGTGAAAACTGCACGGTGATTGGTTGGAAAAAAGCAGAGCTTTAAACCAATCGTAGCGGAGCTGCCGGACCAATGGCGATGGCACCCGCCAAAATGGGCGGGGCTTATGGCTATATAAGCAGACACATCGCCGTAGGGTCTTCAGATCTCTTCTCCTTCAGCGACGACTCGTCTTCGCTTCCCGAGACTGACTGCGTCGCCGTCGAGAGAGCACCTGCAGCGGATTCGACCTTCGGCTCAGCGCCTTCGCTCCAGCGGATTCATCAGCGGCTTCGCTCCGGCGGCTTCTGTTGGCGTCTTCGCGTGTGAGCGGCTTAGCGATCCAGCCGGTCTTTTCCCTGCCGCTATCCGGCGAATCTAAAGAGCAATTTTCACGCTTTCTTTTCAGAGAGCGTTTAGAGCAAATTTCCTGCGGCATTTACGTGCAGTTTTCACTGCGCTACAATGCCGCGTCGTCCCTGTCGCTCGTGTGGGGTTTTCCTGCACGCTGTCGACGGTCACGACGAGTGCGTTTCATGTCTGGGTCTCTCCCACGCAGAGAACGCGCTAAAAGAGACGGAATGCTCTCACTGCGAGAGTATGAGTCTCTCCTCTCTGCGCTCGCGGATAGCTTTCTTTTCAGAGAGTGACTCCGCCCCTCGATCCCCGCCGCCGCTGCTCGCACAGGACTCTGTGCGACAGAAGCAACGGGGTAGAGGAGCTAAGCGCTCGGGGAAACGCGAGCTCATGCCGGCACGCCGTGCCTCGTTTTCCCCGCAGAGAGATGTTTCCCCGGTTTGTTTCACCCGAACAGATCAGCGTCCACTGGCGGCCGCCTGTGACATGATCTCGTTCGGTGGAAACGAACCGGAGGATGACGACGCCATGTCGTTAGCGGCTTCAGACGGGGAGGAGTTAGCGGGCTCGCTGGATGACCCCGCCCCCTCGCCGTCTCCAGAACCCGGCGGACACGCCCCCAGTGCGGACTCCGAGCTCTTCCGGGTCCTCAAGAAGGCTGTCAACGAGCTGGGTTTGGAGTGGTCTCCCCCAGAGGAACCCTCTCGCAGCCGCTTGGACGAGTGGTTTTTGCCGGGGCGCCGTCAGGCTCCTCGTCAACGTAACTCACCGTTCTTTCCAGAAGTTCACGGCGAACTCACGAAGTCATGGCGCGCCCCCTACTCGGCCCGTCTTCGACCTTCTTCCTCCTCTGCGCTCACCTCCGTGGACGGCGCAGAGGAAAAAGGATACGAGAAGCTACCCCCCCTCGATGAGTCTGTGGCCGCACATCTGTGTCCGCCCGCCGCCATCGGATGGAGGGCTAAAGCGTCTCATCCTTCCAAGCCGTGCAGGACCACCTCGGCCCTCGCTGGACGCGCATACTCGTCCTCAGGCCAGGCGGCTTCAGCGCTTCACTCCATGGCTGTGCTCCAGGTCTATCAGGCCAAGCTCCTCCAAGGCATGGATGAGTCCGACCCTGACCCTGCGCTCTTCAGAGAGCTACGGAGCGCGACGGATCTTGCTCTACGCGCCACCAAGGCCACGGCCCAGGCGATAGGCAGATCCATGGCCAGCTTGGTGGTGCTTGAGCGTCATCTATGGCTGACGCTCACGGAGATCAAGGATGCGGATAAGGTCCCCTTCCTGGATGCTCCTATTTCCACGACCGGCCTCTTCGGACCGGCGGTGGAGGGTTTCGCAGAACGCTTCACGGCAGCGCAGAAGTCTTCGCAAGCCATGAGACATTTTCTGCCTAAAAGACCCGGATCTCGGCCGGTGGCGAGCCATCCTAAGCCAGCCTCGACGCAACAGCCGGTAAGAACCCCTGCTGCTCAGAAGGCTTCGGGAGCTGACAACCGTCAGCGCTCCCGATCTGGACGGCGCTTCCCGCATCCTCAGCGACAAGGTCCCCGGCCAAAGATCACGCTGGACCCTGCGCCTCAGGCCCCATCCTGAGCTCCATGCGAGGAAGAGGAAGGCTACAGGGCCCGCTCCAGCCGGCCCTCCTTCAAAAACTGCTCTCATGTCTGCCAGGTCACCCCGTTCAGTTCCGGGTGCCGGCAAAAATGTTTTGTTAAAATGCAATGTTGTAAGTGCGGGGCCTTTTCTAACGCCCACACCACATTCTGCAAAATGTTTAATAAAACACAAACTTTGTCAAAAAAAGAGCAAACTTCCTCTTCCATTGTTCCTGGGAGTCAAGCCCCCAAAAGGCGGCGTATCTCCTCTCTACACCCAAACCCTTGCCACCCGGGCCAAGGCCTGGAGAGCCATCCCCGGGGTATCAGACTGGGTTCTGGAAATAATATCCCAAGGATATTCACTCCAGTTTGCTCGTCGACCCCCGCGCTTTCGCGGGGTCGTCCCCACCCGAGTGCAGGACTCAAATTCTCACGTTCTGCGCGCGGAGTTGAGGAATTTACTGGGAAAAAGAGCCATAGAAATGGTTCCCCCAGACCAAATCGAGTCAGGCTTCTACAGCCGGTACTTTCTCGTACCAAAGAAGGACGGCGGCTTCCGCCCCATCCTCGATCTCAGACATCTGAATCACGCCCTTATGAAACGGCGCTTCAGAATGCTCACGATGAAGCAGATCCTCTCGCAAATTCGCCCAGAGGACTGGTTCTTCTCTCTGGACCTGGAAGATGCTTACTTCCACATTCAGATAGCCCCTCGTCACAGACGATTCTTGAGATTCGCCTACGAGGGAATTGCTTATCAATACACGGTCCTTCCATTCGGACTCTCTCTAGCTCCCCGCACTTTCACGAAGTGCATGGATGCGGCTCTCTCCCCTCTCAGACAGAAGGGAATCCGCATTCTGAATTACCTCGACGACTGGCTTGTTCTAGCCCAGTCGGAGGACGAGCTAAGGTCTCACAGATCCCTCCTCCTCAGCCACCTGGAGTGCCTGGGACTCAGGATCAATCTGGCCAAGAGCGCGCTGTCACCCAGCCAAAACATTTTGTTCCTGGGAACAGTCTTCGACTCGAAACGCATGACCGCCAGAATTTCGCCAGAACGAGCTCTGGTCATTCGACGGCTTGCGGCCTCATTCACACCCGGGGTGTCACGCCCCCTCAGGGTTTTTCAGAAAATGCTAGGTCTTATGGCCTCTGCATCTCAGGTACTGAGTCTGGGCATCCTCCGGATGCGCCCCCTACAGTACTGGCTGAAGCCCAGAGTTCCTCCACACGCTTGGCGTCTTGGACGTCTACGTGTTCGGGTGGACCAAACTTGCGTGATCGCCCTAGCCCCGTGGATAGATCCCCTTTGGCTAGAGCAGGGTGTGCCCCTGGGCTCCACGTCCAGCCGGAAAGTAGTCACGACGGACGCCTCCAACACGGGTTGGGGGGCTCTGTGCGATGGCGAACCGGCCTTCGGCCTCTGGTCGAACCAGGAAAGAAGCCTCCATATCAACTACCTGGAAATGCAGGCAGTATGGTTGGCTCTCCGCTACTTCCTACCGGTGCTAAAAGATCGTCACGTCCTAGTCCGATCAGACAGCATGACGGTGGTATCTTACATAAATCACCAGGGAGGCCTCTCCTCAAGACGCCTTTTTTCCCTAGTTTCTCACCTCTTGGAATGGGCCCAGTCCAATCTGTGCTCACTGAGGGCAACTCATCTTCCAGGCAAGCTGAACCGGGGAGCAGATATGCTATCTCGGAGCAATGTTCCTTCAGACGAATGGACGCTCCACCCCATGTCGGTTCAGCAAATCTGGCAAATCTTCGGCAAGGCAGAAGTCGACCTTTTCGCCTCAGAAGACAATACTCATTGCCCGACGTACTTCTCGAAGGGCAGGGACGCCTTGGCCCACGCTTGGCCCAACCGGCTCCTCTATGCTTTTCCCCCGATCGCGCTCTTGCAGCAAACGATCAGGAGAATCAGGGATCAAGCTCACCGAGTGCTTCTGGTAGCCCCTCTGTGGACGAACCAGCCTTGGGTCGCAGATCTCTCCCAGCTGCTAATAGCAGCCCCGTGGCCCATTCCCCTGAGGCGGGACCTCCTCTCTCAGGCAGGGAACACGATATGGCACCCCCAGCCAGAGCTGTGGGCTCTGCACCTTTGGCCTGTCGACGGGAGCCTACGGACCTCCCAGAGAGCGTACTGAACACCATATCACAAGCTAGAGCTCCGTCTACTAGACGCCTCTACGCCCTCAAATGGTCTGTCTTCGCCTCCTGGTGTACAACACGCGGCGCTGACCCAGTGTCCTGTGACATATCACTGATACTGTCATTCTTACAAGAGTTGTTGGATAACGGCCGTGCCCCTTCCACACTCAAAGTCTATGTGGCGGCTATTTCAGCCTCACATACCCACATCGGAGGACAAGGAGTGGGCAAGAACGATCTTATCGTTCGTTTCCTGAAGGGCTCTAGGCGGCTACACCCCCCTCGCCCTCTTACAGTTCCCTCTTGGGATCTGCCCACGGTCCTGAGGGCTCTAAGGGGTCCTCCCTTTGAGCCGCTGCTATCTGCAGACCTCCGTCCGCTAACGCTCAAGACCGCTCTGCTTCTCGCTTTAGCATCGGTGAAGCGTGTGAGTGACTTACAGGCTCTCTCTGTGAGCTCATCCTGTCTGGAATTTGGGCCTAACGACGCCAGAGTCGTTCTCAAACCAAGACATGGCTATGTACCTAAGGTGCTCTCGACTCCGTTCAGAGCACAGGTTATTTCGCTCTCTGCGCTCCCCTCCTCAGAGCGGGATCCAGAGCTCAGTCTGCTCTGCCCAGTCAGAGCGTTAAGAATATACATCGAGCGCTCCGCCCTATTTAGACGGTCGGAACAGCTCTTTGTGTGCTTCGGCGACCGCACCAAAGGGTCCTCGGTCTCGAAACATAGACTATCGAAGTGGATAGTTGAGGCTATATCACTAGCTTACTCTTCCTTGGGCCTTCAATGCCCCACTGGAGTTAGAGCTCATTCCACGAGAGGCGTTGCCTCCTCCTGGGCATGGTATAGCGGTGTCTCTATAAGAGATATCTGTGCGGCGGCCTGCTGGGCTTCGCCTTCCACTTTTACAAGATTTTACAATCTGGACGTACCGGCCCTTCAGGCCCGGGTCCTTTCTGCTTGAGTTAGGTCGCTGAGCCATGGCTATGGCCACGCCAGCACTTAACTAATTTGGGACGATAACCGGTCTAGGCCACCTTCTAGCTTGGCCTCTACCGTTTCCAGGGTTTCCCTGCTTTCTCCGTCTCCGAGCCAGCCTCTGAGACTATTTACGTTTTTCGTTCCACCCGTAGCACGGCGTGATTATACTGGTTCCCCATAGCGTCCTGCTACGCAGTACGAGTGAAGTATCGATAGGGAACGTACTCGGTTACTTACGTAACCTCGGTTCCCTGAGATACGGGAACGAGTACTGCGTTCCTTGCCGTGCTACGAGCTGCTGTGTCGTCGCTTCAGTCGAAGTAACCTGAAGACCCTACGGCGATGTGTCTGCTTATATAGCCATAAGCCCCGCCCATTTTGGCGGGTGCCATCGCCATTGGTCCGGCAGCTCCGCTACGATTGGTTTAAAGCTCTGCTTTTTTCCAACCAATCACCGTGCAGTTTTCACTGCGCTTTTGAATTGCTTCAGTCATCGGAGAAAAAGGAGTTTTCCCCATAGCGTCCTGCTACGCAGTACTCGTTCCCGTATCTCAGGGAACCGAGGTTACGTAAGTAACCGAGTACGTTTTTGGTTTAACCAAATGTTTTTCAAAATGTCTTTTCTGTTTTGCAGAAAAAAAAATCACACAGGTTTGTAATGACATCAGGGTGAGTGACAGGATTTTCATTTTGAAGGTGAACCTTTGAAGGGCTAGTTCACCCAAACAAACAGTCTGCCATCATTGAAAATAAATACTATGGAACTCTATGGAGGATGAGATCTGTTTGGTTACAACCATTCTTCCAAATATCTTCCTTTGTGTTTGGCAAATTTAGCCATTTAGATTTTTTTATCCAAAGTGACAAGAGTGAGAACAACAATTAAGAATAAAAAAACGAATATATATATTTTCAAACTGATAATACATTTTGCAAAATGACAGCAAATTAATCTATGTTATGCAAAGTTTTTCTTGTGATAAGTTGCAAACCAACGTCAGAAGTGTATTTACTGTGTTGAAGTGTGAAGAGAAATGTGTGATATTTCCTGATATTCTCTATATTAACAAACTCTTCCTACTAAATCTCGATACTTCACTTGTTTATTTTTCCGCATTTGGGCAGTCATATATATTACTACCTATCTTTTCAAATGTTTTGCTTAAACACACCGCACCATCTTATAAAAATGACCATGAGACATTCGTCAATGCGTATGTAAATGTATGCGACAAAAAGGGTTTTCATCGCGGTTTCGCGAAATATTCCTTTATCAGTTGTCTGAAAAAACACCATATGCAAGCATAAAAACTTTTTGGTGATATATGGGAGTATTTTTTGCGAAATTGTCATGTTTCCATTGGCCTTTTTTCAATTTGCACAATTTAAAGGAAATTATACATACATCATCATCATCTCCCTGCTGCATGTTCTGATCATTTAAAGATACAAAGACCATTACATTACATTACATGTAGAATATTTGTGAATTCAGCAGTTTATCATAAACAAACCGGATCACTTGAAGCATTCTGGGGTTTATGGAGAGGTTCAGACAGAAAAGAAAACCGCTCACTTATTGCTCGAAATCACACAATTTCCTGTGCTTTCTGAAACAACAAATTCTACTTTCAAAGTGTTTACGAGTTGAAATGAAATCTCCCGCTTGCCGTAGTCTATGGAAGGTCTTTTGATAATGAGTGCATGCTGACAGAAAACTTTGTAGCGCAGCACGCAGTGGCGCGTGCCGGCTCTTTGTCTTCTCGCTACACTTCAAAGTGGTGAGGAGAGCTTAACGGTATACTGCATTGCAAACCGTTCTAATTAGCGTTGACTGGAATAGATTCATGGGTAGAAAAGGATAAAGCTAAACTGACAAGCCAGACATTTAGCAGTCATTTCCATAAGTTGTCTTAAATCAATGCTTATTCAGAGGAACACAGATGCACGATGCTGAACGTTTCTATACCTTTATGTGATTTGATTACAATGATGAACGGTTTTCCGCATATTAAATGTTTTCAAACATCACAAATTCATTGTACTGCATGATGCTGATGTAGCATACTTCATGGTATGTGTATCCCAGCACTGTGAGAGCAGATGAGAAGTTTTCAATTCGATTTCAATACTCAAAAGCCGAACAGCTGGGAAACGCAAAGAATTGTGGGATTGGCAGCAATGTGAATCAAGAGGTGATCGCATCAAAAGATAGTATATTACTATATTCATATTTCAGATTACAAATGCAGTTTGTTTGCCTTCATCGCGCCTAGACTGCGGGTGGGTTAAAAGAAAACTTCAGCTCGCCCCCAAAATTAATATTCTGCCATAATAGAATCCAAAACCATTTACTTTTATTTGGTGGAACGCACAAATTGAATTGCGAGAACGGACTTGAAGTAAAACAGACCGATAGGGAAAACCGACGACTTTAAAAAGTTTCAAATGTTTTTCTCCATAAATACTTTTTTTTTACACCATTTAGGTTATCTCTGAGGGCCCTGATGGCACGCCACTGTGTGACGGTATGAATTTCTGATGACTTGTGGTGTCTTCTCAGGTTCAGATTCATAGCAGTAATGCATAATGACCACACAGACTCATATCTTTCTCACTCATCTAATTCCCCAAAGAGAAAAAATCCAAGGAACATGAGGTGAGAGGTGCTGTGCTTCTGGCAGGATGTCTTTGAGAACATTTCTGTAACCCCATTACCTGTCTCTCCAATGGTCCCTTGAATCCCAAATTAGCTGCCATACGTAGTGCCTGGTCCTCTCGAACTCCTTCAAATATATCGATGACTTCCTGTAGTAAGTGATGGCAAAGGAGAGGAGAGGGCATAGTGACCATCAGCTAGTATGAAACTAAGATGATGTTCATATTATAATCAAGTAAGGGCGATCTTAATATTAGAAGATCATTTCTAAGAGATCATTCATACACATAGACGATGCAAACTACTCAATATTACACAGTTAAGAATGAGACACAGCAATTGAAATGTCTTAAATATCATTGTATTATAAACTGGAAGACGTTTGTTATTGGGGGATATATCACCTTATACAAATAAAATCGATTCATCATGAGCCGATACTAAATTAATCCACCGATACTGATAGCCAATTATTCCGAATAATATCTAGCAATACAACTTCTGAAGATTAAACTTATATTTCTTAACTTTCTGAATGTTATTAATTCATATCATGACTATTAATATTGAACATCAAACTTGTGATGTTTCTTTACATTTTCTATAAACACAGCACAAATTTATTGTATGATCCTGTCCTCTTTTGATTGACAGGATATATCAGCCCCAATCATCGACTTTTTTCTGTCAGCCCATAGTGTGAAAAATTGCTTTTATCGACAGATACTGATATATCTGTGCATCTCTACTTAAGTCTTTTATACTGTATGTTATAAACAGAATTAAAAAAATGTAACTAATGCTTTCTCCTCCATTTCTTTTTAGTACTACATATCTTATGTCCCATAATGGACCACTTTCACAACTTCTGCGTTCTTCTCGATGCGGCTCATTTCCAGTAGCAGTGTTAAGCCTATGTACATGCCGAGATCATGGTTGGTGATTTAAATTTTTTTGCCCCTGTTTACACAAATTACTTCAATGAGAAACAAAAAACAATGTTCACCTTGAAGATGAGCTCTGGCGTGCTGGCAGCCACTTCCTCGATGTCAACTCCCCCTTGTGGGCTTCCCACCATCACGGGTCCATTACAGGAACGGTCCATCAGGATGGCAAAGTACGTTTCCCTGGAGATATCCAGAGCTTCTGCAACCATCACCTGCTCACCACAAGCACAACCACTCAGGTGAGATAGAGATCCATCATTGTGCATTTTTCAAATTGGTGAATCATTAAAAGGCAGGATATCCTAAAACAGGTCACATGTTCTGCAGTCTGTAGGCTACTGCTGCTATTACAATGCAATGTAGACATTATGAAGCTCAATGCTGTTGAATAAACAGGGAGGTTGAAATAACAACTACTAAAGGTGGCTGAGTGATAAAGGATGATTTTGTGAGCAATGATGGTTCATGTTCAGCCAGCAACCAAATGTGCATTTCCTATAAATGTTTCAGACAGAAGAAGAGCAAGAAGATAAACAGATGAAAAACTGGATGTGTGCACGTAAAGCATCCAAGTCCATTTTTAGCCCTTTTAAAGCTTGTGGCAGAGGCAACAATAGAGCAAGACTTTTGAATGTTTTCCGTTTTTGTTCGTCCCATTTCCTGCCTCATAAATCCATCTGTTCTACTCTCTCTTCACAGTTTATTATGATACGAGGAGGCCGACAATACTTTGTGGAAAAAAAGTCCCTCTAACGTGGAGTCCTGATAGCACCGTGACAACTCACAAGCTCCATTCTGCTCTACTGACAACATAATTACAACATGGAGTCACGAGTCCTTTTCAAACGCCAATATGAAGCCTAACAACATATATTGAAGACTTAAGACACATTCAAGAAGTAATTTATGGGAGATGGTCAATTTACTATTGTAC
This sequence comes from Barbatula barbatula, assembly GCF_947034865.1. Lineage (NCBI taxonomy): Eukaryota > Metazoa > Chordata > Actinopteri > Cypriniformes > Nemacheilidae > Barbatula > Barbatula barbatula. The sequence goes on from NC_136783.1 coordinate 11,047,728, forward strand.
GGTAGTATTCACTTCTACAACAGGACAACCAAACAATATAGCTTTTAAAAATCCAACTGAATGAGATATACACAGCTGCTGAAAAAAATTAAGAGAATATTTCAAAATCAAATTTTGTTTAGGTAAAATTTTTTTTGTTTCATTCTGTGAACTACTAACAATACTTCTCCAAAAGATTTAAAATAAAAATAGTTTCCGTTTGCGTTTTTTTTGTTGAAGAAAATGGAAACTGGAGAAACAGATCAAAATAACTGAAAGGTTGCTCTGTATTTTTGTAAAACTAAAATACGGCAAAGAAAACAAGTTCATATTTAATTTTAAGTAATACAAAAGTAATATTTATACTTGCATTATAAATATAATATTTGGATGTGATAACCTTTTTATCAGTTATTCAGTCTTGCTGTCAGTCTCTCACATTGCTGTTGGATGACTTTATGTCACTCCTGCTGTTTGGTTTTGTAAACATTCATCAGACATTGGACTGAAATGGCCACAATACATCTAGAAATGCTGTTTAAACAAACATTTGGAAAGGTCTCTTAATATTTTCCACGGCTGAATTTAATAAATAAATCATCATATTATAAACAGGATGAATGATTATCAATGCATTGTTCAAAGTAAATCAAAATATCAGCAATTTCTGACACGTTTTTTCTTATATTGCTATATGTGGATACTGACAAAACATACTGAACGTTCGAAAGAGAGTTTCAAACTTTCTTCTTCTCATGGACATTCAACTAGAGTATCTCAAAGTAGACGATTAACATCTCCCAGCGTCTTCAGCTCTCATCAGTACAATCATTTCTGCATATTGCTGCTCGGGTGCAAACAAGTACATTATGTCGCATTCTTGAGCACGCCCACATCGTGTCACCAGCTGTAACTTGTAAATAAATTACTTCCTATCACTATTTCCGTGGAGCTGTACTGTCTTAGACGGTTCTTTTCCCTTTTCCCCTCAATAAACTTGCACTGAATTCTGAATTCTAAACCTCATTATACAGTAATGCATCCAAGTGAGAAGGATACCAAAGGGTTCTTGAATAGCAAATGTGATGCTCTCTCAAACGCAGCGAGAGAAATGAATGTATGAGGGGAGGCCGCACGCTCGAGCTGGCATTTCCAAAGCATTTATTTATTTTCGGTGGTTGTATCCCACCTCTGTTCCTCCTCACCACCTCCTCCTCTTTAAATCTATCGTACTCTTCAGCCGTGCACCTCCGCCCCCTGGTTCTTCCTCGGGCAGGAAAGACAAAAACATGACTGTTTCGTTTTGCAAAAAGTTTCAGGGCAATCGTGCGAGGGGAGGCAACGAAAGTGGGCATTAACATGGAGCTCAAGGCTGCGTTTAAACACCAAAAGAGGAAGTGGAGGACAAACACGCTAAGTGGATGAAGTCATCATTACCAGAGAGAGAGAAGATAAACATACAGGGCTGAGTAAAAGTATGCAGGCCTGTGTGGGCGTCTGACACAAGGAGAAGCAGAAAAATGATACTTTGGCTTGTTAGTGACACATGGAAATGACTGTTTACCAACATTCCCTACAAAGAGGTGTGACTCACAAGTTTTATTCATCTCAATAAAGCATGATATCCATCTCGGCGAATAGCAAAATAACTTTTACAAATAAAAAAGCCAGCAAGAGCATCTTTGAATGGGATGAATTGTACAGATATCTTTCACAACAAGAAACAACATAGCGGAGAGAACGAGAGGACAATTTATTTTCAAGTACAACAAGAGTGATTATGTATTCAGTAAACAACATCAGTACAGTAAAATTGCACTGGAGTTAAACAAGTTATATAAAAAATCATTTATTACCGTTTTTACTTTCACTCCTTCTTTAGGGGTCTGTTTGGTGGTCAGATTGTAGCCGAGCATCTTACTAGCCAGTTCTCCAACAACAGCAGGGCTAAAAAAAAAGAGATGTAAAAATTCTAATTAAAATATTTTGTTGTTATTACTGAAATATTACCTCACATTAATAATAATGGAAATAAAGGAATACTTCGCCCAAAAATTTTATTCTGTCATCATTTACTCACCCTTAAGTTGTTCCAAACCTGTATACATTTCTTTATTCTGATGAACACAGTGAAAGATATTCGGAAGAATTCTTGTTACCAAACAGTTCTTGGTCTACCAAGGTCGAAATAGCTTCATATATTTCTTTGCTCTGTTGATATTTTGAAGAATGTAGGAAAACTAACAGTTCTGGGGGATGTTTGTCTACCATTTAAAAATGTTCTACTATGGAAGTCGATTGTGGCCAAAAACTGTTTGGTTATAAGCATTCTTCCAAACATTTGTGTGTGTTTAGCAGAACAAAGAAATGTATACAGATTTGGAACAACTTGAGGGTGAGTAAATGAAAAAGTATGAGGATTTAGAAATGTTTTCATCTGTTTTCATCTAACACAAAATAAAGCAATGGTGAGAAGCAAACAAACAAAGCTGAGAAGCGTAAACAAGCAATGCAAGACTACATTTGGCTAAAATCTGTTATCTGTAAAATAATTTCATTTGTAGTCTACAAAAAAGGTGTAAAGGTGAACAAGTGCTATTCATTGTTTAAAATGACACTGGTATCAAAAACGCACTGTGCTCATTTCCTAGATAAAACATAGTAGCGTGATGCTTTCTCTGGATGATTCTTTTCACCCTGAACGCACAAGTACACTACGATGACAGTGATACACGACTCGGGCATTCAGTCATAAATCAGCCCCTACTTGAGGAAACCGCGTGGCTTTGTGCAAAAGTTTTTCGAGATTGCTATATTTCATACGTCTCCTTCATTCTCCAGGGTTCTTGTTCACAACATTTTACAGTTTCTTTTACACTTCTAATTTCTTCATTGCTACCGAAACTGCAAACAACAGAGGAATCCATCATTCTACATTTCGAGGACACCTGAAAATGTTGACGGCAGCGTGACATTCTTCATGGTGAGAAAAAAGAGTGTCATGAGAGCAAAGGCATGTGTTTTAGAGTATGTTTTTGGGTTTGGGTAGGCACTCACTCTTTGGTTAAATGCACTCCTCCTTTCAGGCCGCTGTCGAACACTCCTTTGCCTCTTCCTCCAGCTAAAATTTGAGCTTTCAGGACAATTTCCTTCGCTTCTATAGTGGGAAAACAAATTAGAAAATGGGTTAGAACTTCAAGGTACTGAGGAAAATGGATTTGTTAGGTGACTGGTGCATATGCTCCAGACACAGCTTAAGTGGTGCTTATGCGAACGATTCATGTTCGAATCATATAACTGCAAACATACAAATGTAACATACAGTACAGCTAAACAAGCAAACAGAAATATGAGTTTGCGGAGAGGAGTGTGTGTTTTCAGCAGTAATTCGATTTCAAGTATTACGCTGATCTCCAAAGGCATGTTTTATGACGTATCTTCCAGAGAGGTTAGCAATTTTCCCATTATTTCTTTCAAGGAAAGAACACTGAAATGAAAGCACAAGGATGAGGAAATTGGTGTCATGTTAAAGTTATTGATCAATATAGTTGTGTATAAATCGTGGTATTGAATTAAGGCCCACATCATGTAAAGTACCTTTTGTGTAACCTTGATTAATAGAATCTCAGAAAATGTTTTATTTATTTAAAATGATAACAGGTTATTATACATATCTATATACAGCGGTGGGAAGGGATAGGAGACCAGTCCAATCATTTTCATTTATTCAGCCTGTCTAGATGTATTGTGTCCATTCCAGTCCAGTGTCTGTTGCATTTTAATCAAATCTGTGAAAAATTAATCCGAAAACAATGTCAAAGACTGACAGTATGACAAGATCCATTCCATTCATTTCTTATCCTTTCATTACAAAAGTTACTTTTGTGATGCTTAAAAGTTAACATGAACGGTGTTATTTGCAGTATTTGAGACCCTGTTTTCTCAAGTTTTCATCTTCTGCAAACAAATGCAAATAAAACAAATTTTTATTTGAAATTTGAAGAAATATTGTTAGTAGTTCATAGAATGAAACAAAAGTTATAATTTTCCCTAAACACATACCTATGAACAGTACATTTGAAATTCTCTTAATATTTTTCAGCTGCAGTATATATGGAATAAAAATTGATCTGTGTCACTTTTCCCCAGCAAACATCCAACTAGAGTGTCAACGCTTTACAGCCTACAACAAGGACATGAACTGGCACATGGTATAATGACGTCAAAGCCATTAAGGACTTCATATGATCATGAAAACTGCCATGAGTGTGAATTTTAAATGAGTTCAAGTTGAAAAAACGTGTCCAGCAGGCATCTGGAAATACAAATAAATTGTGAGAAATCTGTTCAACATCAGGGAGAAAGCAGCTACTTCACAAAGGTCTATGTGTCATTGACATCATGTAATGAAAAGGGTAGAGGAATAATAACATACAGCTGATCGTTGCATGATTTTTACATTTGAAGACTGGCATTACAGCAAAAAAATAATATATGGTAGACCACAGCAAGTGTTAATACACAAAGAATTAATTTCCCAACTTCCCAAAAGAAGAAAAATGTGGGCCACCTCATGTGTCCTTATTGATCGATGGCATCCACCAACGCTGTCACTCCCTGAGCAGCTGTACTGAAACTGTATTTATAACAGTGGTTTAGTTGAAAGGTATCAAACCATTGATTTGCTTTCGGTAATTAAATAGGATTAATGTCAACACTACTGAGCAATTCAAATATAACAATTGGCATATCTCATTTCTCAAACGACATTAAAATAAGACTGCCCGATTCATTCATTAAGCAACCTAGCGTACACGCTTGTAAATGAAGAAATATCTCACAAAAGAAAATCAATAAATAACCGAGATCTAGTGATATCAGTACCATTACATCCTGGAACACTTCTACAGACAATTCAGAAAACGGTCCATAGAAAGAGATCGAGATAATATGAAAGGAAAATAGAAAGCAACTGAAAAATCGCTCTCATTGACTGAAGTGGCGAATAATATTGAGTACGTAAGGGATATTCCGCTTATTTACACGGCTAGAGACGAGAAAGAAACTGGACTATTTTATTAACTCATTTTTACAGAATGAAGAACCTTCCAAGAGGAAAACGCGTTTACTTTCGGTTTTAAGGTAAGAAACTACACTCAAATGTGGCGGATTGTTAATTTGGTTGAATCATTTGAAAATATAATGTCATATTTAATTTCAAAAGACATGTATGTATTTCATTTGCTGCATCTGGGTTACCGTGTGTTATTAGTATTGAGAGGTTGTTATCTGGGAATAACGAACCTGCAAATGTTGCGACAGGCCAATCAGAATCAAGCACTCCAACCAGCCGTGTAATAAAGAAACGAGAACAAGAGGTCTGGAACAACACGACCTCTCCATCCTCTCGAATGCTACACTTCGACCAAGCCCAAATGCTTCATCTCAAACTCCATCAGCACACAATTGACATCTTGACAAGGAAAATGAGGTGTCCCAGAAATGTCCAAAGAAATTGTTGGACTTAATTCATTTTTATATACGCTCACATTTTTACAGAACCTTGGAGACATAACAGAAAATAATATGGAGAGCGAATCAAATCAGGAATTTTTGCAAACGTGTTAACTGCAATGCAATGGCTCCAACCGAAGTCAATGTTTGACAGCAGTTGTGCTCTTAACTAGTCTGTTGGCCTATATTGTGAATAAAAAAAGTTTTCACACTTTAAGTGCTGATTAAGACCCGCCCGCCATCACCGCTGCACCGCACACATACAGTTCCGCAACTGCTCCATTGATTGTAGTGCATACATAATATATCACTGCCACGCAGAGCTGATAACATTGATCATGTGTATGACGGTCAGGGAGAAGAATGCAGAACTAGCAATACGAGAGATATGGATGCCGTTGGATCACTAATTCCAAACAAAACAAGTGAGGAGTGGCTGGTGAGAGAGAAGCCTTAGCAGGACACCTCTTGTCCTGATTAGAGATCTGATAGTGTTAGACAGGAAAACTACACTGCAGCACATGAGACAGAGGTGAGCGCTACAGGAGAGACGCATGTGAGAGTGATACAGAGAGAGGAGAACAGAGATGAACTGTACATGAATGTTCACTGGGAAAACACTGACAGCTGGACTTTACATGCTGTTATACAGCTTTAGCCGTGAATGTAACCCTTTTAGTGAAAACCTGTAAATGACAACGTAAACAGAATCCGATAGTTAAAGGTGATTTCCAGCACAGTCAGTGCTGGTATGTGAAATGTAGCAAGTGATATAATACACAAAAGATTTTATAATTATCTTTACCAATGGGGTTTTTTTAGGCAATGTGCAAAGTGGCCATGAGAGAGAGAGAGAGAGAGAGGGAGAGAGAGAGAGAGAGAGAGACATATGACTATAATGATCAAATTAAAAAATACTTTGCAAAAATGATATCTTTACTGTTCTCTAATGAGGCCGGTTTTTGATAAAGGCGTATTACAAAGTTATTATAGACATACAACATGCGAAGAATGAATGTGTACACACATACATTTATTTTAAAATAAAAAAAGATTATGAAATTACCTCTTATTTCTTCTGCGGCTGTGTTTGCATTATCATCTCCAACTGAATCACTAGAATTAACTTGAAGCTTGTTTTTATAGATAAAAGAAAGAAAAAAACTCGGAAATTTGGATGTGGATTTTTACCCAAGGAGTATTTCTCAGAGTTTTTAAGCTCAAAGGTATTATTTAACATAGACTCAAAGTCTTATAGCTGAAATACAGCCCTGACTTCTTTCCTGGTCCTCCCTTCATGTATAACACAAAATGTATTAAAACGCCAAGCAGCACATTTCCAGAATCTTTGTACATTATTTGCTATCCATCTCATGTCAATTATCCTTAATTAGCCAAAGCAGAAGTGACCATTACGTTCTCATAGATTAATGATGAGAGCTGCAAATTAAAAAGCGAAGGAAGCATGAGGCCTGTAGCTTTATAGTTTCATGCAACTTATTTTTTTCTATGCCAACCGTGCAACATTAATTCAGAATCAGATTCAACATCTCCACCACAACCAACACTTCAAATGCCTTGAAAGACACTAAACTGGCTTTTAGATTGTTTAACCTGAAGCTACACATCAAATCACACCATAAAATGAAATATGAACTTCACACAGGCATTTATGTTTTCCAGGAACAGCCTCCAGACATAAGACCTACAACAGCAGGGGACAAATCCTCAAAAAGCTAAATTTCCTCAGCACTGAAGTATAAATACACACCTCGTGTCTGACTCACTAACAATAACTAATAAAAGCTATGGCGGAATTTGCACAGATGGGTTTAGATTCACAGCCAATCAGATTGCAGCTTGCCATTTTTGCGTACAATTTGCCTTAGACAGTATGTGAACGTGCGCATGCCATCCGAGAATGAGGCCGGCCAAGTGATAAATATGAGAAAAGACATTTTCACCACTCTTTTATTGGAGCAAACATAAAACATCATGTTAGGTAGTGTGTGCTGGCATACATTAACGCATTGTCTAAGACATACAGACAACACAGCTGGCAATATACCTATATCGAAACCTGTTTCAAAATGATTGACATCTTTTTGGTGAAAAGGACATTTTCTCAAAAGTCTAAGGTCCAAAAAACTACTGAAAACTATTTCTATAACAACTAAATAGAAGTCGTATGTGAAAAGCAGTCATAAGGGTCAATTTTATAAACTGAAATAAATAAACTTTCCATTGATGTCTGTTTTTTTATGATATGACAATATTTGGTGGAATCAGCAATCTGAGTGTGGAAAAAAATCTTGATTTTGAGAAAATCGCCCTTAAAGTTGTCTATCAGAGTCACTGTAGCAGGCCGTTGCTAAGAAGAAACAAATGTGTTTTAACCCGCTCTATTGGCTGACTGCTGTAATGACATGGACAGTAAAAATTCTAATCTCTACATAGATACCAAACTTGAGTGGGTAATTCCCAAAGAGTGGCAGCAGCGAGTGAAGTTTGTAGACATGTTTCCCAGCCATTTTTGTTTACGATTTTGATGCATCCGCACATAAAAATAACGTTTGGACATATTTGCAGCAGGAAATGTACAAACTATCTTCATGGAACATGATCTTTACTTAATGGCCTAATGATTTTTGGCATAAAAGAAAAATCTATCATTTTGACCCATACAATGTAATATTTCGGCTATTGCTACAAATATATTTACTTATGACTGTGGTTCAGGATCCTATATAGATTATTGCATTCATTTGACAATGTTAATTTATGCAAATTAATAGTTTTGATGCAGTCTACTAGTTCTTGTGCTAGGTCTTACTAGATCTCTCTTCATCAGGAGAATGTATTCTGTGAGTTAACACTTCTCAAGCATGAGCCAAATAGTGAGCAGAGATGGGAAGGAAGAACAGCAGTGAGCAGTATTGGAGAAAAAAAAGAGCAGAGTTTATTTAAAAATCTTTTCAATTCTTGGTCTGAATAGAAACAGATTTTGCAGGTGCAAAGAATGCGGAAATTCACTACTTCACAACACTGCCTGGTGAAAACCTTGAGACGGAGAAAACAAAAACGAATTAGAACAAGAATTAAAGTATTGTAAAAGATTGAATATTAAATAAGGATAAGAGATTTATGTCTGTTCTACTCTTGTCTCTTGCATAATACAGACAGAAAAAAACTGTGTTAACAAAAGGTCGACTTTGCAAAAAAGAAAAGCTTAACATGGCATTTGTTTTGTAGCGTTTGATTTGCTCAATAATTAAATTAATGCTAAATGAACAGTACTCATTTAATTCCGTGTTTCATTCACATCACTGCCATTTCATCATTTAAAATGAATAAAGCATTCAAATACGCCTATGAGCCACGGCACAAAATAAACAAACTAATGCTTATTGAAGTGAAACATTAACATGTTCTTGCCCCAACATACTGTTTGCCCCACATGTACGATAAAAAGAAAACATAAGGCTTACATAGAGCCACAAATATGTTTGTAAGGTTTCAATGGCATCAGAAGTAATTGCGGTAATACAGTCATCCCTGCGGCCTTGGAGACATTCATTAATGAACTCAAATCAACTTAAGGCTTCTGTACCAATGACAGCAGACAGAACATCAGAGCCAGGCTTTTTTTTTCTGCGTCACCATTTTTCAATATCCCATGTGCCTAATGTCTGACTGTGGACATGACTGCAGGGTGAAAACGCAGAGGTGTCCTGTTGTTTGATATTCAGCGAGAGCAATGGGGCAACAGTAATGGGGTATGGTGCAGAGCGAATGTATGGAGCCAGACAGCGGAGACAGAACAGTGGGGAGTCAAGATCCCTTATGTGTGTTTAATACAGTAAAGTGGGTCTAGACGAAGAACAACATGCTAAAGTGATGTGGTGAGTTTGCCAAACATTAGAAAATGGAAAAATCTTGTGCAATTACAGGATGATGAGATCTATGGCCAATACAGTTGCTGCCATTACGGTAAATTACAGCACTATTTTAATTATACCCACAAAATGGAACATATATAATTTGTTGTCGGAGGACAAACTGTACAACAAACTCATGACCTGTGTGAGCCGATGTGCTGCAGTGTTTTCCACCTATTGACACGCTCGCCCGCTTCACCCTACACAGAAGCAAGTCATACCAGAACAATGATCCGGCTCTTCTTCTTCCATCTAATGATCTCCGTGTGCTTGAAAACAGAGCAGAGGTTGATAAGAGTGCCACTTCTCCTGTCTCAGTGTCAGTGTGTGTCATTTCAACTTCAACTGTCACTATATCACGACAGCCAAGTTCTTGTTAAATTTATCCACCTGCTTCTCGTCGCAAAACTTCATAATGATCTCCAGCTTCTTTCAGGGTGTTAACCATGTGCAACAAAGGAAGGAAGAGGCCAGAGTTTTTTTACCTCGTACCATTTACATGTCTGCATTTGGCAGACGCTTTTATCCTTGCATTATACTATACATTTGTTTCGAAGTATGTGCAATCCCCTGGAATCGAACCAATGACCTTGGCATTGCTAGTGCCATGCTCTAACCACTGACCTATGTGATGTGCACAGGTTACCTGGAGCTCTCCAACCGTTTTTAAACTGTACTGATATTAGCCCACAGAGAGCCACACAATGCAGTTATATAAAAAACAAACACTGTATGCTAATGAATATCATTATTCATTGTTATGTAAATAAACCCTTAGTTTGCGTGTTCCTACGGTAAACTGATTACGGATACAGGGAGTGTGCATACATTATATCATATTAGTACTGTACAGAAAGTACATTTACTCCAGATTCTCATCTGTTCTGTATTAGAGCAAAAAAAATGTCCATACCATTTCTCACAAATAAAGTTAACAAAAACTAAATATACACAGCACACATAAGGGCCAACAAAATTTCCCAGCCCGCAATAATCAAAGCCCAAAACGGCAAAACTGCCTTTTAAAATGATCTCATTTAAAGTGTCATTCCAGACACTCAAAATAATACCTATTTTTAGTATTTCAGACTCCGTCTCTAATGATTTTCATGCGTTTTCATCATCATCTCTGTTCCTATAGCCGTCTCGCTCTTTGCCCGTCCACGGCAACATCTGGCAACGAGAACATTGTGCCGCTGCAGGAAATGGCAAATCTGTTCACAGCGCCCTTGCGCGTGGCACATTAACCTTACCTCAAATCTCACCCACCCACATCAGTCATGGCGAATGGAAATGCGGCGCTTGGACAGCATGTGAATACCAGCAATGTAAAGCTTGCAAGTGCTCTTGCCTGTGAGAAAGCAAGGTGAAATGAAATGTAAAATGTGGTTTGGTTTTGCACAGTGACAATAAGAAACGTGTGCCAGAATGGCGTTTCCTAGGAATCCTGGTGGGGAATAGCGGGGGAAACTTCAATGTACCATCCGTCTCTTCTAGGCACTGAAATCACGTCTGTTCTGATGCATGCTGGAAACTTTGGGAGGACTGACGAAATTATAATGCTGACTATTCCAAACGTAAAGTAAGCACATTGATGTTTTTCCGAAGCTCATATTTACACCAAAGGCAACCCAAATGCCAGAGTATACTTGCTTCACAACTTACTTCGGCTGACTGACATGTTATTTCGAAAGCAGTTACCTACCAAGCCAAGGTGATTTTTCATGTCTAGATGATCAAGGCGAGGCGTAATTAGTTGTTACTATAGTACATAAACACGAGCCGAACTAATTTAAATGTCAAAACTTTGTTTTTGAAATCTTTGACCCGGCTGTACTCAAAGGCAAAGCTTCCTGGTCCTTACAAATCAATTCTACAGAGTATTTTACAAGCACCAACAAGATACAGATTGCTTATAGTTGGTTTGCTTGCATGCTAAACATTCATTTTCAGAGGAATTATTCCACGAGAGATTGTGCTGGCTCCCAAAAAGCATATTTCAAGCTCACAAGAGGAGGCTGAAGTAATTAAGTGAGGAAGGTTTCCTCAGGGAACCCGTGGGGATTTCATTACCCTTTCTGATTCATTGTCCCAGCACAATATCAAACGGAAAAAAGGGAGAGAGGAAGAAAACGCTGCCTTTCATTCAGAGGCATGCCGGCTGTGATTGAGCTGGAACGACTGTGTAAATCCGGGTGCTGTCTCTGACCCCTGGCTACCTCGCCGCTTTATTCCATCCTCTGGAACACTCCACAAGCTGTCAACACCCATGTCCACGTCAATCAGCTGTGCTGTCGTATCCCTATCTCTCCTCAGTTCCCCGATAAAAAGCAAAGCAATTCCTCAGATTGAACCGACTCACACAGCAAGAGATGCTGCCAAGAAACTGGGTGGAAGAACATCAAACTGTCTAAACAACATCAGATGATTCAGTGTTCACAACCAAAATGCAACAAATACACAACAGTTGCAACTAGTTAGGCATTAAAGGGTTTGCTGATAGTTGTGTTCAGGGTTCAAACTAAAATTTTAAGTATTTAATGTAAATAATGGGAAGTGTATTGGTTTGAATGGAACTATAATAGCATTTACTGGTATGTGTAATACAGCCCAAAACACACTACAAAAGGAATGTTGTAATGGGAAAAAGCTAACGGTTCATAATGGTATTTTAATGGTAACCTTTAGAATGTCTGTGATGGTATCTATTGTGTTTCGATTATATTTTCCAGCAGGAAAGCAAAGCAGGCTAATACATGTTTAGTAACCAGCCATTCAGAACTTCTGCAAGCAAAGAGAATCTGATGCCTGCTGAAAAACCATAGAAACCAAATAGAGACTATCACAGTAATTCTAATGGTTTCGTTATGAGCCATTATCTTTTTCCATTAAATCCAATGTAAAAATTCCTTTTTGTAGTGTCTTTTGGGCATTATTCCATTATTTAATGATGTTCTATTAGTTCCCATTTGCCAGAAAACATCCCACCAATAGAATTCATCACAACCGAGTAGACACCATTATAGTTTCCATTAATCCAATACAATTACTATTATAACCATTAAATGCATAACATGTTCTATCTTCTTTCATCCTTTTAACAAAAACTTCATTTTAGGTGAGTCTTCACTATTACCTCAATGCAAATGCTCATCCGACACCTGGAAACCACATGTTTGCTTCACAGGCTCTGGGATTTGTATTTACCTTATGTAGGTAGCAGCCTGTTGGAAAAAAATACAGAAAAAACATGGCGTGGGAAGAGAACAAAAGCAAGTATATTTCTCCATCTAAATTTGGCGCTCAATGGACCATGGAATACTTCTAATAAAACATGCAATTTAGAGCCCACATCACAAAAGTAATGGTGTCGCACCTTCTGCTTGTAGACGCTGGCAGCACTGAGAGGTCTGGGGGCGTGAGGTATGATAATGTGCCATGTGTAATATCAACGCAGCCCAGCCGTCAACAAACTGAAATTACATTTTGATTTGTGAGCTCCCTCAAACGCAGCTTGTATTCCCTTTGTGTGTATTTGTACAATAATTCGAAAGGCATTTTTAACAACCACTGCACAAATCATTTCTCCAATTACAATTCTTTATGATCTATAAACGTGGGCTCTTTGTGTTACGAGGAGACTTTTTGGCCCTTTTGAGAGCCTACATTTTCCATTAGGTATAGAGGAGTCAAATTTTCAAGGTAATAAGCTGTCGTTTCCGGGGAAAATCATGCAATGAATGGGAATACGTATATGAATATATGCTGCTACTGGGACGAATGGGTTCATAATGTTGGAAAAATGTGACACAAAGGCCAGTGATATTAGTCTTGATGTGTATAGCTGTAGCTGAAGAATTTTAATATTAAGTCTTCTATGATAGACTCCCTGCAAAAAGTATCCTGTCAGCATGCTAATTCAACAACCAATTGTTAAAAACTAACATAAAATAACAGTAAACAATAGTTTTAGCATGTATTAATCTGTTAGTTAATGTCAACAGAATTATTCATATTAGTTCATGGAGTATTCATTGATGTAAACGTTTGATTGTAAAAAATTACTAAATGCTGAAATCAACATAATGAAAGATGCATAGATGCTGTAGCATTTGCTCATTGTTAGTTCTAATTCATTAACTTATAATAACAAATACAACCTTATTGTAAAGTTTAACCATTTAAATACAAATGAAAATCAGCTTGTCAACTGTGTATTGGGTAACTATCACTATTAATGGAATAACTGACATGTAAGCACTGGACAGCATAAGCGCTTTTTATATACCCCTTTTATCTGAGATCAGATAAAGCAACGGTGACGAACAGCTCTGTGCCAGAGAGAGCCTATCAGAGACAATCATCAAAAATCAATGACAGAAGGAATGAAAACGGAAATACAAAAGCCATCATATACAATGAAAGAAAATAAAAGCCATCATAAATAAGTACATTGTCATCGAGCCACCCCTGTCAGTTGTGAAAAATCATGTTAAAAAGGAGGTGGAGGCTTTTGTGCCAGCTGCATAATATAACAAGAATGTTTAGTTAATAGTCAAGCTATTATTATTATTATTATTAAGGTTGACATAAGCAATTTAAACCCATAAAATGTCTGTACTACCTGACAGACATCACTGAAATGGGTGTCCTGAGAAATCACAGGTGTCTCTGTGACAGCCCAGGGCTGCAGCAACACCAGAAGAGAATCTGTGCATGTCCAGCAAGTGTCTGCCAATCATCTTACGTGTTCGGGATAAAGTATTCAGTATTATTCAGTGGGTACAGTTAGGAAGATGGCAACGGTTACGATATCCTTAATGGTTTTTTTTGGTATTTATATAAATGCAATATTTCTAAGGTTGGTATCCAGCACAACTAACTTTTTCCCAAATTTATGTAAGAGCGCAAACATATTTTATACAAATTCAAAACAAACCAAACACGGTCATTACAGAAATTAGCTTAAAGGAACGGTTCACCCAAAAATTCTGTCTTCAGTTACTCATGCTCAAGATTTTCCAAATCTGTGTAAATGTCTTTGTTCTGATGAACACAAAGAAAGATATTTGGAAGAATATCAGTAACCAAACCATTGACTACAATAGTTGGAAAAATTGCAAACATATTTTGAAAAATTTAGGAAAACAAACAGTTCTGGGGCACTATTGACCACCCATTGTAATATTTCCTTCTATGGTAGTCAATGGTGGCCAAAAACTGTTTGGTTACAAGCCTTCTTCCAAACATCGTTCTCTGTGTTCATCAGAACAAAGAAATATATACAGATATGGAAAACCTTGAGGGTGAGTAAATAAAGACAACATAAAACTAACCCTTTAATATTATTCACACAATTTGCATCACGTGCAAGTTATACAGCCATATAATTTAATGGATCTCAAATATTGTCACACAATATGTAACGCAAGAATCATGATACATCTCATGAGGGGTTGGCAATCAGCTTCACTCTGTGTTTGACACACGCCGTGCGAGGCGGCTCTCACAAAAGGGGAAGATTCAGCAGATGGTGTGTTTGCAGCAGAGTAGAGGGTCGGTGAAGAGACATATGGTGTGATGCCACTGATGAAGAGCTTTGAGTGGAGAAGTGTGAAAGAGTAGATGCTTTGAGGTCCTATGAGAGCCAAAGCTGATGATTTCACCACAACTGGACTACGGCGATGGCAGCAACAAATCTAGACACCTACTGCGTCAATTATTCTCTCATGAGCAAACGAGTCGTTCCACACGCAAATCACAGGTTTTATATGTGTGAAACTCTTAGAGCTGTGATATGAACGCTGTGTTTTTGGCACATTCTTCTAGTGTTTATTGACTGTCTGATGCCACTGCACCAAAAAAAGAAATCTGTGATCGTTTATTCGCCCTCATGTGTTGTGGAACACAAGAGAAGATATTTTGAGAAATGTCTCTCAGTGTTTTGTATCTATGCATGGGAGTCAACGGGGGTCGATGTTTTCTGGTCACCGACAAATATATTCAACATATATTCTTTCGTGTTCTGCAAAAGAAAGTCATACAGGTTTGGAATGACATGAGGGTGAATAAATGACGAAATAATGTTCTGGGTTTTTGGGTTAACTATACCTGTAATGATAAAGATATCAATGTGACCGTGTACTGTCAACATTTAGGCCAGATCTGTGAATCTCAGGACACAACTTGCTATCCAGGACAATAAGAAACATCTGACATGTATAAAAAAGGATGACAACCTCACGTCTGTGTAATAGTGTGATGATGAAAATGAGGCACAGGTGCGGTGTCCTTGAAAAAGTCTCGAGGCTTCGTTTTTCAGAGCGCGTTGCCCTGTTAATTATTCCCCATAAAGTTCAAAGCGGTCTGTGTGATTGATAATGCTCTCAATCTGGATGATGTGAGAAAGCTGTTAAGAAAATATCAGCTGAAGATAAATCCTCGAGAGTCTAATTTTTCCCTCGACGAAGTGATTTCCTTGTCAAAAGTAGTAGCAAAAGTAACTTCTGTCACCTTCATCAAATTTTCCCATGACGCCACTATCAAAGTGTCTTCTCAAAGTTGCCTTAAATTGTCAGCGCAAACTATATGTAAATCTTGAGAGCCGAGTCAAGCCCCTCTGAATTATGGTACATACCTCTGCCTCTCTCTTCTCGGGGTGGTTGAATGTCAAAGTAATTCAGTATGCCGTCGTAGGTTGACATACAAAAGTTACGACCTCTCTAATAAGGACACATGAGACTTGAGTGCCATGCATAAACCATTGAGGTTTACTTTGAATATTCATACCTCTCTGAAATGTATTAATACAGCTCTCTCCTGTTAATTGTTAATCTGACTCTCTTCTATCTGTCATTTCAAACAAGCTCAGACTCCTAAATGAATGAGCGAAGAAAGGGAAACTAAATGAAAAGGATACAAACGTTTGTGAGAGAAGCGCATTAAAGAAACAGATGTAGAGACACAGAAAGAAACAGAACGCCTGCTGGGCTAAACTAAACCAGACTTTGGGATCTACAATACATGGACCTAAGGATCAGTTGTTTCAGTTCATCTCATTGGCATTGATTTGTTTGGACAGAACAATGTGGAAGTATGCAAGAGTCTGAATGAAATCCTCATTAATATAAGCTTAAATGTATGATGGCCAAAATAATGTCAATATGTGAAATTTTACAATTTAAAAGTATTTATATGCATGTAAATAACATAACATTACATTTAAAAAATGTATATGTTAATTAAACATAAGATCATTGTAAGAGTTCACTTTCATGTAGCGTTACATTATATTTAAAAATATATATATTTAAACAAGAAAAAAAGAGTGAAAATTACATTATATAATAAAAAACAATATTTAAAAGTAAATGATATAGTGAAAGTTAACCTAATTTACTGTACCTGTAAAAAAATATATATTTTAAATTACAAGAAGTAAAAAAATGGTGAACAATAACTTTACTATTACGTTACATTTAAAAAATATTTAAAAAAGCAAAAAATAGTCAAAGTTATTTTTCATTTACCATTGCATTATATAAAAAATGTAACACTTCACAATAGGGACCAATCTTAACTATTAACAAGTTGTTATTAGCCATATTCTACATCCCTAAACCTAACTACTACCTTACCAACTATTAATAAGCAACAAATTGGGAGTTTATTGGGGTAAAAGTTGTAGTTTATTTTAATGTCCAATTAACAAACCATTAAGTGTGACCAAAAAAAAAATGTAAAAAGCTTAAAAAATAAAGATTGTTTTCATAATTAACTAAATAATTGTGCAAGTTAACTTTCATATACCATTAGATCATTTAAAAATATATTATTTTTAATTAAAGGGGATGTGCAACGATGTTTCATACATTCTGACATCTTTACAATGTTAAACGTCTTGTCATGTTTGACATGATCAACATGTCAAAAAACGAGTTATAAACTGTATAAACTGATAAATGGAGCGGTCGAAGCGCTAAAAGATGCCGGATATGAACCGCACGTGGTAAGTGGAACTGAGTCACATGTCTGTGTTTTGTTGGCAATGGGTGCGCAAGTGCTATAGTTTTGCCAAAACAGAACTGCTTGTAATCCCAGTTGACCCAAAGATTCATCACATCCTCTCCACTCAACTGGGCTCATCGATAATCACATCTTCCAGAACAACCAAGAACGGAGTGGTGATCGATGATCAGCTAATCTTCACGGATCATGTTGCCAGGACCACCTGCTCCTGTAGATTCATCCTCTACAATATAAGGAAAATTAGACCTTTCCTATCCGAGCATGCTACGCAAGTCCTAGTCCAGGCGCTTGTTCTGTCCAGACTTGACTACTGCACTGCGCTACTGGCTGGACGTCCAGCTTACACACCCATCCACTACAGATGATCCAGAATGCAGCAGCAAGCGTGGTTTTCAATGAACTGAAGAGAGCACACGTCACTCCTCTCATCATTAAGTTACATTGGTTCCCTGTTGTGGCTAGCATTAAATTCTATTGGCCTACAAGACCACCACTGGTTCGGCACCCCCTTATCTTCGTTCGCTAATGCAGACTTATGTACATGCCAGATAATTATGCTCTGCAAACGAATGACGTCTTGTAGTTTCATCCCAAAAAAGTAAAAAAAAACACTTGTGTACCTTCTCTGGATCAGTTCCACATGTGGAATGATCAGCCGGCTGCTACAAGATCAGCAGATTCTGCAGCAATCTTTAAGAATCGCCTGAAAATACATCTCTTCCATCAACACCTGACCTATTAGATCTCCCTTCTACTCTTTCTATAAAAATCTTTGTATACTGTGGTAGGCTATATGAGACCAGTTATGCTTTTGTTGTAATTATTTTGTGCCAAGTGCTTCCACTTCTCGCTGTTTTCTGGACTATTCACCAGTTATTGAATAAACCCTTTGTTACCTCATTGTTTACCTCATTTGTAAGTCACTTTGGATAAAAGCGTCTGCCAAATTACTTGATGTAAAAGTAAAAAAAAAACATTGACAATTCACAATAGCAATCAATGGAGAATGATACCTACATCAAATGGTGTAATTACATTACCAACCACTAGGGGCTAGTAACCAAGTACACCAGGGCTCTTCAATAGGCGGCCCGCGGCCCACATCCGGCCCGCAAATGATTTTTTTTGGCCCGCTTGATGCACTAAAAGTGTATTCAGTTTCATTTGGGTTGGCATGACATCACCGCACGAAAACACACGAAGCACTCTGATCTCACATAGCTCTCGCGGTACTCCATCAGCCAATCACAATGCTGGCGCGAAAATGCAAACGGCGCAGGTTCATTGACAGCTAATGACAAGGGTTGACAACGAAATCATGGCGATTGTAAAAAAGAGAAAGGTAGACACAGAATATTTAAAAGAATGGACTTAACAGTTTTGTTTTATTTTGCCTGACCACCACAATGCAAAGCCAACGTGTTTATTATGCACAAGACCGTGGCGGTCTGCAAGAATGATAACTTGAAACGGCATTTCGGGCCATTGCGCAGAAATTTCAAATGCAGTTATCCGGAACATTCTGAAAGCCTGTAACCGCAGCATTCTTACGTGTGGCTTGGAACCTGGCAAAGGCCAAAAAAACGTTCACTGACGCCGAATTAATTAAAACCTGTGCACCTGACATGGTGGATAAACTTCTAAATCACGACGCGAAAATAAAGAAAATGGTAACGGAGCAGGTTCTATTATCTGATTGCACAGCAACAAGAAGAGTGGAGCCATTGGCGGGTGAGTGCCTGTCTAATCTGTTATAAGACATAAAGAAAGCAGAAGCCATATCACTCGCAATAGACTCGTCTCGCGAACTAACCGACATTGCACAGCGGTGTTTGTCCGATTTTGTTTATGGGAAGGATTTCCGTGAAGAGCTGCTTTGTTTGCTGCCGATGCATGGCCGCACAACCGGTGAAATACTTTTTAATGAACTAACGGAGTTCTTTAAAAATAATGAATTAGATTTGAGCAAAGTTGTTTCTGTCATTACTGACGGGGCTCCCTCAATGGTTGGACATCAAAAAGGCCTGATAAGCACTAGCTTCATAAATCGGTGTTGAAAAATGAGAGACGATGGATGCAGTCACGAGGCTGGTAAACTTTATTCGCGAGAGCTCGAGTCTGCCACATCGTAGTTTCCGAGCTCGTCGTGTGCTGAAGAGAGTTTGTGAATAGAATGTTACTGTTTTATCAAAACTGAGGAAATAGAACTAATAAAAAACATATTTATATTGTGATTTTTTTTAAAACAAATAAACAACTGTAAAAAATAATAATAATGACAATAATAATAATAATAGCAGAACAAACATTGTAGTTATCCAATTATAGTCGGTGGCCCTTGACTTGCTATTGTTAGTAGAATTTGGCCCTTGGTGAAAACTAATTGAGGAACCCTGAAGTACACCATAGATAAGAAGACAAAAAGAAACCGTTAAATATTTATCCATCTCTGGCTTACAGCACACAGCCAAAGTAGGGCTGCACAATTCTCTCAGACTGTGAGAAAACCATTCTGGAACATTCTAGAGGACAAATCCATCAACATTTACCCAGCAGATGTATCTGTCACCAAGAGCTACAGGAGAAACAAAACAGGCCGGAATAATTCATCTTATTCATTGGACCTGTAATATCAGAGCAGGGCTTGTTGTGTGAGAATCGGGATAGAAGAGCAACAAAGTAAGGATTTACATTTCTTCTGCTTTAATGTCTGAAAACCTCTTTTAAATATAGGGGTTATAGTAAAACCTGCTACCAAATGCTTCACAACACATTTCCTACCCATAGAAATGGCCTTTTGCAGAAGTAAATACACTTTTGTTTATAGGTGTTGAAATTCTCGTTTCCCCGAACACCCTCCAAAAATAAGAAGCCCTCTCCAATTCCCCAACCCTTCAATCTTGGGCAGACCTCTTCCTCTTAAATAGGACGAGAACACACTAGAGATAGCCTGAAAGACTTCTATGGACGAGCTGTGCAACGGTCCTCTGATTTATTGCGCTGTCTCAGTTCGTTGGCAAAAAGTCTCCACTTTATCGTCCAATCAGAAGTCAGCTGCAGCATATTTTAGCTATAATGCGTGACCCCACTCTCACCATCCCTCTATCTTTCTCGCCTTCTTTCAAACTCACTTTATCTCTCGTCCTCTCTCTCATTGTTACTTTTGTGTGTGTGTGTTTTAATGTGCACGAGTGTGTGTGTGTTTTGGCAGCAAGCAGAGCTGCATAATCGAGTGGCGGTTGGTGACTGATGAAGGCGGCATCAGACTTGCCTCTCTGACAGTCAGATTACTTAACGGCACAGGGGGTTGTTTAAAGTGGACAGCCCTCCTGCCTCCCTGCCAAACACACGGCACACTTTGGGGACAGGTGTGGGATCATTACCGCACCGGCCTGCAGTCGGTCAATAAAAAAAGCTAAAATATCAACGTGAAAAGTGAAACACTTTCAAGGCCAGATGCTTTTCTTTCATTCCTTCTTTAAAGGTTTTCTTACTAACGTGAAAGTTTATTTCTTTTAGGCTGTGCTATGCCGAATGGGCTGCTGGGTAATAGTGCGCTGTGGAATCAGCCCTAGTGTAAGCTCGGCAAAAAGTTGCGTGGAATGACAAATGGCACAAAAGATAATCATGTGCAGCGGTTTTATCTATTTTCAACAGTTTGATTAATGAGGATGCAGGTTTTCTGATTAGCCATGGTTTTTTAGTGAGGTCAGGGCCATGTTTATGAAGCACATGTTTGGGCAACAGTAGCCAGGTTTGTATTACAGAATTACGCAAAACTTACGCAATTTTTTTTCTAAATGTAGCAAAAAAAGTGAAATAACAGCCTTTACCTTAAACAATGTTATGTAACTGAAATGTAATTATTCATCTCGCAATAGGTCATTCCATCCAAACCTTTCTCCCAATATCTCCCAATATTTTTTATTTCCCCTTTACATAAATCCATTATTCCTAAGAAATTTCCATACTACACTTATTCTTTTTCCTGCATTTGGACTATATAAGCCATTAATGAATGTTTTTTTTATCATGATAATACAGTAATTGCAGAAACCGGGCATACACTAACTAAATAAGAGCAGGTGGTGCTTGATGCATTACAAACATGTCTGGACCAGAAACATTTTCCATGCTTGTGTTTGACCAAATGTTTCTGTCATGCCTCATTTCCTGATTAGGAAGGCAAAAAACCCATATAATAAAAAATAAAAAATTATAATATCTAGAAATGATGCCATATTTTAAAAGATGTCAAATCTTTTATTTAAAGTAATATTTATAAAAGCTTGTATACTTAAACTTATATACTTATACTAATTATCAAAGTATCTACAAACATCTTCAAAAAAAAAGGCCAATGAATGGTACCTTTAATATCTCAATACTTGCTTTTTAATATTTTGAGATATTAATACCTTTAATATCTCAATTTAAATTAGACTTGTTTCGAAGATTTGATTATGTTTTTTGGGTGTTTAACAATGAATGTTCATGTTTCCATTTTCAAAAGACACTTTATATTTCACATTTATCAAGTCTATTGTTCACCGCTGTCCTTCTTCTAAAAAAAAAAGATTGGATTTTTGCCGGTTTCTATAAAGTCCCTCCTTCCGAAACACTCTCATTGGTAAAGCTGACCCAGTCTGTCCTGATTGGTCTGTACTGACTCTGCTAAGAGTTTGTGTCTGAACACACTATACCTTTAAGGTCACTTCAGGACTAAAGGCTATTCACGGCAAACTCAGTCATGGTATCCAACTTTACTTATAATGTTTTTAAAGCATGCATAATGAATACACACACGCTGATTAACAAGTATTTTTTGCAGAGCGACACTTTTTAAACGTATCGCTGCACTGGATACGGGTGAGCAAGAAGCAGTAAAGCGCAGAGCTGAGATTGAGCTGTCAGCTGAATTGCTGCATGGGTAAGTGGGCCTAACGGTGGTGTGGCGTTTTTGCACTGGGGAGAACAGCTCACTTCACTATCGCAGTCAGAGAAATCCTTCACGTCTCGCTTGGTCACCTCGTACATATCACTCAGCCCAGGCCGTGCCCTACCCCACCAGGAGCAGGATGAACCGCTGAATGTGCTGGGCTGGAAATGCAATCTCGGAGTGCATTTCCAAATAAAGTTTAAAGATGAGGTCGTTGTCTTACATTCGCGGTTGACCTGAGAAAGCACTGGGGTTTCTAAATCTAATTGACAAAACCAAAAGAGTATTCGAATGGAAATTCACAAAGAAATTTTGCTCCACAAAGAACCAAAGCGCAAGGCTGCGACATGGCGCACTAAAGCCCATTTCTGAAAGCTTGAGGTTACAGCTCTGACACCTAACACAGGCTTGCAGTGTCTCAGGCACGTGTCCAGTGCTTGCCGATATCAGCTCACCTCTCGGATTTAGCACCGACTGGATCAACTGAGCAGAACCTTCGTGGTCAAAGTGCACACGCAATGCCTCATATAAAAAGATGTGCGTCTACACAGACCAATGCTCACAAGTTTGGATAGCAAGCAATAAAAGCGCATGAGAGAAGACAACGCATGCATGCATGCATGGATAAAACATCAAGGGAGCACCAAACCATGCAAAATGGAAGAAAGTAAAGAAATACGAGATGATCTTCAGTTCTGTTGACCCCTGAAGGTACATCCACCACAATAAATGAAACAAAACATGAATGCAATGTATGCTGGCCACAGCCATCTTATTCGTTGGTTCATTCTGTCTCTCTTTATAGCTTGGGACGTCTGATCTTCGCATTAAGAACCAATTGAGTTAACAGATAAACATAACATCATTAGCATGTTATCAATGAAGTGTTATTCATGTAATCACATTGTCGCCTCTCGCTCTAAAAGCTATTAAAGGCAGTTTAAAAAAAACCGCAATGCTGTCAGTGAAATCTCCGCAGCGTGTTAGAAACTTAATAGGGTGCTGTTTAGGAATACTTACTGAGTCTCCTGGCAGCTTCCAGGGCTTCATAAGGGGTGTCAGCCACAAAAAAACGCTGCACGGCCACTCCACTGTCCTGCATGAGCTTCTTGCTCTGGTACTCCTGCAGGTTCAGCCATCTTCTGGGGGTCACCCTCGCCAACTTTAAAAAAAAAAAAAAGATCACGGTGTAATTAACAATGAAGCAATGGTACACCAACCCTGCCATGACTACACAGTGATACAAATTTAATTCATCAAATTGATTTTTTAGGCATTCATTGTAATAGAGCAGATTCAGGGCCCTCCTTTCCTCGTTTCCTTTTAGGGTTGCTCAACCTTACAGCTTGTTTAATATTCACACGTACATTCACAGTCACATCTTTTGATGAACATGTTAATGCAATAGTTAACAATAATACATAAGACTCTTATTAACTCGACAATTACCCATTATGCATTACTGCAGAATTACACTAAGACGGGTTATTAGAGCAGCACTGGCTGTTGAGGAGTCTACCGGTGCTAAATGCAGTCAAGCACCTGATGCTTACGAGCAACTCTCCATGGCTTCTGCTAATTGTGCGTCTAAGCATCTCTATGGAAAATAATGAGGGAGCCTCCCAAAGCTGGCAGCCTGTGAATGAACAACAGGAACGTACACTAAGTGGTGAACAAAATACCAAAAACACAAGGTGCAGACAAAGAAAGTTCACAAACTTCCAATCCACTGGCTAACGTAATCTCCGGTATGAGATGAATGAAGCACTGCTCTCATTCTCTGCAGGGTTCCTCTTTATCATTTCACTAGCATACATCACAATATACGGTGCGCTGGGCTACACGAAACTAAATAAAATATGATTCATCCTATCGCTGCATTTGATGCTCCCATCACATTTCTCATAACACAGAACCAAATTTAAACGGATATTCTTGGTAGGATTAGTCGAAACTTTAATATTGCAGTGACAATACCGTTTTCTGACATTGCCTATATTATATAATAAACGCTCCCTTACCAAAAGCAGAATGTAACATTTGTCACAGCCTTGTTCAGGCCATCAGATAACATGGAATAAGTTGTCCAATAAAAAAAACGCAGAAAAGCACCATGATGTTACAACGTAAGGGTAAAAAATATGGTAATCAGGGCTTGACATTAATTTTTTTGCTAACCGGCCACAGTGTCAAGTTGTTTTCAAAGTTACTGGCCACTCAGCATTTTCCCTGGCAACAATTTTGTGGCTGGTAGAATATTTTATATGACAAAGTTTATGCGCATTGCGTTGACCAAACACTGGGTACAGGGAGTGCTCATGGGAGTTGTAGTTTCATAGTGTCAAATTTTTGCATTGTTTATCATTTCGCATGACTAAAGAAAACTACAATTAAAAAGTAATATTCAAGTGGTAATGTCTGTCTTACCGGCCATAGCTGTGAAAGATCAAGCTCTGGTGGTAATCATTTAGTACTCAATACATTTGGGCTGCTTCTTCATGATAAAATCTAAATCATGATTATTTCGGTCAAAACTGAGATCACGGTAAGTTACATGATTACTCACTGAATTAAAGTTTTAAAGGCTGCACCGCTGTAGATTCTTGCAATCACCCATCACCATGGCATCTCACAGCTAAATATACAAAACCACTGTGAGCTATAAAACACAATTTCCACAGTAAGGTATCATTTCCTGACTCGGGTCATTTCTAATGGCAACAGTCACACTTAATAGCATTTGCTGAATTTTTGTATCACTGTAGCCGCATTTAAAACAGGAAACAGCTCGCTGTTGTAGGAGCTAGCCTATTGTTAACATACCTACTTATAAAACGTTCAGCGGAAGGAATAAAGTGGCAAATAAATCCAAGTACATATTTCAGTTGCACAGAAAAGGTTCTAATGCTCTACTTAACATGTCAGTGTGGTGAAATGTGACATGACTCTTGAAGTGTGTGAGTGCATGTTTAATAACATATTAAAAGCTTTCTATTTACACTTTAAATTGAGAATGGTATCATTAGACTGTCTAGGGTATATTAAGCTTTACTGCTCACTTCTCTTTATTTCATATGGGAAATAAAAGTTCTGTTTTAAAAATAGACTTTTTACTTTTCAATCATTAAAGAAGCATACCTACCAAGAGCAAAGTTACTGAAACAAGAATTAATAAAAAAGAGCAGGATCAGCGCAAAAGGGCGCAAAAATGAAAAGTAATATTGAAAGAATAACACATGAATGAAATTAAGAGTTCAGGTATCTGATAATGCCAAAACATTTTGCTTTAGTTGATTTCACGTCGTTCACCACGTAAATGGTTACTTTGGGCAAAGCCTCATACAACACAGCATACTATAAATGATGCTAGATAGAAGATGTATCACAAATGACAAAAATGCTTGCTACTATTGACAATGAAACTCAAAGTCAGATCTATTCTGCATGGTATTTAGTTTTGTGATTTTAAGATGTTCAAACTAAAAGGATTTTAGCAAATGACAAAAAACATTGCGAGAAATCATCCACACACACACACTCATGATTCACAGTCCTCTGTCAATCAAACACAAGGGGGGAAACTGTGACACCAGATGCCAGGTGTTTGAACAGCTAAATCTGGAGTCTAATGACAGAAATATACGTTTATATTTTCAACATCGAAGCATGGATCCCAGGCGTTGATATTTGTTATTCTAACAGTTATATTTTGGTTGCTTCTGTCTGTCAGGTGTCATCAGCGCTCCCGTTTTCTCAACCTGCTTGATTAACTGGACCGCAGAAGTGCTGAAAGAGCACCATGGCAACCTCTTCACAAGTGTTAGCAGTAATTGTTTCCTTTCCCCTATCCTTCTATATTTAGCCGGAACCCACTGTGTGGGTTTACAGGTTATTAGTTCAATCAAGGGCAAAAGCAGGTTGAGGTGGAGCTGGAGCGTGAGGCGGGCTGCGCTGGGCTTCGGGTGGGAGCAGTTGTGGAGGTGGGAGTGGGGGGATGAGTTTGCGGCAGGTGTCTGATCTCCCCTGAGACTCTGCCTCAACAGTAATTATCTTCATCAGCACTCTGGAGACAGCAGTTAAATACCAACACACACAAACAACCCTTACACACACACGGGCAGTTAGCCTCAAAGACAGAAAAACTAAAAACAAGCTTAAACAAAGATGTTTAGGTATTGCAGCTGTATACATTTGTGTGTTTAATTTAAATTATTTATGAAAAAAATACATGTATTTAAGAGTTAAGTGTTTTTATGCACAGTAAAATTATGTAAACACAAACTTATTCTGGATGTGATTAAATCGCGATAAAGTAATTATTTAGCATGTCGTATTTAATAAATCAATCCATCAGTAGCTTAAGTCTGAATTAAAAAGTATCCTTTCAAAACCGTGGTTACAGAGAAGCAATAAAAGCATCCCGACATCAACACAAAACCCAATTTCTTAACTTTCCCCATGAACAGTCAAGTCAATATTTTTAAACTCGGAGAATGAAACACATTACAGAGTCTGCAATACTTTTGGTGAGAGTTTTGCTTACGGCAAGCTTGAAGCAAAAACCGTGACATTATGCAGTGATTGTTAAATGTCAAAGAATGACACTTCAAGGTAAAATAAACTGGAATTCCCCAATTCGTCTTCCAAGTCATTCTGTGTAAAATCTAGGGATGCACCGGAATGAAAATTCTTGGCCGAAGCCAAATAAAAAAGGAAACACTTGGCCGAAGGCTGAACACCGAACATGGCTTCTTCGTATTTGTTTTTAGTAATTTTTTCACTATTGCATAAACTGAATGGTCAAAATACTTTTTATATTTTGTCTTGCAATACAATATAACTTCAAATAAAATTGAGCAAATCAAGTAGGCCAAATTAAAAACGAGCCCTCTCACTTCTTGAATAGCATATATTAGACCTATGACTAACTGCTGAAAGAATGTACTGTAATCCTACAACAAAATACTTCATTAAAAACTGTCATTCAACATTATAAACTAAAAAAAGCTGCATACACAACACAGCGGCATAAAGCCACAACACAACGGCATAAAGCCACAACACAGCGGCATAAAGCCACAACACAGCGGCATAAAGCCACAACACAGTGGCATAAAGCCACAACACAGCGGCATAAAGCCACAACACAGTGGCATAAAGCCACAACACAGCGGCATAAAGCCACAACACAACGGCATAAAGCCACAACACAGTGGCATAAAGCCACAACACAGCGGCATAAAGCCACAACACAGTGGCATAAAGCCACAACACAGCGGCATAAAGCCACAACACAACGGCATAAAGCCACAACACAGTGGCATAAAGCCACAACACAGCGGCATAAAGCCACAACACAGTGGCATAAAGCCACAACACAGCGGCATAAAGCCACAACACAACGGCATAAAGCCACAACACAACGGAATAAAGCCACAACACAACGGAATAAAGCCACAACACAGCGGCATAAAGCCACAACACAGCGGCATAAAGCCACAACACAGCGGCATAAAGCCACAACACAGCGGCATAAAGCCACAACACAACGGCATAAAGCCACAACACAACGGCATAAAGCCACAACACAACGGCATAAAGCCACAACACAACGGCATAAAGCCACAACACAACGGCATAAAGCCACAACACAACGGAATCGAGTCACAGATATTCGGTGCATCCCTAGTAAAATCTGTTCAATGCTTAAAACAGTGCTGAGAGTTTTATCATCTCATCATTCAGCAACTCAACTATGGCATTGTAGATATAAGCTTTAATAGCCTTAGGAATATAGTAATTACTTTACTGTCTCATGTAATTAATTAACACAATCACTAAAGCAGCTTTACAGAATATCGTGCCTTAATGTCTTAACGCCCCCAGTGAGCAAGCCAAGGCAAATAACTGAGGCAAATAAAAACTCCCTAAGATATAAGAATAGTTCAGCAGTGTATCGGCGTTCTGCTCCTTAGATATGTTCTACCTGCCTTTTTTTAAACATAAGGACCGGTTCTGTGTAAGCAGCCCACCCTTAATTGTTTAAACCACAATGGATTAGAAATTTATAGATGCAATCCATTGATGAATTTATATTTCCATTGCTCTTCAAAAGATAAAACTGCATTTAATTGTGCATTGCATGCAATTTTTATACTTGACGGTTAAAATGAATTGACGTCTAATTTAAAGTTTCTGACATTTCTGCATTCTGTTCCTATCCTTCCAACAAACATTATGCTGAACAGATTTTTTTAAAGTACACACAGAATTTGTATTAGTCATTATCATTTTGAACATTACTAAGACTGTAACAAGACTGTATTAAAGGTACAGAATATCATTTTTAAAATATTAGTCACCAATTAAAAAAAAAAATTATACATTGGCCTTTGCAAAAATAAAGAATATTGTATACATTTTTACCATATCTCACGGCTAGCAAAGCAAGGCGAAACTTTATGCTTTAAGGACGTTACAATTGAAAAAAAATAGATTTTTAGGTCAGCAACTAGGTCAACAAACAAAGATAGATTACAGGTTCACAGACAACGCCAGAAAGCACAAAATGAGAATGATAAACTATATCAGAATGATCCAGAGAGTCACTGTACACAGACAATGGTTTGGACCTCCTCAGAGACATTGTGATATTCAGGTTAATAGTAATGAGGGCTGCAGAGAGCTATCGATTATTTTAGTAATCGAGTATTCTACTAATTATTCCATCGATTAATCGAGTTTTCGGATAATAAGCACTTTTTCTTTATTAAAGAGCAATACTACATTTACAAGAGAAAATAAGACACGTCTCTTGAAATGAACAACTAATTTGTTTCCTTTTTAGAAAAAGTAACATTTATTGCTGATTATATGCATTTTATTGTAATGTAATGTATTGCATACATTAATATCTGTGAATCCTAAACCCATTTAGTACATTCCATTGCCATATTCCACTCAACATGCAATATAACACAAATATACAAATATACAAATATATATATATATATAATATAGCAAGGTTGTGGGTTCGATCACCGGGGATTGCACATACGTATGTATAAATGTATAGGATAATCCAACGCAAGTTGCTTTGGATAAAAGCGTCTGCCAGATGCATAAATGAAAATGAAACATTTCTTAAGCATGATGCACCTAGTTTACCAAAATTTGTTTTGATTTTATTTTTTGTATTAAATAGTAATGTATTTGTTTTAACCAGACTTTAAGTCGTAAGACTTAAGTAAAATGTTCTTAAATAAGCTTATCAATGTTGATAATTAATTAAAGTCACACAGAAACAAGCAAAACGACAAACGCATTTCATGCATACAAGCAGCACTGTTTAACTCCTAAACTGTATCGCATGCGTGCTACGCTGGTAAATACATATATGCCGCACTGTACAGCCCTGTTAGGTGCGAATGTGTTTAAACAGCCACAAAGACCGCTTTCAGCCTTTGGACATAACACATATTGTAAAAATTATGGGTTGTGCGCTAGTCACACAGGATAAACTTTGCGGGCTAAATTCCTAAAAGTTTGGTTTAAAGATAAGGAACGTAGCAAGCACAGTGTTCACTCACCATTCTCAAGTAGGGATGCAGTGATTACCGAATTTTACTATTAACCAACCGTGCTTAAAAACGACATGGTTAATTAAAAAAAAAGGATCGGTTACACCGTAGGTTTCTGTTGGAACTTGCACAAAATGACAAGTGTAACAAAGTTACACCAGCAGTGCAGCAGCTGTTGCAGAGAGATCAAACAGCCAATCTTACATGTACATTCACAATCGAGGCTGTAGCGGTGACAGTTGGGCTTTCCAGTGCAACGTAAACAAACTGTTCAAAGTTTGCAGTGAACTAAAACATGAAGGGTAACAAAGGTCATGTGATCACTGCGCGCTAGCTCTTAAAGGGACAGCAGCATAATAAACATCTGATCACCGTTTTAATGCTCAACAAGCATCAAAGAATGAAGACAAAACACAGTCACTGCTCCTGACTGATCAACGTTAAAAACTTTAATATGGTTTGATCTAGATTTCATTCATACTGTGAAGACAATGAAGAGTTATTTTACATTTCACTCCTTTATTCAGTTTCTGTACCTGCAAACACCAGTTAGACCACTCCAGTTTAGCTTGTGACCCTTTCCGAGCAGGACAGCCTTGGCGTATGACTAAGCCAAGTGATTTATTACTATAAAAAAATGAAAATGACTGTGGGGGTCGGTGCCAAGGTGGACAAAAGATGTAATCGGTAGGCGGGTGGACACCATGTATCAGTCTGTATCATGACCTGATGATTCAGCATTTAATAAGTTCCCGCTGTTAACATGATCGCGTAGATGCATCACGCGAGCATACACAACATGTACGTTAATATATATAGCTTCACATAAATTGTTGCTGATAGATCACGATTGCTGCTTCACTACACATAGAGGGAGATGATAAGAATAGAAAGAAGAAAATAAAAGAAAAAACTTTCGATATTGGCATTTTAAAATATAAATTTGACTCAGTCATGTGACTGAGCACGTGAAAAATGCATTTTCCGAGTTCGCAGGATTACAAACTCGCGCCTACACCGTGATTTTTTGTTCCTTATGAGAAACAATTACCATCCGAACAGGGCTTAGTAAGAGTTGATGCTTTCCATTACACTCAACAGAAAAACATTTATTCAGGTTTGGAACTACTTGAGGGAGAGTATATGACGACAGTGAATAAAGAAAGTTCATCTCTTGAGCCATCTAGACCAACCCAACAATTCTGAAGCAACCTAATTTAGTGACCTAAACAAAAACATTTGCTTTTCTTTTAGGTTTGTTTCCTTTATTAGCATTGAAAAGAATTGCATCTCCGGATCCTTTGGGATGCCAGATGTCTCTTAAGGACGTGGTGGCCCACAGCAGATCTTGACTTATCGGTTGTCCTCACACAAAGGTGAGAGGACAGAGGAAAGCTGTGGCAGCAGTTGAATCAAATTCTGCAGGCTAGCAGATGCTCCGCAAGGCCCCTACAACAACTTTGGAAAGTCTGGGACAAAGTTAAGGGGGTACACGAGGTTGTGGAGCCTTTATATTTGTCATCAGGTCTCATTCAATGACTAAAAAAAGAGCAGTCTAATGATTTATACAGCACTAAACGCAGGAACTCATTTTACTGCATTTTTTTAATCTTAAGGATTAAAAACCTAAGTAATTAATATGTCAGCAATACTCTAATGACAAAAACAGCCAAATGATCCACAGGGATGGGCTGATCTCTTATAATCCAACTGGATATAAAGGTGATTCCCGCAAACTTCAGAGGTAAGGGTTAAAAACCATAGTGTGTACACTCCAAAGTGCTGGAGAGGGTGCTGCAGCTCTTGAATGTAATAGACTTCTGGCTGACTCATTACTCTCATAACCCTATTCAGATACCAGACCTGCTTCTCATTAATTTTGACAGCTAGTAAAATCAGCCCATTGAAATGAATTGCGCACAGAGGCTGTTTGTACAAAATGATGCTGAGTGGAGTCAGGAAGAAGTAAACACAGAGCCAAATCATTTCTGCCAGAATTTTAAATATCCTCATCTAAAGGTAAATATGATACAAGGCATTTTCCTGAAACAGTATGGGCAAGTCTTTTAACAAATCTGCAGTGTGACATATTGCAGATTGGATCAATTCACTGGATTGTGTAAAGTATGCTATGATGTTACTGGAATAAAAAATGTTTTTCCATCGCCTTACATTACATTAACCGAAGTTATTGAAGAGGCAGAGAACGTTATTAGAATGTGTTTGCTTAACTACATATCTTCATACTAATTTATGCAGATTTCCTAATCAGATTCGAAGAATAATTAGAGTGGTTTGCCAGATGCAGTTCATATAGGGTGCTGGTCTTCAAAAACAGCCAGACAGAGAGTAAGGGAACAGGGTGAATTCAGGCTGATTGGGATATTTCCAATCTCTCCAGACAAAAGCACTCAAAAATGTGTGTCATGACATGCTCAGTTCTTTGTACTTGAAAAACAGACTTATGTATTGTACTTTTATATAAAATAGAGATTTTAGAGCACTTAACCCCACTCCTACCCTTAACCTACCCACCTCCCAACGATTAAAAAACACGCAACAAGCAAATAGAAGTCACCCACTGGCATTTATTAAAACTAGGGCTGCACGATTTGAGGAAAATGTTACATTGCGATTATGGAGGTAAAAATTGCGATGTGCGATTGCGACTACGGTCAACTTGGTTGATATCAAGGAAAATGCACACACAGATAACTGAAAATGCTGAAATTTGTATTTCTCAACTGAGATAAATTATTAAGATATTAACTTAAAAAATATCTATATTCTCAACAGTACAGGTAAATGAAACAAATAAAACATAAATACGGATGTACACAGTTTTAGGAAAATAATCCCAACAAACGGACATTGAACTCTTCTGAAAAAGAAAATGGATATAAATGTGTGGTTCACTCTGTTAAACCTAAACCTTTGTTTCTGATATCCTGAAACGAAAATATCGCCAAATAACAGGAGGTAGCATTTTTTCTGGGCACTAGTTTAGTGTCGGTCTGCTCTGCATCCATTTCGCCCCGTTCTGATGACGTTTCTCCACCTTCATACATGCGTGTACACTTTGATCTCAAAGTTGACATGCTCTTTTGAATATTTTAGTATATACAGCATTTGTAATATCCAAAGAAAATCATGAGGGAGGAGTAATATTAATGAACAAAATAAAAATCAGGAAAAATGGAGATACCATGGGCATGTTCAAGCTCAAACCGGTGCGCAACGTTTTGCTACGGTTTCCGGGAACGAGACATTTCGTGGAAACGGTTTGCAACGGTGTGTAAATGGCTTTGAGATACGTTTTCTCTTGTTTGCTGGAGGTGGGGTCAAGAATGTCAGCCCAATCAGCAGCAACATGTATATAACCCATGCGGTTTTAAAGAGACACCTCCCACAATGGGTCCAGGTGAAGTCCTTTAAATGTGTCCGCTGCAGCTCGGTATACGCAACAATTAATAGCCTTTATCAGGCTCCGAAAATTCTTCAAAAAGAACACAGAGAATGTCCTTCTCAGCTGCCATTGTTCTAATTTTGCATCATCACAACAGGGTGTTCAACCGCACCACCGTTTACATTTAAAAAACGTTGTGCAATATTTTGTCGGGGCTGAACGCATCCCAGGTTTCCGCCTGACAGCAACAATGTACAGGGTGAACAATTCAAATATAAATATATACATAAACAGATAAACTACAGTAGTCAAACTCAATACTTGGTAGATGACTAGTTATTTGGCCAGCATTTGATGCAAAGTTATAAAATAAACAGTCACATAAGGGCTGCAACAATTTCTCGAGTAACTCAAGTAATTTGAATAGAAAAAATCATTGAGGCATCGAAGCTTTGTTTAATCCTTTTAACTACAGTACACACAGAGCACCGCGTTTCCCCACAGACCATTATTACTGACACACAGCCCGCAAAACTCTGGACATGTTATGTAAACCCAGAAGAAGCTGCAGAATAAATTACAGAAAAATATACCCGTTTTCATTTCTGCTCTGACAACCGCGAGACTGCTACAAACCGTGTAAGTGTGTGTGTGTGTGTGTGTGTGTGTGTGTGTTAAAATGGTGAGAGAACATTGTGCTTGGTACGTTCTTTATCTTTTAAACGAACTTTTAGGACTTTAGCCAGCAAAGTTTATCCTGTCTGACTAGCTCGCGTCACAGTATTATGTCCAAAGGCTGAAAGCGGTCTTTGTGGTTGTTTAAACACATGCACACCTAACAGGGCTGTCCAGTGCGACACATAACTTTATGCATTTACCAGTGTAGTCTGCATGCGATACAGTTTGGCAGGTGCACTAAACAGAGCCGCTTGTTTGTGTGACGTTCACTTGTTGTTGTGCCTGTTTCTATGTGACTTTATGGCACACCGCTATTTTACTTAGTTTTAGTCTATTTTGCGAGTGAAACTTGTTGTCCGGCTGCATTGAGTCCATATAAGTAGATGCAGACTTGTGGATGTTGAATCCTGTTATTTAAACATACCATCTGGCTGTTCTGCGTGTCTGAGTGAATAAACGGCACAGGTGTACGTGCGACGTTATATCTGAGGACATGAACACATGAATTTCATCTCCAGAGTTGATCTGAGATTTCATTTCAGAACTTTTTACTGAGGGAAGCTTACACACATGAAAAAATAAGAGTCTTCTAACGACCTGACAAAATAAAAGACTGGTAAGTTTTATGTGGACAAAAATATAACTATTTAAAAGTAAAAAAAAGCAACTAAAATCAAATTAGAAAAAATGAATGCATCATGCATAAGCTGAGGTTAGTTGTTTACCTTTTAAATGATTCTTTCCTTTTTTATTCATGTTTCTTATTTATATATTTGTACTATATTGCATTTTGAATGTAATATGGCAATGGAATGTACTAAATGGGATATTTTTTAGTATGTCTGTTTCTTCACTCAAACAATCGAATGTTCGTGAAATAAACTCGCACAGCAACTCTTGAGGTGACGTTCACGTGTTCATGTCTTCATACAGCGCAGACGCATACACATTCATGAGCATCACACGTTTACTATGTAAAAGACCGCAAGAAAGAAATTAACTATGGTTGGGCTGACGTTTTTATCCAAAGTGACTTACATCGCATTATACTATATAGATGTGTTTCTAAGTATGTGCAATCCCCTGGGATCGAACCCACAACCTTGCTAACGTTGCTAGCGCCATGCTCAAACCACTGAACCACAGGAAAGCATGTTTATGCATCTGCAACGGCAGTGACTCTCACTGCTCTGTGCCTGTCTGCGGAGCTCACACAGTATAAAGAGGACACACAGTTTGTGCAGACCCACCTGACTTTATAACTGTACAAAGAAGAGATGCATCAGCACAGCCCGAGTTGTATGAAGAAGACTCGTGTCTGCGCAGCCGCTTTTAATAAAGGAGCCGTGTTTCTGCGCAGCCGCGTTGTATAAAGACACGCCTCACTCTATAGCGCCACAGGCGATGTCATCCCCAAATTCAACATCTAAGAGCCAGAGAGCACCGTCAAGTCAATGGAGATGACGTTCAGTCCCACTAACATTATCATGACTTGGACACAACTCGGCTTTATCAGAAGGACAGAAGGAGTGGATAAGGAACACAACTGCCTTCTTCAGTGAGAAATATTGCCTTAAAACTAGCTTATTCACGGATGGATATTTACAAATCTGTATTAACAAATCCAATTCTTCGGGGAGAGGAAGAGAAGTTTAGGAGAGCTCAATCACAGAGATGTTCTGAGCCGGGCTTAAAACCAGAGCTTCTCTGGAGGTCTTTCAAAGGTCACTTCTGTTTCATTGTGAATAATCCATGTGGATAGTGAAAACATTAAAACACTGAGATCATTTTTCACGCCATATCTATTACAGTAACCTTTTCAATTGGATGTATCCTCATATAATCACTGCATCATTTACATACAAAAATTTATGCACTCTCATTTTGCCATATATCAAAGGCTGCTTTAAAAAAACTTGAAACCAGACAGATAGGACGGGTGAATCACAAAAATACAGCTAACCTTGGTTGTAAACCTAAGCATCACAGCACACTCATCCCTAAAATTTGATTCATTGGAAAGTTGTCCCATGGTCAACAATGATATTGACTCATGAACATCACATTGACAAATTATGAGAGGAGCAGTTTAAGGTTTAAAGGTGCAGTAAGCCTTCAACATTCAACATATTCTACTTGCTTTAAAAATCTGAAATACTTTAAAAAATAATAAAACAGCCTGTGTATGTAATACTTTAATAATGAAATCAAGTAATTCCGTTCTTTATTTAGACAAAATAAACATGCATATAAGTGTTTCAAGTAAAATTCAGTAATGAAGTACATTTGTAGAGCAGTAATAATGGTAAAATCTTAACGTTGCCCATCTCTGCTGTTCTGCACATTATTGAAAATACTGAGCTGAAGCTCGACTATTAAATCCCAAATATATATATATCTTTTTTTGCTGATAGCCCTAGTCTGTTCTGTGTGTGTGCTGAAAAAACTGTCTAAATGAGGAAAAAGAAGGTGGATTGCACTGATCCACACAACACCATAAAGGCTAATTCACACTGATCCAACAAAAGTTTCATGAATCAGTGTGAATTAGTCTTAACACTCTCATAGCCGGAAATGTGGGGCGTATACGTATCATGTAGGGATGCTCCGATCCACCTTTTTTGCTTCCGATACCGATTCCGATACCTGAGATTCAGTATTGGCCGATACCGAGTACCGATCCGATACTAAGGTAAAAAATGTAAAGTGCACAATTACTTAATAAACTATGTGCATTGCTGTGCAAGACATTAGGCTCGACTTAACATAAATTTCCTGACCCCGTAAAACAAAATAACAAACTAATGATTCAAAAATGTAGTAAATAGTTTATTAAACCAGCACCGGTGCAAAACAAATGAAAAATAACACAAAAGTGTTCACTATCTTTGGACAAAAGACATTCAAAATTAAGGTGCAAATTAAGCAGCTGAATAAAACAACAGCTTCACTAGCTTGATAAACGGGTATAAATAAATGGAAACAAAATCTCTTAATAATTTTTAAGAAAGTGCAAAAATAATTTAAAAATCAATTCGCAATAAAGCAGCTGAAATTGAGCAAAAAAAGTAATAGCTTTACTGCTTTAGATATTCAAAATAACATGAATCAGATCTTTTTAATGCTTTAGTCACTAAAGCAAAGTCCACTTAACTAAACTAAAGTTTTAGTTTAACATCCAACACAGAAACATATGAATAAAACGCTAGCTTCCCTAGCTTAGTCAAACTGCTCATGTTTGTTGCATTTAACGTGGCATTTTGTGGCACAAAATTCTCATCCAACCAGTGTGTGGTTAAACTTAAAAGCGACACGTCGCAGATCCAGATAACTGTTGTAAAACTCACCGCATTGACATCTTTAACTTTTTCGGATATGTGTTTGCAGACTTTTCGGTACAGTTCAAGGTAGAGATAAATATCAGATAAATATTTACGCTTCGGCGTGTACTGCGGCTCCAGGTGGTTTATAAGGAGTCTGAAGCCATTATTCGCAACGACGGACAGCGGTTGCCCATCCATAACAATGAAAGCGGTGGAACTTATTGGCGTAGCTGTTGTAAAATAACTCCAAATGACAGATATTTTGGCTCGCTCCATGCTGTTCGCTGCTATATGTTCACTTGTTCACGTGCACTACGTACAGAGCACGTTGCTAGCGTATGATGTCGCACGTTGCTAGCGTATGATGTCGCACGTTGCTAGCGTATGATGTCGCACGTTGCTAGCGTATGATGTCGCACGTTGCGCAATGCACAGCCGCCCACGAGAGAGTTTAAGCGCCGGTGTCTCCATGAACTTTTACATCGTCTAGCACAAATTTTATGTCAGATCGGGTATCGGTGACAAATTGCACCGATACCCGATCTAGAATTTTATTACGTATCGACGCCGATACCCGATACGAATATCGGATCGGAGCATCCCTAGTATCATGACGGCAAAGGAGAGAGTGAGCAAGCGAGAAACTTGTAGAAAGACAGGAGAAATGGCTGATAAACCCAAAAAGAAAAGGTCAGAGGAACATAACTGTAAAAAGATGTGTAACGAACAAGGACTCCGATTAATATGTGAATCCCTTTAAAACGGAGAGAAGTTAGTGATATTGATGCAGAGATTGGTTTGTTTCAGTTTGATATCTGAGTAACAGTTTTGTTATTTCACAGATCTAAGACATGCAGATATTGTTGTAGTTCAATGTGGAGTGTCATATATCTAGAGCTGGTTTGCTGCTTGTGTCCTATTCACATATTGGTTAATTTGCAGTGCTTTCATTTCAAAGGAGGAGTAATAAAGGTAGGAGTGTGTTTCTTTTGCATAGAAGTGTGTTTATTGGGTGTGAATTTCAAATATCCACACACAGCGCTCCTCAGAAACTGCTTACCAACAGTCAGAGAGCAGCTGTCTCCAAGGGTTAAAATCTGCATTACCAGTCATAGTTCTGCCATAAACCCTTTGAAATGACTGTTCTTAATTAGCACCTCCAAATGGCCTCACATTTAATTATCTTGCAGAATCCTTCAGGGGCATCGTGATTTAAAACATCTACACATTTTTCCATTCCTGATTGTAACCAATTGGTTTGCTTTCTTCAGAATTGATAGCAGCCATTAAACCTGCGTAATACAGCAAATATTATAAAGCCAGCCCCTTAACAATACAGTGGTGTCTGCGAGTGTTTATTATACTGTAAGGTCATCTCAGATATACCAAAGCCTTGATAACAAGTATATTTGTCCTCTACAAAACGACTGAAACATCATGGCAGTAAACATTTGAATTATAAAAGTCCCGAAAAGTCAAGCCCCATTGCTCAATAAACACACCAAAAACACAGAGGTGGAAATAAACCCAGAAATGGCCATACAGGAAGAGGGTGGGAGTCCCCTACTCTTGGTACCTTGTTAGGCTGCTTCACATACAACAGCTTTAAGAACTGAAATTATATCGTGAAGGAGTTTTTTCGGGCCACCAGACAGGCTTCAGGTTTAATGAAAGGAAATGACATGTGTGCTTATTGAAACAAATGGGGAAATGTTTTAATTCGGAACATCAATATTCACGCTAGGTCAGTGTTGCATAATAAGGCAATTATTAAATTAGCTGGTGCCGTAGAAATGGTTGAGTAAAGTCATTTGTGCCCTTTGAGCGCTCTCTGATTTTGTTTTAAAGCCGGTATTAGCGTCTGACTTTTCAGCAAGGCTAGCACTGGATGAGCGACAGCCTTTTGACAAGTTGACAAGAGACCACCGTTATGCCGTGGCGCGTGTCAGCAGAGCATGTTGACGGATTTAGATCGTACAGATTTGCATCATGGGATACGCTTTTTGCTTAATCTCCTGAAGACGGTGACAGGCTGAAGGTGAAGGCAAGTCTCTACAGATATGAAATAGTTAGCAATTAGCATATTTAATGAGGAACATCATGCAGAGCTAATAAAGAAGGAGGTCAACAAGGGCAAATAGGAGTAAACAGACAAACATAATACAACAAAAATGTAAAATTCAGCGAAATTTAGTTTCAACCCCACTCAAACAAACCTGCCTATAACTTTCAAGGAATCCTGTAGACCTTGACTAGTCTGTATTGAGTACTGAGTCTTGTGTTTTTGAGAAGTTTTAGAGCTAAATACTGCCGGAAAGTGGCCTTCACACTGTAAAAAGTGAAGATGGGTGTTTGTTGGAAAGCTAAAACTATAAGTCTACGTTTTCTCTTTTGCATTCCGAAATGTAACTCAGAATTGTAGACTTTTTCAACTTCATCAGAAATTCTTGATTACTCAAATTTATCACAATAAAACCTGTTATAGCAGAAATTCTGTCCCCACTGGATGCGGCACGACAACGCCTCGTTCTTCTTTTTTTTATTGTAGCATCGCGCTGGACGCGTGCGGTGTAGATGGATGTATTAAGTTTTGGTGTTGGGAGCATGTGTCTTAATTCATTTTAACTGGATATGTTATCTTTCCGTCTATCAAACTACATGACAGACGTAATCTTTCCGTCTGTCAATATCTTAACTTGTGAGGACAGAACGCTCAAGGCTGAGAGGATTTCAGCGTAACACGTTTGCTAATTTGTTAATGTATTTCTCACCCAAAACAATGATGTAGGTCTCCAATCTCATGTTTAACGTTATCTTCATTTGCCCAGCTGCTTTGTCTAGGAAAAATGTTAAGGCTTGAATGAAAAATGTGTTTCAAAGACTGTACAGGTTTTACAATCATGATGTTTTGTTGTAGATATCTGTATTTACACATCTCATTTATAAGAAAACCGTTTAGGACCACTTTTTTCTCTCCTCAGGACCTAAAGCTTTTTAATGGAAAACTTTTGCGATAACTTCAGGAATTTAAGAGCATGATCATTTGTTGTCAATTATTGATTTCAATTGTTAACAATTGTTCAATTGTTAAGATATCAATGTTATAAAAGAATACCTTTACCATTAGCTCGTATTCACAGGGAGGGTCACAGAAATTACTTAAGTTGGGACTGAACATGAAAATGATCCGCTTTTCTATCACATATTTGTAAAATCTAATTTTTTATGTTTTCCTGTGATAAAGTCCTGAAGACCATCTAATTGTCAGCATATTCTATTTTGATTTATTTTTCAGAAATATGTGTATTTTTTAGTTGTGATGGCAAAAGACAATTGAAATTATTGTTTTTATATACAACCCCAAAACAGAAAAAGTTGGGACATTGTGTAAAATGTAAATAAAAACAAAATGTAATAATCTGCAAATCGCATAAACTCATATTTAGTTGCCAAACGGGTACAGACAACATATCAAATGTTGAAAAAGGAAAAAAAATCTATTTCATGGAAAATGTAGGCACATTTGTAATGTGATGCCTGCAACACCTTTCAAAAAAAGTTGGGACGGAGGGTAGATTTTGGGCTATAATGAGGTAAAACATTTTTTAACAATGTGATTTGAAATAGGTGATGTCAACAAGTGATTGTAGTCATGATTTGGTATAAAACCAGCACCCAGGAAAGGCCTAGTCCTTTAGCAGCAAAGATGGGCCGAGGATCACCAGTTTGCCAAGAAACACGTGAGAAAATTATTGAAAAGTTTAAAAAAAGTATTTCTCAAAGACAGATAGGAAGAGATTTGAATATTTCGTACTCTACAGTATTCAACATCATTAAAAGATTCAAGGAATCTGGTGCAATTTCAGTGCATAAAGGCCAAGGGCGCAAGCCTACGCTGAACTCCCGTGACCTCCGTG
The DNA here is from genome assembly GCF_947034865.1 of Barbatula barbatula. Classification (NCBI taxonomy): domain Eukaryota; kingdom Metazoa; phylum Chordata; class Actinopteri; order Cypriniformes; family Nemacheilidae; genus Barbatula; species Barbatula barbatula. The sequence goes on from NC_136783.1 coordinate 11,089,030, forward strand.
CCCTAAAACGGCACGGTATCAAGAATCGTCATTCTTCCATAGCTGATATAACCACATGGGCTCAGAATTACTTTGACAAACCTTTGTCAAGCAGCACAATACGAAACTACATCCACAAATGCCACTTCAAACTTTACTGTGCCAAAAGGAAGCCTTATCTTAACAGTGTCCATAAGCGCCGTCGACGTGTCTGGGCTCGGAGACATCTAGAATGGACCATGACACAGTGGAAACGTGTATTATGGTCAGATGAATCAGTTTTTGAGGTTTTTTTTGGAAAAAATGGACGTCGGGTGATCCGGACCAAAGTTGAAAAGGACCATCCAGACTGTTATCAGCAACAAGTACCGAAACCAGGGTCTGTCATGGTCTTGGGTTGCGTCAGTGCCACTGGCAAGGGTAACATGCACTTCTGTGATGGCACCATTAATGCTGAGAAATACATAAAGATTTTAGAGCAACAAATGCTGCCTTCAAGACGATGCCTCTTCCAGGGACGGCCATGCATATTTCAACAGGATAATGCAAAGCCACATTCTGCACGCCTTACAAAGGCATGGCTGCGAAAGAACAGGGTGCGGGTGCTGGACTGGCCTGCCTGCAGTCCTGATCTGTCTCAAATAGAAAATGTGTGGCGCATTTTGAAGCGTAAAATGCGACAACGAAGACCTCATATTGTTGCACACCTCAAGACATGTTTACAGGAAGAATGGGACAAAATTCCACCTGAAACATTAAATCACTTGGTGTCTTCTGTCCCAAGACGTCTTTTGAGTGTTGTGAAAGGAAATGGCAATGTAACAAAGTGGTAAATGTTTTACTGTCCCAACTTTTTTTGGAATATGTTGCAAGACTCAAAGTGCATATATGTGTTTATTTTGAAGAGACAATAAAATTAATCTTGTAAAACATCAGACAAAGGTTAGTCTAAAGTTTCTAAGTGCAATACACACCAAAAAGTGTTTTCAAATCACTGTTTTCAGTTTTAATTTTAATTTAAGACTTTGTCCCAACTTTTTCTGTTTTGGGGTTGTACTTTATTGCCCGTCAAGATATAGGTTTGTATGTGTATGTCTTGTACGCATTTGTAATTGTATGTCCAGATTAAGAAAAATACTGACAGTCTATGAATAAATGAATGAATGAATTAATGTTAATAAATATTTATAAAGCAATTTAAAACTTATGATAACATTAATTAGCATTTTCAGGAAAATAAATAATTCACAAATTATTAAATACATTTTTTACTTTTAAGTAATATTTGGTTTGGAATTATAAGGTTTTTACTTGCAGGTAATGAAATATAATGATTTGAGAAAAATGTATATGTTTAAGTTGAAATGCAGTAAAATTAAGTTAGATTCATGCAAATTGTGTGGTTTGAATGAACACAAACAATTTCAGTGCAACTGACCTAGTAAAATTAAATTGGAAAACATTTTTTTTTTAGGTGTTACCAATTGAAATAGTTTTTTTAAGTTGAACCAACTGTTCATTTCTTACAGTGCAATATACCCTAAAATGGGCCCTTCGGGCATTTGAAAGAACACATGACAAGAAAAGAAATATCCGATTAAAAAAACTTTTCAACTTTTCCTCAACTTCCATTGACACAGCCATCACAACTTTTAATTTTCTGTAACACTAAATTCAGCCTCATCATAATCATCATTACAGAAGAATTATCCCAAATGGAGCGGAATATGTGGCCCACAGGAGCATTCGAAGGAGGAACGTCTCCTTGAGAACATTGCCAAAAGTCTTTTGAATGATCGCTGCCTTCCTAAATTATTGAAAACGTCTAAACAGCCCTCACGAGTAACAGAAATGGCTATTAACCTTGGTGAAACGATATTTAAATCCAGTTACGGCAAACTTGCTCTACTGTATCCCTGGCGGCCAGGAAATGTAAATGTGTTCTTGCTGTGGACAGATGGGAGAAACGCATGCTGTTTGAAGTTCCTGCACCAGAGTCGCCCCGGTTTAAAATATTCAGCACGCCGCCCTATCCCAGAGACTCCACTGCTCTTGTTTCAGCACTCCAGTAGCGCTTCTCAAGCTGCCACGCGTTAATGTGAGGCCAACGAGCTTTGACGCCTTTAGTCCTTGCGTAAATATTTTGCGAACGCAGCCACAAACGTTCCTTTAACTTCTGGAGACGCAGCTGTGAGAGTTGTGATGAGGAAAACAGCTTTTGGATTATCTCTACTTCCAGACAGGAATGTCTGAGGCCTCTGGCATTATCGAACATCGTCTGTCTCAAATACATCTCCTTTTTGTGGGTATTGTCGAAGACAAGCCATCTCTAATTTTTAAAGTGTCACAATAGATGAGACTGAATTGGTGCGATATGTGTCTGAGCGGCACTACATCTGATTGGCCAATCACTGCTGCTTATCTCTGTGGTAAAAAGTCCAATAAAGCGGACATCGTAAAAGCTCAGGCACACTGGTAGAGGAATTCTGAGTGCAAAGGTTTGTGACGACTGATAGCTTCAACGTACACTGTCACTAATTGAATAAAAAGATCATTGATCAATGTCAGCAGCTGGCAGACAGCCAGACTCCTAAAGAGAAAGACAAATATGGACGTGATCCAAACGTGGAAAGTCCAAACTGAAAGAAAACGGGTGCCCTAATCTACATATCATTAACGTCTGAAGAACATCATGACATCGGTTTTTAAAAGACTAGCTTCTTAAATTAAAGTGACCTTCACACAATCTTCAGGCCTTTATAGATCATCTTTATGAATAACTTTTGTAATCTTCATCTTCATGCTTTAAACATCTAATACCATAAAGATGTCACTTCTGATAGAAAACAAGCCTTAAAAAAGACATTGCCATAAAGATAGTATAAGTGCACTTGGCACTATGTACCATCTCATTAGAGCAGGACCCTATCTCAGATGGATGAGGCTTGTACCAAGTTGCAGCAGGTTGCATCTCATTATACCACCGAAATGAAAATATATGCTATCTAAGCACTCTGCATGCACTACTACTCCGAATCTTACGGCAGCGTGGACTGCACTGAGTAATGAAGAGATGCCCTATTTACTGAATTGGTGTTCATCCAATGTCATTTTCCTATGTAAAAATCTCTCTACAAGACTTTAAAACCCCAGCTAATGGATTTAACTAATAATTATATACATCAAATGTACCAGAGATTAAGAAATTGAATGAATTTTATTATTTGGCAGTTTAATATGGAAGTAATATGAACTACTGTGATGTATTTTGGGTACTGAATAAAAAAAATCATTGATTATTGTGTTGAAAGGTGATTATTATGCAGCCAGTAATGTACAGTAATTACACTCTTGCTTGTATAAGGGTGATCATTTGGTCTGCACGTTATTTTTTTACACCTCAAAAATTGTAGAGGTTTGGATTATTCGGATTCTATAATTGAACAAATACCCTGCATGTAAACATGTATTTACATTTGAACTACTCCTTGGTTATACCACTGACTTTACTAAAGAAGAATACAAGGAGAACTTCTCAAAGAGAGTCTATCCTCTGGAACAGATTTATTATTTAGGAAAACCAGTCAGGATGAAAACAGAACATAAGACACCATTCAATGACCTACTTGAAACTTTCTGTTCAACTCTCCAACTGTCCAAATGACTGAATATCCATTGAAACTAAATGGTTGATCTACTTTGTGCTGTTGTCCCATATGAAAGTGCAATTTTCCTTTAAAAAAGCTTGGCACATGAAGAAATGATTTAGAATCTTAATATAAACAACCGCAACGTACATCACCGCACTTATGTATTTGGATTTTTTTGAAACAGGAGTACATAAACATATAAATCGTTGATTATCATAATTTACTGTATTATGGTTATGTATAATAAAAGCTAACTACATTGGCTACGAAAACAAGAGTTAAGAGTTATTTATATTCGTAAATAATTTAAAAAGTAAAAATATATTATCCGTATTTAGCTAAATCAAGCAGGAATGCAAATCCCAAATCGCGAGCACCCATATTTCGGAGACAAGAGAATAGCGTCTTCTGCTTCAAAATGTTCAAATTATTTGAATCAAAATGATCAACACAAAAATACCAATACAAAGAATACCAATACAAAGCGAGCGCTGAAATAAACTTGATCGCTTAGCGACTTTTAAAACACGGCTATGCAGCACCTGCGCAATGAAGAAGTAAAATAGCAAGCTGCAGGCACAGTAGTACGCCTATAGAAATGCTAGTTTGTGATTTATTATGTGTTTAACATAAGAATATGAGACAAGAATATGTTCAGCCCGCTCCCTGAAAAATGGTATTCGGACCATCCTTAATCACCTCATGGAGGTTAACTAGTTACAAGGGCTTCTCGATTATGACACAAATCATAATGACGATTATTTTGGCCAATATTGAGATCCCGATTATTTAACACGATTACTCATAAAAGCAGTTTAAAAGCAATGTAAAGAAATAGCACTGCTTAACCACTGTAAAGGAAAGGTGTGCGCTGTGGATTTATACTACAAGAAAAGAGAGGATCCTTGCAAAATGAAATGCGGCACAATAATCGTTTACCTCGATTATATTGTTTTTGTAATTGATGAAGGCCAAAATTTACGATTACGATTAAGTGCACAGCCCTTCTATTTACTTCAGTATTCCCCTTGCTATTGAACACTCTTGCTTGCTGTAAATAAATCATGGCTGACTGTAAATAGTGTGTTTGTACAATGGCATTAAAATATTTTTAAATGATGTCACATATGTAAGGGTTAATCCACAGCTAGTCGTGCATTAAAGTTCGTTTTAATGCACGATGTTGAGGTGAAGATCCGCCCGCCCCAAAGCAGAAACTAAGATTTTGTCAAATTTGTTAAAGCATTCTGACTAAACAATTGCAAGAGCATTGATGAAAAAAAGCACACAAAAGCTACAACGACAGCTGGTTCCTGAGCTTCTAGTTTGAGTCTAAGGTAAATATTAGAATCGACCTTTAAACCTTTGTCTCACACAGATAGCAAATGCCATTGACCAGCTCAGCAAGAGTTTCATCACTGATGGGGTCAAAGGTTGATAGATGGACATGATTCTGGCCTATTGCTCCCTGACAGCCTGAACAGAGGACACAACTCAAGGTGAAACAATAATTACATAAAAAGACCAGAATAGCCACCAACAGACAGCTTAATTCAGAAAATCAACTCATGGGTATAATCTTGAAAAAAAAACTTTACAATACAACTATAAATATTATAGGATCCGGTTAAATTCATCTCAAATTCAACGTAATCTAATTTCAATTGTATAAATCCGTGTAATTTATATGCTTATTATAAGTGTGACAGAGACAGAGCAATTTTGGGATAGCAATCCCAAAAGCAGAATGATCGTTAATGCATCATCAAATTACGTGAAACTACCATCGCTATCAATCCTCAAACACTGAAACGATATCTGACAGCTCTGTGCAGGAGAAAGCATCATGTCAGCAGCTTCAAACTAACAGAAAGCGACAGTGTCACGCCGTTTTTCTTTCACTCGTTTGTCAAAACACGTGCTGTATGGTTAAATCTAAAATCAGCGCAGTGTTACCTTATTTCTGTTCACAAACAGATGTTTTGTACTTGCTCCTCGGAGTCCTCTCACTACAGTCTTACAAGCCATGGATGCCGCCATCTTGAACCGGAAGAGAGTCCTGAAGCGCTGACACGTGTGTTGAGCGAGAGCGAGTGACGTTTATAGATCTGTGTTACAGGTCTTGAGAAACCTGTTTTGTCAATATTACAAAAGGGTTGAACTTACATTCTTAAACTTATCTGCTTTGTGGACAATAGGTTATTTAACTAACACAATAAATAACTATTAAAACATGATAACATAATAAAAAACACGATTTTTGAAAAACTTAGTTTTCTCGGATCTAAACTCTACATATATAAATATATGGCACTTTTTATGTTTAAAAAATCGCATGCAGTTCTTCGTGAAAACATAAAATATAAATGTAAATATTGTAAAGTTGGCCTATACGTGCAGAGCGATGTGTGTATAAGTGGATAATACTTTTTTATAATAATTTATTAATAGTTTATGATTTATTTATGTATAATCTAACAATCTCAAATATATATATATATATATATATATATATATATATATATATATATATATATATATTAGCAACAAAATGTGTTTCTGTTATTTATATTGTTGTTAATAATCTATTAAATAAAGAAAATATAGATAGGCATATGTGGGGTGTAAGCAGTGCTTATTCCGTATCTCCTGTGTTTGTTTAGGCTATGTTCAGTACTTTATCTTGATTTCACATACTATGCGATCCTGAATGCTTTTATAATTTCTCCATTAATCAGGGTGGGATGTGTCCACACCACTCATGAAAAAAAGACCTAACTATCATAAATCTTTCTTTAGATTGACTAAGATCCAGCCCAGTTGTTGTCTAGTCTGACACAACTAGATAAAACACGATCAACACAGAATCAAGATCATTTTATTATGAGGAATGCCATCGCAGAGGCTTGATAAACTATATATTGTGTCCTTAATGTTGGCGGTGCGTTCCCTAAGTGCAAAGGACGTTTCGTTGAGACACATTGACGCACATGCAGTATAGCTTTTCACACTCACTCTCTATTCTCAAAAGCACTCAATACTTTCTGACATCATGAAAGGGCAGCAAGGGCAAAATGATCATAAAAGCCGGTGATTATGAAAGAGAGACATTTGCTTCGGACTAATCTGTCAGCAGAAACCCATTCAGAGAGGATGATGAACCACTGAGAACCTAGGAGAATCTCTCTCTCTCTCTCTCTCTAACACAAACACACACTCTTTTTCACGTTTTATTCGCATAAACAAGCCTCTGACCCTTTTCACAGATTGTGATCATGTATTTTCACACATTTGAATACACGTTTTGTTATATTTTTATAACACGTTGTTATATATACTTAGTCTCTAATTGCAGTTGAGGAAGCTACAGTAAATTTGATGTCTTCTTCTCTTCTGACAGCTGAAATTCATCATTCTGTATTTTTTGCTCTTTTGGAAAGTCGTGGGAAAAGCAGATTTGTCTTTTGAAGCAAAACACACACAAAAAATCTATTTGAAACAATGTTGTTAATCAAACAGCGTCGGTACCTGTTTAGTTTTGTGTCTAATAGAAGTGAATGGGTACTGCCATTGTTTGGTTACCAACATTCTTTAAAATATCTTCTTTTGTGTTCTGCAGAAGAACAAAAGTCATACTGGTTCGAAATAACAAGAATATTATTTTTGGGTGAAATCATTTTTGGGCACGCATCTATTTTAATTGTGTTGCATATTATTTTACCTTTCACCCATTTTAAGCAGCCATCGTCTGCAAAGCAGAGTTGCAGCCTATGCACAATATTTCAATCTGTCGTCCAAGCTGTCTTTCTGAGGGAGGATGTTGGTTTGTCATGCTATAAGAGCTGTAATATGGTAATGATGCTGACCTGAACTTGGATGTTTAATAAAGGGCGGGGATTCTTCTCAGCTCACTGAACAAAGCTTTTTGCTTTTCATACTGAATTGATATGCAGGCTTTATCCAAACATTTATGCTTCGGTCATATTTTTTTCCATAATAGTGTTTTGTATTTAAATTTGTGTCTCAGTTGCCGTATGTGTTCTTCATCTCCAATCATAAACGTGCAGCATTTTTTAGTACAGTGGTCAGAATACATGAATGTCATTTATTGTTTCAGCATATTTTTCACTATTTTTTGCCATGCTAAAGGAATAGTTCACCCAAAAAAAGAAAATCCTGACAGTATTTACTCTCCTCGTGTAATAGTAAACCATAAAACGTTCTGTATTCTGGAAAATCTAACAAAAAGGAAACAAGACAAATGTATTTAATTTTACAAGAGTTTTGACAGTTAACCCCAAAAATGGTGATATTGTTTAAGAAAGTAAGGTACACTCTTAAAAATAAAGGTGCTTTACTATGTCGTAGAACAAAGTTTTTCCATAAAGAACCCTTATCATCCGAAGAACATTTCTGTTTCACAAAAGGTTATTTGGGTAAAACAAGGTTATTCAGATTATAAAAAGGTAAGAATGGGATGGTTCTTTAAAGAACCTGAATGGTTCTTTGTGGAACCAAAATGGTCCTTCTATGGCATCAATATAAAGAACATAAGCACCTTAATTTTTAGTGAATGTAGAATGACAACATTTTTATTTCTTTCATTCAATTTGATCATGTAAGTCAGTATTCCAGCACAGAATCAATTTCAAGTCCACTTCATCCAAACCCCCTTTTTCATTTTTACTTTGAGAGCCGTCCAAGAATCCTACTTTCAGGAGAGAATATGTTTTGTCCAACCTCCCGTGCGATGTGCAGCCCCAGATGTTGCACTGTGGTGAGGTTACACCTCATCTGCTTTCACTGTGAGCTAGCAAGTAAACCAAGGGCTTGTAAATAATTTCATAAGTACTACGTTGTTGCTTTCATTTGATGTCAGTTGTTCTCAGCTTGGCCAAGAGCATCAAAAACCCTATGCCATGCTTGGGGCAACGGCGTATAGAAATAACCCCCCACTATCTCACCGGCAAACCATGTGCCATGAGCAGAGACACTCTTTTTCTGATAGAGACAGGCAACAACTTATTTAAAGTTGAAAACTTAAAGGGGTGTGTGCCATATTCTAGCGGCTTGAAGATGGTAAGACTGTTCTCTGTTTATCTTTTTTACAAAGCACAGCACAGTTGGGAGCTGCAATAACAGTCGAGAAGGTGGTGCATGGACTTTAGATCATATAGCATCCTAATATAGTCTGTTGTTGTTTCTGTTTCTCTCTGAACAATTTGTTTAACCCGTACACCCCGGTAACTTCGGCAACCACGCTGCAATTTCGCAACACCCAAGAACATCTGGCCTCCTCATCGGACATCAGTGGAACTCTGACAGCGAGGAACTATTGCCCTCATTAGCTAAAGCAGAGAGAGGAAAAGAGAGAGCAAGACGCCCGGTTTCACTTTCCCTCACAGCTTGGTTCTCCAAACACCAAAGACCTCAAGCGCGCTAAGCCTCTTACCTCTCCGTCTCTCCTCTTTTTTCCTCGTCAAACCAGTTCTATGAAAGACCCGTCTGCTCAGATTCACCTTAACCCACTTTAAAAGCTATTCTCCTCCAGCTTAATGCATTTCATTTTAATATGCTGGAAGTACGTCTTCCACTTAAAAGAATGAAATGCAAGCGCTCGCTACATCTGCGCAAAAGGACGTGGTTCCTTTTAATGGCGTGGCAATTTTTCTTTTTTGAGTATTACCACACTGAGTACTAAGGGTTCTGTGCTATTGAGAGTATATAAAATGCACTTATAATCTGCAAATGAACGGCTGAGTTCACATCCCAGTACATGCAAAGTCCGTTTACGGAAGTCGTGCCACTCGGCGGCCATATTTGCAACGCCTCTGGGCAGCCATTTACATCATAGCAAGTCCACAGTCCTATCTACATGACATGAACTGTATTATAAGCTTAAATTGCAATAGAAATGCACCTTTTTCGATGTCCCCTCATCTCCTGCTTACAGGCTGGCAGGCGCCTCACGAGAGCCCCTGCCCAGAGAGTCTTTACAGATTTATTGGCTTGTTTTACTGGAAGGCGGGACTTCCTTCGCTAGGGCAACCATATTGAGGGTTGCATTCTTTTCTGTTCATTGTAACAGCAGTGGCGCCCCTTGTTAATATTAATTTCGTTGGTACGTGTCTGCTGGTGTCAGAAGAAGAAAGTCTTGTTTTATTAACCATAACACATGATGTACAGAACTGAGAAAGGAATGCAGCGAAGTGCTGATTCAACAGTGCAGGCTTACTCACAAAAAGCATAAACTTGCCAACGGAGGAAAAAAATAATAAACCCCTGTCATAAACAGGAAGAATTGTCGAACTGGTGCTGCATCAAGGTTTAAGATTCCAAGCGCATGGATAACAGTCTTTTCGTACTTCTGCTTATGACTGACAGAGGATGCACATTCCAAAAGGACAAAAAAATGATCAGCAATGTCACGTGGTCATTAATTGGCCTTCCAGAGACACTCTCAAGTGCCAGATCTTTCATCAGAACGCCCTAAATCACTCTCTTCAACGCCGGAGCATTGATTTCAAACATATATTCAGCCACTAGAGGTGATTTAATATGGCAGCCTGCATTTATATTCATCGCTCAGCGAAGGATTCAACCGACTGCATAGTCGTATTATAGCGCTGCCAATCTATGTAAACAAATTCAAGGTTTAGCAGGCAGAGCTGCTAAAGACATAACCACAGGGGAATTCTTAAGAGCAATGCACAGAATGCTTCATAGGCGTATGGCTGCTCGACACAGCAGCTCATTTTTAGTTGGGGTGTTTTGATTAAGTAATAATAACTATAAAACTCGATAAAAACTAAAGAAATACAGCTAACACAACAAAACATAATAAAAACATGTTTTTGCAAGTTAACTTTTCATATACATACAGTATAACATGCTATACAGTAGCTTGTTTCAAACAAAACTCTGTATATCTTCCAACAAGAAAAATTGTATGACACTAAACTGAGAAATTTGAGTACAAAATCACAGATCACACTTCTTATGTAAGATGTTAAGTAAAAATTAACTGTAATATTCCGGCAGTTGCAACTTGCAGGTTGTTTTTGCTATTTGGATTTTTGTAAAAGCATAGCATTTTACATATATAGGATTTAAAAAATTCACAAAAATGTAAAATAAAAGAGTAAAATTCTGTAAAGTTTCATTGTAGTTTTATTAATTTAAACAACATTCAAAGGTCAGATTTCAAAGCCATTTGAGTGCAACTACCTCTTTCATCATCACTGTAAAAAACAATCCAGTAAAAAAACAGATAAAGTACCTGGAGAAAATTACCAGTACATTTTCCCTTTCTTTTATGGACATTTCCGTTAATGCTAAAATGTAATTTAATGCAGTGCAAAATACAGGTAAAACAACTGTAAAAAATGAATGCGTAAAATTCTTATGAATACAGTATATACTGTATATATACATATATATAGAGAGAATAGAGAATACATCAATAAAGATATCAACGTCAAAATGGGCATAATAGAAACTTGGCGAGTTAAAGGAATTCAGTTCACCCCAAAATGTTAATTATTTTACTTTTTTAAAATAGAAATGTTTTTTTCTAATACTGCCATTTTTGATGTTTAGACTCTGTCAAGGGTTTAGTAAAATATAAACAGATGGTTTAATATATTCATAACAAATGCATTCTCTGAGCATTTTTCTGTCACGTCCATAACGCAAAATGTCACGTCCAAAACATTGGAATTGGCCTTTTCTAAAATATGTGAAAATGCTCATTTCAGATTGTGTGCCACATCGATGTAAAAACTCCAACTTGAAAAATGTTCTCCCTACAAAGGTAATGACGTAATTTGAACATAGAATTTAAAGTAGACGGACTCAACATGTTTCTAATAAAGATTATTTTGTTGACTGGACTTAGATTCCTACGTTTTTGTCCAAAACCCATTTAACCGAAATTTAAAGCAATGGCCAGCCACATCCTTTAAACCCCAGGCGTGAAAGCCTTGTTCATGGATATGCAAAACAAAAACATCACACATCCTTATAATAGACCTGCCACACATCTGACCCCATGAGACTTCCCGTTTCTCAGAAAACCTTGTCACTTTAAATTCAGACAGGCCGAAGCGCTTGTGGTGTGAGTTCGAACAAATATTGGTTTTATGTCAAAAATCCACTTGAAAGTTAGATATGTTAATCTTATTGCTAATGGCCCTCTGAAAGGTTTCTTAATATTCTCTTCTCAGCGCACTGCAACAGAGCCTGTCTCCACAAGGTTAATTAGTTGCAGGACCCCAAGGGCCCATAAGTGATGAGAGCTTAAGATAGTGAAAGCGGTTCCTCTGTTCACAGCGACATTACAAGGTTAATGGGTCTCTTAGATCTTTCATCCATGCCAACCTGCACTGCTTACTGCCCAATTTGTAAACACGTTGTGCCTGGGAACTCTATGGTATTATAAATAATCATTGTTTTTTTCCCCAATCCCAGACAAAAAATCAAGATACTTTTTGCAAAAGAGAGAGGGTTACATTTAGACACTTTCATCCAAAGCAGTTTACAGTGCTTTCAAGGTTTATAAATTCAGTGGGGTTCAACCCTTTACCTTGGTGGTGTTAACAAAAGAAACATCCATTTAAAAAAATAATTGATCTGCTTTAGACAAGTTTGCAGAATCAAAGACTAAAGCCGTGAATTCCATGCTTTGTAAGCAGAGCCCAATCTGTTTTCCCACATCCATTTGAAACAGATGATTTTCTCAATGTTCTCGTACTCAATGTGCACCTTTTTATACAAGCAGCTGTTCCTCATTCAAGCAAGGTGAACGACTTCATTTGTTTTGTAAAGAACTAAGGCAGGGTGAGAGAGGACAGACACAGTGGGTGTGGATTGAGGATGGGCATCTATTTTAATTCGATACACGTAAATGTTCAAAGATCGATTAAAAGGTCCATAGGGAACATAGAGTTCAAATTAGAGTGGGGTGATGTCTTCATGTGATATGAGAAAGGGGTAAACAGACACCGTGTCTACACTGGATGCGAACAGCGCGTTCACAATCTCACGTGAATTCGTAACTATAAAAGTTGGCTAATTATACTATATTATGGAAACGTTTTTGTATGGTTTGCTTTGGCACTAGTGACATTACTTAAGGGTGGGGATAAGGGAGGGAGTTCAGGGTTTACAGATTCATACAAATTATCCACCCTGTAAAAATATTTATTTTCTGTAAAAAAGCTTGATTTGAATGATTTTGCTTGAAATGGTTTTACATTAACACACAACATTTAATTCACTTTCCTCATTAAAGGTCATTTAAATCTCTAAATGTCACATGACCCTGTGTGTTCCTGAATAATGTCCATGTTTGTTTTGAAAGGGACAGTTCACCCCAAAAAAATTAAAGTTTGAGTTGTTCCAAATCTGTATAAATTCCAGAACTGAGTGCTGTCTTCAAAATATCCTCTTTTGTGCTAACAGAACGATTAAATTTGCACAGCAATTTTACTATGGTAGTTAACTGTGGCCAGGAACTGTTTGGTTCTTGGAAGCATTCTTCCAAACATCTTTGTGTTCATCAGAACAGAGAAATGTATACAGATTTGGAACATCTTGAGGGCTAGTAAATGATGACAGAAACATGCGTTATGGATTTGAAAAGGAAGCGTTTTGTGGGAGACGATAACCTTTATAAAATGCACAATCCTGAAGCAGTAATACCCAATGAATGGAAAAGGGATGCCTCTTTATAGAATATAAAATAGTTACTTTATTTTACTTTTCATGTGTCCATTTATGTGGAATATGTAGCGTTATGGATGTGACAATCCTGAAAATGGCACTTACCCGACTATGAAAAATCATGCACTAAAAATAAAACAAAGGCTTAACAAATTTGAAGAGAGATCTCACATGGGTATTTAAACCACCAAATATAAATATCTGTGCTGTTACCAAAGTAAAAACTGTTGGAATGGAAAGGTTGACATTTTCACGGAATTGCCCAAAAGTAAAATATCTGCTGTTTAAATATTTAATATGATATGATATGATATAAATTGGTTTTATATTTGCAATATTTTATATATAAAATACAGGGTTGCCAGAAAAGCAGCCAGAAAAACAGCTTATATGTCAAAACTCAAAATATAGAATATTTTTCAGTAACCGCATTACACACAATTTCAACCCCTATAATAATCATAAATACAGTTTGTTGTTGACTGCTAATGACTAAAATCTTAACATTTAACCAGCAGAATAAAAAACAGCTGGTTGCAACAGTTTAAAAATAATTCTGTGGAAAATCCAGACCTGGCAACATTTATTTGAACCTAAACATGATTTAACTTTTATAAACATTTCTCAAAGAAATGTTCATTATTTGAAAAGTGTGACATTTACAATTATTTGCATTTATTCACTTACAGTAGCAGCTGCATGTATCCAAAGTGACTTAGTTCATGAATACACCAAGCAGGTCTTCTTAATATCCACCATATACAGTACTTAAAATTGTAAATTATGCCATTACTCAGTCTAAAACCTGATAATTGAAAAAGTAAAAGTTGCTCTGTTTTCTTTTCCTTTCTTTTTAATTTAACCTTTTTTTTAAAGGAAACATCACCATGATATTACCATGTTTTTCGGACTGTATTATGGTCCTGGTCATTTCTATATGTTTCGTAAATTGTCAGACTGTGAAGTGTAAGTAAGTTTTTTAAAGAACGTGCAGTGATATTCTGAGAAGGCTGGGGAGAGGGGTGGCAGAAGGAAGGATGGATGTTCAGAGACCCTCTGCACCTCATGTATAATGCTCTTTGTGTTTTACAGGTTGGCTAGGCTGAGGTGGATTCAGAGGGGAGTGGAATAGAGGAGGTGATGGCAGGTGAGCCCCTACAGAATCTCAAACAGCCCCCCCAAAAGGTCAACTTTCTCTTTTGGATCTGACTGTGTGTGTTAATGTAGCATTTTTCTGTGGCGGCAGAACAGAGGCGAATGTCTCCCGTGGGTGTTGTTTCAGCCTTACGTTCATTTCGTTCTCTTTTCTCTCCATTCACTGCTGTTCAGACTGATGCATTTACTTGCAATCCCCTGAAAGCAAAGCTGAAAAAATTACTGTTTTGACACAATCTTAATAGTCATTTTCATGCAAGATTACATTCTCTCCGAAATCTGAGTCTGCGTGAGCAGCTTATAACTATGGAAAAGTAATAAATCTGGGTGAGAATCAGCAAATTCTTATTCACTAGTGCTTATCTAGATCCCAAAACAATTATGTTGTAATTACGGTAGAGAATGAAAATAAATGGAAGAGAAATTCACAATAAAATTCAAACCATGCGTATTAATAATTCTGACATACATTATAGGTTCCTAGCTCAAATTCTTTATTAGGAAATATTACAAAAAACATCATTATTAATTATACTATTTTATTAAAGAATACCCCACAGGCCATTACACATGCTCATGTATTCATAACCACATGCATTATTAATTATTACCCCTATTATCGCAAACTAAGTTGTTTTGCCCAGCGTGCAAATTACGCCAGATTGCAACAAAAGGACCCAAACAGGAGTCGTGTTGATCTCACATGTCTAGAGCTCATTCAAATTCCCTCAGATGAAGTATATGTTAGGAACCCAGTTAACACACAAGCCTAGAGCTGGGCCTACAGGTGTACCCCAGGCTGCGAGATCCTATCATGGGAAGAGAAGAATGGACATGGCCTGTGTTTGACAGAGGCCAGGGCAGTGTTCTGAAGGACAGGTCACTCCAGACTTCCTGGTGGAGGTGGGGGTGGCATGGGGTTTGCACCTTGGCCATGACCCATTGTTGCATGTTAGCACCTGTGCATAAAGAGAGGCAGAAAATAAATGAAAGGAATATGAGATTATGCAGTCCTTGATGTAAATCAGAGCCCATTAGAAATTCATTAAACACTCTCCAGAATACAGGGCTGAAATATGACTGCATGCATGAAAGGGTATTAAAAGAAAGTTCATGAGCAGTAAAAATGACAGCAGTGGGTAAAAGGTCGTGCAGTAAATATAAATTAGAAGAACGGGAGGGATGGATGGACAGATGAACGGAGCAAGAGCTGGATAGATAAGAAGCAATCATTAAATATGAAGTGGGTAATTTTTTACTGTTAAAATACATTTTTTGATCTCAGCAATTACTATGCAGAAATACATTGTGCAAACCAAACTTGTCACTATTAAAACTATATAAAAAATTACTCCTTTTACTCCCTTTCAGAAGGACAGCTCGTGTCACTGTCCTTCTGAAACCTCTGATGTCCAAATTCATTTTGGAAATGGAAAAAACACTTGCTTTTTAAATGATTAAATGCGGTGTTGTCAAAGTTGACAAGCACTTCTTAAAACTTTTTATTGGTTAGATGCAAAACCCAGTGAAAAACATAAAGGGTGCATAATAACAATTATTTATCACAAAAGCGATATTTTGGAATACCAACCAAAACCTTTCTTCCTGGATGTTTTTAGCTACAACTAAAGCAACTAAAGCAAACAACTAAAGATTATACTGTGTAAATGAAGTAATAAGAACACTGTAAGTTATTAATGCCTGGTCAAAGAATAAGGATTTATGGAGCAATTAAATGGTTTTTAAAAACAGGACGAAGCAGTTTAAGCTCTATTTGGTATACTGATGTTGTTTTGATGCAAATAGTAATTTTCTGACCCTTTATGTTTGTTTTGGTAAACATGGATTATGTTAAATACTTTCTAATCCTCTACACAATAATAATGCACGCATACAAAAAAAGTTTGGTTTTGTGTCTTTGTAGAGAATCAAATGTATTAAAAGACCTACAAAAAGTTATGGTTTTCTTTCTAAACTCTGTTGTAATATCCTTTCTGCTAATTTAATTGAAATTGAGTGCCTCAGAGATGACGTATTTTCAGAGGGGTTAAACTGTAGTCGACGGGCCGAGTGAAGCTCCACTCTCGAACAGGAAATACGTCACCAACACTCAAAAATAATGAAGGACAAAATGGCGTCGCTGAGCTCTCCGAAGTGACCTTTAACACAGGTAGTTTTATATCAGCATCCCTACACACTGACGCTGTCTTGTTACATTTCAAGCACAACGCATAAGGCTTCCTTGAAATTACGCAAAAGGGACAAATGAACATGATTGATTTATATATTTTTGACGATCAATATTGATCTTTCACCATGTTAGCTGATATTGCATGAAGTAAATATTTTACTGTGGTTGTTTTGTATGTAATTTTGCTTTAAATATAAAGTTCTAAATTATTTGTGTTCACATTTTTCATTTTATAAAAGATTATTTATTTAATGCTTCATGTATTGTTCACCGCTAACTATTATGTTTACTTTCTAAATACAAACCTGGAAGCAATGTCTGGATTTAGTAACTTCAAAGGTATTTAATAACATTTAAACATTGATTTTGTAGCAATTTAAACATTACAAGTATTTATTGACATTAACACCGGGTTGAGGTCAGAATTAGGTGACGTATATCCGCTGGAGCTTCGAGTGGAAGGGACGTATTTCTGCAGCCAGCCCCTATTGCGTATTTTTGTGTGCAAAAGTAAGCATTTTAGGATTTCCGGTTCCATCGCCCTAAAGTCTATGGGTTTTTTTAATGGATCTTTTTACTAAATCGCCTGAATTTAGGTCTATGAATAAGGTCTCTCGAAATGTTTTCACGTTTTATTGTATGACATAAAACACACCAATTAAAAGCTACTACTTACGTCATCATGCATATAAAGCTTAGAAATAATGCAACAAGGTCACAGATATCTTAAAACCTAGATCCAGATTCTTTCACGGAGTAGTTACTTACCAGGGAACATATTTTTTTATAAAGTTTGAAAGAGTCGTCGGAGGCTTTTTGGTGGTTACGTTGATATCGAGCAACCTTAAATGTAGTCTGTTCATAGCATCGTGTTAGTTTTTTACATCTGCCGATTGTATTTTGGCTTCAAAGGTAACAAATGTTGTGTTAATTTGTAAAGATTATCTTGATTGATAAAACGTGGAAACATCATAACCTTTGTTAATCATAGAGCTTATTTTTTGCTATCTTCCAAAGGTCTATGGTAAAAAAGGAATAGGCTTTCGGTTGAGGGAACCCTACTCACGGGTTAGCCTACAAAAATACGTCATCTCTGAGGTTCTGGATAAGCGAGCATAAGCAACACTTCAGTGTCATGAAGAAAAGTATACAACATACATCAAATCTTTTGGGGCACAGAGAATGGCACAATTACATGTTAGGGAAATATATAGGTACACAATATGTCAATTATGTTACCCAAAAGGTACAAAAATGTATGTTTTGTACACCTGTAGAAGTACAAAAGGAACCCTTAAGGGTACCACCCTGGTGACAGCACCCTTGAATAATATGTAAAGGTATATTTGAACAATATGAACCAACACTGCAATGATGTACTTCATTATCATTGCAATGCAGTTCTCCTTCAGGTAGTCTAAGTTATTGTGTACTCTCCTCTGCTCAGCTGTCACTGATTCAGACAGGCTGTTCCAATAACCTCTACTGCATCCGCAATATAACACTGGCTGGATTTTATAAATTGAATTTCAGTGCTGCAACGTTATTATGATGTAGCTGTTTATATATTTTCATGTGTGTCTGTTCACACATGATGCAGATAGATATCAGGCTGTACTATTAAATGTGTTTGTGCATGTGTGACTACACTACTTTCATTCTTTTCATCCAGAATTTTGTTAAACCCAAACCTTGTTTGGTTAGATCATTTGTACTATGCATGACTTTTCATATGTGTCTTAATATATTAAAATGTTAAAGAAGGCAATGGTGCTGGGTAGGCCTGTAGATATTATATTATATTCCATCAAGTGGTACTCCCTACGTTGAGTATATTTGTTCATGCTTTGAATTGTATGCATTTAAATTTGGGCTAATATGGAGACATTTACAAATATCAAATTATTTTTGTAATTTTCACGATCTAAAACTCGCTATCCTGTTTTTTCAAAGAAAAACGCCAGAACGCCAGCCATCCAGCAATAGGTTAACCCATTTAATTTGACATCACCCTGTTTATTTTTTTTACATAATATGAACAATCATAGTTAATTCATCATAGTGATATAATTTATCAATATAATATTTGCTTCTAGCTTGACTGGAGAATATTCTGAATTTCTGGCATGGTCTTCACGGGTGTAAAAGACATTCAATTGAAAGTTAGAATTCTAAAGGATCTACTGCAACGTACTGTATTTCTGAGGAGTGCAGATTTTGTTACATAACATTCTATTGATGTGAAAATTAATTTTTGCTCACAATATTACTCATTATTAATTACCCACAAACCACTTAAGGCTGAACGGAATTAAAACAAACAAAAAAATATAAAATAATCTTCCCTGAGTTCTGTTGTTGGATGTGCACACAAACATGCAGCTTGGTTTTCTTTTTTTTACTTTGTTTAATGAGCTCTCTGTTTGGCATTCTGAGCACTCTCACGCTAGATGCCTTTTTGTGTGTTTTGATGATTAGAAAACTTCTAGAAATAGCTCCAGTATATCAAACGGGAGAGAATAAAGCTGCTGTGACGTTCTTGGTCGAGAGGTCTTTCATGCTTTCATGCTGAAACTGTGGAGGTGATTGTGAATGGGCCTATTGTTTTTGAAATGAAAGCGCCCACATCCAAAGCTCCAGTGCTGAAGAAAAACAAGCCGGTGTGTGTACAGAAGCCCCCTTCACCTGTGACCCTCCCGCTCAGATGTGCAGCAGCATATGTCCCTGTTGGCCCTTCACCTGGAAAAACAGAGAGAGATGTCACAACGTGAAAAGAACAAGCAGGAAGCTGGAGGAGAGAAGACAGAGAAGGCCTTGATAATTAAGACACCAGCTGTCACGGTTTGTTATGGAACCCAGAGAGGTGGTGTTTAAAGTGACAGAGGATTGACATGCAACTCCGGCGAGTCCACAGAAGCCGAAGACTCTGGAGGGTTGAGTGGGTGTTTTATGACTTTCATCCACCCGAGTATGTGTTTCTAATGCGATCATTATGATACCACCAAAGAACATTCTTGCAGGACGTGCTGTTATTAAACAAAAATCCATGACCAAAATCAGTGTTTCTTGAACCTTTGCGATAACGCGCAGCGTTATTGTCACAGCTTCGCACCCCTTGAGAAATGAGGCAACATTCCCGATATTTATACACTATTCGAAATAAAGCATTTCTCCGGAGCAGATTTTGCTCATTAAAATTCTTCATGTGTCAGGTAGCATTTAATGGGAGTTGTGATTATTACAGATCGGGAGGCTGGGAGTTCCCCAGGTGTGTAATTGCAATTCTTCGTCATTTTTGCTCATCTGTGGAGGTGTTTGAATTAAAACAGAATCCATTAGAAAAAGAATAAGAGCCTCTTTGTTGATTTTAGCCCTCTCTTTGATCATTTTCTTGCAGCCAAGCCCTATTTTTCCTTTGTTTTTATATTTGTAGATTAAAAGGGACCTGGCTGGACATGGCTAAAGAATACGTAGCGCTCTCCCCCGCTGTTTAGGACAGGTATTCCCAGAGGACCTTAACTCATTTTTGGAACCATGCAGTGTGGAGATGGAACCATCTCATCTCAGTGTGCTTAAACTCCACTGGGGCTAAAGACACTGGCGGGCACCCTCCAGCTGACCTTAACCTCTGTACAGGGCTGTACTCTGCTCCTGTGGCACAGCACAACTCAACCACCACTGGGATTCTTAAGTGCAGACTAAAAAAACTCAACCTGATCATTGTGCAAAAATATAGCTTGCCAAACCAGTGCTTTAAGTTCAATTGTAAGCATCGTTGCATCTTAATGGTGTTGTTTTGTGATAATGGCTTGATTCTTTGCAATTCATTTTTGGATTATGATCCTTCAATTGTTTTAGGAGGATTTCTGGATATACTGTACGGATAAAATACAAATATATTGATAAAATACCCTTTGGTATTTATGGTTTTGATAGAATTATTCAGTTATTAAATCAATACAGCCACAATAATCTATAATAAACCCAGTGACAGGCAACAGAGACAGTATATACAGGTGAAAAAAACTGGTTTGTCTTGAATAATTGATTGAATGAAAAAACTAATTGAATGAATTGATAGAAATGAAAAAACTATTCAATTGTTATTATTTTTCAATATGGGTCCTACTTACCCCCCAATTTTTTTTTATCAATCAAACATTTCCAAAAAAGACAGTTCCCACTTAAAGGAAATCTGTTAATCTTGAAGGAAACAGACCCAGTTGCATGAAAAAATAACCAAAAGTAGAGTAATGCTCTGAGAGAAGATCAATAGCATCTGTGCCACAAGGGGGCCCCCAAGAGAACATTAAATTACCGTTTTTTTGTGATTCACGACAATCCTCCATTTTCTCAGGTAGGGCCGTACATTTTTGTTTTGTGTTTAATGATGGAAATGTTGAACATGCTACAGATGTTCATATTTACTGATGCCAACGATAAAATGCTGATTTAGATGAAAAATATGTAATTGACATGATTCATGTGATATTTAATTATCTGTCAATTAAGCTTTTTATTTGGGATTAGGTTAAAGCGGCCATGACTTGGACTTTTTCTGCATATCTCATGTAAATTTTCAGTACTTACAGAATAGTATCGAGTCTTTAGTTTGAAAAAATGTGTAAAGACAGATACAGCTGTACGATTATTTACGAAAACATGCGATGCGTGTGGGGGGAGGTGGATCTAAACCACGTGCCCACACATTGCCAAAAAACACCAGACATCAGTTTCACTTACCGCGTGCGGTTCATTTACAGCATCTTTTAGCGCTGGGTCCGCCGCTCCATCTATCAGTTTCAAATGATCTCCAAATCCAGCATTATGTCCACCATTTATATGTTCATCACCCAAATGCAGTGAACCGATGAACACGGCTGAACTTAGAAACCTATACGAACGCCGGGGGAGTGTATCGAGCACAGAAATACTACGTCATAAGTCCAACTAGTTTTTGACAAGTTGACCACATCAATAATGAGAAGATAACACTTTTATCATTGTAAATAATCAGAATGCATGAAACGCTGTTGCACGGCCGCTTTAAGAACAATTGTGTGTTAATTGTAAATGTATTTAATGGTTATCAGGTAAATAAAATAATAAAAATAGATTAAGTCATCCTCAAGAACTGCGTGGCTTTAAAATTGTGTTTACAGGTTGTGGTTAAAATAAAGTAAAAACAATTTTTAAATGCATTGAACAATAAATTCAACAACCTTTGTATGGTCTGTGCTCAAAATGTAAAGAGACAGTTCTCCTGAAATTGGAAGTTCTGAAATAATCAAACGTTATGACAATCACAATACACTTGTAATGCAAGATTTATGTGCTTTTGTTTTAATGACATTGCTACGTCTCAAAAACAGCTTAAACTAATAGAATTGGGTGTGTTAGATTCAAAGTGTGCGTGCAATAATCAAACATTGACAATAGTCGATTCTGTTGTGGGCCCCAAATAATATTCTGCTTAGGGCCAAGTAATGGGCTTGGGCCGTCCCTGTTTGTCTGCACCTTTTTGGATTATTAAAAGCGTTCACATTGGACATGGATCAAGCCAACTCTGGTTCTTGTTGGTTCCCATCATTACAAGAAATGTTTGAAATGACATAAGAGGTCATAAAACAAACAATAGACAGCTTCCAGTCATGCCATAGAAACATTTACAGGCCTATGTGTGACAATGACCTTAGCTTGGTCTAACATGCCCAGAATGAGGTTTTAAGGTTAGTTCTTGTTTTGCTAAAATCAATGCCTTGTTTAGTATTAACTGACAGGGTCTCTGATTGGGTTCAAAGCTAACGTATATCTTTCTGTTGAACAAAGAATGCGGGCAGTTCTTTTCAATCAATGAGTCTGACAAACAACCCTTTTTTTGCTTGTTTCTTGTCATTCTTTTTTCATGGAAGTGTAGTCTTCGTTGTTTTTAAAGATATGATGTCCATAACACATCTCAAGCAGCTATCACTGTTTTCTAATAGATAAAGCAATGAACATCTGTTCACTGGTGATTTCATTCTTTGTCATTTTACAGCCTTTAAACAGACAATGAAAAGCGTCTCTAATCTGCAGGCCAGTTGCAGCTAAGGACTCCGGTGCACATGGAAGGTACACCCTAGATTTTCATCATCCACGAAGGCTGAATTCAGTGTGTGCTCGGTTCAGCGCAAAGCTACCGTATGACTTGAAATGAAGAATACTGTTTTTCATGTCTGTGACAAACGGCATGATCCAGTAACACTGTCGACCACGGCTGCAGTCCAAACATGTTGATAAATAGATTAGTTAAGAAATAGATATTTGTCCCAATTCCGGGGGTTTCAAATGAATGGAAATGGAAATATTTTTTTACTCCTTTGCAAAACTTTTCATGATTTCTACAGGACCCAGTATCTCGATAATCCATAGAGGGATTAGTTTAGCCCTTAACATTGATGTGTCTTTTGTGAACATGAGTGAATACACCGCCTGCTAAAACCTATAAGCTGTAAAACTAAGTGTGATAAGCAAGACGTAGCTTATTGAAACTAATTTAATTTCTAGCATACTTCCTAACACTTCACGCTCTCTCTTAAAATAAAGTGCTTATGTTCTTTACAGTTCAAGATAAAGTTGTCAAAAACATGTGCTTCAAAATGGTTTCAGGAACATTCCGAACTAATTCTAAACACTAAAGCCATTAAGAACTTCAGTAATTCAAGTAGGGTTCAAGTAGGAGGATGAAGGCTTCCTTATTCCTTATTGAACCTTGTACAAATTGCATTGCATCTAAAACAAACTACTGTATAATATTAGTTTTAGCTGTGTAATCTGGTCTATTCACTTCACTACTTCAGATGGCTAGTCCAATTTAATTTCATTTAACACTACACAATCAACAGAACATTTATATGAATGTTAAACGACTATCTTTAAGATTTAATTATATAAACGTAAAATTAAAAAATTTAATTAAAATGAAACCTGAAGTGTGTTTACATTTTATGAAGTGGAACTTTTGGAGACTGTATGAATGCATTTGACGTCATTAATTGTTTTCTGCTCCCTTTATATTTGCAATAAAGCAATTTAGATGCTTTCTTTAGACGGATGACATCCGGCAGGCAGTTAAGAATTAGCCGCTCTTTATAAATCTGTACTCCGTGGTCACAGAACATTTACAAATTCAAAAAATCTTCCATAAAGCCATTGGACAGGAATTAGTGCAAGTATTACAAAATCACATATAAGACATGCGTTTAAAGTCCTTTGGACTATAATATATCCAGATACAGTGTTGATGGTCACTGAGGGAACAGCTAAATGAATCTGGAGTCGATGGCAGATGCTCCATAATGCCAGCCAAATGTGAAAGTAGCCACTGAGAAACCGCATGTGTGTAGATCGCTAGCCATTCGGCATCGCCAAGCATATCTTTTCGAGTCAACACATTATGTAGGGCCAGAGATGATGCTTTGTCTGATCGAATCAGGGAAAATTGTGAGTGAACTCTAATGGTGAATAGAGGAGAATCATGTCTCTTTATTCCGCTAACCCGATTACACCATTTCCCTGCACTGACAGACGCGCGGTTTAATCTATAAGCAACACCTGTGTCTCGCTGCAACGCAAATGAATGAAGCATTAAAGAGCTGCAGGCACACCATTAGGATTTGAGGAGGCTACCTTCACAAAGGTGACCTCTGGAGATTCCAGAACAGAGCTCCGCTTGGCCAACAATGGCTTCAAAGGGGCTTTCGTCACCGGTTCCTTGTGGAATGTTGACTTTGTCTTAATCTGTGAGCTGTGAAGGTGATGAAGACGAGGATAAAAGGTGAATTTGGTAGACACAAAGCAAAGCAACATAGCAAAACATCACACAGACGTGGTGATTAGTACTCATTGTCTTTTCACACATCTAAGCAGTCTGTTATTGAGTGAAACGTGTCTTTTTCCTCCAGAGAGACTCTGGAGGGATCAAGTACCGGGGTCCCATTCACAGCCATTTGATCGTGTCTAGTAATGGTTCATTTCCCGTTCTTGCTTTGCATTGACAACCAACTAGCCAAAAATAAGGGATTTGGTGACTAGAAACAGTCAAGCTTTTTCCCTCCTTCTCTTGTCCTACCTGATCATAGTCCTCAAAGGTGTCTTGGCAAAAGATTAAACTCGGTCTAGGCCAAGTGCACTTTGTCACAGTGCTGAAAAGAGAAAAAGGAAAGCAGGCAGCAGTACACCATAAACTTGTTTTATTACACGGCACAGAACACGTCTAGAGACTGCATGCTTTTAATTAATGGCCGATGTGCCGTCACCCGTACTGATGGCAACAAAGTCAGACTTGCACTATGGGCCAGAAACAGATGCAATATGTTATTGAAGTGTTTGTTTAGCGTGTAAGCTTATGAAGTAATTAGATAAAATAGATAGAGGTTAATTTGGTCAACTTTTAGGAGCATCCTAAGGTTTGCTCAAAACCTAATAGACATGAATTTTAAGACACAAAAGTCAAATCTTCAATGGATGGCCATGGGAGAGGGCAGGAAACAGTTAGATAATACCATGGAAAAGTAGCTGTAAAGAACAAGGTTTAGGATACAATGAAAAATACATAGGAGGCAGGTAGAGTACACTTCAAAGGCTGCTCACAAAAGACAGGAAGATGGCACCACATAAAACTTTCATAAGCACTTTAAAACTTAGATTAAAACGGTCCGGCAAAACAAAAGAGAATTTCTTCAGATGGATAACTCGTCATATGTCGCTAAAATCATATTTTTCCAGCAAATCCCCAAAATATGTACCAATGGATCAGAGTTTGATGCCACTTGTGTCCATCTCTGTAAAACTGAAATATTTCGAAAACAGCTCATGAATTATAAAACAGTGGAACAATGAAAACTGAAAGGTAATAGTTTTTAATCTATGTTTCATTTATTCTGAAATCTCTGGCTGTGTTCAATAACCCTGGATCTATTTTGTGGATGTGACTTTGAGAGAAAAGGATAAATGCTCTTGAATCCTGTCTGAGTGTTGCTGTGTTTTGTCAAAGCCAATATAGATTTGCACCTGGAACTGCTGCTGCAGGAGCCTTTGGAGCAGCACAGCAGCATTGATTGGGATTGAGGGAGCCTGAGATTCTGTTCATCACGCCTGTAATTGCTGCAAGGGGGCTTTTATTAAACTGCTCAGACATTTTGGAGCCAAGAGTCAAAACCTTTAGTTCACAATGAAACGTACACTCTTCCCCAAAGCCCACCTACCAAAATAGAAATAGGTCTGCTCTGTGATTTAGTTTGTAACAGAATATTCCGAAAATATATTTTTTTATGTACAGCCTTCTCAAATTAAGACATAATATTGTAACTTTATAAAACACATAAGATTGCAAATGTAGTGGGGTCGTTTTCTCAAACATTTCAGGATTTGGCAAAACAAGGCACTGCATAAATGACCAGAAACATGTTTTATAAAATGACGATGTAATAACAAAATAATTGAAAAGACGAGCTGATTTGAAAACGATGAAGATTACTTGCGGGCGTCTGGTTTGTTTTGGGATATTCGTTGGCGCATGGACGCATGCGCACGGCGCGAGTGCTTCACTGAACAAATGCACATGAGTAGTTGCACCTTCTCATTATTTTATCAGCGGTTTGAAAACATTCTTCTTATGCAGGTCAAAGGAACTTTTAGCACCTCATGGGTGTCCTTTGTATTGTTACATAGTGGGTCGTGTTTCGCGCAAACTAACTGCAAGTCTGTGCAGATAAAATGTATTTGACATTGCATAATTAAAAATATGTTTGCCTTTTATGTGAAACTAGGATTAAAGGTGGACTGTCATCATCTAGCCAAGTGTAGTAAAAACAGGCGTGTTCGATTTCATGCAGCCTTGCCCAGACCTATATACCCCTACCCCCATCTTTCGTCAGCGCTCGGCTCGACTAATGTCCGCCCTGTGCACTGTGCACCTTACTGCTGATTGGCTCCACGTTTGTTTTGGTCCTCGGCCCGACTTTGTCTAAACAAGCATAATTCGGATATCGGATAACCACCTTTATGCCGAGTTCAGATTGCCCGATTTTCAAAGTCGTTGCATCACTGTTATTTTCACACTGTATGACTATATGGGGCAGTATTCAGATGCTACAACATTCACATTGAATGATGGATCGGCGACAGGAGCTTACATACTGCATGACTTTACAACAGGCCAGACATCTGTCTGGTCCGCAAACAACGTTTCACAGCCAAACACACGCAAGAAATGATACGTGATATCAGTGTTCTCGCGCGACATGCAAGTTTGTTTTATTAGAGATTAATATAAGTCACAAAAGCATCGTAATTATACAATATAAACAAAGAAATTTATAAAATAAGAGAAAGATGAATAGCAATATACCAATTAAATAAAAATGCAAACAAATGCAAAAATACAAAAATAAAAAGGGAATTCAATTAGAAAAATTTGAAAAGCTTCAAAACTCTTTTAGAGTTTGTGTTTTTACATTTAATATGGTTTTAAAATCAAGATCAGTATTGCAGAAAGTAATATATGAGGGTTTGGATTGTGTTATTTTGGTTTTATCGATATAAAACTTGGCTAAATTAATTAAAAGGTTGAGAGCAATAATTTTGTTTGTCAGACAAATAAGGGTTCTGTATTCCAAGTAAGATATCACATGGCTTAAAGCTTAAGGTGTCAAGGTGTAATTTTTTGGTTATATCTTTTTTAAAATCGATCCGAAAGGAGAGTAAATAAGGGCAATAATAGAACAATTGTTCAATATCCTCGACCGATTCATTACAATAGTTACATTTATCACAAATTGTATGAATATATCTACTAATGGTAACATTCACAGGAAAATATTGTATTTTATTATGTTGGATATAATGTAAGGCAATGTCCAGATACCATGCCGTGTAATATGGCAAGGTTTATGCCACCTAAATTTGCATGGAGGATTAGAACCAACATTAAGGGAGTTTCGCATAAAGTTATTATTACAACGATTATCAAACAGAGAAAGACCAATTACAATATGTTGAAAATTGTATAATGTTATATCACACATGTTTATCTCTAAATGTTTGTTTAATGTTATTATGCCACAGGGAATGGCCTTAGTGACTTTCTTGAACTCTTTTTCATTTACAGATAATCCATATGTTGAAATACACCTTTGATAGATGTGATCTGCATGTACGTTTTTCCACTTGTCTGTGGTGCTTATTGTCAGATGGCTGTTTGGTCAGGTTTCGTTAGCAGTTACGACTTTATTACTCTTTCAATAAAACAGGTTGTTTCAAAGAGGCTAGACAGAAAACCCTTTGGAGCATTTCAACATATGTCTGTTCCGGTCGCCGACCTTTTATGGGAGGGTTTTGACTAGAAGTGATACAGCTACCTCCACTGGGATTTCACACTTTAATACTGCATAAATCTTTTCATTCATATTCATATTTTTGTATTATTGTAAGATTGGGTTTAGGGTCGGTGTAGGTTTAGGGGTTAGCAAATGTAATTTATTGTAATTATATGGCGAGATTTTGCATCACTTCCGGCCGTAGCTGTATCCCTTCTAGCAACAACACATTGGGAGTCATGCTTGCTGATGTTGCGGTCTTCTCCCCGAACAAAATTTTGCCTTTTATGTTGCCTCCTCATTGGCCGTAGGTCATCGCCAATGTATTTTTCAGTCAAAACTAATTTCACAGATCAGGATTTTGAGTCGCTGACAGGTGCATATATTTAGCATGCCAAATATTTCACAGCGTCTGTGACGCGTCGCCCACTCTCTGAGATCGCCTCTTTGATAATTTGCCACTGCGTGATTGTCACTCGCCTGACTTCCCTCCGATTTCTGAAATTTGTCTGTGATTTCTCAAAACCTGTCGGCGACTGAAAATCAAGGCCGAAATCATGCAGTGTGAACTCAGCATTAAGGAGCAGTGTGCTCTCACGGTACTTAGATGTCATATGGTGATCGGTCTGCACAGCGCAGCTTGTGTTAAAACTGTTCAAGAAGTTTCTCTTTCCTCTTGGCCTTCACTTGCTGCGGCAAAATAGGCAAAATAGCCTAAGTCTGAATTAGTAGGTACATTGAATTCAAATCCATCCTTGTCTCAAATCTTGCACATATTTGGACTTTGAATTATGGATGTTTCCAATCCACAATGTATTAAATTGCAAATTGAGCCTCTGATTGAAAAGTCGGAGTGGAATAAATATCCAATTAAAGTGAGTTTGTTCGAAATGCCCAATACCTTATGCATATGCAAATCCTGTCTGAGGCAGGCTTACTTATGTGGATAACAGCACATTTTAATTTCTTTGTTAAAAAACATAGAAGGTCAGCTATCTAAAACTGTAAAGCTTGGGGTCATATCATGCATTTTTAATGGCTTAGTAGTAGTAAGATTACATTTTTTAATGTAATTTATTGTATGTGCCGTTTGATTGTTTGCCAGAAATGCCCCAAACTACTGATTTGTGTGGTAGGGACAAAATGTAGGAAACATGGATTGTGTGTGAAAGTGCAGTAGGGTTTTTATTAAGAGGTAATATTTGTTTCCTAGAATTTATTTCATGCAGATCTTTATGAGTGCTTTTTAACAATCGTAAAGTACACACGCAGCAGTCCGTTTATGCCCAACTTGATGCGTCTTAAATAATTGAATTAACTGAAATGCCTGGAGAACTATTACTGTTATCTCAAACCAATAAATACAAAGCTCCAAATAATGCACAAGCTATAAAAAAAATAAATGCTCTATAATGTTTTTAAAAACGGTTTTGTCTCTACAGTAAATTGGTATTATGCAACTCTTTACTGTCCAGCTTCATGGCCAGAAAACTGTATATTTTTTTTGTCACTTTGCCTTATTCCGTTAAATCTAGTAGTACCAGCAAACTTAAAAAGTCTTAATCTTAGCCAGAACATTAAAGAAATCTTTACAATGAGTGACGCATGTTTGTAAGAGGGTTTTTTTCATTGCAGGTTATTCAGATGTGCAACTTGGCCACTGTAGTTTGTTCTGAATTTGATAAAGACTTGGCTTTAAATCATAATGCAGAATGAACTGCAGCTATGCAGATGTGTTACACTTACACGCAAATCTCTTGCACTCTTAGTTTGTTAGTTTGGCCTTACGGGCTAGAAGACTCTCTGCTGGTTGCCCATTTCAGAACCTCAGCGGATGCAGAAGGTCGTCAGGGTATTGTTTGCTTCCTGTATCATGAATACTAAGTATCCAGAGTTTATTTTTTCTTGTACCGTGTAGCAATATATTCAGACACAGGATTCTAATGTCTGTCTTGCAGAACCTCACGGCCATAAAACATATTCCCATGTAGACCCCAATTTTCTGTCCAGGAAGCAAAACCTGTGCTTCTCCCATGATCCTTTCAAATGTCTATCTAGATTCCCTATTGTGTGCCCTTCTGTATGCCTGGCTACAGTAATAAGAACATGTTATCTTGGTTTTAATGATTGCTTCTTGTAGAAGAAAACAATTATTCTCCAAGGAAATGGAAAGTGAGTGTCTGAGATCAAAGCTGGCTGGGCGGTGTGGGGCTTAAAGTAGCTGTACACCTCTGATGGAGATGTTGAGTGTTGTCCATTTCATAAGATTTATGTAAAGCAATATGTCTAATAGGCTGCACATCACTCATCCTCTCTCCGAATCCCGCTTTCATCTTGTTCTGTGAGTGATCAAATAATGTTTGCATTCGTGACCTCCTAAATAGAGTGATGTTTTAGTGGGTCATCGTAGTGTGTGGTGTTGTGTAAGCTCGAAACACATTGATAGAGAGAGAGAACACATTTATGTGTGTGTGTCAGTGCATGTGTGTCTCCATGTGACTGTGTGAAACCTGTATGACGTACTTTCTTTTCTGCGACAAAAGAAGATCATTTGAGAAATGTCTTGGTGGTTTTGTATCCATTAGGGCTGTGACAGTGGCAGTTTTTTGGACAATGGACAAATTTACCACGGTAGTTGGCAAATATATATTATTTATAGATAAATAATATATAAAAATTATATTTACATTATTATATTTGTGAGTTGCAACCACCTGACGAGTGGAAAAGAAACAGGACTGAATATAGACCATGTTTAAATACATTTTGAAACATGATACCTGAAATAAAGGATAGAAAAATGTCCGTCCGTGTTTAATGAGCACATCTTTAAGTCAAACGCAAAACACTGCTGCATATAAAATAAAAACTTTTCAGAAAGTTAAAGGTACAGTTTGTAACTTTTTTGCAGTTAAATATCCTAAAACCACTAGGCCAGTGTTACTGTATATATTTTGTTCAATTGAGTACTCACGATATCCCAAATGTTTCCAACTATTTGTAAATCGTGAGAAAATTGTCATTTTAACCATTGAGAATGGACCGTGTCTGGAAGTCGCCTGTCAATGGCGTAATATCTGCGTTACCAAAGACACTAGATGGAAAGCATAGATATACTGTATATAATGGAAAGCCTGCAACCTTGAGGAGAATGCAGGAAAGGAGACAAGAGGCTGTTATATGATTGGCTGAGGTGCCTCACGTGATTTGTGTAAGCCGTTACACTTTCTCCAGACCTAATATCTCCCTTGCATCTCTGGCGTCACCCTCGGTTTCAGCTTTTAATGCAGTAGAAACAGTAGCGGTTTAAGGCACGGGCGAACCGGGAAGTCTCCCGCAGCGGCATTTTTTCATGTCACATGAGGGGCGGCACCGGCACGAGCATTAAAAAAAAACTGCAAGCTGCAGGTGCCGTGTCTGAGAAACTGCTCCAAATATTAGGTTTGTCTGACATGATGCAGAGACCAAACATTAGCATCTTTCATTAATTGCTCTCTTGTTGTTTTGATAACATGATGGTGTACACATAATAAATCACAAACTAGCATTTTTACAGGCGTACAATTCTCATGTGAATTTTCAAACTTGATGTACTGTTGTGGTAGGCCGGTTTAAATCTGAATAGGACATTGCGGATTAACCATTTTGTAATAAGAAATTACAGCACAACCTGTGTTAATCAATACTAGGCAATTTACCTGCATCTCTCTCTGATTGTTCTTAATCCTCCAAAATTTGAGCAGTTCAGAGACAAAGTCAAGAGCAACCAAGTATAACAGACAGACTCCCTGTGCCTCAAGCAACAGCTGTGAACTTAATTGGGTTTAATTTTTTCGCTCAACAGAGAGAAAAAGGCCCAACGCTCCAGTTTAAAGGAACCAAGTAAAATGAACACAGTGATATGATCTTTGACAGGCAGTGACTGATGCACATTTACACTTCAAAGGATATGGAATATTTGTTGAGGATGTTTTTCGTTTTTCGACCTACTTTGTAAAGCGTTCTGGAGAGGTGTCAGAAATGACAAATAAAAACATAAAATCATTGAAGATGTAGAGAGAAATGCTTAGACGGGTGTAAAAAAAATCGCACTCCTCCCAGGCCAAACCTTTTTAAATCTCTATTCCTGGAATTGCTTCATTTTGGCACTCGGGGGTTCAGCTTCAATGTAAGGATTGTGAGAAGACATTTTTGTAAACACTAAACTAAAAGATACACTGCTTCATGATTTGCATAAACCTTAACCATTGCATTAAAGAGAGTCGATTACCGTAGAAAGACTCCAAAACATTCAAGAAACGCATTTTCAAAAAGTGCTAAATCCCCCGAATCTGTACACCAAACATGCTCATTCAGTCTCTTTGTTTTGCCAGTCAAACCCATCACTCTGTTCCAGTGTCATTTCTGATGTCTACTCTCGCAGTTTGCACACACGCCATCACGAAAAAGTGCCAGGCTAACGTTACTGCATTCCATAATATCCCAGTCACACATCAATAGGTTGTGTAAGAAGGGTAAAATCGTTATGATTAACTACTCATTTCTCAAAGTTATTTATGCATGGCCATTACAGGAAAACATGCCTAGAGACACATTGATCCCGTCCTTCCGGAGTAAAAATGTCTTTATTGTATTTCAGCTAAGCAGCTCCTTTATCTTGTTTAGTGAATCGACAGCACTGAACAGCTTTTGCAGGACTTGAGCCGGTCCACATGGATGACATTGATGGAACACGTAGAGCTGGAATGGTTGACTTGATCTATAGTTCAAAAGAATATGAAATCGAAGAAATGCAAAAGATGATATTTAAAAAAATCGAAAAGTGACGGTACCCATTAACTTGCACTGCTTTTGTGTCCATACAATGGAAGTGTATGGTTACCGCTGATGTTCAGTTACCAATATATACGAAATATATTCTTTTGCGTTCTGCCTAGGTTTATAATGACTTGGACACTTAAAAATAAAGGCGCTTAAAGGTTCGTTTCAGAGAACCATCAGTCAAAAGGGGCTTTCACACATCACATACGATTTCATAGTACTGTTATGGTTTGCCGGAAGTGCCCACTTTTTGTTGTTTTCGCCATGGACCGCGGAACGCATCTGAACAAGGGGGGGCCATAATTTCAAGTCACGCGGAGGGGGTGGGGCGCAAATGCATTGAAACAGACAATATTACTGATATTAAATAATGTTGCGGTGCACTTTATTTTATTCCTACACCACACAGTCACATCTACAGTACACACATGATGAACACGCACACATGTTTCCTCAGATTAACCCCTCTGATCCCACTTACATTCACACACAACAGGCCAAGCCTATTTACACATAAACGCACAGATGAAACTATAGCAAACACATAAAGTACATCCAGTCCACAACCACAACTCATCTTGCTGCCTTGAATCTAAATCAACATCATAGTCATTATCATCACAAGTCAAGACATTATTATCAGATTGATGTGCAGAGCCGCACAGACACACACTCACACCCACAAAACAAGAAAAGTTTTCCGCTCGTGTCACAAAATGTCAGCCAGTTAAAATCTTTGAACCACTGATATTGAACTGATCTTGCTTGTTGTGAAGACCCAGTCCCCTGTACCTTTTTGGTCTTCATAAGAACAGCAGGGTTTTGTGAGATCCCCGCAGCACTCACTTGTACAGTGGCTGTCGGTAGCTTGGCTTGAAGCCGGAGGAGAGCAGCTAGCGGGCTCGTCTGAGTCTGTGGTGGAGATGGACGCTCCGGGTCTGTTGTTGAGGCCACAGTGGAAGCTGGAGTAGTTTGCTCATTTTGTTTTGCCAGTTTATTTGTTAAAAATCTGACATTGACTTCTGTCCCTTCATTGTCGCAGCCAGGTAATGCCGCCAGCGGTTAAACAGGTGCCCGCTGTTAGCTCGCGACGATGCTCTCACATGACAGACCTAGTAACTACGTCGACGTAACGTCGTAGTTGATAAACAATGCACACTAATTTCAAATCAAAATGCAGTAGTCAGTGTGAGTTTTTTTATCGCAGCAGTTGGTGAGAGTGAGTGAAGCTGTGTGGTGACTATTGTTTGGCTCGTAAAAACACGGATACAACTTAGGCTTTTATTCATATCAGATAGTTTGTCAGAGTACAAAAGTTGCCCGGGCCGTGGCCCCCCTGGCCCCCCCAGTTCCGCGGTCTATGGTTTTCGCAACGGCGGAACCAGCCATTATTATAACCTTTTTGGAGCAACACTTTAGCTCCTCCTTCTCCAAGGCAGGGTCTAAACCAGCAGTTGTTTGTCGCTGCTCGACAGATGCGCTTTAATGACGTCGCTGACAACTGACTTACGTCACTAAATAGTTCCTTTTGCCAGTGCGATTGGCAAATGCCCTGAGGTAAAACTAAGTTTGAATATGACAGTCCCCGATACTCGTTTTGGAACTTTCCTGAACTTATCCAGTCGGTAAGCGTCTAAGGGTTCTTTAAAGAACCATACTTCCGTGCCCTTTTTATAATCTAAAGAGCCTTTTTCGCCACTAAGTACCTTTTGTGAAACATAAAGATTATTAATACAAAAAAAAGGTTCTTCTGCGGCATGGTGAAGCACCTTTTTTTTAAGAGTGATGGTGAGTAAACGATGACAGAATTAAAATTTTTGGACAAACAATTCCATAATTCTAAAAGAAGCCATTAATAGAGACACACATTTTTCCTGGTTGGTCGTAAACACAATTCACATGAACTGCATTTCATCTTTTTGTGTGGATTGCCATGTAGCTAACATGAGCTTGTTGTTTGATGCTCTATGACTAACTGCCGGAGAAAATATCTAATAGAATCTCTGGCATGATTTACAGCATAGCCGATATGTTGTGTGATAGAAGAAGTTTAATATCACCGGTCATCCATCTTTAGGACTGTGATGCAGTGTTACAACTTATAAAAGAGAAACTATTGCTATAAGCGCAGATAAATAACACTTTAGGAAATGCATTTAATAATGTCATGCTCTTCTGTTCTACTGAAATGACGAAATTTCTACTCAGGAAGTATATCAAAGAAATTTCTATGTGTGACAGTTTGAACATTGATTATTTATTATCTGGAAATACCTCATATGTTCTATGATGACATCCTCATGGATAATTCAATATATTATAAGTGATGCTTGCAGTAGTCATTCCATTACGTTGATAAATACGCATCCTGTTTGCTGCTACTTCAAATTCAATTCACATTCAGAAATTGAATTGAAATTTAAAAAACATTTTCTCTTCACTTGTACACCCCCGCTATTCAGTTTCCTACTCTGTCTCAAACCAAATGTATTTCACATCTAGCCCCAAGGCTGTACATTGTACTGACAGATATTGAGTAAAAACAAATAAACTGATAAAACTAGATGCTATTTTGGATTAACTCAACTGATTCTGTTTAAATGTGTTCCAAATTTGTTTAATGTCCTGTTAGCCTTGAATTTTGAATTGATCAACAGTACCGCGTTGTTCATTCAGGTGTGAAGAAAGTACAGTAGACGAAAACCAGACAGCCCCAGGTCAGAGAAAACTGCTTCCTTTCTGAATACATTGGACAGGAAGATAGGATGTGGGACTCGGCACATCAGAACGACTGTGCTTACCCAAATCTATATTGTCAGTATGACATACTACAACCACCGTTCTCTGCTACATAAAGCCGCCACTAACTGAGATTGATGTAGATGAGTCCTCAGAGCTGCTCCAGTTCTGCCACGTGCATTGGGAAATCAGAATGCTCTTGGATTTCTCAAGCTAAGTTTGACGTTTATGATATCACATTAAACGAAAAAATGCTGTCAAATGTAGTGGTGGATTGATATAGGGTTTTCAGTGGCTGATGGCATTAATGATAAATAAAGAGAATGGTAGCCAATATAATTTAAATTATCCTGTATGCATAACAAAATGTAAAGGTCCAGTGTATGAAATACAGCGGTATCTAGCGTTACCGTTAACATCTAAAATGTTGTCACATTCTCACTTCTTAGCCTGAAGGAGATAACGTATTTTCGAAACACGCTCTGTAGAGCAGTTTGTCCGTTTAGGGCTACTGTAGAAACAACATAGAGAATTCCATGTATTGTGACCCACCGTTTATGTCATGAGCTGAACTCAAAGACCTAAGATTTTTTCTATGTACACAAAAGGCCTATTTCTCTCAAATATTGTTCACACATTTGTCTAAATCTGTGTTGGTGACCTCTCCTTTTCCGAGATAATCCACCTCACAGGTCTGGCATATCAAGATGCTGATTAGACAGCACAGATGAGCCTTAGGCTGGCCACAATAAAAGGCCACTCTAATGCTGTGTCTTGTTTGGGAAGGCTGTGTCCTCCGGAGGTCTCATTTGAAGCCTGTTACGTCATTGAGGCTGTCTCGGTTTATAAAAGCAAGTAGGACAATCTTGTAGGCACCCTTCTAATGCAACCTACTTTCACGAGAATTCCGAGGACACATGAGGTGTACCCCTGGTTGTAAACACACAATTCTTTACGTCAGCCAACGTCTGTTACATAAAAGTGTGTTGAAATAACCGCGAAAGCTGCATATTCAAAAAAATATGTGGTATTTTAATGTGAACAGGTTACAATTTGTGTCACGTTTTTTTCAATCTTAGCAGGCATAGGTAGTAAATAGGTTTACAAATGTTTAGTTATTTTTTAAACGTTTTAAATCAGTAAGGTAATACATTTTCCCTTTTGGGATTGTTTAGGGTAGAAAGTAACCAACTTTTTAACTCTTAAAATCATGTAGAAATCATTGTAATTCATTTGACAGGTGTGCATGTGCAAAGTTTTGTCACAGCAATGTGGTACTTCCTGTTTCCTTTTCTGCCAGTATGTCCTACGAAGGACGTCTCGTTTAATTGTAAATTGAGAATCCTCCGTATACCGCATCCTTTAGAGGATTATACCTCTGGAGGACACAAGGACACATCCTTACGAAACAAGACACAGTTTAAAATGTCCAGTTTTATCACACATAGTACAATGCCACAGATGTCGCAAGTTTTGAGAGACCGTTCAATGGGCATCCTGACTGCAGAAATGTCCACTAGAGCGGTTGCATGTGAATTGAATGTTCATTTCTCTACCGTAAGCCATCTCCAAAGGCGTTTCAGAGCAAATTGCTGTTAATTCAACCAGCCTCACAACCGTAGACCACGTGTAACCACACCAGCCCAGGACCTCCACATCCATCTTATTCACCTCAAAGAACATCTGAGACCAGCCAAGCGGACAGTTGCTGAAACAATCGGTTTGCATAACCAATACATTTCTGCACAAACTGTCAGAAACCGTCTCAGGGAAGCTCATCTTCATGCTCGTCGTCCTCATCAGGGTCTCGACCTGACTGCAGTTCGTCGTCGTAACCGACTTGAGCGGGTAAATGCTCACATTCGATGGTGTCTGGCACTTTGGAGAGGTGTTCACTTCACGGATGAATCCCCTACCGTGACGAGATCCTGAGGCCCATTGTTGTGCCATTCATCCACGACCATCACTTCACTTTCCAGCATGATAATGAGCAGCCCCATTTTGCAAGGATCTGTACACAATTCCTGGAAGCAGAAAATATCCCAGTTCTTGCATGGCCAGCATACTCACCGGACATGTCACCCATTGAGCATGTTTGGTTTGCTCTGGATCAGCATATACAGCAGCGTGTTCCAGTTTCTGCCAATATCCATTAACTTCGCACAGCCATTGAAGAGGAGTGGACCAACATTCCACAGGCCACAATCAACAATCTGATCAACTCTTATGTGAAGGAGATGTGTGGCACTGCGTGAGGCAAATGGTGGTCACTCCAGACACTGACTGGTTTTCGGACTAAGGCAAACCTGTTCAATAATTATCGCGGCAAAGGAGAAGTGCTCACAAACACAGATTTAGACAGATTTGTGAACAATATTTGAGAGAAATAGGCCTTTTGTGTAGATGAAAAAAAGAGTTAGATGTTTGAGTTCAGCTCATGAAAAATGGGGGCAAAAACAAAAGTGTTTGAATATTGTTTAGTGTAGATAGAAATAACTCATTCTAAGGTAATAAAAAACAATGCTTAATTATGTAAGGTAGTTATACAGATGTCACATTATATTGCATTTATGTCAATAGAACCATTAAGGGTCAACTTGTAATGTTTGAACAAAAATCTGTTATTGAGGAAGTACATACATAATCAATGTTAAAAACCTAAGATAATGGCGAGCATATAAAAATGATTTATAATTTGAGTGCTTGTTGCAAACACTTGTGTTGTTAGTTGTGTTGTTTTTAAACACACTTAAATATAAGTGCGTTTTATGTTTCAAACATTAACACACGCAGTTTCTGCAATCTCATATTTATCTTGAGTATAGAGTATCTCTGAAGATTCTTTAGTTTTATCACATTTAAGAGAAAAGATACTGCTGTACGATTATTTCCAAAAACACTCGAGCTACTGGAGGCGTGCAGTGGGAGGAACTTTAGCACGAGCATGTAATACATCATCGCATTATTCCTGCATAACTGTTGATTCACTATATGTTCATTTTGTTTAAATTATGCATGTACGCAGCGATTACCAACAAACAGACATTTAACGGAGTTTCACTTTCCTCATGCGGTCCATGACCGGCATCTTTTAGCGCTGGGACCGTTCCATCTATCAGTTTCAAACCATCTGCAAATCCAGCGTTACATCCACTGTTTACATAACATTGACGGGCATGCTCTTCCTCTCGCTCTCCTTCTGGTTTATGTGTGCACATGCACTGTTCTGAGAGAAATTGCCCGTAAAAGGAAATAGGGGCCTCTGTTTCGTAACGGTAATTCATACTACGTTAAAATACTACGGGAAATACTACGTTATATGACACTTTGCTCATGTTAAGCATGAGAATCTGACACTTGTAATAAATAAATAAGTCAGAATGCATGAAATGGCTTTGCCACCCCCCTTTAATGATAGTAAATGAGATGCACATAAATCTCTCCGATTTTTATTAGTTAAATGCCAACAAATGATGTTGCCATTGTGTGCAAATTAACAAATTACTAGTCAGTCCAAGCATGAGTCAGAGAGGCTGGATCTAAGTGCAGCTTTTTAGTGCTTTAATAGTTTAAATAAAGAAATATCCAATAACAAGAAACAAAAACAACCTCCGATATGGCACAGCATAAACAAAACACAACTCAAATACATTCATTGATGACTATGGCAAACACAGGGCTATATACACACAAGACAATCAGAGGTAACAAGGTACACCTGGAAACAATCAGGGCATGAAACCACGAAAGACTACAGAGACCATAAAACCATGACTACTAAAACAACTTCAAAATAAAAGACATGACACACATAACCCTAACATAATCAAATCAGTACTTTTAAATTATTTTCGTATTTATTTATTTATCAAACATTAACATAACAAATGATGAAACAAGAGTTGATTAGATATTGAGAAGACAGCAGGAGTAGATACAATCATGGTTTATGTAAGGTGTCTGTGTTTCTCTACAGCTATGGATTGGCTTAGTTGGGCTGTAAATCTGCCATATTTCTGTAAAAAACTCAAAAGATCCAGCTGAGGAGAGTTTGAATGCATTCTATTGATTCACCACGTCAAAAGGTCAAAGCCGAAAGTCCAATGTCTTCTCGCATGGTGAGAAAGCTCAGAAACCCCACTGTGAGATTTGGCTCTGGTGTTTGTGTCATTGTGCACACAAGACCAAACAAGACCCTACAAATGTCATCTCTCCTTTCTTTCTATGAAAGACCAAATGTTCACACACAAGAGAGCCTCCGAGAAAAGCCACACACAAACACGCACACTTTTTTTCTAGTCTGAATACTGAATACTGCAATGATGATGATGCCAGATATTCATCTCAAGAGTCGTACAGCTCAGAGCCCAAAGTCTCGTCTTCAGCCTCATTGGTTGGTTAATAGTCACCGTACACCGGGCACTCATAAACCCATACTGGCCTTAGGAATGTGTCACTAATGACAAAACTTGTGCTTCTAGGCAAATTCACTGCCAATGAATTGGGTGGTATAGTGCGGTTTACTCACAAGGTCTTTGTTTTAATGACTGAGTCACTTGGAATGATGCAAATTAGGTGACAACAATTTAAATCTCCTAAGTGTACGCTACTATAACAACATGTGTGGTAAAATGGGAAAGGTTGTGTGGAGGAAACATACACTCGTAACAAGCAATAATTTACATAAACACAATAGCACATAATGCTAGCAAATGCTTTCTTTCAGCGGCTCGCTGAGGACAGGAGTCAACATCTCTTTGGCTGAGCTATTGTCCTTCTATATTGAAATAGAAATGTAGTCATAGGACAAATGGGAGAATGGAGAAAATCGGACCAAAACAGAATAGAGGGAGAAAGAGAGACACGCACAGACTGAGAGGTAAAACCAGTATTTCAATTACATTATAGCGATTGTTTTTTATCTTCCAACGCAGGTTAATGAAACTAATTAGTCTTCGCTGCATATAAAGCTTCTGGCGCCTCAGATAATTGGTATTGGCTGAGATAGCAAAAGTCAATTTTACCTCACGCAGCGTAGGGGAAAATAAACATTGAAGCTTATCACTTCTGAAGCCATTACATGAGAGGTTTTACATCAACTCTGCACGCTCCATAGCTGTAAGTCTTATTGGTGCGTTCGAAGAATCCTGTTACATTTAAGTATGCACTTGACAAGAAATATTTGAAGTTCACACTGAGTT
Organism: Barbatula barbatula; assembly: GCF_947034865.1. Classification (NCBI taxonomy): domain Eukaryota; kingdom Metazoa; phylum Chordata; class Actinopteri; order Cypriniformes; family Nemacheilidae; genus Barbatula; species Barbatula barbatula. The sequence continues at coordinate 11,129,846 of NC_136783.1, forward strand.
GTTGCGCGGAGTTGCGTTATTGTAAGCAGACATTTTTCTGAGTCTTTTGCCACTCAATGGAACGTGTTTTGGCGTATTCACGTGGGGAAGTGATTTCACGTGCATACCCTTTATAGACTTCAACCATGTATTTTGTGTAGCCTACATAAACATTCAGTTTCGCACATCTATTCAACTTAAAGTGAAAGTTCACCCAAAAATTTTAATTCTGTCATAATTTGCTCACCGTCATGTCATAATAAAGTACTTTGTTCTGATGAACACAGAGAAAGATATTTGAAAGCATTTTTATATTTCTTTGTGTTCCTGAATTCTTTAAAATATCTCACTTTGCGTTCAACAGAACAATCATACTATGGTAGATCTTCAAAATATCTTCTTTGGTGTTCCGCAGAAGAAAGAAAGTCATACAGGTTTCAAATGACAGGAGGTTGAGTACATGATGACAGAATTTTCACTTTGAAGAGGAACTATCACTTTAAGTACACTTAAGTGAATAATTTACTAAAAACACAAACTTTATAATATATCTGCATTACCCTGTCAATAATGCCAAACAGCCTATACACAAACCTGTAAGTATTATTATCTAAAATCCTATAAACTCTGTGGAAAATATGTTGAATTGAAAAAGCAGGCTGTGATAGTTTTAAGAGTGAAAAGCTTGTCTCTAAGTGGTTGCTGCTGTTCAGGATTTAGATTGTTAACATATTGATCTAAACGAGCCTCACCTTGCTTTGCCTGTTTTTTAATGGTGCCCATCAATAGTATGACCTTCATGTATACAAATGGCTCAGGTTTGGAGAGGGGAGAGAATGGATTATTTCCACTTATAACTATACATCCTACCTAACCTCGGCCTTTAGATGTCAATCAATGCTCCAAAACTCAAGCTAAGACTCTTCGATCCACATCTGAAATAATAACAAGCCACAAAGCGAGGGACCCAGAGAAACTGTAATGAAATAAGCAAGAGAAACAAAACTTAAATCAGTTTCATTTGAGAGAATGGTAAATCTATATTGGATTACTGTATTTTGTGTCTGCTCAACTTTCTTACGGCTAAAGGGAGCTGTGCATTTATTTCTTTGCATTCCAACAATGCAGTTGTTTCATAAGCCGGGCGTGACAAACTATGGAAGCATTGTTCTTCAAAAGTGCCTTAACTGCACAGTTTGAAAAATGAGTGCGGGTCAAAAGATGTCAGAAAGATATAGTGTGTTAAGTTTGGGATAGTGCTGCACTCAGATCAGAACCGGGAAGAGGAACGAGTCAGAGGTTTGTAGAGAGCTGCAAAACTGCAAGTAGGTCAGAACTATTCTTGGTCTCCTACCATAAGCCAAGAGATAGCGTAGAACGAGAAAAAGATAGAGATAACATTTGCATACAGGAAGATAGAGAAGTTTGATGTGATGGCAGCAGCTGGCATTGCAGACCCCATCACACCTGACCAGTCTCATTGTGACATGCTTCTTTTGGCCCTTCCCTTTTAGTGATGTCTGAATAAAGTAGATGGTCCCACGGATCAGTCTAGACACCCCACTAGGCTTGTAATGTCTGTAAGTATGAGATACATCTGCACCACCCACTGCTCTGGTCACCTCCAGTAGTAATTACATGTAGAGAAGTTAAGAAATCCAATAAAGAATGACGAGAAACTGTGTGATCGCTTTAGAGAGAAAAGCTGGTACCAATGGGGATACTGAGAATAGGTGTGCATGGGCGGTACCCCCACTGTTAATACACCGATAGAGATAGAAAGTGATTAAATTAAACGGCACAGTCATAGGCATCTGTGTGGGGAAACCACTCGAGGGATACCACTGAAAACAAATGAAATATCGATGTCTACAATGACTTTGGCGTTATTTGATGGAGTAGAGATGAAATATTGGCTTGATTGGATTTTTTAATCAGATCAGAGATCAGATTTTGGAATAGTGCGGTGCTCACAAGGGTGAGTCATGTTTTAAAGTATTTCTAAGGCTAGGTAATACGTCCACTGACAGTTCTCAGCTCAGTTTGGGGGGGAACCGGAAATAAGTGTTTATTATCCTCTGAGATGTGTAATTTCTTTCATTTAAATTACTTTCTACACCTCCAGTTTATGGGTCGTGCCAACTACAAGGCTCTTTGTTTGTGGATTTATAAACATCTATGCTTGTAAGACATTAGACATTCATTTCCAGATCAAACAATGGTGTGAACTTGGGGCTGGACTATCTGTTTGTTCATCCAATGGCAGACAGTAGAACAGTAGAAGTATTGAAAAAAAATATTATTCACGTTTTTACGCGCAAATTTGACAAATCGCAGAAATCAATCAAACATAACACTGTGTCTACACCGGACGCGGACAATACAACCCATTACAACCACAATAATATTTTTCCCACACTGGATGCATCGTGACATGACACAACAAACAATAAAGTACTTTACTATTTTTGTCTTTCTTGTAAAACAGTAAATTCGAAAATATGGATTTATGGATAACAATTAAATTAAAGCATAAAAAATGTGACTAAAGAGCTTACACATAATGGTGGATTAACCATTACAGAAACATACAAAAACAAAAAAAATTGGTATTTACCAATACTGTTAGTTTTTGGGCAGCTTTGGCACAAACCTTACATTGGGTGGTGGTCTAATAAATATGTTGTTTAGCATTGTAGTTTCCCAACCATGTTTGGTTTAAGCACATCGTAACTATGTTTAGGTCCAGTACTCAGAAACTCTTCACAGTCCATGCATTCTCAGTATTGCTCTCCATTAGGAGCGAGTAAAGCAGGTTCTTCACAGGATGTTCCATTCATTCTTTTCGGCTTGCAGGTAGTAATTAAAGCTCCAGAGACGGGAGGTATATTAGTGTCATGGCACTTTGCTTCAAATGATACAGTAACGATGAGTGACCAGACCACACAGATTCCATTAGAAATGAGCTTCTGGGAGCCCGGGGGAGCTGGAAAGACATCTTATTTTTTAACTTTGTCATATCTGAACAATAGTTGGTGGAATGCTCACAACAACTCTTTAATGTAGTGCATCTTTCTTTTTTACAGGAAAGAAGTAACACATACGAAATAATTGTAATAATAAGTCCTCCTCTGAGCAATGAACCGGGGATAGTCAAAGGTATTCTAGCATTTAATAAATGACACCGTAACCTCAAATATCAAAGACGTTCAGCAGCTAGTGTCTTTGCAGAGGTGTATATCAAAGACATTCACTTTGTTTTAGTGATCTAGTTTGTCCGTGGAGGTTTGAAATTGAGGAGAAAATTCTTATACTTAGCCATACGTACATTTAATAGGCTGTTAGCCGAGCTCCACTTGAGCGAGGGAACAATCCTTAATTATACCGCTCGACTGGGTCTGGAATGACCACTTCACCCTTTACAGTCTGTATGAAGGGATTCCCATTCATATTCATGTGAACAATGAGTGATTTTAGTCTGTAGATTTTAAGAAAACTCACAGATGTATTACTGAGAAAGACAATGAATGACAGATCTGTGTCTATTGTTTACATGAGTGTTTAAATAAATATTTTTACATTGTCATTCCTGCTTACACATAATCCATAATAAAACATTCTAAAAGTTGAATTAGACGTTATTTAATTCTGTGAAATTGGTCCTGAATAATAAGAATAATGTTGTAGAATGGAATCTGAAATGGTTCAAATGGTTCAGTCATTTATTTCATTTTTTCCCGCAGGAAGCAGTTGCACGCTGTGTTATTTTTTCTGTCCTTTTTGATTGTAACCTGTCATTGTACAGTTGGACCTGGTGAGAGCTATTGTAGACTGCATGAGATGCACTAAAAGGCCTTTTAGTTCAGGCTGAGCATATACAATTTAAAAGCCTCCTAATTTTACGAATAGCTCGGAATCGATATGGGTTTCTCAATTACCTGTTCTATAATTATATTACATGTGGTTACATATTTGTTTGTACTGCAAAAATGAATTTTTGATTCTCTAGGAAAAATATCTTAATAACTTCAATTAGTCTTCAATCAAGATACAGGACATTTACTTGACCTATAGTCTTGTTTTATGAAAGAATAGGGGAAGTATGATCAAAAACAAAATTCTGCCAATGTGCTGAGAAAAATAAAACTTGAATTTAGTTTTATTTTAAGTCCTGAAATTATTTTTGGAAAGCAAAATTGTGGTCAGAATTGTCAAAAGTTGCTGAGCTGAACTTTGAGGTGTAAATGCCATCATGACTGTCTTTTTTAAGGAGCACAAGTAAATTACAGAAAGATTAGATATAGAGAGATAATTCAAAAGTTCACACAGTATGATGTTAGATATTTATTCTGCTCGGTTCCTGGAATGAGACTTTTATGCAGCTGAACCCAAAAAGAATTCAGAGAGTGAGCTGAGCGAGGGCACAATCTTTAAAATAATCTCTTGATACACGGAACAAAGAAATCGGAGAGCAGTGCTTGAGTTAACAACACTGAAGCGCTGGGATGTGAAAGATGCGTGGTTCTGTATTTTTGGAAAAAGCAAAGACTGGATATTATAGTAAATGTTGTGCTTGTATGCAGTTAACATCAGTGGTAGGACAAAAAACATTAACGGGTCATTAACACAGATCACTGGCTATGTTTACATGTATTACATTAAAACAAACATACACAGATCCGGTTGCCTCTTCATCCATTCCATTTCTGTTTTAATTAGCATGTGTCATTAAATATTCGGATAAATTCCCACGATTTGTTGTGCAAAATGTTCCTGAAATTCTGTTACAGAGACTCAGCATGTAAAAGCATACTTTACGATGTAATAAAAAAATCATAATTTAATTATTCTTACTCCGAGAATGACCTTAGGTTAGAATATGCTTATTACTGTGGATAGAAAATGTGTAATTAGACCAATAGGAAGATTATTGCAGTCAATGTAAATATAGTCGGCTGTTGAATATTCAACACTTCGATGCTCTTTGAAACAAAGAACATTTTATGGACTTCTTCCTGAGGTTTTACAGCATAGAGTAAGTAACACAGGGACTCGCCATTTATCTAAAAATGTTTAGAGTTATATTTGTTAAATTTGGAGATTTGGATTACTTTTCATGTTCTTGTATAGACAGTTTCATAGGACGCACACGCCTGACCTGAAGTTAACTTTATGTCTCTGTTTGATAAATATAACAATTTATTAGGTATGTAACCATTTCAAAATCTCACTGTATGATAATACCTTGGTATACAGTCAACGGTACTATATTTATTGTGACATGACAAACAATGACTTTGAAAAGTGCAAAACTGTTGCTTAGAGGTATGAGTTATACTATCAGATGGGTCAAATGACCTTTATATAAAATAATGGCACAAGATGGAAGGTAACATCTATTACTTTTTCTTACTTTCTTTATGTTAGGCCCTGAAGATACAGTCATGTGACCACGATAATATTAAGACAATTTTGCTTTTGCAATAAAGCGAAATCGATAACATTGTTTCATCCTCACTATTTGTTTTAGATTTAATTTATATTCATATTTTATTGTATATTAATTCAGTTCAATTCAATTCAATTAAAACTACTCAACAGTTATTGATTCTTTGCAGAGGTCTACCTGAGAAGTTTGGGCCACATAAAGTTTGTTTATATTGTTGCTGCTTTAACAGTCTGTAATAAATAACACATTGTTGTATAAATTAAACACATTGTACAAATTATTCTTTGTTGTATTTGTATGTTTATTCAGTTTCTACTTCGAAATCAAAACAGACATTACAGCTACTAGAGAAGTGGACTATAAACTTGTACAGTGAGCAACCCAAAGCCATTGGGATCTTTAGCAAAGAAGAAAAGCTGACTGACTGCAGACAGAAAGAGAGAAAGAGAGAAAGAGAGATTGAGAGATCGAGAGATCGAGAGAAATGCTTTCATCCACCAACATGGACATGATATTGTCTCTCCATCTTCTGATGAGTACTGATGCCATTTCCTACATTCAGTGTGACCTGGCAAGCACATCTGAAAGGCTTTTCAGACAGCAAAAAGACTTACTTTTGTCTAAAGGAACAATGTATAACCTATTATTGAAACATTGAGAGCTTAGGTCGTGCATGCACACTGTAGTTTAGCTCCTGTTAAATATCAAGGCGATAAATGTCAAATGCATTGTGTGGTCGCATATGAAAGGGAAGCAAGTGGTAATAGAATATAATCTATGCTGTTTTCCCCTCAGTCTCTTTCACTTATGTAATTTGCTGTTGTTACTGTATTTTTAGGAGGGAATTCAGTATAAGGTGATGCTACTGCGATATGTAGGAGTATATCTGCAATATGCATTGAAGGTAATTATTGAAAATGACATGCAAAGTGTGTTTGCCTACTTTGTGTTTGCTCAGGATAGGACACAAAGTGATACGAAACTAATATGAATATACATGTCAATATATAATATCAATATGATATTAATTTGCTGACCAATCCTCTTTGTTGTGTTGACCGACTTCCCCTAGCCAAATCCTTCTTCCTATTAGTCTGAAACTAAATGATTATTTAAAAAAACAGTTGATCTTGAATGTGTTATTATGTAGCAGTATTAACTATAATTCACAGGATTTTAAGGACCTTTTGTAGTTTCAGATGAATCTGCAGTGGTAAAGGAGAATGTTTGTTAACATGCGTCAGGTGGATTAAGTTGAAGTGTGGAAAGTCAGTGGGTTTTGTGGCATTGGGAATGTAATTAATTAAAATGCTTGTAATAGCTCAACAGCCGATTATAATGGAAACACTGATATTTAGCCATACTAGAATCTGCATGGAACATTGTCTAGAAAACCGCAGCATAGATTTTGTGTGGTTGTGTGTGTGTGCACATGACCTAATTCTAATTGTGTGTTTCCTGTTCTTTGAATCCAGTTAATAGCTGTTAACCATTTAAGATTCAATCTGTTTGAGGTTTGTGTCGAGACTTTAGTGGCTAATGCACAAGCAGTTGAACGAGGAAGACTGGAGTTATAGGACAAGATTAAGAGATTACAGGCTTGTTCTTATAACATCTCAGACATTTAATAATGTCTTTCCTTTCCAAGGCCCTCGTATTTAACTAACTCTCTGCCAATCTCTCACAGCAAGACCTTCTGAACAATACAGCTTCAAGAAAGGACATTTTACGGATCTGCACTCTTGTCTATCGTCCAAAACCTACAGCAGGCAAGGGTTAAATCCTTTCATCTGTCCTTATTCTGCTTGATCTCTCTGCTGCATTTGACATGGTGGCCCACCAGATCCTGCTGCCCACTGGCATCTCTTGAACTGGACTCAACTGGTTTGACTCTTATCCCACAGGCAGATCCTATAAGGTATCCTGGAGAGGCGAGGCATCCAGATCTCACCAGCTGACAACTGGAGTTCCTCAGGGATCAGTTATTGCTCCTCTCCTCTTTTTTTTCTATATAAAGTATACCACCTCCCTGGGTACAATTATTAAGGCACATGGGTTTCTTATACCATTTTTACACAGATGATACGCAGCTTTCTTTCTCTTTTTAGCCAGATGATCCCAAAATCTGTGCCAATGTCTCTGCCTGCCTTCTGGACATCTCTTCTTGGATGAAGCGCATCACCTACAACTCAACCTCTCAAAGCCGTTCCTGTCTGGGCATGCCTCTCAGCTGCTAGTCCAAGCTCTGGTCATATAAAGGACTACTGCAATTCTCCCCAGGTCTTCACTCAATGCAATCAAGCCCTTGCAAATGATCCAGAATGCATCTGCACGCCTAGTTTTTAATCAGCCACACCTTTCCTGATTTCACTGCGCTGGCTGCCAGTTGCCGCCCACATTAAGTTTAAATTGCTGACACTGGCCTTCCGAACGATAAAGGCAAATTTGCCCCTAACTCACTGCTCCAGGTCTACATCCACTCCCATCATATTCGGTCTGAAAATGAGCAACGCCTGGTTGTTCCATCACAGCGAGGCGTTCCCTGTGGTGGAACGAACTGGTGTCTACAAAAAAAGAAAAAAAACTTTTGTTGTTCATTCTCTCCTCTGCTTACCGCAGCTTTAATCCTACTAGTAGCATGGCCTTGTAAACTAACGGTAATGATTAGCATGTTGAGAAAATGTTTATATGCTCTCCTAATTCTAAGTCACTTTGGTTAAAAGCGTCTGCCAAATGAATAAATGTAAATAAGACTAGTGTGCTTACTTTTACTCCACAATCCCACTGTAAACTCAAACATGCTTGGCGATGCTTGAAGATTAGTTATACAGACTAAAATCACCTTGATGTTGTTTAAGGTGTTTTTTTGTTTATTTAGTTAAGCAAGAGAATGTCAACAAACTCTCTGTGTCAGGGCTGGAAGTGTAATGGTTTAAAATATGAGCTGCTAACCAAGAAGTTTCCTGTTCCATTCTGCTGTATCAGCATTTTGACCTTGAAATAAGTACTATATAGCTTCAGGGTTTCTGTCCCGGCAATTAATGTACTGTAAGTCACTTTGATGCAAAGCATCTGCTAAATGGCACGTAACTACAAATGACATTTTGAAAGACCCATAAACTCTATGTGATTGCCCTGTCCTTCCACCGTCAGGAAAGAACATAACGCCCTTTTAAAACCAGACTTAAACACTGATCATGTGACTGATGTAATTTAAAATTTAATTAAACTGACACATTATTCTATTATTTTATTCTTGAAACTTTACAACCTTGTTCTCATTAAAGGGCTATTACAAGATTATCATACAGTATATGTGTAACCGAGCAAAAAATGCTATGTTATTTTCAACCATTCATAAATTAACACATGCTATGTTGTTTTAACCCCAAAATACTGTGTTGTTTTAACCCATTGTTGGATCAAATAGAAATAGTTTCTAGGTTAATCTGAAAATAAATAACCCATAATTTTTTTAAATGTAATTTCGACTTTAATTTGACATTAATTGTATAATTTGACTTTATTTTATGAAAATGTTAATCTTATAACTGTTTTGTTAAAAAAACCTATTAAGAGTTAATTCTTAAAACATTACAGGTTCTGGTTCTCAAAATTGATAGAAGTCTACATTCACATTTTGCTCCCAGAAATCCCAATATCTTGTAATTATTGTATTATTACATAAAATAGTAGATTATAGATTATTGTGCTAAAACTTAAACTATTTTAACTACTTCTATTACTTAAAAATAAAAAATGAGAAATATTGCTTTCGCTATGTTTCAACTGAGACAAAATATTTAAAATAAATAAAAGCCAAACCAAAACTGGAATATATATCATGTTTTCATTGTGTTTTATTGTTTAAATTAACTTTATTTTTTATAGCTTAAATAAGTAATCTCAGTTATATCATTTTGCAACCAAACTCTACAGTATATACACTGTATATATAGCAATAAATAAATAAAGCACATAACAAAATAGGTAAAATACAAAATTAAATTAACATAATACTAACTTAACCAATAATAATAATAACATAAAAAATAATACAAAAACTGCAATGATGATAAATTAGGTGTATCACGTTTGAATTTTGTCTAAAGTCTTGGGGTCCCCCATTTTCCCCACTTCGTTATAAAATAAAATGACCGGGACCCCGTGCCAGACTGACATCTTACTTCATCATGTGCACTATAAAGCACTCTTTCATCAGTCAAGGTTTTCAGTTCCTACATGACAGGAGACCAAAAGGATTTCACCTCCGCGTTGTGTGTTCACGTGTACCTCACCAGTCTGTGAATCTGACAGGGTTGTTCGGGTTCACTTGAATTACACAAGATCCCTTGATTCGCCTTAGCTCTGTGAGCTCTCCAAGCATTCCCAGATCCATTGCCTCTGAACACATGTTGTGCATGGTTAAGTGCATGAGAGTTCTTAAAAGAATCCTTTAAGACTGAAAATTTGAGTCCTCACAGGATGTATTATCATAAAAGTTTACGCCAATGCTTCACAATATATATCTAATTGTATGGCAAATAGCAAATAATCATAAAGGCGTTTATAGTGGAGATAAAACATTTATAACTAACAGCACAGTGCTAAGTAAAATGTGTGGTGAATTCAAAATGCATTTCCAAATGGTCTGTTGGTTAATACCAACAATGTGTTATAAAAACATATTCATAGAGCGCCATGGGCTCCAGCTACGATCTATGCTAGACACATTAAATGTGCATTAAAGCGGGAAAAATATATTTTACCTAACACCTCATTTTTCCTGGAATGCAAAACCCCATATTAAACTCGCACAGGAAAAAAGTAAAATTAAAGAAAAATAGAAACACAAAGGTGGATGCAGCACAAGATGTTTTCTAAAGCTGCATTTAATCAGAACCCTGGTGAGTCGATAGTCGTGCGCTCGAACACGTCCCTGAAGAGCGCTATTTCAGGGACTTTGGAGGAGGACATCGGGTCGGAAAGCAAATGCAGGACCTTGGCTAGCTGGCCACATCTTTACATTTATTCTCTCTCTCAGACATCAGGGCAGGTTTTTATGCTTCCCCCAGTCACTCCATTACACAGACATTTGAACATTACATTACGACTGCAGTTTTCAGAAATGCTACCGGGCCTCAGTATTGACCGGGTTATGAACTGCACTTTAGACTTTTTAGGAAATCAGCTTTTAATGTCATACGTCTGGGTTTCCATTGTGTACCGTTGTCATTGAAATCTAGTTTCAAGTCTATTTGAAGTAGTTTGGACCATTTTAATTGAATTCTCCTCAAGGAAAATGTAGAAATCACATCAGGTCTCTGCTGATTTAGTAGTGTGGCATTTAAAAGGCCCTTTGTGCTGATTTAATTATGTTAAGGGGATGTTGTTATTTTCTTTGAAATATTGTCCTCATGATGTCTTCTACAGTAGGTTTGTTTGTAGATTGGTCAATGTGTTTTTGTTATATGTGACCCAGTCTGTGAATTTTTTTTTTGTGTCAAAATATTTTGTGATTTACATCTACATAATGTAAATGAACATTCTGTGAAAATATAACCTTGATATCTTTAATTCTGACTGAGTAATGTCAAAATTTGAAATCATAGTGAAATTAATGGTAGAAATCAAAACTTTAATGCCTGTTTTTCATAGACTGGGTCACATATGTAATAGAGCCATAAAAACCCAACTCTTGAATTAAAGGTTGACGTGGAAAAAATATATGCATTGTAGTTATTTAATCTGTTAACTGTCACAAATGTATGGAGAAATATATCTATATATATATATATATATGTGGTTTTGTATTAGAGACCTCTTGACTACCCCTAACTTTTTACAGATTAAGAATTTAGGAGCTTAAATGCTTTGTGTTATGATTTGGACAAACGTGTTAAATTCCCCCCAAGAAATCAAGTTATGAGATACTTTTAGCCTTAAGGTGTTTTGTGAATAGACGGATTTCACTCCGCCGCCATGATGAAATCAAAAGCGAGGCAGATGCTGGAAGAAATTTGGAAGGGTAGGTAGACTGCGATGGGTTGGACAACCAACCTGAAGAAATTAAAAGATTTATAATCTTAAATGTGAAAATATAAGCATAGAATGCATGTTTCACTTGACAACTTCAGCCATTCCATCAGATATATGTGACTGTTTAAGCTGTGCCATAAGCCGGTTTCACACACAGCTACTCTAATGTTGTTTTTAAACGCATCATTGTTTATTCATGTCACATACAACCCGATGGTTGTCCAAACCCTTGTAGTCTGACCTTCCGGTTTTCTTCCCACCTCTGCCTCGTTTTCCGGTTTCAACATGGCAGCGGATTGAAATTAGTCTATCTGGGTCAGAATTTATTTCTGTGAATGCAAAGGCATAGTACAATATTACAGCAAGACGCAGACTGTTGTATGTGTGTTTTCTCTTGGGTTCTTCTGCACTTAAAAGGGTGAATGAGAAAGTGAAGGCCATGCTGTGTTTTATTACATGAAAATCTGTTTCTGACTGAAGCCGACTGGTGTCCTCGAAATACACAAGCATATGATTTTTATGGCAAGCCCAAAAAAAGATAGATGCATAGGCTACTGTATTAAGCAAAGTAGGGCAAAGTAACTCCATGAATTTCACCCTAATTCTATTGGATCTATAATAGCATAACGCTCCTGTCAAATCAACAAGTGTCGATTAAAGATCAAGGCAATAATAGTAGTAGGTTTTTGTAACATTCACTGCTGAGTAAGTTGGCGGGAGGCTATCTTAAGACATTTTTCTGTTTTTACTGTTTACCTTCAGGTCAGATACACAGTGGCAGCTAAATGGCTTTATGTAATATCTGAATGTGAGAATGTGAGTGGCCTTGCCTCATCAGCTCTTCAATTGCAAAACAGTGAGATACTTTAATAGTGTCAAACCTATTAACACTTTGAATCCTACCCATCAATAGCTTACCTGTCTCTCGATATTAAACTGAGTAGTCAAAAATTTAGTATCTAAAAAATGACACATCACCTTTTAAAGTTTGAAAGACAGAGGCAAACTGATATAAAATTTATTAGGACAAAGATCTATGAGCGCCCTCGACCTCCGTGCACCGTGCAGCCATTTTGAAAGAAATAGTGAATTGCTTTTCCTGAATGGAAAAAGCCTTTAATAAAGGTCACAGTGAGGGCGTACTGAAGATATATAAGAGATAGAAGAAATGATTTGCATTAGAAATATGAGTTGCATTCTTACCCAAAGCTTTTACAAACACCTTAATGCCAATATTATTTACCTCAATCTAGCCCAGTGTGTTTCTGCTGTAAAATGCAAATGGGTTGCTTGATCAAACATATTTTCATGGAAGATGTTTGTTTTGCTATAGTTTATCTTTTTATAAAGGTTAATGTATTTCAGGAGACTTTAGCCTGCAGAAGACCTACCTTCCTCTCTGATAGACCTCATATACTTATCCACATTATTCTGATAAACTTGAAGCTATTTTTGATTGCTGATTTGTTGTTATTTATGAAATGTTTTGAAATGTCAGTCTGGGCACGCTCTTTCTAAGACCAGCCTAGTTAATGCTGGTGGGCTGCTGGTCTGCATACTGTAACCTTAAGAAACTGACAATGTTGGTCAATCAGTGTGTTTTTTCTGATGGAGATGTTTAACCAAATACATCTTGTTGCCCTCCAGATGATTGTGTTCAGCTAGTGAGCGTTGGTTTTTGGTCACTTTTTCTTGACGGTTGCCAGCTGTTGGAATGACCTGCATATCGCAACAAGAACAGATGAATCTTTAGCCATCTTCCAAAAATGTCATCAACACTTGACCCAGTAGTACTACCATTCTCGATTCTATTTTGGGCTGGTACGATATATATTAATCGTGATTAACTAATTGATAGTTAATAATAACTAAATATACCTGTCTAGGGCCATTCTGAAACCGCAAAGGCTTCGATTCTGAGTTTTATGCACTGCTCTTAGGTAAACCTTACGTGAACTATGGCTCTTTCATCAATAGGAAGTACTGCCTGATCTAAAATCTAAAATATGAGATTGAGTCATTAATAACGTACATTTGAAAAAGCAAAACTCGTCAAACATCATCATCTTGAATATACGTCATTATCATGAAAATACCTGAAAAGGTTTGAAGAACTTCGTTAGAATATAACCGTTGGCATTTCCTGAAACTACAGGTGCATTCCAAATAGGATATATCGCCCTATGAAGGGAAACAATCATGGCCGCCATATTGAAGGGTCGTTCCAAACCGAAGTGGCCACTTCAAAGGGGCCTTTGGAATGAAGGATTTCAAAGGGTACAACTGATGGACACTTAGCTCTCACGGGGCACGTGTGTAAATCGTTCTTCTTCTGAGTTTCTGTGCGAGAGAGCCCTCTGGCTTTCAGGCATTTAATCGTAATTCATTGGGAAACTGAGCATGAGAATTGCACGATATATCGTCCCCGCCCTAATTCTACTCTTTATACAGGATAAAACCCAATGTTGTGTAAACGAGCAGCCAAACCACATAAAAAGTTTGTTGTTTTAAACATCATCAAGTGAATCGACATTTCCAGTGTTATGGATGTGATATTTGGAATCAAAACTTGAAATATAAATTCTAAGGAAATTTAATTATTACCAATATATTGAATCGTCTGTTTATATTTTACTAAACCTCTGATGATAGAGCCCAGTCATAAGAATAATATCAGTCTTTATACATTTCTATTTTAAAAGGAAGTATAAATGCTTTATGGATATGACAAAAAACATGTAGGATTTCTCTGAATTAAAATGTGCAAACCCGAAGCAATAATACCCAACAAATAAATATGTGTCTGTTGAGAGTCATCAGGGGTCAGCGAGGGGTCATTGCTGCTTCTTCCATTTCTCCAAATGGGACGATTATGCAATCAATTGCTGGAAGCTTTTCAGAAATAGCTGAATCAGCTCAAAGGTATGTCTGTTTGTTTCATACACGTCATATTAAAATCCAATAATCACTTTTCCAATAATTGGTGCATGACTATCATATTAGCAAAGGTCATACAGTATCTTAGTAACATACACTCGCTTCCTGTTTTTGTGTACTTTAAAGACTCGAGTATGAGAGGACATCACCGAGGTCACAAGTAAGCTTCACTTGGAATAAGTGGATGTCTTTTTTCAGGGCTTTTAAATATTGAGGGGGAAGGTTGAGGCACTTTGATCAGCGGCGACGTAGTGCATGGCAATTAGGAGTGATGAATAGGTGAATCTCCGACATGAATCTCAGATCCTGAATAATTGATTTAAAGAAACATCAGATGTAAGAATCCAGAAGTCGGACCATCAGTGTCAGCCAGTGATGTATGGTGACTAGGCAAAGAGTCCATTTCCTTCAGATCCGCTGGGAGGCTGTGAGATGAACAGCCTGGAGAAAAATAGACGTAGAGTGGACATTGTCTAAGTTTGCTCTGCCATTGCTTTGGTTTGCTGCTTCTCTTTGGCATCACTTGGCAGAATGTTTAAATATGAAATGATTCTTATTTCAGTTAAAGAATAATGAACACATGCTCATTTGTAGCTTGCTAATCTTTATACGCAACACAAAAAGGGTGTAAGTCTGGTTTGTTTAGGAAATAAGGAATTCTTATCCCTTAAAAAGTCATTACAAACATGTATGCTTTTCTTGTGGAGTTTTGGGAGAAATTTGTATTCTATGTGTTCTATAAAAGGAAATAAATGATGACCGGGGCGGTCAACCCTACACAAACAAAAAGCTCCTTAAAAATGTTGTATGACTTGAACAAGAATACTGAAATGGGGAACAGACCAAGATTTAAGTCATTTGATCTTATTCACTGAATATCTTCTCCTCTGCTATAGCTTGACAGGCCATGGTTACCATTTACTTTCATCACTGAGAGAGTAGCATGAGCTTCTTCTTTTGTGTTCCCTGAAATAAAATCATCCAGGTTTTTATTGACTTGAGGGCAAGTAGCCTAAATGGTGTAAGAAGTTAAATATTTAGGCGAAGTATTTCTTAAAATCGTACCTCAGGGCTTGATATATTTCAATGTCTGAGTTCAAACAAGATTCAGGATTCAATTTGAACATTAATCTACGCAGATGCTAAATCTGGTATCTGTTGGATAACGTTAAAGGAACAGACACAAAAATACAGAATACATTCTGAAACATCAAACAAAGTCATTAAGGGTCGATGGAAATGTATACTTTGTTCTTTTTGGTGTTTGATGTGGCTGCATTGTTGGCTAACCATAGACAAATCACAATAGGTTTCTCTTTTATATCCCAGTTGTTTCTCCAAGACATCAATGAAAATTAGATAGAGATTTTCGCTTAGGTCCAATGCTTGTCGGAGTTTTCCTTTGTGAGAAATTTTATCTTACAGTTGTGTACACTCGTCTCTATAGATCTCATTCGATGGCTTAAACAATCCTGGTTCGACGATGGTCCAGAAGAACGTCCTGTTTCATTTCTTTAACGCTACACAAACATTTGAACAAATTACAACCATTATGATCCATTTAAAATGTTAAACATATATCGTTAAGATTTATTTATATATGTAAGATTTAAATATGTAAATAAAAATGTAAATATTACTTTTAATAAATAAATAAAAACTGAACCTGAATGTAGTTTTGGACCTGTGTTGATATCTCAAAGTGGTCTATAGTTTTGAATGCAATCTCAAGAAAGTTATTAAACAATAGAAACAAAACTTAATTTAGAAGTCAAACACTTCTCCTCCTAAAATCAAATCATCCGACCACAATGTTTTCAGTCACAGTCTCAGTTGTGTCTCTTTATTTATCATAAGGATTTGTAAGATAAACATTCCTTTCATTTAAGTTAATGCTTAAATAAAACAGCTGAGAACTCCATTAACCTCTCGCCTGTTTTGTTCTGGCTATTGTTGTCTCTATATTCAGGAAGAATCAGGGTTGCACAACCGAGGCTTTATAAACACAGCCATTCGCTGAATACAGGACAAACCTGGTACATCACAGCTATGTAGAAACAAGAAGAATCAAAAGCATTCTCTATCAGGCGACCTGTGTCGTGACACTCAGGCTAAAACAGGAGCATTAGTTACGCAATGCTTTGTCTTAGGACAACAATTTCCCATTCAGCTTTCACTTTGTTGCGGTTTGATTGACAGCCAACGTCTAGTGCCTTTCTGTATTATGACTGGACAGACAGCGGTCAGATCTCTTCATAATCACTTTATGAAGCGCTGCAGAAGGTCAGCTACTGTACAACATGCACAGTTCCATCACATATTCACTATAGACCCCAGATCAGACGCAATCTGAACTCCATTCACCAGTTACCTTGAACACAAAATAGTACTGCTCCAGAATTGGTCAGACACAAAGGACGCCCTGAAAAGAGCGACCGACGCTTCGAATGAGTGACCTTCAAAATGTCAATTAGAGGCTTTTTTGCACATTAGATATAGTTAAACTCTATTATAAATGTTGTTTTGTTGGATTACGTTTAGGATTCTGCTCATGTTAGGGCTATGACTTAGTGTTTAGTGTGCATTCAATCTGGCTTGCATCATTTCCCGGTCTTGTTTGCTGTTGTTCAACAAACGTGTTCACCATTTTCTCTTTTCTCTATTGTCGAGAAAATGCCAAAGTAGCACATGCTGTCAAGCCTTTCAGAAATGGAGAAACCATCACTTTTTTCATCAAATGGAAATGCTTGTTCTTGCAGCCTGTTTAAAGGATCTTAAGTTTTCTCTTTGAACCTTGGATCCCAGTGAACCAAATTAGTATCTTTTGTGTTTCATAATGAGGTTTAGACATACTATTTTAAAGGCTACACAATCCAAAATCTTTCAAAGATTCTTAGGAAGATTGAAATATACTGTATGTCTTTTACAGGTTGTTTTATAGGAAATAATTTGTATTTATTTTGGACATTCAGATATTTCGCTTACAATTGTTCACACCTATTCATAAATGTTCTGTATTATAACATTGAACAGTTTCCACACAAATGTACTGTAATGAAATACGTTGCATTGCAAGACAAGTCTGGCTACATGAGACTACCTTGCATGAATCTCCATTGTTGGCATGTACTGCACACTACCATATCTCATGCCTTCGATACGATACAAATCACAAATGTCTTCCTGTCGCACAGGGCTGAATATGAAGAGCTCTTAATGACCTAGACAGACTGTGTCTCATTGGCAACCTTGTAATTTATCTGTATATTGTGTTCCTTCACACCTGCTGAATGTAATAACACTCGTGTCATGACAAATCCTCCACCAATGGCTGATGACTAGAAGTGAATTCATTTACCTTATGCTTCTTTCCTTAGGCTGTAGGCCGTGTGAGTCACACACTTGTGGGCATTTATGAAAACCAAACACGACCAGATCTTTCTGATCAGTCGGTATACGTCTGCAAATTACTCTGACCCACGGTCTCAATTTAAATATCTACGCCCCGGGTCGAATCAGGTTTGATGTCTAAAAAAGCACAGATTTTGTATTTGTAAAGCTGTGATAAAATCAAGGCTATCACTTAAACAAAGAACTTTTGCTAAAAAACATGTAAAAATATCATTGTTGTTTTGAAAGTTTATATGAACTTGTTTTCTTTACAGTATTTGAGATCTAAAAAGATACTGAGCATCTTTTCTGTTATTTTGACCTGTTTCTCCAGTTTTCATTTTGTGCAAATAAATGCAGATTTGGTTTGAAATTCGGGAGAAATATTGTTAGTAGTTCACAGAATGAAACAAAAATTTTCATTTTACCTAAACACAAACCTATAAATACTTTTTAAAATCAGAAAAACTGACATTGACATGGTCTCTTATTTTTTCCCAAGGCACAGTTTGTCTGTATCACTTCATTATCTTTCTCCTTGCGAGAAGCTGGAAGAAATTTCCTCCGGAGGTCTCACAGGTCCTCACACTTTTGTGACAAAATATACGGTATCTGGCCTACTTCAAACATAGTGTGTGAGGGGCCGAAGAAAAAACTACAAAACATACACAAAACCTCCTCTCAGTATAGTCTCTAACCGGTAATAGATGGTTATTCCACGGGGATTGTGAGAAGCCACCAATCTGCTTTCACACACAAACACCTCTGAGACAAATAAGTCGTCTCAGTCTTTCTTATCCCACACGCTTCTTCAAACCAACCTCTTTGAAAAATGCACAAACACCCTGTTTTAAATCAGTTTCTGTGCCACGGCACCTAAGGGAGATTTTACACGGTGTCAATTAGAGTACACAGGCTTGCGTGTTGCTTCTGCTTTACCATGAGGGAATAATTAAAGACAAGCCTTCAACACGTTCAGTCCCTCAATAGGCAACGCTCCACATCACTCAAAGTCCTGAAGCTATCATAAATATTTACTCGAACTGAAGAAAAACAGCAACATTTCTTTCTCTCAAAATGCTGGAGGAGAACGCGGCGACAAGATTATTTGTGTATTACTTTAATTTATTTTCTTTAATTTGCATCTAATGAGCAAACTGAGAGATGCTGTAATTTCAAGACACTTTGTGAGGAGACGTCTGGTATTGTACTGTACGGTATGCACCGTGTTGAATTTATGAACTGTACTCAATGAACCAAGAACATAAGAGTTTATTTAATCAGGTCAATGCAATGTACAAAGATTTCTGTCGAGTTAATGAGTTTCGCAGGCAAATAGTGTCTTCTTTTTGAAAGAATCAGATGATATATTATTTAATAATTGTAAAAATATGTGCTTTATATTTTTGGTTTATCATGACCATTTTCTCCTTCTCTGACCCAGACCAGATACATTTGGACCCAGAAGCGGGGATGACAGTGTGATGTCAAACTTCCTGGAGTGACTACACTAGCTCCACTTAAAGTGAAATTTCATTGGTTAAAATGACTGTTTCACAGAACTGTACAGTTATAATTGAACATACATAAAAATAACTAGATGCATCTGTTTTTATGGGCCGCTACGTAGGACGTCCACCATAGTGGAACAGTGCGAGCCGGTCTGGGTTGCCTAGTTTCCTGTCAAACTGGGTTACTTTGCAACTGTTGCTCCGATTTGTTTTATCCATGGGTTAGAAGTGGAAGGATTTTGTCAATCTTAAAATGATTGTATTTATGAATGCTCATTTCTGTTATTTGGAGTAGGGATGTTTGTTTCACAGATCTGGCCACCCTGCCAAGCTGGTCTGTTAACACTCAAGAGCAAGCGGACTGTGTGCGGTTATGAAAACATATTTGTTGTTGTGTAAACTCAAACATTATATTTGCTACATTAACACATGACAAAAACGAAAGGTTATCACCTTTTTGGGCCATGGCTGCGCAATTGTGCCATTCTAGAAAAGTGTGTGCGACGCCAGTGGACCGTTTCAAGATGGCGGACACGTCTACGTACATGGAGCGCTTGAATGAGGCATCTTGTTATTTATATGTATGGACACGAATGTCACTATGTCATTATTATTTTTATTATGTGTTTTGTGTATAATTTTAATTGTTAAGATACATCACCTTAGACTTTGACATATCCAGCCTTCAGGGCAGAAGTTGGGTCTATCTCTTTCCCATGTCTGATGCTTGATAACTTGCATTTTAAAGAAAGGTCAATAAAGGACAGCTAACATCTCCTGTTAGAGAACAAGGGAACAGCATGTGTTGAACACTCTTTTTGGTGATCACACGCATTTTTCTTCTACTTTTGTTATTCATTTCCAGGCCCTTTTGGCCTTGAGGCACCTCCAAGCAAAGTGAGACTATTTCATACATGCTTCAGACACTGACATTACTGAGTTCGTGAATCATTGAGAGAATATCCCCTGGATTCTTTGGAGTCTTGAAAGACAAATCAACACCCTAGTAAGCCTCAACTTTCCAAGTCTGCATTATCAACTGGCTGTTCTGGTCTGGCTGTGATAACCTTGGTCAAATACTTCATCAAGAGATCTGGGAGAGTGTGTAGTGGTGGAGAAGAAATTGTAAAAATGTTTTATACAGGCTTGTGTGCAAACAAATGGCTCTTGGTGATTGGATTGCTTTGGTCCTTGGCATGGATGGTGGTGACAGATGCTTGGAAATATTAGGAGCCCAAGAGATGATGCTTAGAGAGTAAAGAGTGAAGGCTACAGTAGTGATAAAGTTACTGTCAAATCATCACATTGTCCCCAAACAAGCCCTACAATGTGCAAAATTGTTATAAGTAGTGAAAACTAAATCTCAGATGTCAAAACAATGAGATTGAGAACGGCGGTGTCGCCATAAACACGCATAATCGCCATGAGAAACAGCTAATTGGAAGATTTTTCTTTTAAGTCGTCCTTAGAGGCGCATAAAGATGTTTCCAGAAAGACTTTGTTTCAAGTTTTAGTGCTGCGCCATTGACGGAACACAAATGTGATTTTTGAGCGCCTAAAATAAACATTTGCCATATTCATAATGAAGTCGGCCAGCACAAAAAAAACATTTTTAAAAACACTGCTAGTCAAATGGTAATACGCTTATCTAAGCTTATTCAGATTTTTTTTACCTCAGTGCCTTAATTCTACCATCTCCCCTTCCATTGTGCCCTTGTGCTAATGCATTAGTTACAAATGATCCTCATGTTGTTGCACATTTTGTGCTACGAGTCCGTGCTATTAAGTCCTTCATCTTTAGCAGCTGTATTTTGCTGAGTCACAGCCATTACATTATGGCACTAGCGCTCTGATGAAAGCAGTGGTCAACATGACGGGCGTGATAAAATTCAAGGTCCGTACTTTAAGTTCACAGGGACTCGTAAACTCTTTTTCTGATATTACTCTTGGTTTTCTTTTTTCTCACGCTGGCCACGATGCGTCTAAACTAAATTGCTCCTATTATAATCCGTAGAGCTGTCTATACTGAAAGCACCCATTATGACATGAAGCAATACACCTTCTGTTGATAGACAACCTGGTTTTTATTTTGCTACTCTAGCTTTATGTATTATTAATATCTTATATATTTCATAGCAGTTAAAAGTTGTAGCTCGGCAATTGCATGAAAATGTCGGGCTTAAAGGGACAGTTCACTCATAAAATGAAAATTCTGATATTTCAGGTTTTTCTAAACCTGTATACATTTCCTTGTTCTGCTGAACGGAATGGAAGATATTTAAAAGAATTTCAATCTGAGGGTGAGTAAACCTTTTGTTTTTGTTTACTATTTGTTTGTGTGTTTTTTAAAGCATAGTTTCTCACAGTCAGGTAAGTAAAATTGTCATATCCGTAATGGCCCATATTCATCATAAATGGGCACATGAGAATTTAAATAAAATGACTATTTTATGGTCTATGAAGGACCATCCCTTCTCCATTTGTTGGGTATTTTTGCTTCTGGTTTGTACATTTATCACAAAAATCCTAAAAAGTATGTTGTCTCTCAAAAATGTGTCCTTTTTGTCTCATCCATCCTCCTCAAATTAAAAAACATGTGCATTGACTGATATTTTTCTGATGTCTGGACTCTACAAAATATAAACAGATACCAAAATACCATATCCATAAAGCTGGAATTGCACAGCTAACCAACTTTTTCAACAATTTAAAACCTACGTTTGTAGCACATACTTTATCATTTTTAATTTCATAATATAGCACTTGTAAAGTCAATTTTACAACAATGAAACAGTAAAATGAAATAAAATCCATGGCAAACAAATTTATTTTCATTGTGTTGTTTCTAAAGTGTAGCCTCGAGCACACAGCTGCTTACTCTGTGCTAGTGAACATTCTGAGATGATATACAGATTTGATGCTTTCAGAAGAGACAGCCCCAAGCCATTCTGGAACGTAGTATCCCGTGCATCATCGGTCAGTCACTTCTAGCGTACACGCGTGGTTGGATGAAAGCACCTTGTTAACAGCTACTCTCGCACAGGTTCCAATTACCTCAGCAGGTAACCAGTCACTTGGTCTCTTTAGAGCACCCATACTGTGGGAGTAATAAATATTTGCTTCTTTGTTACCATGTATTTTTCCCAGTTCCCCCACTGCTGATTCTAGTGTTGGGTACCTGCACTCCTGCCTGACGCGTGGGCGCCCCACAACAATAAGAGGACGAAAAACACCCTTTGGCTAGGCTCACTGTCTGTGCTCAGGCAGAACCGTGTTCAAACCATCAGAAATAAATCTGAGATTTAAGCATCAGTTGGGGAAGTGAACATCTTTACCTCTCCAGTCCTGATCTGCTCATCTACTTTAATACTCGCACGAGCATTTCCAGTCTTTAGATATTCAGATGACGGCAGTGCCCAGGTTCTCCGCTCCAGCTGCTTTGAGCAGCATTTGTCAGCCTTACTGTCACTTAAATGTCACGATCTAGTCAGTAGTGTCAAGAAAGGAGGAATTCATCTTGACACGCTGCCTCAGAAAGCGTCTGTAAAATTTGGTTTGCCCCGTATAGACAGCGGTTGCTCATGTTAATACAGTATACGTGCATGGTGTTAGAAACAAAGATCTTTCAAAATGTATGAATTCATAAATATCTGAATAAAATTATTGAAACCGTGAGCTCCAAAATGATGTCAAATCATAACAAACACCGAATTCCTACAACACCATCGAGCACGCATAAATGGGACAACTGTTTCTCTGTGCCAGCCGTGCCAGCTGCAACTTTTTTTCTGGCAACACTCAACAACCAGCAAGAGCCGAGCACGACACAGAGAGCCATTTAGATTGTACAAACAGGCAAAGAAACATAGCAGCAATCTTTGGATAATGAGATGATTACAAACGCAGCTGCGGATTCCCTTCTATTAAAAGCACACTGAGCAGATTTCCCTCTCTTTTTTCAAACCCTTCAAGATAATGTAGAATTGAGGAAGCATATTGCAAAATTAACTCTAGTCTTACTTCGCCTGCAGTCGCACACACACACAAGGCACAAGGATATATCAACACTATAGGTGCTGTTGTGTCCAGCTACAGTGGGCAGTCTTGCTTTAAGGCATGTGATGCCTCTCCTTTCCTCTCCCACTCGCGAGGCGTATTGTCATACACACAAACACGCCTGCACGCACATTGGCGCACGCACACCAGTCAGTGGGAAGAGGAGAGACTCGTACTGAGTGGCTTCTCAATGGGAGGAAAGAGAGGAGAGACGGAGAGAGCAAGCGCGTGTGAGAGAGAGAAAGAGAGAGAGAGAGAGAGTAAGTGAAAGCGTGCTACACAGAAGTGCCGTCGCGTGCGCTGGAGCCTCCATCTGTTTGCCAAAAGTGAAGAGGGAAATTAGCTTGTAATCTTTCAGAAGAAGCATTACCTTCAGAGAAGAGAGAGAGTGAGGGAGGCTGAGGAATAGGAGGAATGTTGCTTCTGTGCTGAATTACATGTGACATGTCAAGCTGCTCGTCTCTCCAATCCAAGCTAGTTTCTGACGTTTCACAGCTCCGAGGGGAGAATTTGGTGTTGGGTGCTTGACTGTGTTCAGAGGATTGCTGGAAGACTTACGACAAGCGGGAAACTAGGACTGGAGAAGGGCTCGTCGTCTTTTTAGTTTGATCCGAACAGGAACTTTGCTGGGGAGCTCTTTTCCGAGAGCATGGATGGATATGTGACAATGTTTGCCTGAGGATTGTTATAGGAACGGTTAACGCAAATTCCTTTGGCATTCTCCTGATCACATCGCACAGGTAAGACTAGGTGTGAGCATTTTATCACATTCAAATGAAAGGGAAAGCCAGTTTGACCAGATGTGACGGCGAGTGTCTCGGCACAGGTGTGCGCATTTTGGAGATGGCAAACTAATTCAAAGGTGACACATGCTTGCATTTGCAAAGATTCCGCATGTTACGATTTTGTACATATCTGTTTTGTTTGGGTTGATTATACAGATGCTCGCTTGCTGATCAATGATGTCGGGAGTTATCTGTAGGTTCAGTAAGGGGAGATTAGATATTGAATTTCCCGTCAATGCTTTCTTAGCTCAGTGGTGCTACTGTTACATCATAGGTGCAAATAAAACATTCAACATTTTACTTAAAATAATGTACAGTGTATTCTGTACAAATAACTAACAGTCTATCTATCGTACAGATGTTGAAACACATTAAAAGCATTATAAGACGATGGATTCTAAACCTACCTCACGTTTTAACTGAGCATATACTTGTTAACCCGCACAGTATTTATTATTATAACTGTTGTTAACAGTTTATCTTGTTATTAAATATCGCGGCTGCGTGCAGGGAACTGGGCATATTCTGTGGTGATGCGTGCAGGTGTGTCCGCGCGAGCGCGTGTGGAGCGCAATGGGACGGTCACGAGGACGCGGATCATAAAGTAAATATGTGTATGATTTATCGAGCAAGCGCGGATGATTTATTAAGTCAATGCAATAATTAGGCGATAGATCGCGCCATTAAGCAGCTGCTCTGTACAAACTCCCGGCATTTCAAACATCATCATCATGAAGGCGTGACAAGCGCGTTCAATATCTACATATGCCACAGTAAGCGTGGCATCAGTCATCAAAATGACCTCTTTAAATCCGACAGTGATTGTTTCCACGTGTCTTAAAACATCATCATTCTCTTCTGCGTATGACTCGCTTGAATGCGTAATATGTCTTTATACCTCACTGTGTTGAAGAGACAGTAAGTTTGCGCGACAGTAAGTTTCGCAGTCACAGAGAACAGTAGTCTGGTCCTCTGGGAACAGTTCACATTTCCACAAAACTGCAGATTAAGAAGGCTTTAGCGGGGGAATGGAGATTACAGTGTGCTGTTAATAATTATATGCTTAATTCTGAGCTCGATGAATATTCATTTGAAATTTCAATGTCATTTGAGGGTACGCTGAGTGATTCTCCTGTCAGCTTGAAGGGTGCAGGATAACTCCAATGTAACATCCATTACTTAAACACTGTTTGCCATTTAAAGTGATGGAGATGTTGGGAGTTTTGCCATTGAGGACGACGCTGCCGTCGAGTGGTTAATACTGTTACAGATTTCAGCTTTTTGCTTGTTTATGCAGATTTCAGCTTTTTGCAAGTTAAACTATTCATGTTCTGTGTTGTACCCCTTTTTTTCTCGTTTTTCCCCTGTAAAGCTGCTTTGGATCAATGCAAATTGTGAAAAGCGCTATATAAATAAAATTGAATTGTGATTTTAAATATGGAAAGTTGAGACAACTATGAACTAGAAGTTTGCATGTTTAATATGTAGCCTAAGTGAAAACAATTGCTTTGTTTATCTCAAGTCAAGTCAGATTTATTTATATAGCGCTTTTTACAATTTTCATTGTTACAAAGCAGCTGTACAGGAAAACATTGACTATAATCAAAACATATAAGGTTATGCAAGTCAAAACACAGACCAAATATCAGACATACTATAAATCCCTATATGCAGCGTTAATTAAATAAAACTATAAAATGCTTCAGATTAATGTATCTATTATCTATTATTAGAGGCATATTTTGCGTCATGCATGAAAGCATTTATGAGTTAGCTAGTTTAATTTGTGTTGCTGTTTCACAGTCATATACAGTACATACAGGTTATGCATTGGTTGTGAGGCATAAATCGTTAACTAATGCAAATAAGGCTTGTTCCCTGTGGATTCATTAGTTTGTTTTTAATAAGTGCTAGTGATCAGCCATAGACTGCCTGAAGTGGTTGACATCTCTAAAGCAATGATAAATCTTGTCATACTTTAATACTGCAGTGCAGTGCTATGTTTACATAAAAATAAACGTGCAAGAAAACATTATTGTAATAATTCTTGGTGATGGGTGTCAGATAGAATAAACATTTGCTTTTATCTTTTGTGTTGGTTTTGTTTTCTAGCCAGCGCTCCTGCCATGTCCTGGTTCCTCGGTCTGTGGATAAGTGTTAGCTGCCTACTGCTCTGCCACGCAACTTTGTACGAGACCATCCAACAGCATCATGTGACCCGGCCAGGCCGCAACGCCATACAGATTCTCGGTCAGTTTCTTGTTTACTTTGTGTCTGAGTATGGTTCTTTGTTCTCTTGGTTTGGAGTGTTTAATCTTGCTGTTTGGTTGATGGTGTTGTATAAAGCTCTTTATAAAACCCTGCTGGGTTTGTTGATCGACACCTCACACAACGTAAGGTCACATTTAAGTTGCTGAAGGTCATGTGGTTGTTTTTAGCTGCTCCAAATTTCATACAGTTCCGCGTCATCACAAGCGATGCTCAAAACTGCCTTTGAAACGCTTACAGAACTTTATGCTAGGTAAAGAGTCATAATATGCTTTATCCTCTTCTCCTGAAACCACGTGCCATTCTCTGTGGATGAATGCTTAGTTACGAGCCCCACCTTTAGTCATGTTGTTTCTGAAAAGAGATTTGTGTAAAAATCCCCCCTCTACCAGCCCAAAAACGCTTTGTTCTTGCTTTTCCACGAGTGACTTGTTAAGGGTTTTGGATCATGAGAATCCTTATCCAGACGGCAGCAACACAAGTCTGCCATTTGTGTGTGTGAGACAGGCTTGGGGCTAAACTCTCCTATCAGTATGCCGTGAATACGAACAGCTTTGATCACAGAAGCTCTGGTGGAAATGACAATTTACGTCTATCGCCCGTTCTATGGAAGTATTCAGCAATTAAGTACTGTTTCGCTGCAGGGGGCCAGAGGAAGAGAGACAGCAAGGTGGATTTCCCTTCAACACTAAGGATGCAAATGATAGCATTGTGGCATGCTTTCAAGTGATGCCGAAGCTAAGAAACTCGAAAGCGATTTAAAGTTGTGCAAGACAGATTACTGCCTGCTAAATATTTGCAGTGTTTTGTTTAAACTGTTCAAATGCCTTTATCTAGTGACTGACAGTAATATTATTGTACTGAGTACTGGTTCACTTAATAATAATAAAATTCACATGTTTACATCCATGCTGTTCCAACTCTGTCCTCTGTGAAGCATTAAAGGAGTTATTGTATAAGATGCTCTTTTTTGCATTGAATATGAATGGTGACCTCAGCTGTCAAGCTGGAATTTCAATATATGTTTTTTTTCCATGCTTTAATAATGCATTTACTGTATGATGCTGTTTGTGTGGAACAAATCTAATCTGTGATATAGGTTTGGATGCATAAATACTGTCTGGATTTTCAATTGAAGAAATGCATTTTATTATTTATAGCTGATCAGCAGTTAAAGGAAGTGAACTTATTTTTAATAAATGGGATGCAATATGGAGACAAGCTTCATATCTCACAAAGCACTTCAAACTCATTAATCCAATACAAGAGCGAGCAAGAAAAGTGCGAAGAACGTCAGAAAGACCCCACTGAATTTTTTACGTCGGGCTTCCAGGTTTTTATCTAGAGCATGGTGCCAAAAGATGTACAAGCAAGTGCTTGCCCCATAGTAAGTGTTTTGTGAATAATTTAAGTGGTCGGCTAACCAACAAAGAGTCAACACCCCGTTCACTGCATATGGAAAAGTTAGACACGTTGTGTGAGAAATCACATCTGTGGTTTTGGGAAGGTCAGAAGGTGTTTGGTAAGGGAGGTTTGTAGCTTTTAAACACACTTCCAAATACAGATGCATGCACACATGTATATTTCAGCTGTCGACACCTTTAACTCTTATTTAGATGAAGTGCTTGCTTAAACAGTAGTTTGGCAGATTTTCAGAAGTCCATGCAGAAGGTTAGAGACTTTTTCTTCTGGGAGATTTTTTTACATAATCACGAGTGTCTCTATGACCTATCTGTTGTTGTTGCGTTTTTTCCCCAATTTGGCTTTAGGGGCCACGATGTGGCAAATTTGGCTAATTCGTATGAATTTGTACGATCCCATTCATACATTTTACTGTAGTATGATTTGCTTTCGTGCAAGTGACATTAGGGTAAAGGGTGGGGTTAGAGGTGGGGCTTCAGTATTGTTTTTTTCTAGTAATCGTACGTTTTGTACGATTCACAACGCATGAATTCATACGAATCAGCCACCTTGTATTTTCTAACAAAAGCACCAAGATATGGTTTTATATAGCAAAGTGGTTCCCCTATGATTACGAGCCAAGAATCACTTTTAGTGCTATGTAACACCTTGAGATCAGGTTGAAATATATGGTCACCATTCACTTTTATTGTTTGTAAGAAAGACTCTCTTTTGGTAAACTTTGCCTTTAAGGCTTTGTGTATGGTTGTAATGGTTTGATAATTTTACACCTATTAGATGAACCAGACTTTTAATGGAGCCTTTAATACGATTCCTTTATAATGACGTAGGTGCAAAGGCATGGAGCAGGGTAATTAGATGTCACTGAGCTCACTGAGCCTTCCCATAATACCCTAGTTTTGTTGCTAACCGAGTCAACAAACTTTAGGAGCTGCTTGTATTGGCAGCATTGTTAATTGACTTTCCTAATGTCAGATCTGCAGGCAGCAATGGCTGCCCTTCAGTAACATCTAGCTGCGTGTGTACTTTAGAGAATGATGTCTAGATTAAACTGGTAGAGTAAAGTAAACTCGTATGATGAGGAGTTTTGATGAATGTGTCCTTATTGAAACGACAATAGCTTTTTAAATATTTTAGACCAAATATAAAGAGGATTTGAAGAGATTGAAGCTTCTGTGTCTTAGTATCTAAAGTCTGTTTTCACTTTCATACTGTATGTATTTATTTTTTCATATTCTTGTTTTATCTTTGAATTTTGATTACTTTGATTCTCTGTAACTAGTAAATGAAAAAAAACCCACATACTGTTTATCACTAATATCACATGAGGCCATCAATGTAATAATCACTTTTCGGAACCATTTTATGGAAACTATGATTAATCTTAAATTAAAATAGATTTTGTAATTCTGAAAGCATCCCCAGTTTGAGAAGGCCTTTTATTATAAATAGATTTCCCTTGCCTGGAGAGAGATCTAACATTTAAATTTTTTCTTCCTTGCCCCCTTTTTTCCACGGCGCTATTATCCAGCAATCAAAGCCTATTAAAACAAGTATCCGAGATTAAAAATGAGACTGGGTTAAGGAAAGCAGAGCATGATTCATTTTGAAAAGCTGTCATCATTTATTTAACTGTGAAACATCCCCTCCGATGATTTTTGAGGACAAACACTTTATATCAATGCCAAAAATGAGTCAAAACCCAGATATGAGAGGACAGCACGTATTGCTTTATGGTTTAGACGTAGGGGTTTCAGCTTAACCAGGAGCAATTGTATTTCCATAATCAAGGTGGAAGTTTAAGTGCCTGAGCCAAAATCTTTTGTAAACGGTGAGATGTGAACTGATGTCTTTGGCACTGAAAACATTTTCTAGGAAGGCAGTAATCTCTCTCCGTTCTCTGTAAATTACTAGTTATTATTTAAGACAAACTCAAGATGGAAATAATTCTATAAGTATTGTGCTGAACACTGGGTAATGCGTTGGGAGATCCTTCTCTTTTTATGATCAGGGAAGAATCTTGCTGTTGAGGAAACAGAAATTATTGAATTATTGTTTACCTTTAGGTGTGGTTAGTAATAAATTAAACTGATCAATTATTTTTTGCCAAACTGGTATAGTGGTAAGTGCATGTTCTCCTAAAACATTGTGTTGTGGTCCTAGTGCAGCTTTTAGTCCAGGTTGAGATCTATTTCTCTCCTTATTAATGTGCAAAAATAACCAAAATGTAAAGACGTAGTTTACTAACCCTCTTGTCATTTCGAACCTTTATGGCGGTACTCGTTGACTTCCATTGGTTTTGTGTCCGTGCATAAGTCAATGGGTACCGCCATTGTTCGATAACCACCCTTCTTCCAAACATCCTCTTTGTGTTCTGCAGAAGAAAGAAAGTCATACAGGTTTAAAGTGACAAGAGTGTGCATAAATGATCCCAGAATTTTCGGGGGTGAACTTTCCGGCTAAAGTGAAAAGTTTATCTGCTGATGCAATGAATCCATACCCTCTGTGGTCAGCTTTAGCAATACAGTTAGCTAGATCATTATACAGTTGTGGATGATGGATACAGAAGCTGTCAGGTCAGAGGTGTTCTCTGTACAAGTGTAATCCTCCGTGCATTTCAGGCATTTCACAATACTGCTGAAATCGGCTTACCTCCGATAACAGGAACTTGACTTGAATACTAAAATGAATTTGGTAGCTTTAGATTCCTCCTCCCATTTTTTGAGAAACGACCCAAAAACCCTTCCCCCGTCACAGCTGAGGCTTGTATTGAGTAACGAGTTGAGTCGCTCCACTGCTCCATCACCTGTTCAGGCACCGGCTCCAAGACGTCCGCATCCCATGAGCCCATGCGGGACGGGCCCCTGCTCCACTCTCAGTCAAGATTGATGGCGGTCCGATTCCGGGCAGCCAATTCTGGTCTCTCAAGAAATAATCCACTACATTGACAGATGAGCAGAATGTGACATGACACAATCCCAGGCTGCAGTGCTTCTCCCCCACCTCACTCCTTCTCGGCCTGGACCGATCTGGGTTTGGCCAGGTACACCGGCTGCAGGCATTCTGCTGAATTTTTCCCCGGTTTGCCAGAGCCGTAGCCCAGCAACAGAGAGAGAAACTTGCCTCATCTCTTTTCTCATTTATTTTCTATGCTTTCAAAAGCTCCCGGGAATGTGAATTACCAATATAAAAGAAGCAGGTCGGGTCGTGGTTGGGTTTTATTCACAGTTGTATGCTGGCGCAACAAATTGCAACGGCAGAATATAAGTCAGATTTGCTCCTGTTGTACTGGCATCACATTGTTAAACATCTGTTAACCACCCAAATGAAATTGAACCAGGTGCGGACGCATAAGTTATGCCGCTATCGTAGCACAGCATCATGTGTGTAATCTTTATTGGACCCTGTAGGTCTTGTGAAAGCTCTGTCTGGAAGTAAAACCTTGTCAAGGTCAGGAATCATGCAGACATCCGAGTCATAATGAAGAGACATTAACAGCCGATACTGGCATATTTCACTTCAATGCACATGCTTATCTTAACTTTTCTCTGTTTGTGCTCTAAGTGAAGCTTTGGTGTTAATGGTAAAAGGCGAGAAATTATATTCAAATAAATATTTGAAACATTTAATAACCCATGAGGTGGTGACTGCTCAGCCTTGAGATGAATATTTTAATTGAACATAATTGATCAAAGACAATAAATAAGCATGTCAAAAGAGGATTAAAATGCTCACTATAATGCTCAATAGATAAATATTGAGATTATTCTGTTAATTTGCATTTTATTGTAAATAATTTACCACCAGCTAAAATATTGTCTTTATAGCCACATTCGTTACAAAGTCTCAATCTGCCTTACAAATTTTTTATTTTTAATGTCATTCCTTGACCGAACACAACATAAACAAAATGAAAAATCACGTCTACTATAATATTGAAAACATAATATTTAGTAGTCTCAACACTTTACTGTAGTTACTGGGGAACATATTAAAAAAAAGAAATGCTTAGAATTTTAAATGACAAATTGAAAGGAAAAATAAGATTTTTGCACGTCTTGGTCATTAGTTAACCTTGCTAAATTGTTTGTAATAAATGTAAATTGTTTTGCTTTCATTGAAACAAGTTTTTTTCAAGTCAACATTTCACTAAATTTTCTGTTCTAAAAATATAATATGTAATAAAAAAGATATAATTTGGAGATGTACATGTAAATGAGTCATATATAATAATTTGTACTGTTTTATTTAGCTAAATCTCCATATCCATCATAAACATAGTTTTAACATAAAACTGCAGGTTACTTTACATCCTTAGTATCTTATGATGTCATCAATGATGTCACGAACTGACACTTCCCACTAAATCCGACCCAATAGCTCATTATTATAAGCAAACCGTTGTGAGTTTTAGTATAGAGACACTTTTAATCACTGGTTTTTACTTGCTTAATAGCATATTTGTCTCTTTTTATTTAAAAAAAGTTACAGGCTGTAGCTTTAAATTACGCATTTTCTTTAGTCAGATTAATAATGACAGACTGAACAAAGGCTTGCTTTGGAAAATAACAGAGTTGAAGTGTTTGTGTGTGGCTGTTTTATTGTGAATTAATCTGATTAATTTCACACCTACTTTTAATTGTGGCAAAATAATTAGAATGGGGAATTGATGATATAATGCCAAATTTAATTGAATGCAGTAATCTGATTTCTTAGCAAATTGGATGAAGGAGAGGCTGGAATGATCCACACTCAAACCGTCAGTTTTCGTCTGTTTCAAAATATACTCTGAATGATGTACACATTGTCTCGTTGTAACTAGTATGGTTGTCAAGGGTGGTATTAAACTGATTGTTTTGATAAAGTTGTTCATTCATTTGTTTCATGATGAAAGTATTTTTAAAAGAAAAAGTATTTTTTATTTAATAATCGGGCCGACAAAATTCAAGCTAATAGATTGTTTCTTTTCTCTTTACACCTTACGACTTACTGCTTTCCTTCCATCCTTCCATCCCTCCAGACTTCCTTCTGTGTCAGGGCTTCCCTTCAGACTTTCTGAAATCCGTCTCTCTTTCTCCCTGACGTCTTCCCCGATGCCCTTCCCCTTCCTCCTCCTCTTTCTCTGCTTCCTTTTTTTCTCTCAATTTCCTCATCTCTATCTGGCCTTCAGACGATTTGTCATGGATCAGATGAGACAATTTGTCATGGATTA
Source organism: Barbatula barbatula (assembly GCF_947034865.1). Lineage (NCBI taxonomy): Eukaryota > Metazoa > Chordata > Actinopteri > Cypriniformes > Nemacheilidae > Barbatula > Barbatula barbatula. The sequence goes on from NC_136783.1 coordinate 11,162,894, forward strand.
GTGCTCTTAACTGTGTGTGTGATAGTAAAGTCAGTCAGTGGAAAAGCTGAAGAATCCCATTACAGTTCTTTTTATGGTAGTGTGTACTTGTGTGTGCACCTGCATTTACAGACGTGTTTGTCTGAACGATGGCCGAGGGGAAGCAGAACTGGCATGGTATACAGACCTTCACACAACTATTTCATACTATACAACTGCTGAATCAATCGGAACTGTACGGGCAGGGACGTTTTATCACTGTATCAGACACGAGAGACCATTGTTATGCTACATGGTTTGCATAGTTTTTGCGCCAGATTTTCCGAGCGGCTTTACTGAACCTCTGCATGGAGCATATGCTATGAGCGCATTGTTTGGATTTCTACTTCTAAATAATGGAAATATTCACAAATATAGATGACAAAAGATAGCGTGACGTGATATCCGTAATCTTTCTCCTGGTGAGCACATGCCGCTCAGCAACAGCGAGATACGGCGATTATTCATATTTACAAAGCAAAACTGTCATTCAGAAGGATGAAGCCCAGCGTGTGCATTTAAGGATTTCTTTACCAAGTGCAAGGAGACGGATCCGGATTAGAGACCTGTTCTCTTATCTCAGCCTCCGTCTGTACAGAAGGTGGGCATTGAGGCTCACTCCATCACCGCAGGCTTATTCAAACTATCTCGATATGTCTGCACATATCTTACAGGCGTCCAGCTCTTTCTCAGAAATGTACGAGCTTGCACACACACCCATATCATCATGGAAGAGCTTTGTCTGTGATTCGTGCCAGAGACTTGATAGCATTTGCATTTTAGCATTTAGATCTAATTACATGCGCTAATTACGGCTGAATCTGACTCACATCTTTGTTTGGCCCCGCGGTTGAATTCTTAGAAGCGCTTTCAGGAAAATAGAATGTTTGGAATGAGAAGTGGAGATATGGAACCGCAGTACAGTCTGACCACTTCCGTTAAAGTCAAGTGATCCCAAACACCGAATTAGAATACATGAGCCATGTGAAATGAATCTCAACCCACAAATCATAGCAGGTTAGAGTAAGACTGCTGAAAAGCTGCTATGAATTTAGATTTTAGTCTACCACTACAATCTACATTTTGTAATTTATATTTGAGTGCACAAGCATAAAGAACGTTCTGTTCAGAATTGTTCCAAATGTGGCGATCTGCTTCGCCACTGTATGTTCTCCCCTCTTTTATTTTGGAAATTCATAGGTGACCAGTGTCTCCACAATTGAAGTTGAATATGCATATTTTCATTGGCATATTGGTAACTGCATGATACTCTTAAGACACGTTTACACCCAGGAAGATAACCGTAGAGTTATTAATATTATTTTAAAATTTAAGGGAATAGCTGCAGTCTACAACACTAACTTTAAGAATAATGATAAAGAGAAACTAAATCATTATGATCACTTTCAGATTTTTTAATTCAAACATTGACAGTCAATCAAAATGCCAAATCCTCAAAGTTCATTTTGTATTTATCTTCTGTGTAGTTATTATTCTCAGTGAGAGCAGGTTTTAATAAGCAAACACTGTAAAAAATACATTTTTGACGAGACTAGCGAGTCACAAGTGAGGGCAACTGCGAGACGTATTCTTCCAGTGGAATCAGTAGTGGTCATACTGTGAAGCCTGTACTGATGGTAATCACGGACAGTGGCATTCGCCTCTAGTAGGGAAGAGCTGTCCGGAGCCGTAAAACTGGATAAACACTGCTCTCCTCGTTGAAGAGTGTGTTACGGAGGCTACATCCCACCACAAGGGGAGGTTACATGTGGAGACACTAACATGGTCACACCAGTGGGGAGAATAATATGTGAGAAAATGTGTCAGCCCGAATAGGTGGACAAAACCCAGGTGGGACAACCACCGGCGGGGAGGTCACAGATTCACCAATTTGGAAATCAGGAGTGAGGAATTCAACATACGGGACGACCCTGCAGGGGCGTCACTATGTATGGGGCAATAGCCCTAGTATCTGGGTCCACCTGAGCAGGGGTGACTCTACCAATACTGTACTCGGTTTCAACAGACCGCTCCGCCCGGTCTGTATACCAAAAATGCCAATGCTAGTAATGGATGGGATGCCTGCACTTCACCCTAAGGGGGGAAGTAGGGAAGCTATATAGCGCGATAGACTCTCCTGAATAGGGGACAAGGCGCTTTCGCAGATGTACGCCCAAGCCAGATGCCTGTCCTATACGCCATTGGCATTTAAGACACGGGCTGACACTGGTTCCACTCGGAGGTTGTTAAACCTTGCGAAGGTACTGGGCGTAGCCCAACCCGCAGCGCTACAATGTCTGACAGAGAGGCGCCCTGAACCTGGAAGGGATTGGTGGGAACCTTGGGCACGTAACAGGACGCTCAAGATAATGCGTGAGTTAGGAAGACATCACGGTTTGGAGGACGGGTTCGATTGCACCGTTCGCCAGAAGCGCGGCAACCTCCTCCCAAAGCACGGGGGCATTCTTTTCTCGCACCGAGGTGTAGAGGATGCCCGAAACTTGGGAGTGCGCCTGGTGAACTGGATCACATAACCGAGACGAATCGTCCTCTAACCAGCGTGACGGGCTGGTGCCCTGCCAAGCGCCCAAGAACCATGACAGTGGAACCAGAGGGACGATCTGCTTCACCGTGCCATGGGGGCTGGTTCGGTGGCTGACAGTGCGGTCCATGGGGAGGTTGATGGCTCTGTTGACTTACCTGCTTGTTGTCGCTGCCCGACGCAATGTCTGGTGGAGGTTGCGGCCGGCAGCTCGGTCCGTCCCAGACACCATTGAGTCGAGAGTGCTGTGGAGGAATGTGTGCACCGGGCCTTGAAAATCATCAGGCCGCGTCGCCTCTGAACCGGCATTGGGAAGGCCGGGTCGGGAAAAAAAATGTTATCTTCCCCGGGTTCCTCCCGTCAAGGCCGCTTAGAGGTCCTTTTAGCAGCCTGCCGACGGGGAACAGATGCCTTCCTCCGCGAGGGTCTGTGTCCCGGGTGAGCCATCCTCTGGGAGGGCCCTGAAACCACGAGTCCAGCCACAATGCCTTTCGGGGAGGGTGCGTGTAACAAACTCTTTAGGGTTTGCAGCTTGCTGCCGAATCGACCAGGGGAAGTCTGTTCAGAAGGGATAAGTCCGCTGCTCCACGTCGTCCACGTATTTCTTTGTTCTGTTAACACAAATAAATATATTTGTAAGAATGTTAGCAATTTTCAGTTCTGTGACATCATCCACTACCATAGCCATTTTATTTTTTGTTCTTTTGAACACAAAGTGAGATATTTTTAAGTATTTCGGAACATAAACAGTTCTGGGGCACCTTTGACAACCATTTCATTTTCCTATGGCAGTCAATGATGTCATAAAATTTAAAATTGCAAACATTCTTCCCAAAATCTTTCTCTGTGTTCAGCAGAACAAAGCAATTTATACAGGCATGAAATGAGGTGAGGGTGAGTAAATGATGAGATAATTTCCATTTTTGGGTGAACTAGCACTTTAAGGTCTGTTTAAGGTCGTGAGTGCAATTAGCGCTTTGTCTAAAAGTGTGAAATTCAAGACTTCTTTCACTGTTATTTTCATGCACCACACATGCAGACGATCACACACCTGATGCACATTCAAAATATCTAACCCCAACTCCAAACTTTAGTTAACTGTAAAGTCCATAGTAGAATGCGGTTGTCACACTCATAAATGAGTGAACTGTGCGTGTACAGAACAGGATTAAGCACTTAAAGGTGACAGCCAAATTTGCAACAGTTTGTACGTAGCTATAATGTTTTTAAATTCTACCAACATAGGCAACTCTCCACTGTTGGTCTTGAAACAGAGCAATAGAGTTTCTTTGGATGGATGCTGCCACGGATAGATTGGACCAGTTGATCTTCAATATCTAATTTGATCAGGAACTGTCAGAATTGATTATTTTAAATGTGACACCTAAGCTGTAAACAATCTGTACATCCCTCAGTATCACAAGATATGTGCTTCTCTTGTGTATCATGCACAAAATATACACCATAATTGTCAGTGATGGAGCGAACATTGACAGAGCAGCGTTGCAGGGTTACCATTTTCTTAGGTTTTATTCCTTCCTTTGTATTTTTGTTTTCTTTGCAGTGAACTCTATCCTTTAGGGGCATTAGTTTGACTAGAGAAACATTTATTGACTGGGGGTAGTTCAAAGTGGGATTCAGGTCCAGAACAATCCCCTCCATCTTGCCATGGGTCATGTTTTTTTCTCTGGAGCAAATTCTTTTTTTTCAACTGTATTGTTTTCCATTTTGAAAGAAAACCATGAGCCTGTCCAAATCTCGAAATCATTACTCATGTTCCAGCATTCAGCTTGGTTTAATATATATAAACACATTTCGCCAACGTATGCCTGGACTGGAGGAGAACATTCTACAAGCACTTGTGTAATCTTGTGTTTAAAAATGCAGTTGTTAAAGGAACGTTGGTGTTTCGTTTGTGTGACACGCTGTCTACATAAAAACATTAGATTTTTAGAATGTTTTAGTTGTCAGTACGTGCAGAAGTTCAAATGGATGACATTTATTTTTAGGTTTCTTTCTATACTGTATTTGTGTACAAACATTTACATTCACAGACAAAGCAAAACATTAAAGTGTCTGCTTGTTTTCAGGTTGCCTTTATTTGATTAAATAATGACAGATGCAAAAAAGGTGCTATTTTTGTCACACGCTAAAACAAATTGCAAACATAGCTGGCCAGCTGAAGCGTTTGTTATGCGTCTTCTAAGGACTTGCTTGATTGTGTTATGTCGTGTGCGGAAAAAACAAAGCGAGACTTGCTTACGGTCCTCTGCAAAATTACTTAGTCAACAAACACACACTTCACCCCGGGCCTTTCTGGTTATAATCTTCCATACAGCTTTTCTCATGGCTTTATTCCCATTGTTTTAGAGCCATGACTTACATGTATCACTGTCTATTTTTTTTGCTGCTGGATCAGAGAAACACAGCACTGAGATTTCTGTGGGTTTTCATGGCCAATTTAGCAAAGCTCACTGTGGGTATTTAAAAAAAGCATTATTTATTAGAGCTGGATTCAGACAGACACTGAGAGGCTTCTGTGCTCCTCTTTTCTTTTCTTTTCTTTTCTTTATTTCTCTTGGTACAATAGTGACCTTCTCTGGGAATCAGCGTGGCATGTTTCAGTTGAAGTGTGCCGCATGAATGTACCATTTTATCCAAAAACAACCAATGCAGATAAACTCATAATAGCTATCTGTAAACACAATTATTCATAAATTACTCATATAAAGCACAAACACCACAATTGCTATTACATATTTACTGCAAGCTACTACTTGCTTTTTGGTTTTGCTTTCCCATCAAAGTACATTTAAGGTGCTGTGTGTAATTTTTTGGACGATCTATTTAAAGAAATGCAATATAATATACATGACTATGTGTTCAGAGGTGTATAAATACCTTACCTAATGAAGCGTAATCTGTTTTTATTACCTTAGAATGAGCTATTTCTATTTACATACACCGCAGGTCCCCTTACATGGAATTTGCCATGTTGTTTCTACAAAACTGCTCTACAGAGCACAATTCGCAAATACCTTATCTCATTCGGCAAAGATGACAAAATCTTCTGTGTCAGCCACTTGATTTCATAGACTGGACATTTATGCATAAGTCTATTTCTTAACATTTCAAATAAAAGTCTTGTCTCTCACAAAATGTTCACTGTCCTCCCCTTTATTCTTTCAGTTTACCACCAGCTATATCCCAGAAGTCTGCAGGGCTCTGTGCTCTTGATGTTGGGGCACAAGCGGCATCTCGGTGTGTAATATCTCCTCTGCAGATAGAAAGAACCTGCAAAGCACTGATTACAGCACCAGCGAAAAACAGGCTCTGAAAATTTAAGGTGAAACTCTCGAATGGGTGCGTTACTGATATATGATATATATCATCCCCCTAACGCTTGTCATTTTCTTCGCATTGCTCGTCCGTTCTGGAGCAGGAATGAAGCAATTACGTTTTTCACTCTTCGCTGGTGAGGGCAAAACAAGATGGCATTTTGCGATCCCTCCAACTTTTGAATACATTTGAATTGTCACGCCACATCCAAAACCCACGAAGGCTGGAGAGGGTTCGGGGCCAGCCTTGACAGTCTGTTGTGATGTGTTTATGTGTGCGTGTGGGTTCTGCGCGGAGGTTGTGGAGAAGGCAGGGAGGAGTTCTCATTAAGGTGGTGTGTGTTTGTGTTGCGTGACAGGTCTTTGCCTCTTCCTGACATTGTGACACTTTCTGTGACATGGAGGAAGAGAGAGGATATAGAGAGAGAGAGAGAGAGAGAGAGAGTGTGAGGAGGAAATGAAAAAATGAAGAGAAACAGAGAGAGAGTGAAGGTAGCAGCTGTGGATGTTGGTAATGTGTCTTGAAGTGACGTTCTCTGAATTTTTTCACGCACAAAGGTGACATTTTCGCATCAAGCAACATACATAAAGATGGATGTCTGTGACTCATGTCTGTGCTTTAAAAACACCTGCAGGATTTAACTGAGTGTGCCATCTTGTGATGGTTCCCTCGAACATTTTGGATCGTTGAGTCCTCATAAAACGTTTTTATCCATGTCACACAATCAATGTAGATTATTGTGTTTTACAACAACAATGCAGTGTTCATATAAAAGTGATTTTCACGGTACATAAAATCAACTTTTTTCAAATAGAATCATAAAAATCTTTCTCAGTCCAACACCTCCCGTTTCAATTACATCCGCACCTTTGACAGGTTCTTCATTAGACTCAGAAATTCTCCTTTCGTCTTGATGCGTTGCTGAAGCACGAGAGATTTCTTAGATACAGATCTTCGCTCTCCACTGCACGCGTGCACGGATGTGAAGAATTACTGCTCTGCTGGAATTAGCCTGAGCACCACTTCAAGTCCGAATCAATGAAGGGGATTTAAATTACACTTAACAGATGAAAGCCCCTTCACCTGTGATAGACACTCTATCCAACCACCGCGTAATGAGCAAACGTGCTAAGAAGAGCCTCACTGGTCGTGTAAGAGCCAATTCCTCGGGTAACGTGCGCAGATTTTTCCTCTTGTCCCTATAGTCCGTCTGTAAAGGCACATAGATACGATTTATTTGGTTGATTGTTTTTAACATTAGACTTGCACGGAAGTGTACTTGCTGATAGAGCTGTTTTATTTGCATCGCACTGTCTGCATTGTTTTATCATCAGATTCACTAAAGGAATTATACAAAACAAGGCAGTGGCACAATCTTGTTGCTCAGTTACTCTTTATAATGACTGCATCCAGATGTTTAAATTGTAAAATTGAAAAAATACATTTTATTTGTTGCATACAGTTATATATGGTGCAGTATGCAGTGAAATTAAATCTGACCAACTCTACAGACTGTATAATAATAAAAAAAAGATGAAACTAAAATATGATGTAAATGATGTAAAAATTAAATATAGACGGTTTTAACGGCAAGATAAACAAAGATATGCATAATAAATGTAAATGCATTAATTTATGAAGTGGATACAAAAATATAAATACAAAAACTTAAAAATATATAAAATGTATTGACCACTTCATAGGACGTAAACAAAGCCGGTCCAATGCTGGTCCAGAAGAATTTCTTGTTTCAGCTTTTTAACACTATACAAATGTTTGAACAAAATTCAACTAACAGAACATTTACAGTATAACCGAATAAAAATGTTAAATTAATATCTTTAAGATTTAACTATATATTTAAGAGTTAAAAAATAAAATAAAGTGCTGCTGGAACCAGTGTGAACATCTTGCAAAGCGGTGTATCAAATCAAAAATGTGAAATGTAAAACTCAATTATTAAATATATATACACAAACTATACACAAAGAAAATATACACAAACAATCTCTTTTAAATTAGATTCTGCTTTCCATCTGCTTTCCGTGAGATAGAAAACCATAGTTGTCAGGCAAGTAGTTCAGAGCATTGGGAATGAGGTACAATCTATAATGAGCCTAATTTACATACTGAGGGGGCGTTTTTTAACTGAAAAGAATGACAGTGTCTTCATTTAAATACTCAAGACAAACACATTTAGCACCTGGTTCAACTAGATACAAATGGTTACACAGTAAAATATCTGGTGCAGCTGTTTAGTGATTTTTCCCCTATGTCAATGTGAGGACATAAATAGAGCCATTTTATGCATCATCCACCCTAGACACACGACGACATGCTCTGAGTATGTAGACCTTATCATGGTCATAATGGAAGTCGTTCTTTAAAGGCAAATGCATAAATCGGATCACGCGATGTAATGCGATACCACAGAGACAGACTCAGATTAATTGGTTTAAAAGCTGCTCTGACGCTCCCATCGCTTAATCCCGAAAAGGCCCAGATAAAACGATGCTCTGGTCCGTCTAGGATTACATCTTCTGTTCAATTTAGTTTTAGAGGAAACATAAGCTAGCATGAGTTGCAGTTTCGGGGTGAAACGCTAGCCGATATTTATTATTCAGGATTGAGCGCACCGTCCGAGAGACTAAGGAAAGAACGCGCAGGCGACACCGGCCAAGAGAAGATGCACAAGATCAATCCATGAGAAATGACTAGCATCTATCATTATTTGCAGATGCGGCTCTTGGGAGACGCACGGACTCATCATGGAGGGCCGTGCTGTTCAGGCATTTACATCATTGTGTGTGTAGGTGTGTAGACAGATGGTCTTTATTTGATCAGGGACGGTAGTAATGGCAGGGGAGATGGTCTAAACGAGTACCTGTCACCAGGACTCATGAGTTGGCCATCATCTCAGCATCCCCTGCATAAATATGTTAACATTGTTAAATGGGCCACGGTGTGCAGCTGCCCAGCTTAGGGTGGCACTGCCAGGCACGTTGGGCGCCAAACCATTGACGCTGTTTGGAGCGGGTGCGCGAGTGTGGTGATGTCAAAATCAAACACCTGAGAGTCTTTTAAAATGATTACATATGCAAATGATACGTCATATAGCTTGTTTGTCAAAGGTGGGTGATGAATCATCGGATAGTATTGAAAGAGTCAGTTCGTCTGTGCTTTCATGTTTGCGGAATGGCAAACATGTTTTCTCAAGCCCGGTTTTTGTCTTGTCCTCTTTTTCTCGGAATGTATAAATGTAGTTTAAACCAGTCGGAGCTTGCTGGTTTTAGCTGGTTTATGCTGGTCTGGCTAAGACCTGTTCTTAAGCAGTTTATTTGCAGCAGCATCACATTTGTTCCAAACGCATTTCTGTAATATGTAAACAAACACGCCAAACAATGGCAATGTATCAAAAGTATTTACATTATTATTGTACATTCAGGCTTTCATGTGATACGCCAGGGTTCGCATTCATGCCTTATCTAGTCACGCCCCCAAATCCATTGTGAAGGTTAGATTTTAAAGGCTAGAAAATTGGACTCTTATCGCCCTTTTTGGTTTTATGAGATGTTAGATTACACATCTTACCCTGAGCGATAGACAGAAACTAATCTGTAAGCTTTGTAAAAAATGCGGTCAGGCCAAAAAGATGACGGCTCTGTCGGTCTAAATCATGATATTAGTTCCTTAATGGCCCGATATAAAGCGGCGTATCAGAGCGCTGATTTCTGGCCCTGGTGACGGGCGGACAGGAGCGTGAACATTTCGAAACCATCATGAGACAGCTCACCCATGACACAATGAAGGAGACCTGTCAGTTCTAGAACCCTCTGCCATTTTTATCACTACGGATGAGTGTCATCTTTGCCCCATAACTGAGGCAATTTCAGGTAAACTGGAGGCTTAGTCGCGGACTGCATATTTATCAATATTGTGAAGACAAATAGGAAGCCGGAATTGCTGTCCATGGAGATACGCAATGGTTCTCCATTAATCGTATGGACTAAGGTTATCTTTTTGCTCCATATGTGTGATTTGTGTGTCTCTACACACGTGTGCGTGTCACAGAAAGCCATTGTCTTTTTGGCAGCGCTATTATACTCTATAAATAACTGTGTAATTAGCAATTGAATGGTAAAGAGAATTCATTTTCAATGCTTTTGAATCACACACTGACAAATTTGCCGTCATTATATGTCAGTGAATCCTAATTGACTGAATCCATTGACAATGGTGTGATATTTATAGGGCTGATCCGTGCGCATAACGCTTCGGCAAATTCTCTCTGGTTCCAAGGTCATGAACGATAACTTCAATCCAGCCAGGTGTGAGCACTAAAATGAAAGAACCATAAGATTGCACATGTGTTCAATAAAATAATGAGGCATAGAGAATCTTTCCATAGTGTTTGTTTGTATGAAGTGTATTTGTAATATGAAAGTGACAATGTACAGTCATTTGTCTACAGTCACGGCCCTTTTGAACATTTTGAAATATATTGTTATATATTTTTTATGTAATACAGTGTAACAAGAAAAAAAATCTTATTTCATTCATTTTCAAGAGTAAATATTTTGTGGTTTTCAGGGTCCGTCTTTGGTTTATGGAGTGTCCAACAACAGGTTTTGGTACATGAATGGTGTACATAATAATATGCAATTATTATTACTTTACCTCTTGACTGGCTCAAACGTGCAAGTAGCCCATTACACATAGTGACACAAACCTGACACGAAACCGAAATTAGAACGACAGATGACTCTGTTTTTCCCATGCCAATAACTTCGTTATTCGTCCACGTTCGGCTTTACAACTTGGCAGACTGCATACATTCACACACAGCAACATTACACACTGCATGAAATGTAAAGGACAATGTAATAGTTACTCTTTAAGCTTTATATAAATGTTAATGATTGCTTGTTAGACAGCTGTAATGTAACATACACAAAATATTGTTATATGGAGACATAAAACCAGCATTCGATTCGTTAAATATCACTTTGAGTTAGTTTTACAGTCATTATTAAAAAAGATGTCCCTGCAGAATGAAAATGATCAGAATTAAGAATTGCAAAAGATATTAAACATCATTGTTAAAGTGACAGTTCATCCAAAATGTTAATTCCTTCATTATTTATTCACGCTCATGTCCTTCCAAACCTGTGCGATTTTGTCTTCTGCAAAACACAGCGCTGTCGAAACGCTACAAGATATCGTACCAGATTAAATCACACTTGATAAACTCCATTGTCCATTTTACAAAACATTTCGATAAAAATAAATTGTGTTTGGTAGACTGAGTGAAATGATTTCATTTGTTCCGTTTTCCTTTCTCTCATTCTAACCCTCACTCCTGCCTGCTCGCGTTCTGTCTGAAAACTTGCATTGAGTTCTCACTTTCCACACAAGACCTCATGCGATGACAAACAGACACAGATGCATCATTCACCACAAAACAAAATAAGATCGGAAATGCTCAAAACAATGGCTCATTGAGACTCATCGCTGTCAAATGAGTGATTTCAAAAACCCTTTGTTAAACAGCACAATGCTTATTGTGTGTTTGTCAGCAGTCGTTGGCCAAACAAAACATTTCGATTCATTTTGCATTTGGCTCAGCCCTGCCAAACGAACTCTAATCACTGTCCAAACTGAGAAAAACGAAAAACTCCTGCACATACTGTTATTTGCTCTTAAAAAAGTAGAACCCTAGTCATGCTTCTGTTTATAGGCCTGAGAGAGGGCTCTGCCTCTCTCTGTATGATAATTGTGTCTTGCTGCTCTTGCAGCCAGTGCGAGCGTTTCTCAGCCAAGAGAATGTGTCAAGCATTGTATTTAGTCGCTCATTTGTGCCGGTCCTCTGGTCTAAATCCAATTTATCAGCCGTAATGGACTACAGAAATTGTCACTTTAAACAGCCGTCTGACGGCGGTCGGGCTAAAGCAGGGATGGTGCAGAATCATTCGCTTCTTAAAGAGTAGATGGGAAGATTCAGGGCATCTTGGAACACATGTTAGAAAGATTCATGGATCCAGTAGCAATACCATCATCTGCCACTTCGTTCGTCACTGTTTTCCTGTTGATACAGAAACATGTTTATTTTGGCAAAACCCCAAAAATTCATTGTTTGAGTGAAATGTTGCTTTAGAAACAACAAGCTTAACGTATAAGTCACATCAAAAAGATACACAGAGAGAGGAAGAGAAAGGCAAATAAGTTTCTACTTTTTAGAATGTGAGACATTTCCAGAGTCTAATTTATAAAAGATAAAGTAGAAAGGAACGGTTGGGCATTGCAGGCCAAAACCTTCCAACTGAATGTTGTAGTTTCTGCTGTATGACAGAAAGTGGCAAGTCTTTTAAAGGACCAGTCTATGAAATGTAGTGGCATCTAGGGTTAAGGTTACGAATTGCAACCCATGGCTCACTCCACCAATCACCCCTCCGTTTCAAAGCACTACTGTGGCTGACACAGAACTAAGATGTCATCACAGGTGTTCACAGACGACACAGATGTTTTCGCTTCTTTGCCAAAGGAGATGACGTATTTATGAAGCGCGCTCTATAGAGCATTTTGTCCCGTTAGGTCTGATGTAGAAACAACATGGTGAATTCCATATAAGGGGACCCGCGGTGTATGTAGATAGAAATGTATCATTCTAGTAATAAAAACACAACGCTTCATTATGTAAAGTCTTTATACACATCTGTAATGTATATTAAATTACATTTATGTCAATAGATCCTCCAAAAAGTTACAATAAATAATGACACAGTAGTATTAAACAGACCACCCTGAAGAGATTACTTGGAAATTTGTGTAGATTTATTAAAAATGTTGGTGTATCACGTGAGTATTTCCTCCTAGGAGGCATTTATTGTTTAATTGTAATAAGCACAGTATTCCAAGCAGACTGATAAAACCAGGGAACCCAGAATCACCAAAAATAAAGCCACATTTCCATTTACGGTTTTGAGAAAAGTCTTGGCATTTTTTGTGTACAATATGTTTCAGACGGTCCGTGGGCGTCACAAATAAAGCTGAGAATAGTGGCGCAGTGACCGCGAGGTTTCAGGCACAGTTTTACTGAGCAGTGTGCTGGAAAAAAGTAGACTGTTCCTTCTGTTTCACACTGCAACATTTTCTCTTCCAAATAACAGTTGAGCTGTTAAGCAGTGTGTGTGTGTGTGCGTGTGCGTGTGTGCGTGTGGGTGGTTTGTTTGCAGATGCGCACTGAGATGGTTATTGTCACATACTGAGGATACCTGCAGTCACGGAGGGCAATGCTGTGTCCGGGACAATTATGCGTGTGTGCATGTGTGTGTGTTATATGGAGGGATGCAGCTGTCAGTTGTCAGATTCTGTTGTGATGAAAAGGGAATGAAAGAGCAGCAGTTTCTCTTTCTCTCTCTCCCCGTCCTCACGATCTTCAGCGCCAAATGGATTTTTAAGGTTGACTTGCTCGCTTAGAAGACTTTTAATCTTTTCATTGTTGTTACGCTTAAGTCGAAAGTCTCAAATGAAAAAGAAGAGAGTCTTGAAAGTTCACTGAAAACATTCTGATGAAGAACTGCATGCGCTCACTCGCAGCACTCAAAGCATGTTTTGAATGTGCTACAGTTTTTAAAGGGACATGATGGACGTTTGCCCTCTGAATGTCCTTAATGTATTAGGTCTTGTTGGGCATTTCCAGTGTTCGTCTCTGGAATGCAGATGGCAGGTCAAGCCTTGTGAAGTCAGTCGATATATCTGCATAAGACAGGAAGAGATGTGCCACTGGAGTCAATGCTTTCAGCGGTAAAACACCTGCCAGTGTGTATGTGCATAAATGATGTTCACGAAAATGCGAGAATGTGAATAGAGAGTGTATATATTTTCTTAATGTGTTTGAAGTAGGGCTAAGTCAAGTAATGCATATTTATGATATATTTGTAATGAACGGTCCTATGGTGTGACAGCAAACATTTAGAAGAAAATAACAAGGACGATAAATCTCTCTTATGATGTTTTATAGATAATAATATATTATTAACAGTTTGTTTTCTAAATCTTTGCTATCACAGCATATTTATTAAATACATGAAGGAAAGTTGGCCCTCTCTTTCTCTCTCTCTTCCTTACTCTGTTTCTTTTGCTCTAGGGAATAATGTGCCATTATCTTTTAATCAGGTCCCGTGTCTCAGGACTCTGGATGATATGAAATGCATTCGGTGGATCAATGTTTTCAGACCTCACATCTTGTTTTAATCAGACTATCTTCTCTTCGCAGCCTCACCAGCAGACAGGGCAGTTTGAACCAAAGTGTTTTTCAGACGTATACACACATACACACACATCTGATGATAGATCTTGTTTTCAACTTGTGACTCTTTTGTGAATGAGACTTGCGGGCTCTTTGATATTGAAGTGTAATTCCACTGAGAGCCTGTTAACCGGGGGGTCGTGGGTAACAGGGGTAACCACACTTTTAAAAATAAAGGTACAATATTATGCCATAGAAGAACCATTTTTGGCTGAATGGGTTTTATAAAAAACCTTATTGTCTGGAGAACTTTTATGTTTCACCAAAGAAAAACGTTACTTCGTCTATAAAAAGGTAAGGGGTAAATGCGAAGGACCACCAAATAAGGTGAAACTTTTGTGAGGACCCCCTTGCTAAAATACATATCTGTATTTGTTGAAACCAGTAACTTGTATAGCACCTGTTGTTCGATTGCTCTTGTATATCACTTATGGCTCCCTGAATTCTTTGCAAGTCACTTTAGATAAAAGCGTCTGTTAAATGACTAAATGTAAATTTAAAGTATACGTGTACTGTAGCAATTTTCAATACAGCTGTGCAAAGACAAACCCCAGTGAGAAAAATAAATGAAACTGTAGCAAGAAAGATTAACACTTATAAATAAATATGAACACTTATAAATGAAGCAGTAATAATGTTCAGAAGAAAATGTTTCCATCGTCATTGTATTTCTCTGGGGACCCCAGTTTGAAACCCCCTATAAAAGGATGCAAAGACCACTTTAAAACTGCTTTTGTTATAGTATTCTTGAATAAATAAAGTATTTATATGATTCAAAAAGTTTAATGTTTAATATCTATTCTACAGTTTCCATTGTACGGTAGATTAAAATATTGTAAGTGCCATTATGAAACAAATATGTTTTATTGAACACCACATATTTCCCGCAAACTATTTCACTGTGTTCTGGAACAAAATATCCTCTGTGTAAGTGCATAAAGCACAATAAACAGATTAAAATGCTATGATAAATGTAGAAATGTGACCAGCATTCTGCCAGTCTAATAAACTCTTTCTCAACCTGCATCCTACTTAGTCAGTTTAAAAACTGTGCATAAGCCACAGCTCGCTGAAATAATTCAACCTATTCAACCAGCCTGTCATGTTTTGATGTCAATGATTCTTCCTTACAAAGGAATCCAGCAAAATAGAGAGCATTACGATGAGATTCCGTCCGATTGGATTGATCAAAGGAGTTCTAAGCTTGTTCTGAGTCCACAGTACAGATGAACTCTGGACAGAAAGGTCTGCCGATCCTTTACATTATTCATGATGAGGAGCGAGAGTACGCTGAGCCGCATCTCGAGGGGCTTCACCTCTGTTGCTCTTCTGGCCCACCGACACCTTGAAGTAAGTCTTTCTCCATAAGCCAACTGGATCCAAGCGTTCTTTTAATAGCAACAGAATCACTGCCTCTTGCGGGAATGCTGGCAGAACCTGGGAAGACCCCACTTTGCCCCCTCCAGGGCTTTAACACAACCTTGATCTTCGGTACAATGCCCATGTGAGATTCCCCTCCTTTCTCTGTGCCTTTGATTTGGTTCCAGGCTTTTAGCGGATGATTAGGAGACAGACACCATGGAAGGTTAAAGTGGCAGGAGCGGAAAACCTGAAGGTCTTGTTTAAATATCAGATTTATTACACATACATTATGGGTAAGCATGTATGTGTATAAATATGTTATTGTCCTGGAAGTGTGCCAGCGGGGGTTGGCACGCACCTCTGACACCGCACAGACATTTACAAACCTTCGTGAAGGAATGCATATGTGTATGTGAATGGATGTGTGTGCGCGTTCCCACATATGTTCCTTTCGCCGCGTGCGCATCTTGTTTATGGTATTTTCCCCAGCAATTGTTGTTGTAATAAGACTGATGAAATATTAATGTGGTCCTGGTTTAATGACTCATAAATTGCATTAAGATATTCCGCAATCTCTCGGTCTCATAACCGGCTCATGGACTTGTTAAATCACCTAATTTAAAGCTCGTAGAGGCGTTGAGATTGTGATGCTGAACGTAATATATTTTAGAACAGAACCCCAAGCTGATCGGCTGATATTTTCAGAGCTTTTCTCTCAACGCATTCATATATTTACAGAGAGAATTTTTTTATACTTGTATTAATAATTTACCCTCAAAAGAAAACAAATGTGTAATAGTGATCAGTACAAAACGCAATGTTAGGTTCCAAGCTACATGAATTGTGAAAGAGTATTTGTTTGAAGTTTTGTTTTAAATGCATAGCATGACATTGCAGAGGCTTGATTCAATGTTACGTTATTTGGATGCGCTAGCTATAATGCATTTAATTAGCTGCTAATGTTATGTGGACAAATAATGCATTTTCTCAGTGTGTGGGTGCTTACAGATAACATTCTTTTGTGAGTGATTTGGTTAAGCCAGTGTAATCTCTCTCATTAGCTCTGCTATGTTTGTGAAGCGTGCTGCTGTATCTGAGATGGGGATTGAACTGTCGCCTTCCCGAGACAATTTTAAATGTGGAGGGTAGGGTGATGCACAAACACGTACAAACACAGACATGCACACTTACAAAAAGCCTGACGTGATTCAGTCCTCAACCGAGGTGACATGTGAATCAATGAAACACCTTCGCTTCTCTTAGGTCCAATTTTTAACCAATTTTCTTCACAATGGTTAATACGAGCCTGTTCGTTTAGTCATTGCACTTACAAACAGTAAGTTTAGCCAGAACATGTTAATTAAGGGTGTACCAAAAATCACACATTTTTACATTTCATCTGGCCTGCTAGGGTCAAATTCGAATCCTAAAAAATAAGTTTGCAATTCTATTCGTCACAAAATATCACATTATTTTATTACAGTGAGCACATAAAAATGCTCTTAACATCCGTTAAAAGGCTTTCCTCCACATCATTAAAAGACATTTATGTAATCATGCCTCTATCACATACGTTTTTGACCGTTTGTTGTTTGACAAACTAAATTTGGACATCCAAAATTCTGTACTGTACTGTACTGTACTGTACTGTACTGTATGTTCGTTTGTGCAGACTTTTTTCGTTTTAAATTTACGCCTCAGCAAACATGACATTACAGTTCAAAAACACTCAAAGATTATATACTTTCAATGCGTTTGCTTCTTTTACGCTAAGGGTGCTAAAACACCTACTCACACATTAACACACACATTCATACTGTAGACTTACACATGCAGAGATGTCTTGAGTTTTGTCAGTGGGAACTTTTCTGTTCCTCAACCCACAAAATGACTACTGCTAATGAAACACATTTATTCTAAGATTTCACCTAATGGTGCCAAGTAAGGCCCGATTTATTGTTGCTATAGTGGACAAATGGAAAAATAAGCCATACCAAGAGAGTAAACTGAAAGCAAATGATGTTCAAATACTGACTGGTACATTAACACTCACATAGGTATCCGTACTCTTAGTTTATGGCCTCCACCATCATCCTTATTTAGGATGTTTTCCAAACCTGGATGTTTCACCTCAAACTGAATGTGATGAAAAATAAAGTCAGTATAAGTAGCATACCACAATGAAAGTCAAACATCCTGACATGCTTTAATACAAAGTACAACATTTTGGGAAAATATATTTTTATTTTAAAATGATAAAATTATTTTAATTCATTATTTCCCCATCATCACTTATTCATATGTATCCTTCACCGAGAGTCTGTGCAGCAAACAGTTCATGCTAATGAAGACTGTCACCCCTCATTTTCGCAGCTTTCATTTGAACAAAAGGTTAGCTGCCTGTAGTCCCTGGCACTTTAATAGACTTACATAAGCGTTGTTTCCCTTTTGCATCTCACTTTTTTATTTAGACATCTCACATCCCTCCCCTGTGCCACCTTTATGCACATATAGTCATCATGCCCACCTCCTGTCTCGTTCTCTATGTGTTGCACTGGGAATGCTGGTTTATGAGGAGAGACGCACTGCCGGGCCCCCGGGCTCCGACGCATCTGGAGCCTGCCATAAACAGTCCTGCTTCAGCAAAGAGACACATCAGGCACCCAGGCCTTTTCTGAAGCTCACATTCTCTCCGTGCTGTCTGCTGTGGATCTGTGAGCGAGCACACAAAAAAGTACTGTGGGTTTCTCTGCGTGCCGTTTCTGTCTCAATATAACTTCGAGGTCATGGAGTTTGAATATTTCCTCAGCTTCTACACTATATACTTCACTTATCGGAATATAGAGCGGTGGGATTGAAGTCCAGTTGGTTTCAGGGATAGCCCTTTCATTCAGAGTCAGAAGAAGCGTAAACAAGAGCATTTTGAGATAAAGAGAGGCAGCATGCTGAGTTCTGGTGGAGGTGTGTGAGGGAAGAATGAGAGTCCTAATGGGACATAGTGGGCAGTTTGATTGGCGACTCCGAGACACAGTGCTCCATCTCACTTATCCTCTGTTTGCTCAATTTCCTCAGTGGAAGACAACACACCTGGGGTCCCACGCTATCTTTCCCTCTTACCAAACCAATCGCTCTATCACATTATCAGTCTCTATCTGTCCAGCTGTATCTGTCCAGGAATATCTATTTGTCTGTCCACCATCCATCCGTCTATCTATTTATCTATGAATCTATGAATCTATGGATCCGTCCGTCCGTCTGTCTGTTTATTTATCTATGAATATATGCATCTTTGTATCTCTCTTTCTGTATGTCTGTCTGTGTGTCTGCAAGTCTGCCTGTCTGCCACCCATACATCTTTCTATTTATCTATGCATCTATGCATCTATGGATCTGACTGTCTGTCTGTCTGCCATCTATCTATCCATCGGTCTGTCTGTCTGTTTATTTATCTATGAATATAGGCATCTATGCATCTCTCTGTCTTTCTGTGTGTCTGCCTGTCTGCCATCCATACATCTGTCTATTTATCTATGTTTCTATGAATCTGTCTGCCATACATCTGTCTGTCTGCCTTTTTATCTCTGGATCTGTCTGTCTACAAGTCTGTATATCTGCCATCCGTTTATCTGTCTGTTTGTAAATCTTTCTGTCTGCCATCCGTCTATCTATCTGTCTATTTACTATGTATCTTTGGATCTGTCTGTCTGTCTGTCTGTCTGCAATCCGGCTGTCTGCATGTCTATTTATCGGTGTATCTATCTGTCGGCCATCCATCCATCTGTCTGTCTATTTATCCATGCATCTGAAGTAGGTATCTGTATCTATCTTTATGTCTGTTCCAGTTTTCGAGGTCTATAAATATTTAAAATGCATGCTAATGTTTGTTTTTATTGTTTGTAAATAAAGAAATGTTCTTATTAGGAATGTAGGAGAAATGTTGTCAATAGTTCACAGAATGGAAAGAAAATTTAAATAATTTTGGAGTGGTCTCTTAATTAAAAAAGTGTAAGTGTGGAAATATATATATTTTACTGCACGACCAACATCAGACTAAACAAAGCATCCACTTAACTAAATTGAGCTGGATTGATAAATCTGTCTGCTTTCTGAAGAGCTTTTACAGTTTTCGGTACACAGTAAACAAGTGAAATGGAACACAGAGTACTCTAGCACTTTAAATGTAACATCAGTCAGAGCATAGCAAGTCTGCTGTCTTTGAGCTGCCTCTTAAAGTTTGAAAAAAGACACTGTAAACCCATCCACCTCTTCAGAGATATCAGCGATAACGCTGTTTAATGAGTTATAGTTGTTTTAACAGGAATGATTGCGTACTGGTTTTATAAATAAACAGTGCTTGAAGTGAACCTTCAGTGCAGATTCGTTTTAGCCACGGTAAGAGAATCACACAATACAGTTGAAGATTAGACTCTGCTCTGAACGATGCGAAAATGATCCATTTGCACCCACCGGCAATTGGTTTGTTTCGACAGCAGCACATTTTGACTTAAGCGTTTGCATTGCCTTACGCCCAGTCGTCTCTGCCTCATGGCGGTGGGCTATTTCGGTGTGACGGGTGTGACATTGTTTTCACGCTCTCAGCCCAAACTGTGTGTGCGTTTGTTTCTGAGTAGCACGAGACTCTGCATATCCCAACGGCTTGGTCTTTCTGGTCAGCCAGGAAAGGAACCAGGGGAATCATTAGGTAAACCGAACCCTTAAACTTGAGCTTAAATCAATGAACAGCGCTGCCTGAGAGGAACAAGATGCACAGACTGCCTCAGGCCGGCGTGAGACTTCCTGGTCACGCCACTGCTGACACAACAGCTTGTTTTATTGCCATCAATCTTGAGAGATGCAAACAACTGCCAAACATACGCAGACTTTTAAGTATTACTTGTTAATAGGGATGTAACAGTATTATCGATATCGCGTTATCACCATAGAAAAATTGTCTCAATATTATCATGGTCACATGACTGTATGAAACAATAGGTCTTCTGGGCCAAACATAAAGAATGTTAGAAAAAATTTTTGAGGTCATTTGACCCATCTTATACTATAACTCATACCTAGGCGACAAATATGATTAGAGAATAAAGAAAAGAGGATGCTTATGCCACGTTTTCGTGTCATCTTTTATCATTTTAAACAATGCAATAAATACCGTACCGTGGACTTTATACCGAGATACTATTGTACTACAGTGAGATTTTGATATTGTTACATCCCTTCTCTTTAAATTCAGTCTTTCTCACCATCTTTCTTTTCTTCATACCTTGATAAAACAAGCACTAATATATTTTGCACTAATAGAGCTTTTACATTCTTTAGCCTCTTGGCTTTTACCGTAAGTGCAACATCAATGCTAACCATGTTCACCGTCCTCAGACAGAGCATGTTTTATCCTATTATGACACGCTATTGAAAGCATCCCTGATAAAGCTGCTCAGAAATGTGTTTAAAAAGGTAAGGTCGTAAGCTTACTAAAGCACATGTTCGAAACATAAAAAACATAAGATCATGCATGTTTAAAAATGTCGGTTGTCCTGAAAGACTTATTTGCATTGCACTGTGTGTGTTGGCATATCATCATATGGATTTATTGATTCTTCTAGAGGAGAAAAGCGCTACACCCTTTTGCGACCCCGTTGCGCTCATACATTAATTTAGGTTCACATTTTCTCTTATGCAGCTGTGGATTAGTGTTCACCATGAGTTATCACACCTCTTTTAAGTACTGTATGTAGAGTCATGTTTGTGTATCTGCTGTCTGTATATTAATGTGTGTGCGTGAGATTGGTCCCGTGGGAGAGATCATTACTGGTGTGAGGCTGGGGTTTGAGTAGCTCACTAAATCAGACATAAAAATCTACTTCTGGAACAGCTGTGCAGAGCATTGTTTACACAGCCCTCATTGTGGACGCATTAATCACAACGCTCGCATTACCCACACAACCACCAGCTGCGAGGTGTGTGCGCATTGTCACCGCGTGCTACGAAGGTTCGAGCAATGTCCGAGGAAAGTCACAGCAATGAGCTCACACTTTATAAATCACTGCTGTCAGTTTGATCCTCATTATCCATTCTCTCTCTCTCTCTCTCTCTCCTTCCTATCCATCTTTGGGTAAAAGGGTTTTGTCACAGACTGTATTTTGCATTTATAAACTTTGAGTGTGACAGTCGGTGGCACACTAGTGTCAGCAGACTCTTGACTTCACAGTCTTAACACTTGTCTGCAATTAGATGAAGCCGGTGAAACTTTACAGGCCAAAGATGTTCAGATAATATGTGTTCATTATCCCGTGCATATTCAACATCAGTGTGTGAGCTCAGTTTGGTACTATTTGTTGATATACTGTATATACTGTATATATCGGTTAAACACTGATTATTTTAAATTTTTACATTGTATATCACATGCTGCAACAGCCGTAATTGTATTGCTGAAAATTAAATTAGTTCATTGTAAAAACAACAGAAGTTAATAACAATAAATAAAGACATCCAAGCTTTGGAAGGACAGTGACAAAATGCTGATATTAAATAGATATCTTTTTGTAATATAATATTGAATTATAACATTAGAAATGTCAGCCAAAGCATGTTTTCCTCAGTTCTGATATTACGATCATGACCGTAATGACATGATCATGAAAACTTGACGGTAATTGAATAATGGAATAACACTTAAAGAGGCCAAGCATTAAATCAGCAAATGTACTCCAACAAAAATAGTAACGCTATTAAAAATTAACGTACTTGTAAATGTATTATAACTGTTACATTAGTTAATGCACCTTGAAATAACATGAACAATTGTATTGACATTAACCTACATTATACATGCTGGTAAACTAGATTGCTCATTGCTAGTTCATGACAGTTTATGTATTTACTAACAAATATAGCCTTATTGTAAAGCAGTGTTTTCTTTATAAATGTGTTCCTTTGTTGAAATCAGCACTTCATTTTGTGTTCTCAGAACTTTGGAGTCGAACATATTAAACCAACGGAATTTTTAATAAATTATAAGCAAAACTCTTGGAACAGTATCATCAACATCCTTGTTTTTAACATCCGCGTAGGCCACTTAAATTCATTGCAGGTGTATCATAAATCTTACCAGAAGAGCTTTAATGCATTATGATGGCTCGATCGCTCGAGCCAGAAATTGCATTAAGACTGCTTAAAAAGTTGACACACATACAAAACACTCGTGGAACTCTGCATGTGTACCTCCTCACGTGCAAATTTATCGGCAACGTTGCCTCTTGATTCCCACATGGCCATATCCTCTTTATCTGCAACCCAGCGAAAATTCATTTTCAGCACAGTGCAGTATAAATCCAGCAGAGGTTGGAGGTGGTGATTTTTCTCTCACGCTGACGTTTTAACAGGAGGGGGAAATGGTGGGAGCTCATTTGATAGCGATGCAATGATATAGCTGGCAGCCCTCAGTGGAGCAGAATGCTATAGTTTATAAGCGTGGATGTGGCTGTCGCTGGGACACGCCGCTGCTCGTAAACCAACTTTCCCATGATTAGACAGAGGTTGATGTTACCACAGGGGTAAAGGTCGGCCTCAGGAGAAGAGCAAGTTTAAGAATAGTCTCAGATGGCATGACGCACATTCTTGATCTGGCAAGCTTGAATCTGATTGGCTGATGTGCCTAAATGTTGTAATCACATAAATTTACTTAAAAAAGAGTGAGTTCATGACAAATATGCGTCTAAAACACGAAAGAATCATATTGAGTCGGTTAATTTCAGTGAATTGGAGAATCCTATTGAGACAACCAAATGATCTTTCACGATTGAAACTGATGTGAGTTCAGAAAATTGAGAAATTGAGTTATACAGGGCATATTTGTTTAAACCTAGAAACACATTTGTGTTTGCAATATAGAGGTTGATATGAAAAAAATAATTTTTAGAAAATCTTGCCACTAATATCAAGACCAGGTTGAGGAATTCTTCGGCTATGTCTCAAGTATCAGATAAAAACTGTAGAAAAAACAAATTTAGAAAGGGCAAGAGGCATTTAGGACTATGACAGCAGTCAAATTGAAATTTGTTTAGCTGTTATTTGTTAGGAAATTAGAAACACTGTTTCTCTGAGCTGAGCTGAAATAAAATCCATCACTTGGTTAAATCTTGTCCGAGCCAAATCAGTATAAACTACTGTGATATTTGTCCGATATTTATATCCGTGACAGGAAAATATCACTTTTGTTCACATGGATCGTTGAAAGAGAAAATTTGACCTGCTGTTATTGATTTGAGGAAAAATTCAAGACTTTGCAAAACTGATCAGATTTCATGATTTATTACAATCATTAAGATTTTATACAGAACATAGAGACGTAATGAAATGGTTACGACACTTTTACGAGCATTTTGCACACTTCTTTAGCTCTTGAATGTCATCATTCACATGATGAATGCTCTTTGATCCGACAGTATTAAAAGCTCATGTAACAGGACTGGCTCTCAAAAACTCTCTGAATATCAGTACGGGTTTCAATGTATTATTTACAACATCCATAATGGTATTTAAGGGAAAAAACTTTTATTCTAAGAGACACAGCCAAAAAAAGAACAAACAATGCTAGTTAGACCCATCAGGTCGGATATCCACACGTAACTCTCTGTTGTTCCCTCCGTCTCTCAGGCCTTCTCTGAAACGCACTAAAATGTCTAAAACACACTTGAAGAATACAAAGCATTGTCTACTGCTTGCTATTACATCACTTATTTATATAAAAAAAGAAAGTGAGGGAGAGTTGTCCGCCACAGAAGTGTTAAGAGGACTGGACGACTTCTGGGTACCATGGTTACAAGAAACGGCTGCTGTTGGCTGTAGCTCACCTTGCTCTTATGACAGTTTGTGTGACGGTAACTTTATCTGACATGGCAATGGATATTCATGTTCTGGTGCAGACACAGGGGCCCTTAAAGCAAGAATACGCAGTCAAACTGTTGTAGAGCTTCTCCTGTAGACGTGATGCAATGAACCACATATATACATGAATATGTCTCCTGTTTAAGTAAAAAAGCAGAAAGAATGGGTTTTCTGTGACCTTTCGATTTCACCTGCAGCCCCTAGTGCTCACATATGCTTTTTGCACAGAGCCATCACAAAGACACACATACATACGTGTTCCCTCTGGAGCTGCTCAACATGGCCTTTATTCCTGCTAAAAGCTGCTATGCCCGTATGCATGCGCTTGAATCTCAAAGAGTCTGCATAATAAAACCAGAACACATCAACTCTTACTGGGCAAACGGAGTGTTTATAAAGAACTAAATTGCTGTTCTCGCTAATGCTCTGAGCTTTGTCAATAGCAATAATAGTTGTAGTGTCATTTAAAAAGTTATTTTAACATGACTGACACAATGCTTTTTACAGCTTAAAATGGCAAAAAAGAAAGTGTGACCAACCACGGCTTATAGTTAGTAGCTTTTCGTTTTATTAAAGGGATAGTTCAACCAAAAATTTTAATTCTGTCATCATATAGGCTACCCACTCTCTTGTCATCCATAATGACTTGTGTTCTTCTTTAGAACACAAAAGAACATATTTTGAAGAACGTTGATAACCAAACAACATTGGCCCCATTGACATCCATTGAATGAACACAAAACCACTGAGACATTTCTCAAAATATCTTCTTTTGTGTTCCACAGACTACAGACATTAATAAATAATGATCATCATAAACAAATGATGTCATAACTTTTATTTTGGCATGACCTGTCCCTTTAAAGTTATTTGTAGTCTCTTGAAAAACATGATGAGTCATCCAAGATTTGGTTTATTATTTAGGAAGATTAAGAAATTTTATTTTGTCAACTTTTACACCAGCACAGAGATGGCCTTCAGTGGCCAGATAGGAATTCAAGAGATGCACATGGTCTTTACACAGCACGGGAACGGACTGTACAGGAAAGGATAGCTTTGGTGAACGTAAAAAACAAGCGAAACAGTGAGAGACAGTGAGAGATCTTTCAGCTCAATCTGTTCTCCCCATTGACTGATAGTGGATTCTGTTTGAGTGCTGTGTTGGAGTATTAAGTCATGTGCTCATTCCAAAGATCAGCGGTTTCTGTGATGAAAGCGCAGATAGAGAACTTGCCTCACAATTCCGACAACCTCTACACACACACACACACACACACACACACACACACATCAGAGACCTGCTTCCACGTTTCTTGGAGCAATGTCAATTCTTGTTTTAACATGCAAAACCGAGTGATCATTTGAACCTCCTGCTCTCTCTGGCAGCTATGTACCAATGACTGCTTTCAACACCAGACATCCTCTGATCTGATATTTTATCATTCTAGTGATGCCCTCTGTGCTTGAACCCACACCCTTACTAGAGAGAAAACATGACAAAGCAGGTAAACAAGGCTTCATCTTTGTGCCTCTTGCAGCACTAGAATTACTGCATTGATGCTCTTTATGCCGATCCTAGTCAGATCCCAAAATGTAATATTTGTATTATTTACTTAACAGATATATAGCACTACAGTCAGTTATTGTGCTAGAGTTCAGTTCATAAATGTGATACCCTTTTTTTAGATATCCCAACATGTGTTTTTCACAAGGGACGGCTGTGCTACGAGTGCCTGTGACATTGAAGCACGATTAGACGGGACAAGATTCTCTCTGAGGGAAATATGACCCCAACCGAGAAATAGGGGGTTATGGGGCCATTGCTTGGATGAACTAAACTCATCAGGAAAAAAGAGGAGGATGTGAAGGATGTGGGTCAAGGGCCAAAGAGTGCCAAGGGAATGGGTCAGTGGTTACAGTAAAAGACAATGTTCTTTATCGATCCACACACCACACACATATTTCCAAAATGCTTATAACATTCTCACTTTTTCAACAATAACTCCCGTTTCCTGTATGACGGACTGTGAAGGTGATTATTGACACATCAGTTAATATGCACTGACCGGGTGGCACGTTTTATTGTTAACTATTTATATATGAATTACAAAGAATTGACAGAGACCACTTGGAACTCACATCACTGCTGTCATTAAAATACCCTGATAGTGTTCAAGGTTAAGTTTGGTAAAACTAATGCAATGCATTGTGCATTATGGTGTTGTTTTAATAAACAGAGAGATGTCAGGTGGTTGAGATGTCTGGATTCAGTGTGATGTTCTTTTCACAGGGGTTATCACATTACTGGCAGCTTCGGAGGGGAATCGGATAACTATGGGAGCTGTTTTTACATCCCGTACTGTACACAAAATAAAAATGCTAGTCTATACTCTCACACTATTTTGTTACAGCGCTTGCAAGAGATCAATGTATCGACATTGCTCACACATTCTGGTTAGAGTTTTTTGACAACCATAAACCGAAGTATCAAACTTTTGCGAGTAGCTTTATCATCTTATACAAACTTCATTTAAACATTTGTAGATTATGTGTCCTGTGTCCAATTATTTACATTATCACATACTTATAATAAAGAATCCTCATCATCAATATGTCACCTTGAGCTGATGACCTTTATCCCAAACTGGTGAATGCCAGGTCTGTTCCTGCTGCTCCACAATCCATCCGTGGTCGTGTTTATCTGCAGCATAGATAGCAGTCGGTATTCCCAGACAGGGGGTTCACTGTTATTTCAGCACTGGCTGGAGGTGGACTAAATGCAGGATGGGTGAGCAGCAACACGCTGATCACAGGACGTTGTGTTAGTCGATGCAGTTCGGCCCTGACTGTGAACACGAGGATTCCCACTGGAAACCTGGGTAATATTGAAATCCCCCTGACTTGCTTGCGCGTACAATATTTTATATATTTTAGCAGGCTTCTGTTTTGTTAAGTGCTCAACGCTGGCGTGGACAGCATACGGTTCAGGTTTGTAATATTCACGGGATGGCAGCATATTACAGAATAAATCAAATTGTCCTCTTTTTTTCAAAGCATGAGCAATGAAAGCAAAAAGTTGAGGAGTTTTGTGTCTTTAGAGGTGTGTGTGTGCGTGCGTGTATCTGCATATGTGATTATGGGAGTTTCAAAGAGGGTTTGGAGAGACTAAAAATAGGATCTGCATGCTTCTGAGTTTCTTTTCATCAACACAGGTATATCTTCCTGGAATAACGTTTACCCATCATTCCAGTTGGCAGGAGGTTTGGTCTTCATCATTAGAGGTTTTTTTGTTGGACTGGATGCTCTTTACTGAGATGACAGAAGAGAGAGAGCCATACTGACGCAGAGAAAAAGAGAGATAGATTGAGGTCATAGGGTGGAATGAACTAGGTTGAGTCTTCATTTTAATCGTTTCCCTCCTACGCATAGCAACTGCGGATATTCACATTGACTTACTTCATAGTACAGTTAACATGTATGGATGGAGTGACTGATATGAGCTGATCCTCCAGATATTTTTTTACCATGTTAGGCAAATAAATATACTTAAGTATGTAATCATCTGAGTGGGTTAAATATGTCATAACTACAGCAAATGTCCCCGTGTATGACATAGTTATTCACATTATGAGAGATTTTTGGATGAGAAGAATGTCTCTTGTTATTTTCTGCAACCACGAGAAAGCATTAACATTTATTTATGCATATTTTTCTGCCAGAATTCTACCCAATAGAGACACCTACAGCCATGAGATGGTTGACACTAGTTTAATACTTTTAAAATTGAGCTAAAGAGAGAGAGAGAATGCGACTTATTATTCCAGTGACTAACCGCACCTGGGCTGTCACCGTCATTCCAAGTGACTTAAGAAAACACTCGCCTGATTCAGAGTCAAAACATTTGTCTTTTTTTCTCCCTTAATTGTCTTCTCTATACGCATGCAGGCACAGTCAGATTTCATTTCATTATCCATGTGAATGCAAACTAAAAAAACGTTTGTCCCAGTGTCACAAAACAGCCGATCACATTCAAGACTTGAATCAGTTGATAGCGGCCGAGCTCAAAGTAGTCATTGTGGGGATGATCAGTTTGCAGTTTTTACAGACATTTAACTGAAAAGCTGAAAGAGCAATTTCAGACCTCTTTAATGTATTTTGCCGTTGTTGTCAGATTTTATTTGTATTATTGCAACTGTCTTGACCAACCATATGTTGGAGAAAGACATGTCAGTCTTTCCCTACTCAATTCGATAAGAGCTGTTGTAAATAGCTACCGGGGACATCACAGATATGGCTGCTTACTGGACTGACTGGCCTTAAAGTGAATCTGGTCGCTAATTTCCATCAGGTCAGACTATGTTTGCAATAACTCACTGTGTTGCTCAAGGCACAGCAACATGAAACCTGGCACTAATAACTGCCTCCCATCATGATTATTTGTTGGATATTCCCTGCTGGTCGTTGACGTTGAAGCATCAGCTTAAGAGCAATTTCAGACCTCTTTAATGTATTTTGCCGTTGTTGTCAGATTTTATTTGTATTATTGCAACTGTCTTGACCAACCATATGTTGGAGAAAGACATGTCAGTCTTTCCCTACTCAATTCGATAAGAGCTGTTGTAAATAGCTACCGGGGACATCACAGATATGGCTGCTTACTGGACTGACTGGCCTTAAAGTGAATCTGGTCGCTAATTTCCATCAGGTCAGACTATGTTTGCAATAACTCACTGTGTTGCTCAAGGCACAGCAACATGAAACCTGGCACTAATAACTGCCTCCCATCATGATTATTTGTTGGATATTCCCTGCTGGTCGTTGACGTTGAAGCATCAGCTTATCTTACAGTTATTAACATTTATCAGACCTCTAATGTGTGAGTGCTGCCCAACATCATAGCTTTTCCATCTGACGGGTTAGTCTGTCTGTTATTTGTTTACTTTCTGTTTAGATGCATGCCAACTTTTTTGTTCTGGGTGCATGGAATGGGTACTATATTGAAAGTATGCAAACTCTGCATTATGATAGCTTGCATTATGTGTATTGTAAATACACAATAAAAATTAAATTCTCACAGTATTAGTAATGACATGCAATTTAAATCTGCAAGAAATCTGCAGTATGCTAGTTTTTTCTTTCTTTATGTTAATAGCGGTATTATGAATTCTAAAATGATGCCATGATTTGGGGACATTTGTGTAATTTGTCATTTGAAATAAAATCCATAAATACTGAAATGAGTGTAATTTAAAGAATACGCGAACTAATGTCATTATTTCATTTCTAATGTCATTTAATTTATGCATACTTTTTTGTCTTTCATTTTTGTATACCCAGTTTGTATACATAAAATGCATTGGAAAAGTGTTTTGGGCAGTCGTAATGTGACTTTCATATAACAAAAAGGGAAAAGTTTTAATTTGTTATTTTGAATAAAAATCCACCCCTGGGACATAAAAGTGCCTATAGTTTAAAAAACACCCTGCTATCTCCATTAACAAGAACATTTCCGTTTTCATTATGCAGATTGCTTTTTTCACAATAAAAACATTTTGCTCGCATTCTAAGACACATTGAAATTAACATAATCCATGTTAACGATTATACAAGCTTGCTTTTGAAATGATAGGATGAACAAGGATCCGAATAGAGCTTTCAGCTATTCCCATGCCTCACTTTTAATTTATGCCAGTGTTTAAACTATCTATTCCTAAACTATCTCTTTTTTAGCATAAAAAGAACTTTGCAACTGACAAGGTGACCGAGCTGTGGGTGTTTTGTTTTAGTTTTTTTACTGTGACAGGAGTAGATAAACATGTGTACTCCAGCGTAATTGTGTCTGCTTGACCATCACTTCCCTAGCTGTCCATCTTTTATGCACTGCTTTACATGCTCTCAGTTCACTTTCCTATTTATCAATTATGAGGACTACTTAAAAGGTCATATACATGTGCAGATAATGCAGACGATACATTTGATTTGTCAGCTCCCATAACATGAGGCAGGTTTGAGCTTTGTCAGCACGTGGATAGGAGACCTCCCACAGAAAACTGTAGCACTGAGTTTAAGTGAGCCTATCAGTGGGTGCTCACCTGTGTTATGTGTGGGTCCTTTTTCTCAAAAATGAATGATTGGTACACTACAGTATGCTGGTTAATCAAATATAGCATTTCAAAGTTGTGCAAACACACTTATTACTATTATTATTACTAAACAGCCAAAGCTGTGAAGTTTAAATTTAGAGGGGGGACCACTGGGTCTGAGGGTCCCATTTGGGACAGGGCCTATACAAACAAGCACGCAATACACTTTTTTTGTATAAGTTGGTTTGCGTCCCTGGAGTCTAGACCCGCAGTCTAGTCTGCATTCAGTCCAACTGGGGATCAGAGGTCTTCCAGAGCTCATGCATTTTCAACACTGGCACTCGGAAATGGATAATCATGCTAATTACGACTGGAACAAAAGAACTCTCGCTCTGATCTTCCACCGAAGACTGCTGACTGTCAGCCTTTTTAAAACCATAATTACCTCCACCAATTACAGGCACAAAAATAACAGATTCCATAATAAATTATTTAACTTTTTCTCGAATTTTTGCAACCTCAGGCATTCAGAATCTTTTGAACAGTTTTTTCACTTTCTGTGGTATTTTTGTAGCAGTGGGTAGAAATACTATTGGAAAATTACTGTTGTTAATGCACCTGTAATACCTACATTATACCTACATACTGTCACACTCCACTGTCTGCCCCCGTGTTATACACTGGACTACACTTCCTAAAATCCTTTGCAACCGTCTCACCTGATCCCCATTATTTGACATTATTAGTTATCCCCGTCATCTGTTTACCCCTCGATATCTGTGTTAAATAAGTTATCTTCTTTGTTTGATTGATTGTCCGGTATTGTGATTGTAAATACATGTTTTATGTATGTGGTGATGTGCTTCTGCCTGGTTTCCCTTGGAGTATATTAAAACCACTCTGGATTATCTGCGTTCCTCGAGACTTCCGTGCACATCCCCGTTACACATACAGACAACTGTGACCATATGCATAAGTGCCCAATATTCATCAACATCATCTTTGTTGTTTTTAACATTATTCATTCTATTTTAGTACATTTTAATTTTTATATATAGTTTAGATGTTCAAGTATTTTAATGCAGATGTTTCCTTTACACAGCAGCGGAAACAAAGAGGAGATCACTCCAAAATTATTTTCAGTTTTTCTGAACGTACTAAACTTCAGGTATGTGCTTAGGTAAAATGAAGATTTCGCTCAAATTCCAAATGAAATTATTGTTTTTATTTTCAGAAAATTGAACCAGGACAAATTGATCAAATTAACATAAAATATTCAATGTTTGCAGATCTAAAATACTGCAAAGAAAACAAGTTAATATTCATGTTTAAACAACACAATAGTAATTTGTTTACATGTATTTTAAGAGCAGTTCAAAAACATTATGGAATAAGCCTGATTTTCTTTACAACTGCTATGCGTCTTTGACTTTGTGTCATTCCTGACATGTGTTTCAGACACGGTCACAATACATGCAGAAATGCTGATTAAAGGCAAAACCTAAGTGGTCCCAAATGTTTTTCTGCAGCTGTATATTCATGAAAGTTATTATATTTGTGAATGTATGTATGAACTGTAAAATAGATTGTTGAATGTAACAATAAAGGGGTGTGATTTGGACAGACAGACGAAGACACGTATTGCAGATAGACATGGTTAGAAACTTTGTTTCATATCTGTTTTGTGCTTGTTTCTGTTAAAGTGAAGTGTTGGTTGAAAGACCAGCATGATTTTGAACAATTTCATTCAGAAATGGCCTCTAATTTCACTTTAACTGCCCAATTTAACCCAATGATCAAACAATTATGCCTTATTAAGGAAACTGTTCCGATTCACTGGAGTGAGAATGGACCTATTGCCTTCACACTTTTTCTACAATTCTCAGCATTATATGAAATGGACATTCTTCTTCTTATGTCAATAAGAGACACTAAATTAGAGCTAAAGAAAACAAGACAATTACAGTCGTACCTTTTTTCTGTTAGAGAGGGCTCACAGGATTGGGCCTCGGATTGATCTCCACTGATAGAAAGTGAATTGACTTTGAAAGTGCATTGTGTGGAACAGAATGAAAAATTAATATCACATCCAATTGAAATTCAGTCTAACTGAGGCCATTCAGATCTGAGAAAAACTTTCAACATAATTCTAGTTTTGCATGAGTGGATATGAAGATTAAAAAGGGAAGCACCATTCATTCAGAAAGGGCACCATGCAAAACATCAGCACACTTGACTATTTATGAAGTAGGTCATCTTGAATTCAATAAAGATTTCATTTCTAACTCTAACATTCATGTTAATTGTTTAGTCGCTCTTTATTTCTTTTCTTTGAGTCCTTTGATGCCAGCAAAATAACGTGTATTACATGAGACTCTATTGTAAGAAGAGCTTTTGGCTGAGAAAAAGAGAAATTCAAGTCAGTTTTAAAAAACGTCAAATAAACCATCAGACTCCCAACACATGAAATGTAATCCAGCGTCACAAGAGACGTGTGGGCTTTACATTTTTTTGTTGTTCGCCGTCAGTGGCCCCTGAAGATGTACACATATTTTATGTGTATTATTCGTTTCAATTCTGCGGCAGCAGCATGATTCCATTCGGGGCATTTATGATGGGATGAGAAGCCTTTCCTACCATACCATTTCTTAAGCTAATCCAATTCGCCATGGTCAGACAGAAGCACAAACTTACCACAACATTATCTATGGGGTCCAGAACTTCAATTATACTCTGTCGGTCAGGAAATGTGAAATTCTTTCATCTTGCCTGCTATTGCTTTACTTTATTGAGGACATGGATTATCCCCTGATAATTTCCAAAGAGTATTATGTATCCCAAATGTTTAACAGCCAACTTCAAGCTTTTCCGGAAGGACTTTTTTACACACTGCTGCCAAGGGGTGTAGAGTAAAAAGTATTGAGGCTGCTACAAAGACAGATTTTCTAAGAGCTAAAAGCTAAAAACGGCTGTGGTTCTCCCAGACTGTGCTTGGGGACTCAACTTACCAGTAATTATTTGTAAATTTCCCTTCTAATACTTTATTTATTTGATAACGTTACTTTACCCGGTCTTGGACATCATGTAGTGCGTGGCAGGTGATGACATGCGCCTGGTGTGATAATGTGTCTTTACGTATGGCCATGAAAACAAGAGCTATCCGTCTATAGCAGAAAATAAGACTAACACCGCTAAGCAGAAGAACAAGAAGGTGTATGTAACGAGTTTTAGTAAAAGGAGGGAAGGAGACAGGGTCGGCATGGTGAAAACACACATTTTATTCCCAAAGCAAAAGTAAATAATAGGTAAATGACAGCAATCCTGGCACGTCTCGGTCTGGGGTTGCCGTATAGCCTTCCCTCTCTCTCTCTCAGCCCGGCACCTCCTTAGCATCCATGTGTTTCGCCAGTTTCTCTCTCCTTCTGTGTCGCCTCCTGCTCGCTTTTACCGTCATCCCGCCAATCACTGGAACGAGACACAGGTGTTTACAATCTGCACTTGACCTACTTACATCCCGCCGGTCTCCTGTCTCGGTCACTTCCATCGCAGACCTCGCTAAACCACGCCCCCCTCGCCACAAAGTGTTTTGTAGTATTTTAATAATAATTGTAATATGTCTTATTTAGTTTTGCCAAATTATGCAAGTGAAGATTTACAAATTCAGTATTAGTACAGGGCTCCATACTGCGACTAAAACGGTCACATTTGCGACCAAAAATATAAATTTGCGAGTGATATTTTTGCAGAGATCGCCACTGGCGACATTTTTAAATAGTTTCCAACCTGTTAGTAGTTGGTTTGACGTTGGACATTGGATAGTCTGAATTTAGGGACCATCCCCAAAGTTACATAGGCTACACATTAATATACACATTTCTAACTTAAATTGCATTTAAAGGGAATTACTTACAGTCACAAAACCAACTGTACGGTGTTCATGTGAGCCTCAGCTATAATGCACACCACTGCAATATAACAACTAAATAATACACACAGCAGCCTTAACTGGTCGACTTTTTAGTTTATAATTGTATACTTTTAAATATGGTTTAAGTGTAACTACAACAATGTTTTCATTTACTTTTTCAAGTTAACTAATAGGTATAGTTTACTAGTTCAATACTTGAAGCACATTTTTTAAGTTGTTGAAAGTACACTTTGAAGTATACTCTCAGAAAACTGCGTGTTTAGTCGTTTTTAGACTGCAACTGAACTTGTTTTCTTGTATTGAACTTAACATCATTCCTGTAGTTTACTATTTCTGTGCAATAGGATTTTCAATCGAAAGAGTAAACACACCACAGTACAAGCCAAGTACTGTTACTTTTAGATTTTTGTGCCACAACAAAACATGCACTCGCCCAAATGCTCCCAAATATTTTGCACATGCGACTAAAATGATGCCAATTTTGAGCCCTGCACTGCATCATGCCAATAGCGTGAGGATAACATGTTCTCGCGAGACCAGTCGGATCTCGGCACACCCCTATCAGTAATTAACCTGACCTGGTTTGCTAAGCTTCAATTCAGCTAAAAAACACCATTTTCAAGGGGCCATATTGAGCGTTCCATTCCTCCCCATTTATTGTAATGGCAGTGGTGCATCTTGTTCATATCTATTATCTTTGATTTAAAAAGGTGATTTAATATTTGCCTAGTGGCTTAATATGCCGACAGTTAGCCTGTGTAGGCACTACCCAGAATTCGATTTGCATTTACTTTACTTCTGCTTGGTCCAAAAGTGTACACAGCTAGCTACATGTTCCTTGTTCTGCAGCCAAGCAAAATGAAAATCTTAAAATATAATGATCATTTCTCTGAAGTGGAGACAGTTCTCAAACTGTTATAAATGTTGCCATGTTATGTTAATAGTTGCCCACAGGAACTGAATCTCCTTTGGGCAAGTGATTCAAAGCCGAACTTTGGGTAGTCTAGAGACTCTCTGCAGACATGCACAAAACACGAACGCTTTGCCCAGTTTCAATGGACGAGCAGAGGCATACAAAGGTTAATGAGTGATAATCGGACTCTATTAATTAGTTCAGGATAATATCTTCAGTCTTGATAATGGAGTGAACGTTTGTGTGTGTGCATCCGTGTGCATACTGTTGGTGTGTGCAGGGTTGTAGCAAAAGATAATGAAGGTGTATTTCATTGCACAAGCAGACGCATCAGCACAGCCCGTTATAGCCGCTAATACCATCCCTAGCGTACACTTCAACACAGTTTTTAGTTTTTCTCCAAGCTGGCATTTTCGGGATAGATTTCACCGCGCACATTTAGTCTAAAAAGCCTCTTTCTGTCATACAAAGTCAGTTGATTGGTAGATGGGTGTTTTGATAAGATCAGTCAGAGCCTTGTGTGTGTTACAAGGTAAAAGCCTCTCTGCTGAAACAAACTTCCCAAAGACAGGCTTCAAAACAAACAGGCTTTCCCCTGGAGAAGAAGGAAATGAATGTTGTGCTAATGAATGTGTTATATAAGCCACAGCCGGACGGTGTGGTGCATCTTCACCTTTCGCTTATGAACAGACCAAATATGTGATATATTCCTCCACAGCAAGCAGTGTGTCTGCCCGGGGCATATCCATCAAGCGCAGATGGATAAACAACGTAGATCAAAGGTCAATGATTGTGCAAAGCGCATCACAGGAAACAATGGCCTCTGAATTATTGAGTGCTTCCTTTTAGAAGATTCTTATCCCCTGGCCCTAATGGACGCCACGCTAAAAGGCTGAATGAAAGAGACGTGAAAGCGTGAATTATTTCTGAGTTAAAGAAGGAAGGATCCCCCTGTCAACTTTCAAAACAGATTTTAGGAGCTTGAATTATGTGTGGATGTTTCCCATGAAGTCAGCGCCGCGTGCTCATACACATACGAGCAGAAACACACATCTGACAGGGGTCGATTTTTGGGAACCAGGAGACAGGGTTCACATATGTATCTGACAAAAAATAAATAAGACAGTATGTAAAGACCCTATGTAATGTAGAGATAATTTGATAAATTGTTGCTGTTACAGTTTTGATGTGTCGGAGTAAAGGGAACATCAACACATAGGTTATTTACGCTTTAAATATTTATGAACTGTAAACGGTGTGGTAAACTAACAAGGCTTGGATCATGAATAATAATGAGACGATTCCAGAGTCATGGATGTGATATTTTTAGTAAAAGCTTGAAATATAAATCGTTAGAGAGTGTGTTTACAACCAATATATCGAACCATCTGTTTATATTTTACTAAACCCCTGATGATAGAGTCCAGACATCAGAAAAATTGATATAAAAGATATAAAAAATATTCATGCGTTATGGTTTAAAGTTTTTGACAGACAACACACATTGTAGAAATTCTATGAATTCAAATGTGCAAACCAGAAGCAATAAAACCCCAAAAATTGAGATTTTTTATAGAAAATAAAATAGTCCTTTTATTTTAATTTTCATCTGCCCATTTATGAGGAATATGGACCGTCACTGATGTGACAATTGCATTATGTATGTGACAATTCACTTAATGAAACTATGCTAAGAAACTTTAAGAGGGACTTCACACCAAATATTGAAATAAAAAAATGTTTTCTTCATCTTAAGGTTGACATTGGCATGGAATTACCCAATTAGCTCACAGGGTTTGCCAATCCTAAACGTTTACATAACCACAGCACAACCTGATGAATATTTATGAGGTAAGCTTCTTCCACTTAGAGTCTTGTTTCTGTATCACTAAACTGCCCTTGACTCGCTGTTTCCACGACGAACAAAGACTCTTACGCCATCCACAAAACAGACAGGTGTGCCAATCAATCAACTCCCTCCCGCAGACTCCATTCACTCTCAGGCAGTCAACCCTCCCTGCGCCTTTCTTTCTGAATATGTTTTCCTTCAAACCTTCTCCTCTCGTCTCCGGTAAGGGTTTTTATAGACGTCCCACCATGTAGCCATTTGTGCATGTTGTTGTGTTGCTTATGTGTTGTTTCTACTCTGCCAGGTGGCAGTTAGTGGCCTGTCAGGGGTCCTTTAACTTACTATAGAGCAAAGAAACAGTAAACAAGACCTCCGGGAGGTAAATCAATACGCGTGTCACGTCAGTCACGGCTGAAAATAAAGTCGCCTTCAGTGGACCCATTTTTTTACGCTGAATTAAATACATTACAAAGAAATGCGGTGGAATCTGTCACACATTGAGTTTGTGAGTTGAAGTATGCGTGTAGTAATGTGTATTATTTTCTCCTTGTAAAGCCACCTTGACATGTCGTAGGCAATACAGAATGGGCCTTTTCCATTTTTGTAGCCCTTTGAAGACTGAAAAAGGTTATTTGCTATTCTCTGCAGGATAATATCTACTGTCTAAGTATCTGTTTGGGACAAAAATGTCAAGATGACATCAGAGACTGTAATCCTCTAAGGCAGAATATGCAGCTTGGATTACCAAAGAGGGAATCAGACCTATGCCTGAAACTTCTCATTACTGTCAGTATTGGGGCACAGAAGAGCACTGAGACCTCTTACCTTGCTCACTGGCCCTATACTGTCAGCTCCATGTCTTTTACCCATAATTCCCTATGCTCGTATCTGTGGTTAAAGTCGTCCTCTGACTCTTGGAGGGTTTGAGATGGTGGTTGAGATTCAGAAGCTACTCCATCAGTAAAAATAATTTATATGTAAAGTATCTTTTGTGTGTAAGAATTGGTATTATCCATTTATCCAAAGTGACAGTGTAGATTCTTCTTTCAAAACAGAAGAAATGGCAAGAAGTAATTGTAATGTTATTACATTGTAATAATTTGGATTCTTCACTGGCTCAAAAATGTGAATTTATTATATTTGTGAGCAAGATATTTGTGAACTTATGGTTTGTGCATGATAGCCATACAGCATTTGAAGCTATTAATTGAAGTGTTGAAGGCACATTAAAAGAACTGGAAGAGTGTAAATGTGTGGCTGTGTTCGGTGGTAGTTTAGGTAAAGTTGGTACATTTGTTCATAAAATAACAATAAACATGAACAGTATTTCCACATAATTTACTGTATTAAAGGAGCAATGTAGAGACTACAGAAATAGGTGTTGCAGTATATATAGATTTTCACAAATCCATATTCATCTGCTCTTAGACCTTGAAGACTCTTCTCAAAGCTCACTCATACTGAATCTTGAACTTTAAAGCATAACGCCTGAATACCAAAATCAGAGGTGCAGACTCTACCAATGTCAGACATATATGTTTGATCTCTTGGTCTCCATCTGGTCCAAGTCTGCAGATTTGAACAGAACAATAAAACACCATTGAAATGATTATGCAAATCATTTTACGTAAAACAACCATGGCTTAATAAGCTTAAATGTGTTTGATTGACAGGCTGGTTAGATTACGGCATCTGTGATTTAAAGGGATAGTTCACCCAAAAATGTCATCATTTACTCACCACCTTTTCTTTCAAACCTGTATGACTTTCTTTCTTCTGCAGAACACAAAAGAAGATATTTAGAAAAATGTTATTAACTGAACCATTAACTTCTATTGTACGGACACAAAACCAATGCAAGTCACTGGGTGCCACCGTGTTTCAGATTTTTCTAAACTATATCTTAAACGTACTTGCTGTACATGCTCAGCAGTGAATAAAACTACCTGGCTGCAGTGGTCCATAGAAAAGTGCTTATAATGTTGTGTTTCCGCTAGTTAAGGAAAACCACTAGAAAGAGCAATAAACCAAGCAAATAAAGTGCACACCAACTTTTGGATGCATTATTTACACATCGCTAAACTGTGAAATTGTGTTTCTTTTAAACATATCTCTACAACATTAGTGAGGAATTACACCGCCTATTGAGTCTGCAAGGCGCCAGTATTTCGCTTTTTATTAGCGGGGCTGTGATCCACTGAAGCCCAAATAATTAAGCCACCCATGTGGATAGGCGTCACATTAAATGTAGCGCTAGAGGAAGTTTTGTGTATAAATGCAAAAGTGCTCCGCCAGCGTCTTTGTAAAACTTCTAACACGCATTTTCTGCCCCGTGGAATAATTTTGACCTGACAAACGGACTAAAACAGCGCACATTTAGCTTGGGGCTGAACACTTACAAATTCACAGATGTGCTCATCAGCGCCCTATAGTCACATCTCCCATACAGCTTTCCACACACGTATGGGTTTAACACCAACACTTCAGCACACTTTTTACTTGGTGACTCTACATACTGTGAGAGAGAGAGAGAGAGAGAGTGAGAGAGAGAGAGAGAAAACTAAATCATTTCCAAAAAAATTTGGAAAATTTCCTTTGTCTCCTTCATAAATCTGAGTAGTGGTGGTACTCGTGTTATTGTGATTCGGACGCAATGGTACAATGAAAAAAAATTATCTCTGAGGTGGAATTTAAATCTGGTTTGGACAAAGCAATCGAACCATGTGTGAAAACAGCCGTAAAAAGGTGGGAGGTTCAGCATAAATTTGTAATCTGATATTGTGACCTTTAAATGAGCAAAATAATTGCAGGCGGTTTGATGGCACTTCATGAACACACTACTGCTCACCTCGCTGGAAAAACAGACGATGCGCTAGAGAGAGAGTAGGTATTTTTCTCATTTTCTCTAATCTCATATTTGCATTGCTGAGAGATCGGCGAGAAGACACGGTATCAACTTGGCCAGTGCTAATCTTACAGTAATGCCGCATGCAAGTGAACCACATTCAGTCAATTTTAATGTCATTAGTTCGAGCTACAGAGGATGAGCTTGTCAACGGGAGAGTAATTGCATCCTTGCGCTTCTACCCTGCTTGTTCTGAAGATGTGATTAGATTCCAGCATGCTATTAAACACTTTGGCTGAGGAAAATGCGTGCATATTGACTTGTGTACACATGTAGACGTTGTTTTACTGATCTTCATTCTGTGTCTGTGTCCGTCTCACATATCTAAATGGCCACATTCACTGCACCTAAATCCAGCTGTCCTTTTTTTCCAAGCTGAATCATGCAGGGTTCACACTGAGTTTGTTAGTTGCTTTGGTTATTACGGTCTTTGCTGATTCAGGAGTGACTCCTGTTTTCTGTACACATGGAACACTAAATCCAGTTGTCACTCCCATATCTTTGCTGTGTATACATGGCTCTCCAAATCGTGTTGGTCATCCTTACCTGTTTACTTCACTGTTTTTTTCTATTTTGTAATCGGTGTCCTTCCCATTTTGCAGATATGAAAGTCCGGTTTTAAAGCTGCAATTTGAAACTTTCAGGGTTGAAAACTGTCTCCATACCTCATGTATTACATGAGTGCTCGAGTCAGATTTCGTAGAAAATGTAACGTGCTGTTTTATGTTTAAACACATATTACGATAGCGAGGTAAAACGTACGAAATGTCACTATAAGCCGGAGGTTTTACATGTACTTGTTTACATAAGATGGAACAGCGCAACAATGCAATCAGACTGATCTCGGGCGTGTTGAGCTCTCTTTTAAAAGTCATTGATAGATAAGAGATACTATAGCTGAAAGAGGTCTATAAACAGAACCTCATGTTTCTGCTCTCGCTGACCAGACACATGCGATCTTTCCTTAGTACATTTTTCTCTCTCTCCATCAGCCCTGCTTGGCATTTCACCTTCAGTTTGAATTCTAGAGCAGGAAAAAATAAAGAGAATAGTCACATTCACTTAAAACAATACTGTGCCAGGCAGCACATATGCAGGTGGGCACCATTTTTGAGAGTGGGTTTTTTGTCATGTGCCAGAGCAATGTGGTAGAAGGTGTGAA
The DNA here is from genome assembly GCF_947034865.1 of Barbatula barbatula. Classification (NCBI taxonomy): domain Eukaryota; kingdom Metazoa; phylum Chordata; class Actinopteri; order Cypriniformes; family Nemacheilidae; genus Barbatula; species Barbatula barbatula. The sequence continues at coordinate 11,204,204 of NC_136783.1, forward strand.
AACATTCACTCTACACCTGCACTGTCCTTTTATTCACATTTATGTAATGCAGATCAGCAGTGTTTGACTTCTAAATTTACGCTCAAATTCCATCACCTCCAAAGTGACACCGTGTCAAACTGTGCTGGAGTGTTGAATTGTGGACTACTATAGACTATGAAGACATCTCTTTCCTGTTGATACAGTTGCTAGATGTAGTCAGAGAAAAAAATGAGACGAGGAAATCAACAAACATCCTTTTCAGTCTGACAAAATATGTTGTTGCCAAGCAAAAGGAAGATAAAGATGTTTGCTTTCCAGAGGGCCCGACAAGTTTGGTGCCTCTCTCTCTCCCTCTCAAAACTGAAGGACAGTGCAAATAATGGATATTAGCACAACTTTTTCTTTAAGCTCATCTCAACCCTATTCCATAATTTTCATTATAAGGGTTAAGATTAGAATGAGGGTGAGAGGAGTAAATCCTGGATTGGCGTCTAGCCTGAAGAGCTAAATGGATAAATAATGAAGGTGAGTGTATGGTTGAAGATAATGCGTGGGGGCCTCAGGCGGCCTGTAGGCCAGTGTCATGCTGAAGTGTGTAGTTCTCTAACCCCTCAGACTTTAGACTGCCATCTACTTCAGATCTGTACACACACCAGAAGTGTCTCATTTATAATGCAGTGTTGTTTAACAAGTAATGAGGGTTCCAAGGATAGTTTCAAGAGTGCACATTCTGCGGTAGACAAAACAAAAAAACACATTTTAAAAGTTGTGAATAATTACAGATTGAATATATGATTTTGTTTTGGAAAGTGTGTTTGTCATTGAGAAGGTCGGTTGAAAGTTTTGAACACGCTTCTCGGATGTTCAATATGTGAGTGTTTCAAACTTCATGATTTATATGTGCCTGAAACTTTTACTGTTTATACTGTGTCTTATAGAATCTCTATTTTTAGTGTTTGCGACACTTGCCCGTTCTTTTATTATACTTATCCTTCAATGTTATCATTGTGTTTCTTGTCTCTCGTACACATTGTTAGTGATGGGTGGTATCACTTGGTTTCTTTTCAACGCAATACCAAGCATTATCATGGCCAGTATTACTGTATATCGAGACCAACAAACATGAATAATTGTTGTGGCTCCTGGAAGACTTGAATCTGATTGGTTGATGTCAGCATTTTTTGTTCACATATTGTCATGTAGTGGCTGCTAAACTCTAAAACTGACTATTGTCACTGGCGACTGTCTACACTATTTCTTATCTCTTGTAGCACTATATGGCCCTTTTCTTCTCTCATATTAAAACAATTCTGCTTAAATCTTATTTTCATGTCATTTTATTCATTCAGCAAAAAGCTTCCATACCATAATCCCCTTTTATGATAAGACAATCATGGTCCAGATCACACGGTTTTATTTTGCAATTATGATAAATACTTTGACCCTTATCTTGTATTATATTGAGAAAAAAAGTAATTTTGAGCATTAGGATTGAAAATGAAATATATTTTGGTCTAGAACTTAAATATTCAGCCCTCAGTTTTGTTTACAATTTATCATTCTTTTAACATCCTTTATTTGAATGTCAAACACTACCACCACTAGAAAAAGTCATACAAATCTGTTTAAATAAATGTCACATTTGTTTTTTTTCATTATTTAGTCTGAAATATCTTGAGATGCAAGCACTTCACTCACTCGAATATGTGCTTGAATATGTGCTATGATGAACTTTCACTTTTCAGCCTTTCTGCTTATATTGTGATTTAAAAACTATTTCCAGTCCTACATTTTCTTCACTTTAAAGCCTTTCATATGCATACATTTTTATGCTGAATACATAATACATTTACTGGTTAAAAAAGAAACATTGAGGATCTAATAAAAGCATATTTTAAACCTCGAATCGCTATATTTTATTTCTCACGATAACTTTCTCCAAAAGCTTGTCCCTCTGTTTGGCCTTCCCAAGTAAGCTCTTTTTCAGTTTGTCACAGTCGCTGATTCTCTGGTAGTTCATGCAGACACTTCAGAGCAACATTGACTTGCGTGCTAGACCAGCGGTCACTGGACAGACTCCTTGTAAACTTGTAAGAAGGCATCTGTGCTCCACTTTTACTTTTCCGTTCCTCAGCGAGCATTGCACTTCTAATCCCTCTCCCCTGCTGACCGCACAGAATCTGAGTTTCCATCTCTCAGCGGAGCTCATTTTCATCCTGTCAGTCACAGATGCCACCTGCTTTTGCCACCTTTAGAAAATATGAATCATTCGTAAATTCGAGTAGACATTGTGTGAGCAACATGAATTGCGGCATAATGTCTCACAAGTAGAGCTATGGTTGTACAGTATTGAAATAGCAGATCCTAAATAAATAAGTGAATAAAATAAGTAAACAAAATAAACATTCAGGACCGCTCAGATGTTTAGAATCACTTGAGGAAAATGTTTGTCCTGACTTTAAAAAGCATTTGACCTGAAGGCATATGTCCAAATGTCTGCAATTAGTTTTGTACGCAGAAATAATACATTTATTATATAATAATTTTGCAAATCAAATTTTGTTTTTCATTGCAAAAACTAAAATTGGATTATAAAAATATTTTTTAAATGATTTTTTTAATAAATGCAAATTAGCCAATTAGAGCCCAGCATACAGTAGATGGGAACTTTTCAGAATAAGACATAAAATGAGTACATTTTTGATAATTCAAGTCAATAGGTGATTAAATAACAGAATGGATGCATTAATAGTATTAACATAAAAGATCACTTTGAATTATTTTAAATGTAGTGACAGCTCGAGACCTTGACGTGTTTATTTACTGTTAATAACAATGTATTGATTCTTGATGAATTCCAATGGTAGACGTGCCCTTTTAAAGGACACAATTTAACTTTACACAAACTCAGCCCACCACCTCCATCGTGCAGCTCATCAGCATTCTTGATGGAATTTGAAGAGCGTAAATGTCACTTGCTGATGGGGGAATTTTTTTCCTCTCAAAATTACAACAGCGTTCTCCCTGTTTAGGAGACAACATTCTGCGTGAGGCCCAAATCTGGACCAGCGGAAGAGATTAGGGTGCCAAATCACGTCTCAACCGCAGACATCCAGCCAGCCTGCACATTTATAATTGATCTGAAGGGTTTGATTCCGTCATAAAGGAACACTCGGGCTGTTGGAATTCATCTCGCGTTACTGAGGCTTGTCACATGGGGAACCAACCTTCAGACAAGAAGATTCTGTCATTGCATCATAGAGACTACAGTGCTGTTGTAGCCATCATCTGTCAATCTGAATCTCAAGGGCATATGTCTAACATTAACAGGTCATTCCTATTACTGATGAGGACTCTGGCTTTGTTCAAACTGGATGTAAATCTGAATAGTGTAACTGCTGTGTCTGTGATGCTGACCTGAATGATGAAATAGTGACACGAAATGCGACGTGAATCAGGTTATGTCAGTTTCTTAAAGGGATAGTTCACCCAAAAATTTAAAAAAAGTTTTCCTTTATTCACCCCAACCTGTATATGACTGTTTCTTCTGTGGGTCACGAAAGAAGATATTTTGTGAAATATCGCAATGGTTTTGTGACCATACAGTGGACGTCAATGGGGTCCCATTGTTGTTTGCTTACCAAGACTATTCAAAATCTCTTATTTTGTGGGTCATACAGGTGTTAAATGACATATGACTAAATAAATAACGTAATACTTTTTATTTTGGGAGAACTATCCCTTTAAAAGCTTCTGTGTTTTGAATCAAAACTAATACACTGAACTTCATGCTTGTCACTACCTAAATGCCTGCTGTCCTACCTTATTATATACTTCAAGTGATGTATGCAAAACTGAATGTTGTTTTTGTAATATGTCCTCTAGAATCAATCAAATACTGAATCGAATTTGTTTAATGTTTGATAAAATCCACAGATGTCAGACTATCATTTAAGAGTCTCTTTAATTGCATACTACTTCAAAGGGATTGTTTTCAATGATTCATCAGTGTCCTTAATAAAAGGTTATGAAAATCATTAGAGAGCGCCAGAGGGTACGTTACACTGTCCCTTTCAGGTGTTTCTAACAGACATAAGACATAAACACTGCGCCTGCTAAGATACAAATGGATGAATATTTCAATTTCCCCCTAAACGGCCGTGACCCATAGAGCTGAAGTCCATTGTTGTACAGGGCTGAAAAGCCACAGGAAGAGCACTTTATTAATAACCAAGATATCGACATGGACGGGATCTCAAGGTGCTGATGGAGAGTGGGTACAGTGTACTTTCAGCACTCCAAGTTTTTTTGCATAGAGAATGTTCGGCTTTTAACAAGCCAGATGGAGCCTGAGAAGCCACAGATTTAATGGACCTGCTTGTAGTGTATGCAGTGGAGGTCACACTCAAACAGCCAGAGGAATGAATGGACACCAGTGCATTCAGGAATTCCCACAGTTGCACATGTTCTTCAACACCCACTCGCATATACACAATGAATGAGTCTTGTATCATTTATAGCAGTCCTGTTCCTCCAACATCTTGAATACATACATTTATTTACACAGCTATTCACTCATACGACTTGTGCGGAGGGCTTTTTGATTGACATCCCAATATTTTTTTCGGTGCACTTCACCCCAGAGCTAACAAGTTCAACATATACAAATACAAAATCACAGAGCATCTTTTCTGTTGTTTTGACCTGTTTCTACAGTCTTCATTTTCTTTAAATAATGCAAACAGAAACAGTATTTTAATTTGTAATTTTGGAGAAATGTTGTTAGTAGTAATTTTACCTAAACACATACACTGAAAAAAATAGTTTTGCTGCTTGTCTAATTTACTTAACTTACTTCAAACAAAATCAACATTAAATCAAAACAACCTTTGGAAAATTTGGTGACAACATGAATTTTTCTATGGTTAGTCATATAACATGAAGGAGTTGTGTTGTGTTGACATACAATTGTTACTATTGGGCAGAGGACTTATATTTCCCAGCATGCTTTGCGTATGACTGCATTTTAAGAGTTATTGTCTTAAATAAGTGTTATGTTATGCAGTTTTTAGCAAAAAGAAACATGTGTTTAATGTCCATTTATCTTTAAGATTTTGAAGAGTTGAAAACGTTACCATTAGTTAGGTAGTGGGCTGTTACATTTTTTTTATTTGAATATCTGTTGAGTTCTCTTAACTCCATATATTCTTATTGAAGACAAATGAAAGTTTTGTCTGATTATTGTTAAAAATGTATAATATTTGAAATATTCTTGAATGCCTTTATTTAATAAACGAATCGATAAAATTGTGATTTTGAATTGGGTTAATGTAATATATACATTTTAGCATAGTTGAACTTGATCAAGCTAATGATTTAAAACAAAAACAAGACTCTAAATCTGATCCAACTAAACAACTATGCATTAACCTAATGTAAGTATCTAAAGTTTACTGAAATAGATAATGTTACTTAAATTGGAACCTGTTGACATAAAAAAGTTAATTTAATTGAACATGTTATTTTTTTGAGTGTATACCTATAAATAGTAAATTCAGATCTCTAGTTTCAACAGAACACTACTCATTGTACATTAAACATAAACTTTTAAAACATACCAAAATTATATGGTTGCTCTACTACATATCGAAGCTCATAATTAGGTGGGCATGAGCCAGAGTGCTATGCTGAAATAGGCTGGCAATTCCCCTACCCATTCTGACAGTTGTTTGGCACAGACTCAGAGGTGGATTAGTGGTCAGCCACGTCTGGCCCAGTAATTCCACCAGTCTCAGTGATTACCCAGCGGGGTCATCCTACAGTAAATGTGTGCATGAAACCCCATCTGTGTTCTCTGGGCAACACATGCCCCATAAGTTACTTACATCTGTCCGCTTCAACATGAAATGAACAACCGTATTCATCAGATACTTCGTGATATGTTTTATGTCCATTTCATTCAAGGTGACCTGATGATGGATATTTAGATCCATTTTAGCGGCGAAACGGCTATATTTGCTCTCAACGCGGCATTCTGGGTAATGAGAGAGCGTGATTGATCAGATGTCTGTTGACTGGCTAACTGCCATACCTGTGCCGCCCGTTTCTGTAATGTCCAATCTCTGACTTTCGACAAGCTCCAAATGCAGACTCATGGTGCTGCTCAGTTCAAAAGTGAGAAAGTGATTAACCCTTTAGGTGCTGTTTATGATTTCTTAATGAAACCAAAAGAACATTCTTCTGATTCTTTGTGTACTTTATTGTATTAGTAACGTAAGGTGTACAACTTTTTATTTATTCGTTCTCTAGATTAGGAAAGAGATTGAACTAATGCTAATACTTTACAATTCAAAGCAATAAATAAAACGTGAGTATGTCTTATTTTGCTGCATATTACTAGCATTTTTATCAATCAGCCACTACAAAAATATATTTACTCACAATGTTAAATGTACATTTAATTATTTAAAAAATATTATTGCTTTAGTTCTTCTTAATTCTCATCTCGTATGCAGTTTCATTTCAACTCACATCTACCAATTTGAGGAAAAATCATTAATTTCTGTATATTATTTATCCAAATAATTTTCATTTTTTAATATTTGCAATGCACCAACATGTATTATCTGCATCAGTTTCATAAGACACATTTAAAAGACACATTTACCTTTACGTGTAACATTTAAAAATGACCTGCTTTTCTCATGTGCATCTCTCAATCTCTCTGTTCCTCCTTTCAAATAAGCTTTCAATTGTCCACTGAATTTTTAGTTTCTTGGAACTGTTCCAGCCCTTTTATCGGCACACTCATACCGAAATGCTTTTCCAGGCAATCTTTAGGGTGTGGATAAAAGGTAGTCAGAGTGGCGTCATCTTGGTTTAGGCACTCACTCTCTTGCCAGATCCTAAAGCCTGAAATGCAGGCTCCGCGGGTTGGTGTAGTTATTTGTGCATAAAAAGGTGGACTTTTTGAAAAATATTGCAGTGGCTGGACGAGTAGAACAGAAACGTTCAGTCAGAAACGTTGTGTGCCACCCTGAAGTTGGCGCCAGTACATCACAGGTCCTGGGTGTATGGATTGACCCCTGATCAGACACAAATTTCAGGCTGTGTGAATGTGACTGCTTAAAATATTACATTACAACAAATATTGAAAATAAAAGCAGGTTTGCTGGTCCTAGCTGGTTTGAGCTGGTCTTACTGGTTGACACACTCCTTTAAAACCAGCTTGGGCGGTGTTTGTATTAGCAGGATTAACATACAGTGAAGATTACCGGAGCATTGACTCCCTATATACACTTCCAATAATGCCAAAAGTAATTTGCTTGGGTTTATTTATGTAATACTTCAGCAGATTGCCTTGTGACCTCGATTAAACATTGTAAAACTAACACCAACAATATTTTCCTTTGCTCTCAATAAACTGTTTTATTAAATATGACCGCACTGTAATGTTAAGTGCTGAATATTAGCATCATTTTTAGTAGACCCACACCACTAGATTATAGGAGACATAGAGCAATAGCAGAAATGATTATTTATTGCCAAATATTCTTTACTGTCAATTAAAAAAGCGTCTAAGGAAGAAAGAAATGTTACAGCTTTCTGACCTGAAAGATGAATGAATGCGTTTGTATAATGCTGGCGTGAATAGCTGAGTGTGTTGGTGCGATAAAAGTGTGGAATAATATCCAATTGCTTGTGGTTTGTGGTCTCAACCTCACAAAAGCCTCGCTGAGCTTTTTTGAATCCCATCAAACCCCTTCAATTGGGATGCACGTTTCTCCATCTTCTGCTACGAACAGCATCTCTTAGAAATAAGAGCATCAACAAAGCTCAATTTACCGTTGTGATCTGCAGGGTTTATTTTTCCTTTCATTTCCTCCCACAATACACTTTTCCTCTCTTCTTTGGGGGTTAATTGAGTCTTTTGACCCCATTGTCAACAGAGTCTGTTTGTGGTTGCTGGGAAATGAGTTTGTTTCTATTCTGACTGAACACAATGGAAAGAATGGAACTTGATCGGTTATTAGGAAGATGATGTGTCATCCATTTCCCAGAATGCCCTTTCCCCTGTGCTTTATGACCGTATTGGGATGCCAAAACAGGCCATCTCGATAAAGACAGGCTTCTTTTTTTCTGAGCTTGGCAAAGTGCTCCAGTGCATATATTAGAAGACTTACACAGTAAAAAAACAAGTTGATTTCTTGTCAGGAAATGCAGGGTTTAGATCATTACAGTTAAATGTTCCCATGTTTATCTTCCCACATCAATCAGATTGTCAGAGCAGATATCACAATTTGTCACAGATGTGGCAGTCCAATATGGTTAAACGTATTGTTTTGAGCTTTATGTAACCTGGATGATGTGTTTAGTCTGTATGATAAATTAGTCTGGGTGTTTGGAGGCTATAAACTGAGTCATGTGATTATAATAAACTTCTGAGTCTTCTGAGGTGGTACTGATGCAGTTCTATACTTTATTGTTATTTCAAAAGTGTTAGAGGTACAAAAACATATTTTTTGTAAGAATGCTTGTCTGTTCTAAGTTAAAAAGAATAAAGGAGAGTTTTATCATTTTGACACAGCCTACTCTGTTGAATTGATACTCATCATAAACAACTTTACTTTGAAACATATTTTCATATCTGGTCACCTTGTAATATAAGGGTCTGCCTGAGCAGTTTTGAGATATTGTGCTTCAAATTATTTGAATTCAATTTTACTTTTTAGATAACACCTTTTTTCTTTCCAATATTGTCAACAGCGTTAAGAAAAATCATCACATAATGGAAATAAGTCGTCACAGAATACGAATATGTGAATAACTTTTGACAAATTTTGACAAAAAGGTCAGGTAGGACTTTATAATTCAAAGGCGAAGATTTGCATAAATATGAACTATTCTGGAATATTTTGTATAAATATTTGATGGTTATATATTTTAATATAATACAATATAATTTAATTATTGAATAATATATAAATGTTGAACAATACAAATCAGACTTAAAATTAGCTAAAAGGGTTGCTCAAATTGAAAACCTCACAAAAAAATTGATAGAAAATAAAACAGGCGCTTATTTAAAAAACAAGTGTGTATTGTATTTAAGGGACAGTTCTTCCAAAAGTCTTCATTTACTCACCCTCGAGTTCTTCCAAATCTGTATAAAAAAAATTCTGATGAACACAGAGAAAGATATTTGGAAGAATGCTTGCAACCAAACAGTTCTTGGCCATCATTGACCATTCTTTTATGTAACATAGCATCAAGAGATACACAGGACCAAAGGACAGACACCTGAGCTAATACGCCCATGCCTTACAAACTGGGGAAGGTGCACGGCTGTGCTTTGACAGTTTACAAGCAGTGCTTTTGCCTGTACACATTCACACACCTGTGGGGAACGCGAATGGGGGTCCGATCTTTTATTAACAGCTGTGCAGCTTTTAGATTTGCATTCTTCTTTTATGTTTGTATTTGATAACCATTATATCCTCAGGCTGTATTCTAACAAGTAACACTCTACCGTGTCAATCAGTCATCTGTGTCCTTCTCTAGCCCTAGGAGCTTAACTTCTACCTCTAAATTAATTCCCCAGAGGCAAAGTGAAGACAGTACTAGCCTGAGGAGTGCTCAGCTGGTGCGGACCGCAGCTGTACCATGATTCACTGATGCCACTGGCTATCTTTTCTCACTTTACACATATACTGTACATTAAACCGATATGCATTTGATGATATTTTGAAGAATGTCGGTAACCGAACAATGGCAGTACCCATTGAACAGACACAAAACCAATGCAAGTAAAAGCGTACCGCCGTTGTTTGGTTACCAACATTTTATGGACAAAATGAAAAAATTATGAATGATTATAAATGTCTTTAAACATATATCCGAGGCTTGTCAAATTGTTTATTCTGTGAAATATCAATGGTCTACATGCACAAATGTACATCTTCCGGTTCCTGTCACATTAATAATGCACAGGCAGCGCAGTTTTTATATTTTTCATAGCTCACCAAAGAATAAAATGGATGATCCTTTGCTCTGTCCATTTGAAGAAAAAGAAGGACGTTAGAGTCCCACCATTTGTTTGTTTGAGGCCAACTGAATCGAAGTCAATTCACAGTGGCTGTTCCAAAACATAATGTCCATACAGCCGTGGTGACCTTTTGGGGCCCCGGCAGTGGGTAGAAAGACAGAGTGCTGAAAAATGTCCCCTTGTCCTCGAGCAAGTGGCGGCTCGACATCACAACGATTCAGTCATGCTTTTTCAAGAGGACAGCTTTACAGTTACGTTTTGGTTCACATAGATTTTATGGGTGCTCATCGTCTAGACCCATCAAAGGTCTGTGAGCTGTGCCTGCAGCGTGCACATTTCGCTGAGAAGGATTGTGCACTTATTCCTGGGGAAATTAAAGACGACAGAAAATGGAAGAAGGATGTAGTTGCACATGTATCTGCCATGGTTTCACTTGCGAAACCATGTTTGCTTAATCTGCTCTGATAGGTTATGTTTGAGTTTGTGCTTGAAACTGAAAGGAACATTTTGCACAAAGATTAAAATGATGTCGTTCATTTACTACAGTAAAAGTCTTTGAGAAACAGAGTGAAAGTTAACAAACCAAACGTCATTATTCACTGATAAAAATAACCTTTGACCCAACAGGGCGATAGCACCTTAATTTTTTATGACTCTTATTTACATGTCACCTTGTTTACATTGTTCTTTCTCACATTACTTTTCATTCACTCAAATTTCACCACCACGTCACTTTTTTTGTCACTTTTACACCTGCGAAACACACACTTGTCAAACAAACGCACCCAAAACCCGCTAAATATTTTTAACAACTTAGTCCCTCTTTATTTCTGAAATCATTTCATTTGTCGTGTGTCTTGAAGTTGTGTATTATCTATGAGCTGTGCATTATACAGACTGCAGGCTAATGTACTAAAACAAGCCTGGTGCATTTTGCATGAGATTGTTTGTTTTAATAAGAATCACAAGATCAAGAATCATCTTCTTGTGGCCTTAATTTCCCCATAGCCGGATTGTGGTGTGAATACATTACCGTGTGATCCCTGAGAAATATAAATTGCTAAGACATTGCTCTTTCGGGGCTGGGGAGATTTAATGGTGTCCTTATTTTTCACATTTTTGTTATAACAGCTTTCATATGTCGGTCCTTAAATTACTAAGGGAAAAACACAGACAATAGAGTACAAGTACAGAGATACTAGGACTACAGTACTCATGCAAAAGAAGTAGAAAAGTAAAAGGTACGGTTTTACACATAGAAAATATGGGTTTACTATGGGATCAGTTACCCGCCACAAGTATTGTGGTCATGGTTTGAAAAATAATGAGCGTAAATAAAAAAATTGAAAACACGTGTAAAATAATAGCGCAAAAAACTAAAAAACAAATGCAAACAACAAACAATGCGGTCACGGATCGAAAAGTAATAAGCGTGAATCCAAAATGTTAACACGTTTACAATAGTTCTGCATAAAACTTGAAACATGAATTCAACATTTTCCAAATCACAAACAAAATCAGGTTTCGCTCATATTTCTTTTTTTGTCCGTGCTTACGGTCTTTTCCCCTTTGCTCTCGTTTCCACTTTCTGCGCTTGGTTTTCTAAATGCTGCAGTTCAAGTTTCATGGTAATTAGGGCGGGCTTCGGCGTCACCATTGGTCCACTAGTTCTAGATTGACAGCTCCTCCTCTAGCCAATCAGTCAACGAGGGTGTTGACGTCACCATCTAGCCAATCAGTCAACGAGGGTGTTGACGTCACCACAAACGCGACTCGCTCGCGGCATACCTCTCTGAAGGTGGATTATATCCATCAGCTGCAAATCGCGGACAACCACAGGTAATTAAACATCATTATATCATTACTGAGTGTCAGATACACTTCTTATATCTGTAATGAGTTCGCTCTGCCAGGCTTGTTGTGTCCAGTTAGCTGGGTTTAGTCAGCGGTACTATAGTTTACAGTTACTCTTATTAAATTATTTAAGATTGTTGTGTATTTAGAAATAATGACTGTATTGTTGTAAATGTGTGATGTCGTAGCTCATGAGAATGATAATACCATGTATATCTTAATTTAGACGAGCACATCATGCAGCGTCTTTGTATTAGCACCTATTTTATTATTGCTCCTGTATGACATATTGTTAATTGCTCCCTGAAACTCTTTGTAAGTCACTTTGGATAAAAGCGTCTCCTAAATGTAAATGTCTTTTCTCACAGTAGTGCATTAATTCAGTAATAAGTGCTAATTGAACGTATTGTTACCAGGGAACAGATTTGTTTTGGTAATTTTTTCGGATGCAAGGAATTACATAAAACAGCATGATATTACACTTGTGTGTACCTAGGAAACAGTTACAACATTTAAAACATGTATTTCTTTTATCCTAGGACCTTTAGGAGCAAGACAGCGCTTGAGGACTCATTGGGGAGCAAAACACTGGAGTAACAGTCCATCATGTGGATGAGTGTATGCCGTCAGCTCAGTTCAGAACTAATAAGCAAATCTCAGATATTTATTTAGTGTTCAATTTTGTGACACAGCCTGTTGATACTTGAATCTTAAAGCCCCAGACTATAACTGTTATAATTTCTGTCATTTAACGCCATTATAAATGTGATTATGCTTAGCACAAAGAAAATAAAAACTGTATATACAAATTTTTGTATACTCAATAATATATTAGGAAGTGATGTATAAATTAACACCTTTTGCCTGAAAATAAAATAAAAGCAAGTCACTTTCAGAATGCTTTATTAAATTAATGCAAAAGACTTACAGTATTGGTTAACAAAGAGTGACCAATAATAATGGAAAATACAATTTTAGGAAATTTCCACACGACAGCAATGATATCTATATTAAATCAAAAGTAACTCAAATTTTAAATAAAATGGAAAAAATAATATAATGCAAATATAACAGTCTTTAAGAGAGTGAGGTGAGACAACCAAGTCTACTACTTAAAAAAAAAAGCAAACAGTGTATAATTTAGCAAACATTTAGTATATAATACAATATAGAAACATTAATAAATGAAAGACAAGTATTAAATCGGCAAGATAATTGTCTTTTGGTGGTTCTAAATTTCACATTTGTCCAATAAATGCTTGTAAAAAGCTTTCAACTTTATCGGTTAGCTTTCTGAAACTCTTGGTCATGACATAACATTGATCGGAGTTCAAGTTTAGTTAGCAGCTTGTTCTTACTGAAATTTATAGATTCGCTTTAGATGAAATTCACAGATCCACTGCACTCAATAAATGCTAAAATAGCGTTTGAGTTAGCGAATTTTAAATATAGTATACAATGCAAAGCCCAGCTCTACGTTTCTTAATGTTAATATAATTAAAAGTAGCTCATGATCTTCCTCTTTACCAAAGTTGTGGAACTCTCTCTTGCACTGATTTCAGGAGAAATGTGGCTGAGGATGTTGTCAACATCTTCTGGAAAAAATGCAAGTCGACAGAATTATAAACTGCTGTTAAAAAAACATTGCTTGTAAAGAAATGTAACTTACTGTGTTGTTTCTTGCAGAGATCCTTTCCATAATCGTGTCCAGCAATCCATACAGGCCACGCACTGATGCAACTCAGAATGTTGCATAGGGAATAACTGCTTTGTAAACAATTTTAGCACAAGGTTGCAACGTAAAATAAAATGGGTCTATTTATGAAAGCATTGCAATAACATTTATTTAGTATTTAAAGGACAGTTAACCTGGATAATGTTTATTAATGATAGATGGTTACCAGACAGAATTTCTCAACAGTAGTCAACTAATGTAAACTTCACCCGTTAGAAAAGATGCTAATGTTACATGACGTGCAAATCTAAATTAGTTAAGATATGCATGGTATTATCATTCTCATGAGCTAGCAACATCACGCATTTACACCAATTCAGTCTTTTTCTAAATATACAGCCAATAATCTTAAATAACTCAATAGAATAACTAAACGATAGCACCGCTGACTAAACCCAGCTGGGCACATGTCAATTTAACGGACATATGGTCGAATCGGACAACAAGCCTGGCAGAGCGAACTCATTACAGATATAAGAAGTGTATCTGACACTCAGTAATGATATAATGATGTTTAATTACCTGTGGTTGTCCGCGATTTGCAGCTGATGGATATAATCCACCTTCAGAGAGGTATGCCGCGAGCGAGTCGCGTTTGGGGTGACGTCAACACCCTCGTTGACTGATTGGCTAGAGGAGGAGCTGTCAATCTAGAACTAGTGGACCAATGGTGACGCCGAAGCCCGCCCTAATTACCATGAAACTTGAACTGCAGCATTTAGAAAACCAAGCGCAGAAAGTGGAAACGAGAGCAAAGGGGAAAAGACCGTAAGCACGGACAAAAAAAGAAATATGAGCGAAACCTGATTTTGTTTGTGATTTGGAAAATGTTGAATTCATGTTTCAAGTTTTATGCAGAACTATTGTAAACGTGTTAACATTTTGGATTCACGCTTATTACTTTTCGATCCGTGACCGTGTTGTTTGTTGTTTGCATTTGTTTTTTAGTTTTTTGCGCTATTATTTTACACGTGTTTTCAATTTTTTTATTTACGCTCATTATTTTTCAAACCATGACCACAATACTTGTGGCGGGTAACTGATCCCATAGTTTACACGTGAAGAAGAATGTTGTCGCTATACCAATCTGACTTACTCTGAACACTGACGTTAACTTCAAGTCGGTCAGTATCCCAGGCAATGTGCTGTGTGTCCCTCGTGGCTCCTGTTCAAGTCCATTAAGCAGTCAGTGAAATTCAGTTCTCCACAAACTCAAGATGTCTACTGTATATTACCGAGCTGAAATTGTGAAGTAGTCATGCATCGCTCTCTGTAATGTCTTAAAGGGATAGGTTGTTCAAAAATGAAAATTCTGGCTTCATTTACACATCATTTAACTACCACAGTAGGAAAACAATTGTAGCCTATATATATATATATATATATATATATATATATATTGTTTTTGTTCTGTTTAACACAAAATTAGATATATTAAGGAATTAAGGAAAGCAAAATGATGAAAGGTAAGTAAGCCGGAGTCCATGCACAAACACTTTCTCTCTTCATTTCCATTTTTCTTTTTTCTGTTCTGCTGTCCCTCCTTTTTTTACTATTCACAGTCCAGTGGACACCGGGACACCTCCATGTGCCTGTCCCAGAATTCCCCACTCACCCGGCCTGAGCTGTGGGACCTTTAAAGCTTGTCAGGCAACAGCACTTCACATGTTATATTGATAAATCTCTCCTCCCGTGAACAGAATGAGAGGCGCTGTCACAGCATCTCAGTATTCCCCATGTACATGGCATCAATACGATGGATTTGTTTGGTTTGTCCATTAGTGAAAGCTTTTCCCAAGGAAAGTTTGGCAGGGATGGCTGAGGTGAAAGATTAAGAAGAGAAAGACGTAACGCAGTTAGTAATATTTTGCTGTTTTATTAAGCCCCTTGACCACCGTCTGGTATTCTACGCTAGAATCCTCCCTTTGGACTTCCCCCCTAAATACATAATATTAAACTCATACCTGCCCAGCCCCCATTTCAATTTATGGCAATTCTTACTTACTTAATTAATTAATTAATTTCACATTTCACATGCAACATTCATAACTCAGGTATGCGGTCTTTAAAACAATGCACACTTGGATGGGAGCGTTTGCATCAATCATGACACAACAGAAGCTGCGGGCGAGATGAAAACAGTACCCTTGAAAAAGCGGTGCACATCAGAAGCGCACATGGGAGAGTCTGTATAGTGCACTCAGCACATACTTTACAATCTTAGATGCCACTTCTGGTTTGTGTCATCGCTGAGTTGCTATGGACAGACTGTTTTGCTGGAAATTAATTCAGGACATGGAGTCTATTTACTGACCTGTAACAAAGAAAGTGGCTTTTATAATGACTTTCAGATGTAGGTTTGAAAAACCAAAGGACACAGAATTGTCATTGCTGGATGGAAAAGGGTGTTCTTTCAGGTCTTTTCTGGATAGGGGCATTTATGTAATCAGTTTACCTTGAGACACATGGATTCTTTGTACATTTACATGTATTCACCTTGCAGGTGCTTTTATCTCACTTACAGTGGAATTCAAAATAAACATTTGATCTTAAGGATCTGTTAAGGTATTCGGACAATCAAATCTGTACAAAAAATAGTTGTCGGCTGTAACCCTTTTAAGGTGAGCTGTTGAAGATAAACTAAAATGTTAAGATCCCAAATGGACCATGGGATTCAATTTGATGTAATAAAATTGTCTTTCTATAACGTTTGAAACAATATTTAAGTCCTGATTTTACTGAGGTTCCTATGTAGACATCTTTTGTCAGTCTTGGAAGTACAATCTTGTTAAAGAAATCTTGCAACTAGGCTAACCCAAACAGTTCCTCAAAAACGAACACAACAATTCGATTGCCCGTCAGGAATGTTGTTCTTCGACCAATAAGGATGTTGGCACACGAACTGTAAAATGAAGTTTACAGTAAACAATCTAGTTCTTGTTTTAGAACTGAATCATACTGCTATGTCAAGGCTCTTGACTAACTTTTTTTACTAGGAACTCTGTAGCCCCTGACTGAAATTTTTAGGAGCGCAAGCAATACATTTAGGGGAACACCTTAAATTTGCCTGCGATGCAGTTCTTCAATTATTTCCCCCAAAATAACTATATTACTGATACTGACAAGTTACTTGATGTTTCTGCTTATTTAAAAAGAGGCAGATTCTACAGAGAAGCTTTGTTATTGATTGGTGCTAAATGGTAATCAACAGATAAATGACGTGTCCTGCACTCCTCCACGGTTAGTTTAGTTTTAAATGTGTGTGTTTAAACTTGTCAATGACCACCTGGAGTGTGCACGTCCGCGCCAGCCGGAAACATCAGTGACGCGAGTGACCCGCGCAGTTGATCATCACACACAGCCTGCAGTGGTGGCTGGTCGCGTTCTACTTGTCTTTCCACATGAAATAACAACTAGAAGAAATTCCAAATTTGCAGGTGGCACATGATGCAAGTACTTGTATGTCTCAAATGTAGTCGAAGTCTAATGCCCTGTATGCTGGTTATTGTTTTGAAAAGTATCACGAGTACTTTATCAAGATTTTCATTTTAATGATAGTTTTTTATGACAAAAATCAAAGTGGCTTGGGTTGTTCGGTGATGTCCATGATCTTAGTGTAAGACACCAGCCCTCGGTAGAAAAAGACTGAAACAGCAGATCTTCATTTGAACATTTTTCCAGAGGTCATGTCTGGCAGAAGGTCTCTAAAATATTTACAACATCTACCACACAGATGCTCAGAAATGAGCAACAATGAAGCATCGGTCACTAGCCTTAGGGAACAGCTCCAATTTATTTGTGTTCTTTTTTTCATAAACAACATAAAGGTCTCAATAAAGAGGCACTTGTAACAGCTTTCACAGGGTCTATATATTTCTAAAACCAGCGAATTACAAGTCAGGACTAATTCCATATGTTAGGGATATCAGGATTGCGCTGTTAAATCTAATACAAGACTAAAATGACACAGAGCTGCGTATGTGATCTGTGTCACGCCTGCAAAAGTAAAAAGGAAAAGCTGCATTTTTGTCAGCCTTTGATGTAACACATTAAGAAGGTGCTTCACGATGCCATCGAAGAACCGCGCTTGGTTATAGTGATCCTTTAACATTCGAAGAACCTTTCTTTTTCTTTAGACTATTAAAAATAAATAACAGTTATTTTAAGACATTTTGATTAAATTGTGCTTTTGTAGAGATGTAGATACTCAACATAACGCTGTTTTAATAATAATAATATTTTTTTGTATATGGCACCTTTGCAGAGCTCAAGGACACTTTACAATAAAGGCAAACACTAGTACAAAGAAATACAGACATCAGAGAAACAGAAAACACCAAGCGCGGCTTATGAGAAATAATCAGAAGATATGTGAGTATGAGTAATGTTTCGAATTCAGACAAGTTATTTGCACAGAAAATAACTTTATAATGTTCATAGTGCATAGTGATCTGCGGGATTTTCAGGTTCTTGGCAGGACTGTCATGACAGGCAGCACAGGAGCGACACAGAAGTGTCATTGTGGCACTGATCAGTGTCACATCTTCCACACTAGTGATAGGTTGAGAAGAGAGTGATTTTTTTGCTCTCTCTTTCTCACACTCTTCCTCTCACTTCCTGTCTCTCTCTATCTCTCATTTTCCCTCATGACAGGGGTTTGTAAATAAGGTTGAAATAAATTCAGTATGGGCAAAATAACAATATCATTTCTACACCTCTCTGCCTTTTCTCTCCTCCACTTTTTCTATGACACTATAAGCAGGGCCAGATTAACACTTCACTGTACCATGGGCAACAATATTCAAGGGCCCCATCATCACAACCCCAGGATCACCATAATCTGGCAAAATACAGAATAAATTACAGTAATACAGTCAATATACAAAATATTTCAATAACTAACTGACATCAAATGCATTTTGATGTAAAGATGTGCAAATGTTCTTCGAACTACAAATGCACCACTCTTTACATTGCAATGTTCTCTTGTCAAGACCCCTCAGTCATTATGTTATGAAATCAAAACACATCGGCATCAGTATAATCTGGCAAAATTGACCCACTACATATTCACAAAAAATAAATAAGCAACGACTTTCAAAGCATCCAATATTTATTTAACAACACCTACTCCAAACACAAATGCATAGAATTTATAGCGCCATCACAGAGGAAGTTCACAGACAAGACAAAAACAAAAATCCATTGAATCCATCTCCTAGAATCAAGTAGCATTTTGGTCCTCAGCTCATTTTAAACAGAAACCACCCTGTCACCTCAGAATGCAATAGGACTATCAAGTTATAGCGCAATATGAATATTTTGAAATCTGCTGTTTTCTCGCAACAACAATAAACAAACAAAATTAACAGCATTTTCATGGCTCCACCACAAGGAAAAAATGTATCAAATGCAGTATCATCTGCTCCTAAACTCTTTTGAACTTGTTTTAAAACAGAAAACAACCTGTCACATCACAGTTCAACAAGACAGGCAAGGGTTAAACATTTCAGTGCAATATAATTGCAAAATAATCTGGCAAAATACACAATTTGAATCCTAAATAATGGGGAAGAGCATGTTTAAATTTGAAATGCTTGATTTCATTTGGCAAACACATTTTACACGAGCATTTTGTAGAGCATTCGACGAGCGGTTCAGAGGGTGGTTAGACTCGAGACCCATCACCGCTTTCCTCACTGATCGCACTCGCAGCAGAATCCGGGTCGTAGGTTGAAGATGCTGCTGGGGGCTCTTCGCTCTCGGGGCTGTGAACGTTAGCTCGAGCCGGCAGTGAAGAAATGTTCTGGCTAGCTGAGCTGTCCTCGTTGACGGATGGTGCCTTAGCAGACTAGTTGCTAACGTTCCTGATATCCTTCTCCCTTTTAAATTTCCGATTAGCGCTCCCACTTAGCTACTCCATGTTTGCATTTTTTGAGTTGCGTTGTAGCGCTTGCCGTCACGCGACCGGCTCAGTGCACATTGATTGGTGTTACCGCCCGCGGGGCCCTTTAGAGGTCAGGGGCCCCTGGGCAATTGCCCACTTGCCCATATGGTTAATCCGGCCCTGACTATATGTCATGTAATTATGAATTATTACAACATTTTGATCCTGGGTAGAACAGTGGCATGTTGTTTTCATGAATCACATCAGACGGCAACTTCACATTACATTCTCAGTGTTGCCACCAGGGTTGCTATAGCGGAAATTAATGGTAACTTTGCTTCTATGGTCAGTTTCCTTATTCAAGATATGTAAATGCAGAGAAGTACTGTATGTTGAAGAGGAGTTCATGTCGACATGTTTACTCCAACCGTCCAATAACAGCACAGTTATATGGAAAAATTCGAATAGAAGAAAATGGCCTTTGTTCAATAGTTCTGTAACAATGTCTCAATTCTAAGGTGGCCAATGTAGAGCCATATATCCCATGAAGAAGAGGAAATGACTGGGAGCAAATGGAAGGCTCCAGAATGGCTTGGACCCTGAAGGTTTTAAAGTGTGTATTAGGGACAAGCAGAGTGAATGAAAGTAAGACAAATTTAAAGGATGGTAGTGAGCCCATTTCATGGCCCAGAGGGAGTGAAAGACTATCCTGCTGCTCGGACTCAGCAGCTTCAAACCGGCTGATGGAAAACAGCCCAACAGGCCCCCGGTGTCCCTCTGTGAACATTCATGTGGATAAGAATATACTATTTACATAATTTCATTACATATGCTCAAGGTGAACTCAACACCTGGTGTTTGAAGGTCAATGGCTGCTCCTTACGAAAGGCTGTGATAGCTTTTGCTATGATTTACAGTGTCAAGGGACATGTTCAGCATCATTCAAAGACATCAAAACAGAACATATGAATCTGTGTGTGTGTGTGTGTGTGTGTTTATGTCCCTCATTGTAAGACCACCATTAACCATTCTGTCATTGGTAGTGGGCATCAGGGGGTGGCATTGAAGACATTTTAGTTTGCTGACCAGCAATGGCATAATTGCACATCAGCCATTACGGAACTACTCAAAATTAGTCTGTGTAAACTTTTTTTTCAACCCACGGGCTGAAATGTTTCTAAGCAGCCGACGATGCCCACGAACAATGTATTTGAAATATGGAAGAGGGAGAGAGTTCCTACTTCCTCTCAATAAACCCGTCCTCCATATGTCCTTTCCTGAGACGGGCTCCCCTGTGGCATCATAATTGAAAATTAAGAATGTTCTGGGCAATAATTAATCTGAGACCTTTGACCCCTGCGGAAGCCAAACCTGCATATCAACTTATGTAGGGGTCAAGAGATACATCTGAGGGAAGACACACACGAGCACACACACATTTTCACCTCGACCTGATAATGTAATGCACCCTGACAGCTTTTTAATTATCGCCCTATCCCAGGTCGTTAAATGATGCTTCCAATATCCTGGTCATGTTTCTGCAGCAGTTAAGTCAGAGGAGTTTCTCATTTGTTTTTAATTAATTATCAGATGAAGTCATAAGGAGCGGGTGGCAGGCTCCACCACGACTCCTTTAAACGTTCATTTGTGAACTTTGTTCTTCATGCAAAAATAATTAAGCGAGTTATTACTCCCGGTTTAATGGGGGAGCACGGAGGGGCTAGAAAAAATTAGTTAAGCGTGTTTGATACAGCAGGATAGGGGTTTCAGAATGAAAAATTTAGTCAATTAGTTATTTATATGAATTCAATCCCAAGGAATCCACTAACAGTAATCATGGACTACAGAAAGAATTAAAACCTATTGATATGTACTGTATGTAGTGTATGACTTAACATTCTTTAAGACTTTACATTCTTTTACTGCAGTTAGAGTATACATAAGTTTATTTAACATGACATCCAGGCTGCAGAAATGAAGAACCGCCTACTATGCGTTCAGGCTCTTTAAGACTTCCCTCCAGTAACCATAGTTTTTGGTGTAATTTTAGAGACATCTACAACATTTTGCTTGGAAAATAAGAAAACTGTGGGTATTATTCAATAAATAAGTACATACAAATAAATGTAAAAAAACTCATATTGATTAAATAATTTATACTGTATATACATACAGCCGTGGAAACATTTTTAAGACGATAACAACATTATATTTAATTTTTCGGAATATTTATAATTATGTGTTAACTAATAACAATATTTCTCCCAAATTTTCAATAAAACTTTTTTGTCTATTTGCCTTTATTTGCAGAAAATGAACACTGGAGAAACAGGTCAAAATAATAGAAAAGATGCTTTCAGACCTAAAATACTGCAAAGAATTTACTTTTTATATTCACTTTTAAGCTATACAACTGTAATATTTGTACATTTATTTAGGATTCTAGATTTAGCATTAACAAACAATTGGACAAAAAATATGTTACCCCATACATTAATGTTTCTTTTCTGTATGCAGACAATTGAAAGAAAATTAATTTGAGTGGATTAAATATAATGGCAGTACATTATGACATACTGTAAATAATTTTATAGTAAAAAAATATGCATGAAAATGCACAGCAAGCTTCAATTTAAATGTCGAAAAATGCACAACTGACGCTAAAGCATTAAAGACCCTTACATGTCTCATACTCCACATGGCCTGTGTAACACAACTTCATCACTGTATTCTGTGGCTCGGTATCTCTGAAATGCAATTTAAAAATTAGCCACTGAAGCGTGCAGTGTATTACAGTTCTGTTCCACCGCACCATATCGCATTTCTGTCTGTGATCATTACTTTTTGCATGTGAGCGAAGCGGTCTTCTCTTGGTCTGAGCATATACCTCCAAATAAAAGGATTTATCATCAAGACAGTAAGCCGCAGCATTGTATTGGTAGTAGTGATTTATCAGCAAGCGTTAATTGATTCATTAGCAGGGACATTATGTTGCTTTTCTTTGGACAGAGCAAAGAGCAGAGTGTAAGGGAGAGACATGGCCACTCGCTGCAGCTCATTAGCTGCCAAATGTATTAGCTTGAAGCTAATTCCCTGTGGCTGAGAACATAGAGATCTTAATGAGAACATACATATGCCTGTATCCCTTACAACCCAAATGAATTATGGTAGAGAGCAGAGGGCCACAATGCACCCAAAACTTCTGACTAGACACACAGTGCTCACACAAGCTTTGATTTAAGCCCCTGTCTGTTAGTCTTAAGGGTTTTAGTATAGCCTTCTTTAAATGCGACACTTGAAAACGCTCCTTCAAATCCGAGGGTTTTCGCGGATCAAAAGTCCGATCAAAAAGGTGCTTAGTACAGAATCTTTGTCATGCATTTACAAAACTATCGATTGTTGCTTGTTTTACCTTTAATAGTAGGGGTTAAGTTATGCTATGATTTATTGTTTTACACCTTAAATGTAATAAGGTTATGTAGTTACTAATTATTCACATGTGTGGACCGAGTTAATGAAAGTTATTATGGATGGTTGTTAACCTGTGTGTATGTTTTATTATGCAAACGAAAGTTGTAAAACAATTATGAAATGTTTAATGTGAAATGTGGTGAAGCAAATTAAGTATATATTTCAGACAAAAAAAAGACGAGCACAGCGCAGACAACCCACGCAAAGAGCAAACAGGAGATGCATATCTCATCGCAGAGGACTTTAAAAGACTGTGGAAACCTTAGCAAAGTTCCAACTGATGACATCAGACTGAATCCATAGACTGCTTGGCTATAAAAGACCAAAGAGAGAAATGCCTAATAGATAATGTTTGACCAGTGTACCTAACCTAAGAATAATAAAAAGAAATGTGAAATATGTACAGGTTAAATAGACACTTTTTAAACAGTCAATATATGCTTGTACATGAGTCTACAACAGTAAACCACATCTTTACGATTCTGATAAATGTGTGTGCCTCTTCACAGCTACAGTAGGCGCCACATTGCATAGCCAGATAGAGACCACATAGTTTCACGTAACCTTCATACTGAAGGTCTGGGAGGTTTGTATATTTCATTGGCCAAGGCCCGCCCAAGAGACCATATGACTGAAGGGAAGCAACCAATCACGTTTCATTTTGTGCCGCATCGTGTTAAGAGTTGTGAAAATGTCCCCGCAGTTACAGACTGCTGTACATTCACGAACGTGTCAAAAGTTAACTGCAACATCATATATCAGTTTACGCTGTGAACCTCACATACTTTTTAGAATAGAATTTAGCCTTTGAATTCTTATTGCAATCGATGTAAACACGGCAGCTTACTTCGATCAGACGGCTTTTACAAGTGGACCATTAATGCGACACGCATGTCTCCCAGATGACGCCTTCAAACTTGCTGAAGTCTTGCCTTATGCATCAGATGTTTACTACATATATTATGGTTAAAATATGGTCGCTGTAGTGAAATAATTTACAATATGACAGACCACGGTTAAACCATGTAACTATATAAGCTTGAAAGATTTTTTCAGTCCAATCCTAAATTAAAAAGTAGTAGCTCTGTGAACTGAATAACTTTTTCAGAGTCCTTTCATGCAGTTTAATTAATAGTTGTCCAGATGAGCTGGACTACGAGCTTTTTCAGTTTCAACCCTAATGTAAATTTTATATATATGGCTATACAGCTTAAGACTCTCTTTACAGTTTAGTCTAGTTTGAGGCACCCTGCTGCATCAGTATAACAGATTCCCCGCTGTTTTATTTTAGCGTAGTCTCAGACGCCCTGCAGTTTCAGTATAGCATAATATCAGTTCGGGTTGCTAAATTGCAGAGAATGACAGGATCATTCCTCTGTCAACCTGTTGAGGGCTTTGCCAGATCTCATTTTGTTGCCGTAAACTCTGTGGCATTGTCTATTTGGGAATTTAAAGGTAAGACATTCTTACAGTAAACAAGAGCGTGATACTTTGGGCTGTGTGTGTCCGCCAAGCAGTTCGATCTCAACTATATGCTTGCCATAAGTACTGTGATGATACAGTAGCTTCTCCTGGATGGGGTCACTTTAGGCCAATTTCCCACCCTCCCTTCCATAAACATAGTTTTTCACACAACAATCTCCCTCAGAGCGTCAAGAGCGGTGTAGAAAGGGATGTTGGTTGAGACTGAGAAGTGTGTAGCTAAGAGAGAGAGGAATAAAAGCCAAGGCAGGGACACCCAGTGAGAGCACGCTGCGTTTTGAAAGAAAGGACAGGAGGTTGATTAATTAATTTTCTGAAAGGCCCGACATTTGGGCTGCAAAAGGCTCAGCCGCCTGTTGTTGCGCGAGCAAGGACAACTATGACAACAACAGCAGTCTGAATCTGAGTGATATGAGGCCATTTGCCAAATTGTTTAGAAACGTTTGAAACCAGGAGAAATTGAGTTGTCTCTAGAATCATTACTCTCTTTTTCTCCGCCCCAACGTCCCAGAAAATAAAAGAACAGTTGCAAATATGCGTATAAAAATGTACACGTTGAGTGGCAAGCGCTTAAACTACTCAGAATGCCATCTGTCCTGAATACGCCTGTTTTGAGAGTGCAAGTCTTAATGAAATTACACATCCCTTACAGCTGGCAAGTTAATAACATTAGTATATTTTCTGCTAATTAGTTCATATAGATGTTGACAAATCAGTGCAATGATGAAAATATTAATATACAAATTGCTCCATAATTCTATAAATTGTGTGATTCTCTGAAGATGGCAGGGAAAGACAATTATCTTTTTCATGGTCTGAAATGAAGTGAATCGTAACTATCGATTTATTACAGTTGGTTGCTTGTAGTTCATTTGTAAGCATAATAATTGTCTGAGTGTGCCTTTCACTGAAACATTATTATGTAGTCTATTTGTGATATATAATTTTTTTTACTGAAGGCCCTATATCACATGCTTTGACAATGTTGTGGTTACATAAGGTGGTGATTGCCATAGCAATATTTTCAAATGGGTGTCTAAAAAGTAAATATAGCAAGTATCCTTGAGTGTAGATTTGGGTATGGATGGTACAGGCATGTTAGGATATTACTGAATAATCCTTTCCAATATTTCTAATAATCATTGCTTTAAATATTTAATGTTTCTAAGCCATTTCTTTTATTTGTGAACAAAAATGTAAAAACATTTCCCATTATAAATGTAGTTAACACGAGGGAGTGCTTGTCGCCCTGACTGCCATCTCTGAAGCAATGTAGTCGGGGGCTTTTTCTCCATCCTCAGACCAGTGGTGCCCTGACCTTGAGTAATGAGAACCATCTCTAGAATGATCCGGCCCACTTGGACATGACAGTGTTCAATCCGGTCACTCGTTCCCCGGACCCCTATCAGCTCTGGTCGCTCTAATGAGAAAGAAGAGAGGGTTCTACTAACAAGCCATTTCATCAATGTGAGCAATGAGCTGACAGAGTGGATCTCTCTTTTGACCTACCTACAAAAAAAGAGAGTGACCAAGAGAGAACAATCAAATGAAGACCCACTGCGGGAAGAGTGTTGGATGGTAACACAGACTGCCCAAAATCCTGTATCAATATGATTCTGTACTTTCTGATTAGAACCATAAAAAATTATTAGGAATAATTTTATTTTGCTTCATATTATCAGAGATAGACTTTTTAACATACTATATAAAAATCATAAATTATATTAGTCTAAAAACCATAAAATGTCAGATTATGGTTTAATTAGTTGCCCTAATGTGAAACACAAAAAAGTATATATATATATATATATATATATATATATTGAGAAAACATGTTCTCATACATTGGAAGTCAATGGGGGCCAGTGTTGTTTGGTTACCAACATTCTTTAAAATATTTTCTTTTGTGTTCTACAGACGAAAGACATTTTTTTCATTGGTATGAGGGTGAATACGTGATGAAGAAGTTTGAATCATGTGTGAACTATACCTTTAAGCTTTCTAAGATATAGATTTTTCTGTATTTGTTATTTTATAATACATTGTACTGCTTTATTTCATCTAATCTGTCTCTTTTTTGTTATTGCCGAAGTGAAACGAAATTGGAATTGCTTTGCAGAGGAAAAAGTGCTTTAAAAAGTCACCTTCCTTAAAACAAAGGACACACACCTGCTTAACATTATCATGCTGGCCAAATCCAGTCACACTCTGATGTGTAGCCGCATGATTTCACGGTCTGCATTGATAGCACAAATCAAATTTAAAGGCGTGTTGCCCAGACAGATTAGAAAAGCGCAGTCCACATTTAATCTCAGCCGAGGCGTCTGTGTTGCCATTAAAATGGCCGAAAATGAAACGCCTCAGGTTGACTTCTGGGAATCACAATTATGTGACAGCAGTAAACAAAGTTTTTTTTTTTTCGCTTTCCTTTATCGCTCTGTACCGTTTTCTTTTTACATTCATCAATCCTCCTGTCTAAATTACATGAAATGTTTTATTTATGCAAACAATATTTAAATAGCTGAGTAATCATATTTTTATAATATTTGAATGTTGCTAAATACTCATCATATTCAGCGGTCAGTCGAAACGAGCATGACTGTCCTTTCTTTTGGGTCTATTTGTAGGACTTCAGATGGCTGTAGAGGCCAATCCTTGATCCGCATATTTTGGTGCAATGTGAACAGGAGAGAGTGGTCATTTTTTATAATGGTTGAGCCTTATTATATTGCGACGCCGTCAATTTATCTCTGCGGCACGGCAAAGTTCTATTTCATGATTTCCTGCACCATTCTGAACGGATTTCTTCCAGGAACTTCTGTCCAGTGCAAAGTGTTCCCAGTAGCTCAAAGTAATATGGGATTTCTTCAGAATGGCCTTAATATTGTACTTATAACATTTATTTTGTCCAGCAGTTGCTCGACTACCTTCCTTCGGCTGGGAGTACAGTATTTGTTTGGGGATACATGTATTGGGAATGTGCATGACATGGCCCGTCCATGTCGATACTGCATCATAGTAATGGTGATTCTGTTCATGTTGGCTTACTCCAAGATGCTGATGTTAGATTGTCTGTCCTTCCAGCTTATCCTCAGAATCTTTCGTAAAGATCTTTGATGGTATTGTTCCATGGCTCTTAGATGCCTGCTGTATGTGGTCCACGACTTGGCTCCATACAGCAGGGTGGGAAGGACAACAGCTCTGTAGACCAGAAGTTTTGTTTAGGCAGAGAAGTCTCGATTTTCAAAGACTGTTCTCCTGAGCCTGGCATAGGCCCCATGACACAACTCGGATGATGGTTAACCTCAGAGTCTATGTCAGCTTTTGAGGAAAGAATGCTGCCGAGGTAGGGTAAGTGGTCCACGTATTCAAGAGTGGTGTTGTCCACTTTTATGTTTGGTTGATGGCCAGCTGGTTAGGTGGAGATTGATGTAGGACCTGGGTGTTCCTTATGTTAAATTTTAGACCCTGGGCTCTGTACGCTTTGGCAAAAGCATTCAGAATGCCCTGAAGGTCTTCTGCAGACTGTGCAGCGATAACATTGTCATCCGCGTACTGTAACCCTGTTATTGTGGTGCAGTTGACTTTGCTCTTGGCCTTAAACCTGTTAATGTTGAAGAGTCTGCCCTCGGTTCTTTACATGATTAGAATCCCCTGTGGTAGCTCTTCGCCAATGAGGTGGAGTATGGCTCCAATGAAAATTGAAATGAAAACAGTGTGGGTGCAATGACACATCCCTGTTTGACCCCTGTTTCTATAGTAAAAGGCTCAGACTTGGAGCCGCCATTGCTAAGCACTGTGACTGCCATGCCATCATATAAAAGCCTCATTATTCCGATATGCTTGTCATGACAGCCGTCCCTTGATAGTACTCCACAGGGCCTGGCAGTCTACCATGTCAAAAGCCTTTTTCAGGTCAATAAGAGCCATACATAAAGGCTGCCTTTGTTTACAGAATTTTTCTTGGAGTTGCCGTGCTGTGAATATCATGTCCGCTGTACCTCTGGATGGGCGGAAGTCACATTGTGATTTTGGGAGTACTTCATCGGACAGTGGTAGTAGTGGGTTTGCAAGAATACGAGCAAAAACGTTGCCTGTTGTTGACAGGAGAGAGATGCCCCTGTAATTTCCACATTCAGCCTTGTCCCCCTTCTTTTATATGGTCACTATTAGAGCATCTATGAGCTCTGAGGGAAGTTCTTCTTTTTCCCAAACTTTGAGGAGTAGGGCATAGATGTGGTACAAGAGCTCTGATCCACCTAGGATCTCGGCTGGAAGCACATCCGGACCGGCAGCCTTGTTGTTCTTAAGACTCCTGATGGCGTCTTGAACCTCTATTATAGTTGAAGGTTCCCCCATGTCTTCTCTGATGGGACCCTGGGGGATATGTTTGGTAATGTCAATTTCAGTTGAGCTGTCATTATTAAGGAGATCTCGGAAATACTCTTTACATCGTGGATTAACGGATTCATTGTCCTTCAACAATTCCTGACCGTCCTTTGAGCGCAGAGGGTGTAGGCCACGATAGCTTGGACCATAGACGCCCTTAGTAGGACTGAAAAATCCCCTGCTATCACCAGAGTCTGCCAGTCTCTGGATTTCAAGAGCCCTTTCTGTCCACCAAGAATTTATCAGCTCCCTTATCCATCTTAGGACATCTGACTTGGCTCTGGAGTGTGCCAGCCTTTTGGCCTTGCAAGTTACATCATTTTGCCAGGCACAGAAGGCTTTCTTTTTCTTGGTTATGATTTGCTCTATTTCGGTGTCATTCTCATCAAACCAGTCCTGGTGTTTTCTGGACTTGTTCCCAAGAGTGGTTTTGCAGGTTGCAAGGATGCTAGATTTTAACCCGCTCTAGTGCCCTTCGATGTCATCAGGGTACTCTTGTTGGAGGCTATCGCTAAGAGAGGCCTGAAGTTGCTGCAGGGGGCAGTTTCATCAAGGCAGTCAAGGTTCAGTTTTGGTAGTTACTTTTTTTTGGGATTCTCCTCTTCCTCTTGAGTTGGATTGACATTGTGGAGCGGATGAGGCAATGATCTGTCCAGCAGTCATCTGCACCAACTATGGCCCTTGTGATATTCACGTCACAGCCATCCCTGGCTCGTACAATGACATAGTCAATGAGATGCCACTGTTTGGAGCGCGGATGTCTCCAAGATGCATTATATTAGTTTTTCTGACGAAAATGTCATAGTGATGGTGAGATCATGTTTAACACAATTGTTGAGAAGCTTTTCTTTCCTATAGTGCCCTTCCAGAGGTGTCGATCCCTGCCAACCCTGGCATCGAAGTCTCCATGGAGAATAATCATATCTTCCTTGGGGGTTCTCGACAGTGTCTCGTCCAAGCAGGCATAGAGGTTCTCTTTTCCTATTCAGAGACTATGGTGGGGTGTAGGCGCTCACAACCGTTGCTATCTGGTTGTTGTCAAGCTCCAGACGGATGATCATGAGACGATTTCTAATCCCCAGTTCAGTTGCCCTTTGTCTGCTAGCTGGGTTTCAGAGAGGGCAGCTAGGTCAATCGGGTATCTTCTCAGTTCTCTAGCGATGATTGCGGCTCTCCTCTCCAGTCTATCACTGGTTACACTATCCATCAGGGTGCGTACATTCCAGGCTCCATGTTCATAATTTTGTGTTTCTGACCGCAAATGGTGATCCCACCAGACACGGTAATCCAGTCAGGAGATTTGAGGCAGATTTTTTTAGGGCACCTTTTCTAGCCCCTTCCCCATGTGGGGTGAGCAGGGTGGATCCTAAAGAGGGCTGCTCAGTCGTGGGTGGAGCTGCCGAAGGACTCTTTCTGCCTCATGCCAAGAGCCCAGCGAGTCCAACACTCACCGCCTAGTGTGTCAGTTTATGACTAGGGCTCCCAGACTCACTAATACTGTATAATGTATTTGATCTATTTCATTTAAGATTCTGCACGTCCCATTTAATTTGATACTATATTCAGGGGTACGATTAACTTAGGGCAATATAGCTCGAGAGTGCAATTTAAAAAAAGCGCAGATGAGACATTTCCGCAGGTGATCCACTAACAAGGCACATATTAAAAAACACAGGCGCAATATCTCATTCCCATAATTACCAATGCTATCTACCAAGAGCAGCACATATTAGCACAGCGTTTAAGACCAGCTTTTTGGCTTTAAATAAAGCCACAAATACCAATACAATGACAAGCGCCAAACCTCGCTTTTAGGTGTATCTATTTAGCTTACAGCTAATCAGACAGAATGAGATGTATTTTCCAGCATTTTTCAGCACAAACAGCAGATCGATCCAAAGTGATGTGTGCAAGACTCCATGGCAAATAAAGAAAGGTTAAAATAAGCCATGTACGGATGGTTTCAGTAATATGATAAACCCATGCTTGGCAAAGTAGCTCCACTCCCCCAGTAAGGAACACAAGTACAAATGTCACAAGCAATTACACACAAAGCATGACAAAAGAGTATTATCATGCATAGCTGTGTAATGACACTAGCATTGATGCCTGCCGGGCAGACAGAAGAGGATTTGAGAGACTGCACAATGTATCGCCCTGTGGAGTGAAGCCAGTCTTGTTAAAATGCTTAAAAAATGCTTAAAAAACAGGCAACATGCAAAAACAAGTGGCAGAATAAATTGGAGCTACGGACGTCACTGGGAAATGGAAGTCTGTTATGCAAACTCATGCATGACCCCAATGTGCCATTGCAATAGAATAGAATTATTTTT
The DNA here is from genome assembly GCF_947034865.1 of Barbatula barbatula. Classification (NCBI taxonomy): domain Eukaryota; kingdom Metazoa; phylum Chordata; class Actinopteri; order Cypriniformes; family Nemacheilidae; genus Barbatula; species Barbatula barbatula. The sequence continues at coordinate 11,235,382 of NC_136783.1, forward strand.
ACACCGCACTGTGTGTCTCTCTCTCTCTCTCTTTCTCTTTTGCTTGCACTCTGTATCTGTCTATATACTGTATTTCACTCGCCAGACACATATGATTTTAGCATGCATGCATAATTTGGAGCAGATAAGTGGCAGCTGAAGCATCATGCCCATTAATAAATGAACAGCATGTGTGATGCCAGAGCTCTGATTGTTACATATTGCACAGGCTGGAGGAGACAATGAAAAACTGTAGAGCTGATAGGAGTTTAGTACTGTGTTCTGTTATTTTTTTAGACTGAAACTCTTTGGCCTGGTTTGACATTTAAAGGGTGATGTAGTTTTTGATGTAGCATTTGCATATCAAATCATGCTGTTGTTTTCTGTGGAACAGAACATTTAAATGTTTTAATAATCATGACTTGGCTTGTGCCATATGATACTTCAAAGTGATCACATCTGTCAAGCTCCAAAAAAGAAAAAAAACTGCATAAATACAGTCTAACCGACTCCAAGACTTCTGAAGCCATATTAAAGCTCTGTGTGAGGAAAAGGTTATCAATAAATAATGACTTACATTTTGGTTGGATTCTCAGACAAACCACTAGACTAAAAAAACATATAGACCACTTTGCAAGATGTACACAATGGTCCGGCAGCACTCCCCTTTCTTATTTAATTAAAATAATTCTCACAAAGATATGATAAAATCTTAAAGATATTTGTCTAATATTTTAATTTGGTTGTTCTGTGCAGTGTTAAAAAACTGAAACTGAAAAAAGTTATTTTGAACCAGCTGACTAGATTATTGTGTTGTAAAATAGATCTCTGCAGAACATGTAAGGGGCGTTTTCATGGGTGTTTCTCAACCACGCAATCAAAAAGGGCAGAAGCCCCTTTTTTAACTATTAGGTGTTTCTAAACGGGACAGGCATTTTATCATCAATCCAATAACAGTTGGGAATTGTGAATCATCCATTTGATTTTCCGAAGCGAATTAAAGAGATTGAGAAGTTCCGGTTTGAAAACACCCCATAATTGAGAAACTCCCATTTTTACTCTGCAGAGCACCCAGTCTAATTTTTTGGTGAAGTGCTCCTTTAAATTCACACATTTGTTTTCTTTTATTGCTGGCTACGAAACGACATGCTCAGTATTGACCAGCCCATTAACACATTATCCCTCCATACATGCTCTGGAGTTCATGCTTACAGTCATTACAGTATGAGTTTACCATCTCCATTGACTTCTTCTCATCCCATAATGTACCACCAATTACTCACCTCTACGTGACCTCACACAAGCTGCCGTATATATATATATATATATATATATACGTTTTGGTGTGCGCCTCTCTCTTTACAGGCAAGCGATATCAGTCTTGTTCCTTTTTCTGCAGTTTTCTTAATAAGTCCTGTTGTGAAACTCCCAGCAGGCGGAGGTAATTTCATGCTACTGTTAGTATTGATAGTAACTTTGGGTGCTGGGGGCGCAGTGTGACAGCAGGGCTCGTGTCACGTGCCCATGTACAGCTATTTTGTGACACTCATTAAGGATTGATAGAGCCCATTTATTTTGGTGTAATTACCACTTCCATTACTTTTTACGACTAGTCGGGACACAGCAGGGACTGTGTGTACACACAAGCCATTTTTTAGAGTTCAATAAGCAGGTGCAAAAGGCCGCTGGCAAGGTAATGCATGTGTTTCAAAGGATGTAATGTGTTATTTGTCTTGCTTTAGTGCAACCGTGCAAAGCTTTCATACATAAGCGGCAGATATGTTAAGCTTTTGACGTCTAACTCAGAAATGGAATCTTTTGTCAAGAGTACAGGTCTCAGATCCCTAAGGTTATACTTTTCTATAAGGTGCAGGTTACAGTTTTACTGACCCTGTTGCTGGACAGTTTATTCCCTGCTTTTTTCTACTAAATACTATTTCTAGGATTTTACCAAAATAATCACAAATTACGTCACAATTAAGCAAATTGTAAATTTTTCTTATACATTCTGTCATGAAATACATTTAGTCCTTCTGTCAGGAAAAGTAGTTTCAAGCTGAAAAAATCAAGAGCCCGTCTCAAAACGCGGAAAAAATTAAGAGCCCGTCTCAAAACGCGGAAAAGATTAAGATCCCGTCTCAAAACGTGGAAAAATCAAGAGCCCGTCTCAAAACAAGAAAAAATTAAGGGACAGTCTCAAAACGTGGAAAAAATTAAGAGACCGTTTCAAAATGCGGAAAAAATTAAGAGCCCGTCTCAAAACACGGAAAAAATTAAGAGCCCGTCTCAAAACACGGAAAAAATTAAGAGCCCGTCTCAAAACGAGGACAAAATTAAGAGCCCGTCTCAAAACGCGGACAAAATTAAGAGCCTGTCTCAAAACGCGAAAAAAATGAGAGCCTGTCTCAAAACGCGAAAAAAATGAGAGCCCGTCTCAAAACGCGGAAAAAATTAAAAGCCGTCTCAAAAAGCAGAAAAAATTAAGAGCCCGTCTAACCACAATGCTATCGACTCCGACACAACAGACATTTTTTATTAAAATCTATTTATTTACTTTTAGGAAAAATCCTAAAATAATTTTGACCTCAATTTTTTTCAAAGTTTTCGTGTCTTGTCATGCTGTCGGCCCTTTACATTGCTGTTGGATGACTTTATGTCACTCCAGGTTTGATTTTGTTAAAATTCACTGGACTGGAATGGCCACAATATATCTCGAAATGCTGATTAAATTAAAATGTGAAATTCACCTTAATTTTTTCTCCACGGCTGTATATGTAAATAAACAGGCATGACTTCTGTTGCTCAGTTACTCAGCTGTGGCGAGGTCACCGCACCATCTGAAATACATCCAAGCTCTCTGCGATCTGTTCTTCTATTTGCCGCAGGCTATGTTTGTACGTGTGCGTGCAATTTCTCTGATCCAAGCACCCACTGGTACATGTGTCCACTAGCTTGTGTGTTTATTTGTATGTATTTGCACGGTTTGCCTCTCTGGGGACGCAGACTCCAGCTGCGGGGGGGTTGTGGGTATATATAGGGTTTATATACCGAAACGAGGTCAGAGATGTGTAGAGAAATTTTTCATAAGAGGCCACGAGTGGGCGTGTAGTCTAAAAACATGTATGCTATACAGCTGTCAGGAAAATCCAAGAAAGAGCCGCATGTCATGTTCGTTTGCACGTTGCTTGAAGCGATCCATAATGAAAGTGCTATGAGACAGGCGGTAAATTCGCAGCAGGCTGTTCGGTTGATACTATGGACTCTATTTAGCCTCAAACAGCCTCTGTAATGTTGTTATCAATGAACCCTTTGGCTGTTCATACATGTTGTGTTGACTCAGAATCAATGCTGATTCACTCTCGTGGCCCTGGGCTCTTAAGAGCTACTTGAGATTATCCAGCGTGTGAATTTGGGCAGTGTGGCACCATATTTCACGAATGCCCAAATGGGCAGGAGGCACATTCCACAAATAAAGTATAATTTGGTTTGCCATTACATTTTAGAGTCTCAAGGCATGGTGTTACAGACACAAACCATTTGAGAACCATTATATGTGTGCAATTATTAAACAAACATGAAAAGAAGGTTTACACACTACATTTCTTAAATATTTTGACCTCTCCCATGGCAACCTGACTAATGTGGGCTAAATTTATAACTCTGGTAAAAGCTGTTTTGTCTTAAATGTTTTATATTTTATGTATGGTTTATTGCTAGAAGCTCAAAAAGTCTTCTGAGGCTTTAAAGGTCCATGGTTTGAGATTTAGCTGCATCTAGCGGTGAGGTTGCGAATTGCAACCAATGGCTCACTTCACCCCTCCGTTTCGAAGCACTACGGTGGCTGACACAGATCTAAGATATCGTTTTATTTTCACTTTCTTGCTGAAGGAGATCAAGTATTTATGAAACGCATTCTGTAGGGCAAATAACATGGTGAACTGGACCAGCTGTGTATATAGATGGATATCGTTCTTAGGTAATAAAAACATAACACTTCATTATGTCACACCTCTGCAGACATAGTTATATTCAAATTCAGATAACCCATCCATGAAATATTATGTTTGACCTCATGAGGCTGACTGTCAACCCTTTCTTATAGGACTAGTTCACCCAAAAATGATTTGAGAATTTACTCACCTTCATGTCATTCCAAACTTTCGATTTGTATATATTTTGAAGAATGTTGGTAACCAAACAACATTGGCCCTATTGACTATTATTGTATTGACACAAAACAACCAAGACATCTCTCAAAATATCATCTCTTGTGTTTCACAGAAGAAAGACTCATATACAGGTGTTGAACGACATGAGGGTGCTTGGGAACACAACTTTTAGGTTCTGCATCCTTTTTGTGGAAAGTGTCAAGAAGTGCCCCGACCACTTATTTTTTCACAATGTCCATGATACAGGCCTACACAAGCAAAGTGTCAGGAAACTTTTTGCAGCCACAGACCAGACGGGTATGGTGTCAAACCACACCTGTGTATGAACTGGACACAGTAGGGCACACAGTGTTCCCGATCGTGACTGCTATGACAGGCTCTTATAGTGAGAGACCAAGTCTAAGTTTGCTTTTAAATACAAGACGACACACAATAATGCATAATCAACAAAAAGCAACAGTACATATATAACATGTAACATATTTAAGACATGGCATTATGAATGATGGCGGAATGAGAAAAAGCACCCATACGGCAAGCAAAATGCCCCTTAGAGCCCTCAGATTGAACGATCAGAGTTTATCTCGGCGGCCAATACGAGCTGCTAGATGGTTGCAGACGACCGCACGCTCCGTCTTTGTACCGTTCATGCTTCATTTCCCTGCACATTTTTTAGAAATATGTCATGTGAGCAAAATTAATGTCAGCCCAGAGGGAGCAACATGTCTGGAGTTATCTGATGATCCCACAGAGATCAGGAAAAGACTCTTGGCTCCATTTTAAGCGGTGAGAAATGCTTTTGTACTTCTTTTAAACATCAAATGGGCGTCCTCCCTGATTTAAAGATGAGAAGCTTGAATTTTTTTTGCCAGCCCTGAAAGCTGGTGCTATTAAACATAAATGCATCATAACAGCTGCTTCTCATTCTCCTTGATGCCACGTGTTGTTGGGAGAAACATCTGAAGGAGCATCGCTGAAGAAAGACGCCGTTGGATTTATCACAAATTATATTCACAGGCTTGATTTTGAGATTTGTGTTGGTTGATATGAAAAGTCTTCTAGCTGACTCGAGAACAGCCTTTGTTTTAAAATGTTAATGTGATGGAAGAGTGCCTTAAAATCAACAACAATTTCCGTATAAATTATGCCTGTGTGTTGTATAGATTTGCATTAATACGGTAAATATTAATATCTGGTTATTATATCATATTATATCAATCCGCTCTATTTATTTTACACATTTTGTGTTTGTCTGTGGGGATTAATTATCATTTTTTCTAATCTTCTTATCTTAATTTCAATAGCTTCTCTTCAATGAACCATGAGGAGCTGTTATTTACATTCCATCCTCTGGATTTTAACTGAAACGCTTCCAATTGTCTTGTTCTTTTTTCATTTGTTTACTTTTGTTGGAGTTCCTTACCAATTAAGATTGAAATTTTGGAAAACTTCAGAAGAGATGAACGGTTAAAGCATCAGGGGTCTCAAGGCTGCAGTGTACAAGTCATGTTTGATATTACATAGGTATGGTTATAGGCAGATTGATACTTTTTGACTTTGCAATATATTACAGTTTAATGGTTGCCGTTTGAGGACAAGTATTTCTCCATCCCATGGTTTCTCTATATTCTGAAACATGTCATATACAGTATAAAGGCCTTATCACTTTATGAATACCTGTTATTAACCCTGTGATAGATCTGAGACTTGGCTAATTGTCTTTGTTAAAAACCACAGATGCGATTACATAGAATTGCGGGTACAGTATATGACACATTGTGTTATTGACACTTCAATGTGAAAAGAGAGAAAGCAGAATAATCACACATCTCTTTCTGTTATCATAGTCTTGTCTTCTTGTCATATCCTATGGCTCATTATCACTGAACTGTACTGGCTTACAAATGAGCAAATATTTTAGTATCTGTAAGTATCATATAGAAAAATCTAAACGGGGCAATCGTGGAATGATATGGACTGTTTTGTGCTTCATTGTTTTACTGCTTCAATTCGACTAAAAGGGGTATACTAGCTTTTCAATGAAAGGCTCCATTAAAAAGACCCTGTGACCAGTGGGTGATGTTATGTATAAATGAACATGTGTAAATATATACACATGTTCATTTATACATAACAAGAAAAAATAAGTATAAAGTACAACACACAAACAGTAACAGGAAGTGGTTTGTTTGGAGGTAATACTGTATGTGTGAGGGTTATTTGAATTAGTCTGATCTCCTCGCCTGGCTGCTCGTGCTCTGTTCCACGCTCCTTCATTACTGTGCTTTTAATCAGCCTTTAACTCACCAAAAACAGCAGGCATCGATTGCCTTAAAGGTAATCTCTATGTGCATTACTGTAATGACCTCAGGTCCACAAAAGCCTGATGGGACGAATGACCAGTGTTCCTTTGATTGATGCAACCCACCTCCAAAATAACCTCTGGGGTATAAGAGAGAGAAACAATGTCTGAAGTTAACACTGTGTGACAATGGTGGGTAAAAACTTTCTTATGGTCATGATGCTGTAGATACAGTACAGTACTTGCATTGTGTTATTCAAGTATATTTCATTAAAAAATGCTACTGTTTGTCCCTGTAATAGTTTTGTAGAGTGTTATTGTGGTTTTATTAATTATTAAAATAAATAATAATTAATTATAATAATCGCTTTTATTTTTAATATTTTTATTTTTTATGTTATATTTATTAGATTAGATTAAAACTAGTTTAATTTGATTGCCTCAATTTAAACATATTTCAATCTATTCATGAGGCAACACAGTTTTAAATAGTTTAAAAGTATATATATATATATATATATATATATATTAGTGTTAAGTAATATAATATTTAGGTCAATGTTTTATTTGTCAATAAACAGACATTTTTTCATAGTTTTATTAAACTTTTGAACCTTGGTAATAATGAGAGCACATTATATTACGTTCTGTGACCTGAATCATCATACAAGATTTGTGTAAACCTGCACCTGTCACAAAAACTTGAAAAAGCCCCATTGTAATTTTGACAATGAAAAACTAAACTTTGGGTATTGTTGATAAACTCATGCCATGGTAAATGGCACAGATGACCAATCCGGTGAGTAACTGTGTTTAATTTGCCTGCTTAATTAAATTGCCTGTTGTACTTGGCCAGTGTTAATTTTGGACTCTGGACAAGAAGCAGAACATCAGAGAACTTTACTGGTATGGGGCATCCTTATATTATTTAAATAAATCTTGCTCAACACCCAGTCACTCTATTATGAAAGCGAACAGATGTACCTGATGTACCCCCCCACACACACACACAGGTAATGAAGCGATGATTACCTTCAGCTAACAGAAACATGGTGTGCATAAGTTTGGCCTCAGCAGCAGAGCTGAAGTGGCCATTTGTCCTCTAAGAAATTCTGCATTAGACTCAACTCACAGTCCTGAGGTGTTTGTCATTACTCCTCTCATTCCGGGCACAGATGGTGCCAGTGCAGGATGGTTTAACGTCCACCTGTCTGATGGCCACATAAAGAGCTGCTTCCCCAGCCTCTCTCTCTCCCTCACCGGCACACAAAACATATCAAGCCAGTAGCCGATAAACCACACACACAGGCCTGCTTATGTTGCCATGAGATGTAAAAAGCTTTAAATCCCAATGAAATACTTTTTGCGGTAGGTTAACTTATTATTAGCTTCCATTAGGCTCACCACAAGTCATTACTGTCAAACTCAATAAGATACCTTGGAAGGAAACCTTTCCGTGTCACAGTGTTTGCGATTTGAGCCAACAGCTTGCACATAAAACAGATATACCGCATCAGTGTTTATTGTTGTCAGATAAATGTGTTCTGTAAGTGGCCTGATTTATATTTGATCGAACACAACATAAATAACAAAAATGAGCAAAGAGTGATTTCAGCGCCACAATGTTACAATACCTTAAACATACAGTCAATGCATCAGTCAGTCTCATAGAAAAGAAAATGGTGAGGTCTCTTTATTAGCTTCGTTGTTTTTCTTAGACAGAACAATGAGAAATAAGTTAAAGCCATAATGACCCTCTTACTCCGGACAAGCCATTCCCATCTTTATGGAAATCCACTTTCCTCAATAATGACCAGGATCTAAGACCGGCTTCCTCAAAGAACACAACTGGGAGAATCATTTACACCGACTGAAAAAGCGTGTGAATCTTATCCCGTCTGCCTCAAACAACGACCTTAGAAAGCAGGAAATAGTCAAATGGTCGATAAGGCATTTAAAGCAGTTTAAAGAGGTTAAATATATGGACTCCTGAGGGATTTGTCATGGCATTTTGTGGTTTCAGGCACAGATATATCATCGAGTCAGCTTACGGAGAGTATAGCAGCCAGCTGTCAGGAAGGGCAGGGACAGGGAGTATTTTTGTGTAATACTGTCAGCTGGTTGTTGGGATGGATGTTTTAATGGGTCATCAGAACTGTAAAGAAACAGAATTGCCAGACGTGTTCAGACAAATGAACGTCGGAACACGAGACGGATGACAGCGCAGAGACGGCAATCATGTTCTCCGATCGCTTAAGCCTGCTCGTTTCTCCTTTGCTCACTCTTGCATAACGCTGAAGCGGGAAGAGTTCGAAAGAAGACCTGAAGTGTAATGAGAAACTAACTTCTTCGCTGACACTTACAATGTCCAGAAGTGAAATTGTCTTGCACGGCTTCTCTGTTCTGTGTATGAAAATAAACGCTGCGAACTTCATAAGGATGGGTAGTTTTGGAATGCAAACTTAGAATTTAATATCACAAATAAACAAAATAATACAGTTCAACTATCATATAAGTGATCAGAATTTATTGATTGTATTTACATTATTAAGTGCATTAGCATGCAGTACATGAACAATCAATAAGCAATACAGTTGTTCATGTTAGTTTAAGATGCATAAAAAAATGACTTTTGATTTTAAAGATGTATTTGAAAATTAAAAGAGTAAAAATGCTGCATTTATTATTGTTAGTTCATGAATAGCTAACGTATTAAAGGAATAGTTGACCTTCAATATGAAATTTCTTTTATCATTTACTCACCCTCTTGTACTTTCGAACGTGTATGACTTCCTTCGAGAAGACATTTTGAAGAATGTTGTTAACAGCCCACTATTCAATTGCATTGGCTACAATAGAATTGAATGGGGGGCTGGTGCTGTTCTGTTACCAACAGTTTTCAAAATATCTTCTTTTGTGTTTTGCAGAAAAAAGAAAGTCATACAGGTTTGTCATATCATTGTTCTTTCTAACAAAACAATGAAGCTATTAAAGAGAACTCACCATTTGGGATATTTCTTTTCTATCAGACTCACTGATGCATTTACTGTATGTTTAAGGTATTGTCACATTTTTGTATCTTGATCAAAATAGCATGCGCTGAAATCACTCTTAGATCATTTTTGTTATTTATCTTACATTAGATCAAATATAAATCAGGCCCCAACACATTAACAGAACACATTGAGTGAAGGTGAACTACTCCTTTAATGTTAACAAATACAACCATGTAGTGTTACGCAATAACTTTATATGTATCAAGATTTACTGAGATTAAACAAAAAGGTAGGTACATTATTTTCGAATTTGGTGTCAAAAGCCTTTCTGTATATAAACAATAAAGGTTTAGAACACATTGGCAGATGTGTACAATAAAACATGTATAAATTAGTATCCGCACACATCCAGTAGAACAGTTTGTGAGAATGCGTTGCCTGTTAAATTGGTTAGAAATGGGGTGTACAATCTAGACTTATATATTCTCGCTCCAGTCAGTATGGTGCGCCTTTCTCCCTGATGTCCTCGCACGAGTTCTGCTGTAATTGTGGGAAGTGGGAGCGGGCGGGCGGATAGCTGTCAGTGGAAGATAAAGAGGGTTTCCGCGGGTGTTGGGGAAAGGGGGGCATCTGATGAAGGGCCTCTCCACAGCAACCCCACTGGCTGAATTACCTGGCCGCTTTATAATTGTGTGAGAGGAGCGTTTCCAACAGCCCTGTCATTACTCAACCGGCCCAGCCTGACCCAGCGAGGGAGCTGCCTGCCGCCTTCCCTCCTCTCTCTTCCTTTCTTTTCCTCTTCTTCCCTTCTGTCCACCTCTTCCCCTTTCCTTTGCCAGGGTTGGTGCTGTGTGCTTAGAGGGGTACACCATTACCTATCATCAACCCCCTGACTCCCCCCAAGCTCTCACTTGGGGGCTTCTATTGTTACGGTGACCTGCTAGTTGCTTTGTGCATTCTGAACCTTTTTTTATATCATCATTTTGTCACAATGGGGTCCGTTTTGCCGCAGTGCACATTGTATAACGGTATATATATATATATACAGTATATATATATATATATGTATATATATATATATATATTGTTAATGTGTGAAGGACAAGTAGTGTGTTAATGACAATAAGGACTTAATATAACACATCATTTCTTATTACCTAGTTATATGAACGATTGTCACCCCCTCAGTGGTGACAAGACCGTAGCCTATATGTCTACATTTGCCTACCATTTTACTTACACAATAATTCACAACACTGCCATCGTCTGTCAGGGCTCCACATAAAAGGCCCTGCTACATCCATCCAGGGTAAAAGGCTCGGCATTGAGATAAGATAATCAACATGCTTCAAGGGCAATTTGCGGCGTGGAGAAAAGAAAGAATACATGGTAATTACATGGAAAAGCAGGCAGAAAGAGTCTGTGGAAGAGCCTATAATTTTCTCTTTAGAGATTTTTTACAAGGGCCATTTGCTCTAATGCTGTTTTAAGCGATGACTGTGGAAGTTAATCTAATTAAAGAGCAGACGCTTCGCATCTGTTTTTTTTTTTTTGATTGGCTTTATCAGCTTCTTGGATATAAAGATATTCAGAAGTTCAGTGTTTTTCTTGTGGAAACTGCGTGTTTTGCGAGTTTTAAGATGTGCATTTAAGATTTACATTTAGAATCACTCATCATTGTTAAAAGTGGCCAAAGGTTTCATACATTAATAACCAGTAATTAATTCAATAATAAATCAAATATCTGTATTTTACAATAGCATAACATCGGACTAAACATTGCAGTATACCCATAAGATACACCAATGTTACTTTTGTTTTTTCATTTTAGGGTTGACGTATCTTACACAGTGTTAAAATGAAACATGGACGAATTATTTGTAAATTGTGTTTCCAAGCTATTCATTATTCTATCACTGAAGTTAGTTAGATATGTAGGATTTTTTTAGCTTGTTACATGTCGCTACCTTGGATGCCGTTGAACAAACTGAAATATGTGCACCTTCATTGTATGCCAAAGTGAATATCTGTGTAACATGCCAGTGATATGATATGCGTGTGTGTTTTTTTATAGAGGGAGGAACATGTGAGGTCATCGCTGCACACAGATGTTGCAACAAGAACCGCATTGAGGAACGCTCGCAGACGGTCAAGTGCTCATGTTTACCAGGGAAAGTGGCCGGCACTACACGGAACAAACCATCTTGTGTAGACGGTAGGAATCCAGAGTCCACTTTCACACCCAAACATGAGGTAGAGGGATGACGCTTCAGATTTTTGTAATGCTAAAACTGATTCAGTTCACACTGGGAATGAATAAATCCAGCTGATGGCGTTGTGTATCTGCACGGGTTTTCTGCATTATTTTGGCACTTGAAGGATTTGTCACTTTTTTCAAATAGGGTAATGAGCAAACATGCCTTAAAGCCCAATGAACCTAATTCTCTGTCTCCATCAGGCTGTTTTTAGATGCTACAGTAGGTTATGGGAATGCAGCAGGCTGATACCGTCTGGCATACTTTACTCCAGACACCATAATCGGGCCTTTAAAATGCCAAAAGTACACGTGTCTGGATATATTGCCATTTACACTCGTCCGATAACACTCTTCTTAATGGTCAATCTGTAGGAAGCCTAATTTACACAGAAAGGAAGAATGTTTGCACTTGAGAAGACTGACAGTGAATTAATGACAACAGATTGTGCCCTGTTGAACTGAATGGTTACTTAATAAGACAGGTGTTTGCATTTGAAATGATGTGCACAAAAATGGGATCTTATTGTCGTCATTTTATCTTTAAGAGTCTTTGGTACTGTGTGTGTAAATATTGAATTAGCAGAAATTCTTTGTTAGCCGCAGCAAAACCAAATAGCCATTATAAATATGGACAAGGATAATGGAGGATAACAGACCTTTAAAGAGTTCCTCGGGTGACATTTCGCTTCAGATTTCACTTTGATCTGATTTATTCAAATGCGATACAAATGCCAAAGGCAAATATGACCTCTCTGCTAAATCAAGATAGTCGTATAACTAAACAAATATTTAGAAGAAATATGTTTACATACTTTGTGTGAATCACGATTAAAGTTCAATGCAATCTTTAAGCCTGAGGTGAAAAACTTTCATAGTGGAAGCAACATTTAAAAAGAGAGAGACACACACATATTCATAAGATTTTGTAAATTAGCATCGCACTTGAGTCTCATCCCCTATCCACAGAACACAGAACACTTCAAATCATTTCCTCATTCCCTTTTTTGTGTGACTTTCCCCTTTTGTCTTTTTTGTATACTCTGATTTCACCCGCCCAGGTCCAAAACATATTGCACTGAATGTCAAACTTTCAGAGGTGCGAGCGCCATCCGTCTCTTCGCAGCATACTGATGTGATCTGTGTTTGCTAGCAGAAAGAAACTTTCACACTTCATGCTTCTGTGCATGTGTCCTGCAGGGATGGCCAAATCCCGCACATCTGCTAGTTTATCGATCAAGCCAGGCAGCTTATTGTGTGGGCAGGTGAGATAAAGAATGAAGATGACAGATGATGGGCAGGGATGTGTGTGTGGTTGACTGTCTGGATGTGCAAGCCCTCTCCATATGTTTTAACGTGTGTCCCGCTGTTCAAGGAATAGTTCACCCAAAAATGTTAATCCTTGTGCCGTCCCAGATAAACCCTTTCTTTAAAGGTCCAAGCTTTATTCTTTACAGTTCGGACAAAACCAATACAAGGATTTTAACACAATACAGTAATAATTATTCCTTATAGAACTCTGCAACTGCATCAATGTTTCCAACTGCTTTGCTTTGTATAAAAAACATCTGCTTTTTGTAAACACACACACACAATGCTGTTGTTCATCAGAGTGCTACATGCATATAGCTGCAGGTGTGTTTGCATATGTGTGTAATGATTTATGAAGCTGTGCTGTTTCTTGTCTATTAACTTAAGACAAGGGATTATACAGTTGTGGAGAAAGTTCCTACTCCCTTCACGTGTTCTCTGGCCTGGATACACACTCATCTTCTGCTTGATAGTAATACTGTTGTCATGAGTAATGACTCTGTCAGGTGAGCCTGACTGAGACCTGAGGGAAAACCTGCGGGAACGGCCTCGAACACACTGCTGCTGTCACACAAGAGCAAGCTTTTGCTCACACAGTCACGCCCCACACACGCACACAGCAGACACACACTTCATAACACCATTTTCCTGTCTAGTACACGCGCACAATGTCACACGATTTGTGTCGCCCTACTAATATCCGTCAGAACTTGCTGAAAGGGTTCACATCCTTCACACATGGTGGCTAAAATTGGGCCCTCTTGTCGATATACTTTTTAAATGGCATTAGGATTAAGTTATTAGGGCATTCACATAAAAAAAACATTCCCTATCTCTCCACCCGAAGGGTAAACAAACAAAATATAAAACTTCTCTGCGGCGAAAAGCCTTTAATATAATTCAATGGCATAGGAATTTAAACAGAAAGATAATTTTGTGTTTTGTATGCTCTGCCTGCTCAGATTAGGATTAGGATTAAAACAACAAGATGTTTTAATACCTTTTTGTTTAAAGAATCTTCTAGGCTTTGACTACGATGCAACATTACAGCCTTACGAAAATAAGAAGATCACATCAAACATTATTTTTTAGTAAACTCAATTGGCCAAATTTAGTCATGTGAGCGGGTGACTCCTGCAGCATCGTTTTATACAATCATTTTATTCACAACAATTATCGTTCAATTTAATTATTAAAAATGCTAATTTGCTTTCAAAATTCACGGGGACACTTCTGAACATTCAAGAAAAATCAGCCCCTCTTTTCACCTGAATGATAAACAAACAAAATTATGAATCTCTTCCCTGAAAAGCCTTAAATATATGTGTAAATGATCCGCTTCAAACAGGCGGTGCACACATGAATTGCTCATTTTGTGTTAGATTGGAGAATTGTTGGTTTGGGAGATACGAGGGTGGGTGGTTGGTTGTTTATTGGTGCGTGTTTACGCAGTGGCAGTTACTGGAACTCTGCTGTCAGATTATCCCAGCATGGCAATTGATTATTACCTTTGACAAGAAGAACTCTGTCCCAGTTATGTCAGACCCAACAAGATTGTTACTAGAGAACATCCTTTTAAACATGTCAAATGTGGGGTTTAATTCACCAGGTACACATACGAGACCCATCACACACTAAGGGTTGAAATATCTCAGCTTTAAACACATTTTAGTGCAGGGAGGTCAAAAGAACAAATAACACACAAATGTTCCATCAATATTAGAACAAGTTATCTCTAGGTTTTCATGCTTTTTGTCCTTTTATACTGTCAAATTCTCTCTAACGCTCTCTGTTACATACACACCCTCAAATATACATAAACACGTCTTCTATCATTCTAAGCAACAACATAAACAAGTGTTAATGCATGAACACTTTGTTGCCCCAACTTAACTTCCGGTACACATCCGCAAAGAATAGAGTCCCTGTAGATTATTTCTGATAACAATCTAAAGAGATAACAAGTAAATTACATTAGCCAGCTGGTTAAAAGTGTGTCAAGACAGTATTATTTTCCCAGGAGAAGAATCGTTACTTGGCTAAACTTAAATGCAACTAAGGTACACAACCCATTTAACGAAAACTATTATTATTATTATAAAAATAATGTGGAAAGAGCATTTTATTGAGGCCTGCTGGAATACGTGCTCATAAACACAATGCACTCAAGATTATATGTGCTGTATTCTTACAGACATATGGCATGTGATTGCACATCTTCATACACAGAACCAGTCGGGAGGGGTGTCATACGGCATATGTAAAACCACCAAGGGCGCTGTGTCAAATACAAGCATTTTAATTACCGTTACGTGTAACTTCATAATTACACCTGCAACTCGTGTTTCCTCATTTGCATATTCTGTCTGTTTATTTATTAGCAATTAAACTTTGCCCCGGTTTAGATTTATTGCAGACTTGTGGTGTCATTCATTGCTCACCTTAATAACAATTATATTTTTAAGCGCTTAATCTAAGGAAAAGCCACATTGCCCTTGCCAGTCAACCATTGATGTTCCATTGATACAAAAAAAAAACATTGATAAAAAAAACATCAGTGGTGTCCTGCAGGTTTAGGGCGACTCTTCACCAATAAACGTCCTCTGCTCCATCACTTTGGCACATGCTCTCCTAGTCTAGAATGCCTGCTCATATACAGAGAGTATTATATAAGAGAATATTTCGAAGACCATTTTCAGTTTTTCTGAATTTACTAGATACTGTTGTGTTTTTGTTTCATTCTGTGAACTCCTTGCAATATTTATCCTACATTTCAAACAAAAACATAGTTTCTATTTGCATTTATTTGCAGAAAATGAAAACTGGAGAAGCAGGTCAAAAGAACAAAAAAGATCCTAACCAAATTTTGCAAAGAAAACAAGTTCATGTTCACTTTTAAGCAATACAACAGAAATTCATGTATGTATTCAGTGTATTCAGGAAAAGTTCAAATGCTGTCACTGTCAGTCTTTCACATTGCTGTTGGGTCACTCTTGAGATTTGATTTTGTCGAAATTCAACAGACACTCAATGCTGATGAAACTTGGAATGGTCTTTTAATTTTTACTGTCTTCATTTATATAGTATTTTATTATTATCTTTTACACACATTTCTAAAATTAACCTAGCCCTAACACATTTAATCAAACTTTGTTTTATACAGCAGATTATTCACATCTTACTGCGTCCTTCCTAGACATGATGTGACAAGCTATTTGTCCTTCAATTCTCAGCACAAATCCACGCCATAAAAGTTTGTGGGGAAAGTTTCACTGAATATAAATCACCTCTTTTATTAAAATGTTTAACCTTACTGTACGGTACACCCCCACAGTACAAAAATAAACCTAGGAATCCAGCATATTGCGCCTGAGACCAGACAAAAATGCTTGAACCTAAATAGATAAGCAGCCGGCATCGGGATAATTAAAGTGTGTTTCAGTTTAGCATAGGATCATTTATGTGTTGAGAATGTTCCAAACCTATAAATATTCAACGATTGTGTTATGTGTTTGCTTAAAGCTGTGGACGCTTTGTCATCACAATCAGCCAGACAATGGTCTTGTCATTACAGCCGACTGAGACCGTGCTCTGTTAGGAGCACACACACACAGATGAGATCTTTGCAGCACATGCTGAGGACTCTTAAGTCAGTAAGAGACATTCAGTAAGAGTAAAGAGCACGATGGAGTCATGATTGAGAGACCTCACATCTCTCTGAATGTCCAATCTTCCTCTATAGAAAAACACTGACTTGATGCCCTATCTTTTCTACGGTCTTCTAGCTCTGACCCACAGAAAGAATCCTGATCCCAGTTCTCTGTTAATGACATCCTAGGTTCATTAGAGCTCCTTGACTCGCCATCTGACCTTATCCAGCTTTACTGCAGCCTACAGTGGAGCCTTCCACGCCACCAAAGACCTTATTTAATCAATCCAGTCATTAACGGACCGTTAGAAAGAAAGCGTTGCTGTTTGAGTAAAGAGCGAGACCAAAATTAGATAAGAAACTGGAGTGGATTTAAACAGCAAGTTCATTCTTCATTTTGATGACGAGCGGGACAGCAGGTGGAGGGACCGAAGGGGTTCGCCATTATCTCCTGTGATGTATCGATCCAGACCCCGGCGCCGTGAATTAACACCTGCAAGGAAAGCATGAGAATTTAAAGTGTAATTGCTTAACGCTCTTAATCTCTGCTGGGAGAGATCGATTGAGTGACGTCGGGAGAAACGTGGTGTGCTTCAGAATGCATCAAGCAGTCCCTCGTGTTATATAAAATTCTAATCTTGATAGGTGCTTGAACATTCTTTGCAGGAACGCTTTCAGGTGCTGTAGCTGTAGTGCTTGTCGGGCAGAAATGTCCTTTTAATGTTTCGGTTAAGGGTTTGTAAGCACTGTCTCCAAATATTACATTTCTGCAGTTCATTCAGCCATAATCACTAAATGTTTGAACATCATACATTTTGTTTTGTAGACATTTAAAGGCTTAGGACCGTTTTCAGAGAGTTTGAAATTCCCTTAACTGAAATAAAAAATTTGTAATTGGATGATGCAATGCAATATAATGCAATGTAGATTTAATGCAATGTATAGTTGCACACAAATATAACTTTTTGAATATAAAAAAGTGTAATTATAGTTATAAAAAAATGCTACATTTTGTTATTAATGATATATACACTTATTATTTAATAGATAAATATATGAAATAATTTAAAACGCTGTAATGATTTATACTTTATAATAACACTATAACTACAGAAATAAGTTGTTAGAGGTGCACTAAAAGATAAAATTGTTTTTTACCTGAAGGTTCTTATATGAGCCACATTTTCTTACTTTTTTTTATAATATGATTAACCTTTTTTCACTACAAATGACCTTTTATGAAACAGAAACAGAAGGATTCTTCGAACAATCGACCAAAACTAAAGTTCCTCTATATCTCATTAGTAAGTTTTCAAAAATTATTAAATATTATTTATTTATAATTGTGTCATGAAATCAAAAGTTAGGTAAACATTACATCACAAGCTATGTTTTTTTTAAACTGCCTTTTTACTAAAACCACAATCATGCCATATGAATATCTCATCCTTTTTTCAGGATGTTCCCTAGCTGACAGACAATTTGTCAATCCGTTTTTTTATGTGATGACCCTGTGTATGTGCTTGTGAGGGTCACCTCTGTATCATCCTTAGTGACAGACAACATAGCGAAATGTTAATGACGGACAGCTTGATTTATCTAAAGGCAAGCGACGGCCAGAATTGTGTGACACCTGACAGTTCTGCTAACCTGCGTGCTGTTCAGGGTCACAGACCTACAAGCGTACCACACCTGCTCTCAGTCACACTGATGCTGATCTAACCCTTATCCACACTCCAACTGACAAGCTAGATAAACTGATCTCAAATCAGGTAAAGTCAACCTCAAACCTTAGTCTACTTTAAGTCTACCTTGAACTTTGTGAGTGGCAGTGTGTCCCTAAGAAGTCCAATGAGCAGTGAACCTGTGCCCCTGGGGTCCTGTGGTAATCCAATAATCCACTTTTATTACACCCTCGTGGGAGGAAACAAAACCATGCTGAGGCTAGGATGGCAAAAAGTTGCTGAAGCTGTGACTTTGTGTTGGCTGGGAAGATCCGTAAGAGGTCCAGTGGCTAGGGACCGTAAAAGGATCAAGACCCAGTGGGAAAGGCCTGTCTTCAGGCCGGGAAGGTCACCTGAACAGGGTCTGGCGTGAATCCAGGCAGATAAAAGTCTGGGAGCATAAGCGCCGACCCCGTGTCCTTTCTCGTGAGCTCTCTCCCGCTTGCCAAGTTTGAGATTGAAAGTGAGAGCAGCCCATCTGTCAGAGGGGTCAAACGCTGCTGAGGCATGCGCCTCACCATTTGTATCACTTTGCTGTATCCACGTTCAGAGACTACCAATAAAGGCTAAAAGTGATTGGAGGAAAATGTAATGTGTTTAATTCAGTCAGTGTTAAAAATGTGGTTTGCATTAACAAATATATTTTCAGTAGGTTTTCGCTTTTATACAGAGTAAGTCATTTTAAAATCATTGAACTTAAACTGTACAATTGATTCATATAAAGAAATTTGGGTTTATTGTAAACTCATTTAAATTAGTTAAAAAACTACTCGTCATTGGTTTGTTTTCCATTTTTTATTATTTATTCAATTTATCATAATGACAGCTACTTTGTCAGTTACTATTTTTATCCAAAAAACGTGGGTTTGAATTGTACAGTATATGCAAATCTAACTCCATTCCTCCATTGCAAGTAAATATGATGCACTTTAAGTGTTGAATTCAAGTCTCACATTTCATATTCCCCATTACAGTTTTAATCTAGGCTTCTGTTTCCATCATCCCTCTGTACAATGGTTTTTATGGGGGGGGGCTTTTTTGCTTTTTAGAGGTATTAGCTCACTATTTTCGGTTTCGAATTGCTTCAACGTTTAGAGGATATGAATATAAATCTTTCCCAGAATTGTAATGAAAAAGTCTTGTGGGTTCCGCTTACTCTCGGTGCTCAGGAACATTTTATCCGAGAACCTGTGCACTTCTGTAATATCAGCTCTCCAAAGAAATCACACTTTTTCAGAGCTGAGAAAGTTATTTAGCATTTCTGATATATTTTTTACAATGTTATCATTTCAGAAGATTGAACATTCAGGCGGCCAGTTGCATTTGTGCTTCAATTTCAACAGATCTCACTTCCAGGCCTTTAGCAAAAGTTCACTGCGGGCGTTGAACTCCAACTCCTAAGCCACACACCATGTTTCTTAAATGTAGAAATAGTGCGGAAACCTCACCACCAGCTCCCGCCGACCGCTAATTGCTTTGTGATTAAGAAGGTACACAGTAAAACTGAGCTGTACAGAAGTGGCAGATAAAGGAAAAGAAAGACCTTCATGAGATAATCATTCTCCATGCCGTCCAGGCTAAAGGGACTTTAGTGTTTAATGAACCTTGGGCTAGTGTGTGCACTGCACATAAGACTGAGGAATTATGGGATGACTAACACTGCCGTGTCGAGGTCTCTTCTGTGGCATTTAGACAAGTGTCTATGTAGTGTAGCTGTGTTTGAGAAGTGTGTGTGTGATTGGTGGTTGTGTGCAACAAAGAGAGGAAGTTAAAGTATAAAAGGAATTTTGCAAAGAGTAAAAGTGTAAAAGTCTGCTGTTTAAATTGAGATGATGTAAAGCAGTGAGCCGAGACTGTAAATTTGAGTGGGATTTAGAGGAAAGTGGTGAGCTAGGATTTCTTTTTTTATTATTAATACATCTTTACCTTTTCACACAAAGACAGTTTACAGAATAGTTAAATCTAGATTTGAACTAAAATAGTCATCATAAAATAATCAGTTCATATCAGTTAAAGGTTTAAATATGTAGGGCTTGTTGGTAGACGGATTTAATTTCACATACAGTCTTATAATTTCACTTTTCTAAATTAATAGATGTCTGCATATGTGGCTTGAGAATTGAAATCTTCAGATTTCTTCAACATGTAGTGAAGCAGAAGTAACCCTTTGAAACTCTTGGCTTTGAAAAATCACGTTTCACACTTTTACGTATATTGCATTTAATGTGGTCATTGAAATGATATCCCACTGTGTATTTGGAATGCAAGCTACGTTGCAACTAAGAGAAGAAATATTTTTAGAGCACAGGATGCGTCAGGGGAAAACACACAGCGACTTGAGGCATCCTCCATTTCTGACTCCGTGTTTTCTCCTCTGTTTCTCCTCCCTCTGTCGTGTGTGTAGTAGTGAATACACGCTGACATTCACATACACACTCATATCATATGCTGAGAAGAGGTGGGTATTGCTTGTTTGTCTTAGAGAAAATACTCCTATAAATGTTACATTGTAAATAATTGTAAACATAAAGTTAAATTTGACATTAGCTACTTTATTAATATGCGTTTCTAGTCTTGTTGTGAATGATTCATCGGTGCTTGGTATTCCAAATGATTGCATACCCTCCCTCTGAAAATATTTTATCAAACTGCATTTAGGTCTGGCTCTATCCATTTTTCACAATCCAGTCAATACCTACACAATAAAACAAAGAAATGTCACATTTGGGTCGTATTCATGTTAAGGAAATATTTTTTTATTTAGTGTAATACAACAGTAAAATGTGGTTAACTTGGTTTTAAACCAGAACATTCTTATAATAATGTGACAGAAGCCCTTGTCATAGTTTAATTTAGATAAACATAACTTTAAATTATAAGAAATACAAATAATAAACCAATTAAAACAGTTAAATTAATAAAAACCGAAAGGCCAAAAACATTAAACTGATGGAACAATTAAGTAATGGGTAGCTCTGGAACCATCTAAAACATGATAAATATAGTGTACTCAAGAAAGCTAAGCAATAGGACAACAAATCAATAATTCTCTAAATGTGTGATGACACAAAAATGACATATTAACGTGGGCAAACAAAATACAGTGGATTGCAGTGGTGACACCCACTTTGTGCCTTTGGAGACAGTGCCTAAATTCAGAGTATCAAACATCCGTCGTCAAACCAATTTTATGCTAGTGGATAAATACTAGATTTGAAAATCTGTACTTGCATACTTGCATCAATACTCTAATTAAATAAATGAAGTATTAAATAGGACATTTCCAAATGATTCCTGTAAAGTTGAATCCGCAAGTAAAATAGCGTATGGTGTTTTTGATTCGGTACTCAAGGGGCAGCCCTGGTGGTGCAGAGGGCCTAAACAGCCAGCAAAGTCTATGTTTAGGGAAGATCGGCTCTCAGCATGCCTATTATGGGCATATTGGCTGTTTATAAGTACTTAAAGCACATATTCTGCATGACCATACTTTCATTCCTAATCCTACCCAATACCTAAACCTAACAACTAACCTTAATAACTATTAACAAGCAACAAATGAAGAGTTTATTGGGGAAAAGTCATAGTTAGGTTTGTTAATAGCGAGAATTGCCTCCTATACTGAAGTGTGACCCGGTTATTTAATATACACAAATTATTTTTCCATGTTTTTGAAACATGTATTTGTTTGTGTGTTTGTGCTGTGTGTAGCTTCTATCGTGATTGGGAAATGGTGGTGTGAGATGGAGCCGTGTTTGGAGGGGGAGGAGTGTAAGACTCTACCTGATAACTCCGGCTGGATGTGTTCTTCAGGGAACAAGATCAAGACCACAAGGGTGAGGACTCACAACACAGTGAACATCACGTTTTGCTTGATTGGTTAAAACAACACATGCGGTTACATGTGTACAGAACATTTGAGTGTGAATTTGAGTAAATTCCTTGGTGAATTTCTGAAAAGTGAGTTCAAACTTGAATCAAGGTGGTAAATAAATGTAAATTCAACCTTTAAGACATCTGTGAAGGTTTTCAAGAAGCTTAAATGGTTGTATGAGCTACATGTTTACGGTCTCAGAGACGAGAGAGAAATTGTGTGAAAATGAATCTCACTAACCTGTTTATTCCTTACAAATGGAAGCTCTTGCTCAGAGGACACATCTTCATTTATCCTAATGCTGAGTTATAAAGAGGAGCGCTAACAAAACAGGAAAATAACAAACAAGTTCTAGACGACACGTCCTGAGTCAGACAAAAATAAACTAACAATTTCAAAGTTAAAGTACATGTGTACGTCAACAAATCTAATAAGGGTTGTGTGACAGCAGGGTTGTGATTATGGGGCGCACGCCAGCCTCTAGTATAGGCTACTGTAGCCTGATTTTTTAGCGATGGCTTTTTGTGACAGTGAATACAAGTAGAGATGTGTAAGGGAGAGGAGACAGCACTGGAGGGGGGTAGGTCCCTTCTTGGCATCTTCACGCCTCCCTCCCGTGTTTAAACTATCTCAAGCCCTGCTTAAGGGAATCCGATGGTGCCTGGATGAATTTCGTGATTTCCAAGGTAAGACCATGCATACAAATCTACTGAAGCACAGAAAGCATCTCTGGAAAATGCAAACGCATAAATAGAGTTATTAAAACCCTATGGCGGCTAATGTCACGCTAAACTCTCAGTGAAAATAATCAAAAGAAACAATTGTTAAAAAATAACCTTATTTAAGGTGATGAAAGAAACATCAATTAGGCCCCTTCTCCACCAACAGAGTGCTGGTGCCCAGTTTAGAAGCACACCATGAATTTCTGCTGGCCTTAAAATAAAGAGATAATTCACCCAAAAATAAAACGTTTTTCAGCATTTATTCACCTTCATCTCATGCAAAATACGCCCAGGCCTATGACTTTCCTCTGCAGAACACATAAGAAGATATGTAAAAAAATATTTTGGTGGTTTTGTCTCCATAGCTTTGTCTCCATTTGGGGTCCATTGTTGTTTTTGTTACTGTCATGGATCTGATACTTCTTGTCAGGTCTTGGGGCAGGATCATGACATTACCACGTGTTTTGTGTGAAGAGAAACACATTATTGTCGGTCAAGACATAATGTGCGTTCTCTCCGGTCTCGTCTATGTCCCCGCCCTCTCGTTACCTCGTTCATTATCTTGTTATGGTTTCATGCCCCTCCTCTGTTCCCTGCTTGAATTAGTTCCTTATTTAATGCCCTTGTTTTTTCTGTCCTGTGCTTGTTTGTTTTGTATTACTCGCCTGTGTTTATGCCTTGCCAAACCATTGTAGAGTGTTCCTGGTCTGGTCTTCCTGTTAAGCCTGTAATTATTTCTGTTGTTGCTATTTTTCCCCCTCGTGAGTCTTGTTTTGTGTTTGCTTAATAAAGCCTTTGTTTTTCCATAACTGCTGCCTGCGTTTGTGTTCTCTTCTTCCCTGATCTTGACAGTTACCACCATTCTTCAAAATATCTTTTGTGTGCTGCAGAAGAAAGTCATACATATTTGGAACGACAAGAGGGTGAATAAATGATAACAGAATTTTCATTGTTGGGTGAGCTACCCTTTTAACGTCTTAAAGTCTGAAATGCCAGAAGTCAGGGGTCAAAACAATGTCTACACAACTTTTCAAAAACAACAGCAACTCAATATGACAAGAACAAATTGAATTTGCAACTGTCCGTTGCTGTAAAAGCAGGTTGTGACCTTATGAAGACACTGAATCCAATTACTTTGGATGTTAACATTAAAACCAAGATAAAATTAAAATCTAAAATAAAGACGGACGTTATTGCATTGGCAAGTTTGTGGACAGGTTATGTAGTAACGTATTCAGTTGTCATCATTCCGTTCTCAAATCTTCATAAACATGGGTCCGATTTGAAAGCAGATGGGACAACACCCATACAAACGCCAACTCAAAAATTCCCAGCATTATTTTGGTGGATAAGGAGTATTAAAACAAGTAAACACAAACGAAAAACTTCATTCTGATCACGCATTTCTTTTTCTCATATCTTCCTTCTCAGAACACGCAGCCATACTCAACATTTTAGCTCCGAGGGCCAAAGAGGCTCAACAGAAGCACAGCGGCGTCCGTCTACTCATCAAGGTTTGCCTTCCATTTTCTTTTAACATCTTGAGCCATATGATTAGGCTTGCACATTTTAATCACTGCTCATCAACATCATTACACTCCAAAACATAATTATTGCTGAGTCTGTGTTTGCGAGTGTGTTTGTACGCTGTGCGTGATTAAGAAGCCACAAATATATTCCTCCTACAGTGTCTATTCTCCTGTCAAAGTAATTTATAAACACACGCACACACAAACAAAATGAAAAATGTGAACTCGGCAGTCGGCGCGGTAATTACCGAATACAGACCGATGCAGTTATGAAGTAACAGATGCATGAGCGAACCGTCTTTGGCGTGTGCAGTCCTACACTCCAAAACATACTGTGCCATTGTACTAATGCAGCATAATTGCCGCCACGCAGATACACAGCCACACACACGAGGGACGAGCTCAAATTAATAACCATACACACACACATACACACACGGAGAAAGACTCATGACCATGTGGTCTGTAATACGTGCGTAACGCTGGAATGCATTTTTTTTTCTCCTTTTAGCCTTACATTGTTTTGTAAGCTCCTGGGTGTGGAAAGGATTTGATTACAGTGTTTGTGGGTTCCCCGACATTATCCTCTTTTATTTGAGTTGTGCAAGGCTTGTCTGTGCATGTGCGTGTGTGTGTGTGTGTGTGTGTGTGTGTGTGTGTGTGTGTGTGTGTGTGTGTGTGTGTGTGTGTGTGTGTGTGTGTGTGTGTGTGTGTTAGATCAGCATAGCTGTGTGTTTTGTGTGTTGTGTAACCCGCATATACAGTAGTCTGGGTTGATGTATGGCTGATCCGCCCCACTGGAGAGTAAGTAGATACACACACACTGGCTTTCTATTAAGACCTTTGACCATCTCACTGGTTTCTAATCTGTCACCCTCCATCGCCCAGCCCCACACCCCCTCCACGATGCTTTCCAAGCAGTCTGCCCCATTGAGGGACTATAAGCAAACAAAACAAAATGCTAACTCCTAGCAGTATTTTAAATTCTTAAAAATGCACTACACACAAACGCCGCTGCGGCATCCATTCTTTTTCTTTTTTTATTTCAAATTGGCATGTAAGAGAGAGCCAAAGCCTGTGCCTGACACCCTTGTTTCTTCTCTTTTTTCCTTTATGTTTTACAGAGAGGGACCCCTCCTTGCCTTTAGCTCCAGACAAGGCAGGCCTCTTTTGAGGAAGGCACACAATGCAAGAGGCTGAGAGAGACCCTCACACTCGCCCTGCATAGACCTTCTTTTACCGGTTCCTAATGGCTATAGCATTCGGTTCCTTTATATACAACTAAAATCAATGCTTTAAAAAGAAGACAAGGCATACAGCTTTCCCCAATTCATAAACCTCCATCCATGTGTCTCGGGTGAGAGGAGACATGGACTGCCGTGGCGATGGGTCTTATTTGCTCAACAGTGTGCACCTAAATAGGCA
The DNA here is from genome assembly GCF_947034865.1 of Barbatula barbatula. Classification (NCBI taxonomy): domain Eukaryota; kingdom Metazoa; phylum Chordata; class Actinopteri; order Cypriniformes; family Nemacheilidae; genus Barbatula; species Barbatula barbatula. The sequence goes on from NC_136783.1 coordinate 11,261,313, forward strand.
ACATGCACTTATTTCATGCGATTATTTGTGAATAAAAGTCCTTAAAGTGAAATTTCTCCCAAAAAGGAAAAGTCAGCCGCTTGTCATTTCAAATCTGTATGAATTTATTTCTTCTGCAAAACAAAAAAATATATATTCAGAAGAATGTTGGTAACAAAACAAGGGCGGTACCCATTCACTTCTGTCGTCAAAGTCAATGGGTCCTTGTTGGCCTCATTGTTTAGTCAAAATCTATTTTATGTTTGGCTGAAGAAAAAAAGTCATAAAGGTTTGAAATGACAAGCCGCTGACTTTTCATTTTTGGGTGAACTGTTCCTTTAGGAGCATTTAAATAATATGGTCACATATATTGTAACTTAATGTTAGAAACCTGGGAATTTTAACCTAAAAATATTTGTTTTGTTTTTATTCAATGTCATAAATCATGCAATCATTAGTCTGCATGTTCCACACAGAAATAAACTCCAATGGGAAACATTGCGTTCAGATTTCAACATGTTCTGGTCATATTTTCCCATTTCCTTCCCGATTTAGTGGGCAGTTATGTCTTTGAAACACATGTTCCAAACAGAAGGTGTTTTACAAGATACCTGCGCTTTGTGAAAAACAAAACCCCATCTGGGTGGATTTTCAGAGCAGAAGTAATATGCCAAGTGTTGAAGCCGAAGATTATATGTGGTAAAATTGCATGATTATCAAGTCAGTTCCCAAGGGTCCTGTTGAACCCGGTGCCTTGCTGTATCTGTATCTCTTTGCCGCTGTCAATGTCACATTAAATTAATTCTAACACATTCATGCTGTCTGGAGTCTTGCTGTATGTAATCCTCACTTAAAAGTCTCATTCGACGACAGGGCAAATCTACACGAGATTACAGTTTTTAATGCATGGGGCAATTGTGATGCAAAACGGATTTAAATGTCATTTGTGAATTAGAATGCAAATAAGGCACGTGACAACAATATCTTATGTGATGTGGATCCGCACCGATCGCTGATGCGGTAGAGACAGCAGGGGTCACCTGAGCTGAGATGCAGAGAAATATGACAACATTTGCATATCGCCTCAATCCATTGCAACAAACCGCATAGGGAGAAACAGAGCCGTGCATGCTAGCAGACAGCTGAAGACAAATTGCATCAGGGTCACTATGGTACTTTTTTGTAAAATATGCGCATGCTGGGAAATGCGAAATCACATGCATGGCATGGAAGGCTTATGGAAAAATGAGGAATGTTCAGCATAGCTGTAGCAAAAAATGGTTTAGCACAAAATGGATTTCTGGGACAGAGCTGTCAGCCAAAGTTTACATGCTGTCAGTGGACGTAAGGATTTGAGTCCGGCAAAACGGATTATTTAAAACAAAGAGATTACTGCCTTCTTTGTCAAAGAAGCATCCGTCTTCCCTTGTCCCGTGTTAATTTAGCTGGAACGCCATGGAAGTTCAGTTCATTATTGAGGTTAGTCACGCAGCGTTCGCTAGGATTTCATTGGCTAGCTGAGTGATGCCCAATTTCTTCACGGAAGCCATCCGAGCTGCAATGACTGCTGTGAACTGGTTCCTCTCCAGGGAATCCGATATGATGGACAGCTCCTCTGCCTCTACCAGGCCGTGCCTATAATGATGAGAACACGTGGGGCGTAACATTGCCGCATGATAGCTGTCTGTCTGTTGGGTTACAAGGGGCCTCAAGGGGTGCTTCTAATTTTTGTCCCCAGTCTCTTTCTCTCTCTGTCTGTGCGTCTCTCTCTCAATCTGTATCTTACACCTGGAACACTTAGTTTGGGAAATGTCAGCGTATGCTTTATGTGCTGGGGGCGAAGCCACAGGCTTGAGCTTTTAATTAGCTTCAATGTACTGATGACATCACAACTTGTCGATACAGAACCCACAATAAGCGCTTGTGTTATGTGCATGAGAGAGAGACTCAGACTGAGAAGAACATTTTAAACATTCATTATATGAGGATTGGTGGATGTTTGCTTTCTGAGAAGCAGGTCTGCACTGACGAAAGTTGTTTAATTGTTAGTGACTGGGTTTGTAATGATGCATTTCCTCCAGTGTGAGCAAAGTCTGGGTAAAAATGCTGCATGGAGAGCGAGACGCACTCCTCAGACACACTAAATAGGGGTCTTGTGAACTCATCGAGAGAGAAAACGAGAGCAACAGAGGAAGAAACTTATTTCCCTCTTGGCATTGCTGCTGAGTTTTTTTCATTGCAAAGTAAACAGGGATGATGCTGAGATGTGATTGGCTGGCGCCATGATGTGCAAGAGGCCACAGTGATGGATACGCATTCAAACACTCAACTCATTTTACAGCACGGAGACAGTCAGATATCAATCTGGCATCTTACAGATGTGTATACAGTGTCATTCGTACACAAACAATGGCTTCACAATTCGAGTGTGTGCTCCTTGTGGTTTTGAAAATGTAAAATTCAGTCATCCCCATTGAGAATCGCCCAAGCATTTGACCTTTGTTCTAAGCATGCATTTGTGTGTTTTCCCCTCCCTTTTTCTCTGTTTTAGATTCATCCCCGGACCTAACAAAGAGCTCCTTCACAGGCAGTGAATGTGGATTTTCTGTCAGAACGGAAGAAACCATTACATTAAAGGGGTATTTGACTGGATTACCTGTGACTAAACAATAAAGGAGAACATTTCATGGAGAGAAAGATAGGATTTGCATATCCGGTGCCAAGGATTATTAATAAAAATCATATAAATAAAGCAGTGTTTTTCAATCTTCTTGGACACCGACAGCTTTGTCCTGTTGTCTCAGTCTTTTTCTTTTCTCTCGATCAACGTCCTCTGGTTCTGAAATCAAACGGCTTATTGGGGACGTTTACTGGATTTCTGGACAATCCCAATTTAAGCTGTGAATGACTATTTGGAGGATCACTGATGATAAGCGGCGGTCTGAGAAAATGAGGTGGAAATCAATAGGAGATGTCTTTATTCTTTCATTGTTTTGTCTTCACTGTCTCCGCTGGCTTTGGTAATAGACTGGAAGCTTGCGAAATCCCCGCTATTTCATTTCTGAGTTTACTGCTCACCACCGAGTCCACACACTGTTCAATTGGAATCCTCCCTCATCGCGGGTCAGAGGTCACCACACTGTCTACACCAACAAGATATCTCTTTATTTGTCGGCATGCTCTGTGTATTACGTTGGAGCTTTGTTTTGAAAGTACCTGTATATATTTCTGTATATATACATATAGATGCATATTTAAAGATGTCATACGAAGACCTAACATGACCTTAAGACCTGTTGAATAGGTTTGAGACAATGTAATTCCTGACTGTATTCATGGTTCTGGTCCTTAAACAAGAAGTACATTTAATCCACTGTCTGTGAAAAATACATATTCTTTTGTCATAATGGACATTCTGCATTTTTTCTTTCGAATGAGAGTTTAAGAATGATAGAGAAACAAATATTTGATGTACACTGGCTAAACAAAAAAAGCCCACAGATGCTTATTGGAACTCAGATTTCCATTCGTACATATCTACCTTAGTTCATGTTCCGATTTGTTCCATGCTGTTATGAGAATAGGCATCATCTTGCTTGTGTAGATGTCATGAATACAACACAATAAAAGACATTAGAGTTGTAAAAGATATACATGATAAAACATTGGATCTGTGTCAATGGACCGAGACGTGATTCAGTTCAGATAAAAGAAGCCCTTTCCCACATAGTTCTCGAGATTTTAGTTTGTCAAACCTTGGGGCAGCTGGGTTAAATTTTTGAGTAAAATACCATCTTGATAATGCTTGGCAACGTGTAAATTTCAATGATCTACCGTAACTCCACATTCATTCAGAGGGAAATGGCCGTTTGTTAAGCACTGCAATTCGCAATAAAAGTGTTTCTGCTTTGCTGTGTAATGTGTTTTTCAAGGTGAAAGAGACTATGGGGAAGTGATGGGCTTCATTTCTCTTTACTGGAATCAGTCTAGATTTGCAACTACAGTAGCCCTGGTCCCTGATAGAAAAACATGCAGCCTTATCAGAAGCAAATCAATATTAAAAGGTTTTCTATACACACTGTCTACCTTTGATTTATCTGCCAGCAATGCTGTCCCTTGTTGATTTGAATGTTTTGACATTTTTATCATCCATGCATTTGGGCAACAGTAAGGCTGTGTGTTTCATATTCTTTTTAAGTGGAGAAACAGAAAGGCAAGACTGATTCTCAGGTAAGTTTGGCCCACTCACTCTGAAAAAATTTGAAAATTTGAAAGAAAGCTGGAGAAACAGGTGCGCTGTATTTTTTCAGAACTCAAATACTGTTCATATTTTAAGCAACAAAATAGTCATAATTGTACATGTGTTTAGGAAAAGTTCTTTTTATATGTGATAATCTTGGTTTTTATCACAGTTTTCATGTGTCTTGTCTTTTGCTTAATCTCAGTCGTGAGGTTTAATTTTGTAGAAATTCTACAGAAACTGGTCTGGAATGGCCACAATACATCTTTATATGCTGATTACAATTTTGGAATGGGCTCTTAATTTTTCCCACAGCTATACAATAGTGTTACAATAACATAGTAGTTGGAAAGTTGCAAATAGCAACTGAGAAAAGCAAGACTACAAAAACTATACATTGTAAAGAATACACTTGTTTGACAATGTGGGAACAAAAAAGATACTCCGTTGCAAAATTTCTAAACAGTCATCAATTGTGCTTTAAAACTCAAAAAATATATTAGAGAGACAAAACTGTAAAATTACAAAGCCTGAAAAGTTTGTAATTGTGACTCTACCTCTGAAAATCCAGCGAAAACCATTTTTATGCATAATGTAAAGAACATTCTGACAAATATAACCATGATATCTTTAATACTGACTGAGGAAGACCATGTCAAAAATTGAAGTCATAGTGAATTTTTTTTTATCTCATAGATTTGGATTTCACAGACAGAGTCAACAATTTGTTACATTTGAACAGTTTCATGTTTATTTTCAAGTGACCACACTGTAAATTATATAATCGAGCTGTTGAGCATTTCTCTATTGTAATGTATCATATATACACCAGCTTACAGATAAGATTCACATGTTTTGACCACTAAGAGTTACCATGTTTGTTAATATAACCTCTAATGAAGAAGAAAGGTAGAAGGGAACTCATATTGACTACTATGACAGCATTGCCTACAGGACAATGTACACATTCTGTATACAGACATCCATAACTGAATCTTTGAATTATACAATTCCCTGTGGCCCTCTGCATTTATCAACACTGCCCATGTGGTTAACTTATTCAATTAGGATACAGCTTTTCAGGTCCAAGCCAAAACTATTCCCATCTGACTCTCATAATGAATCTTCCGGGCTGCCATACTTCTTCAGGTTTCTTGTCTCTCCTCAACAAGTACGAGATTGTTAATCATCCAATATGGAAAAATCTGCTTCATTATGTTTCAAGTCATTTTTTATCAGCAAAGTCACAGAGGGTCCAAGATTGACAGCTACATCGATCTCCCAGCAGTTTTCCTAGATTGTCAAGTGGGGAACAGCAAACAAAAAGCTGTGTTTTCTGCTCTTCAATGAGGCTTTCCCTCATTTTGCTTTTGTTTATCCAGCTAAAAGGGTACAGAGCTGCTCAGAGTCTCAGTGTGTGTTGGGCATGTTGGAGGAATCGGAGCTACAGAGGCAGACCTTTAACAACATGCTGTGGCTGAGACAGAAGGGTGAGATTATCCTGAAAAATTCATGTATATTAGGGGATTTTGTTCACTGTGTATTCATGGTTTTAATGGGGATGGGCCTTAAAAGGTGCTTTGGGGTGGATGCTTAAGGAAGAGCTTTAAATTCTCTTTCATGCATCTGTTTCTTGAATAAGAATGATGGTGTCTCGCTGTGGAGAGAGTCCTGAATCGTTTTAGAGGGCTATGCCTTTGCATAGATAACCAGATGCATTTACCGCCCCTGACATCTGTCTTGCATAGGTCGAGTTTAATGATACACGCAGAACAGAATTTTGCTTTCGGGTTACCCCCAAATTTGTATAAGCATGAAAACATTCTTGTGCAGTAAAGGCGCTGTGTGTATTTTTCCTCTGAATCTATTGACAGAAATGCAATGTAATATACATAACTATGTCTTCAGACCTTACATAATGAAGCGTTCTGTTTTCTTACCTTAGAATGACCCATTTCTATCTACATACACCACGGGTCCCCTCACATGGAATTCATCATGTTTTTTCTACAGTAGGACTATACAAACAAACTGCTCTACAGAGGATTTCGTAAATACTTCATTTAAGTATTAAGGAAGCGAAAAGTCTACGTATGCTTCGAAAGAGAGGGTGGAGTGGGGGTGTGAGCCTTCGGTTGCAATTCGCAACCACACCACTAGATTTCATAGACTGGACCTTTAAGACATCACAAGTTATGTTTACTCTGACTGCAACAATCCGACTGACTTCTTGGAAAATGCATATTAAAATGTAAACAACATTTTCAGATATCCCCTATAACATAAAGTTGTATTGAGATTTGGCGTAATTCAGTTATAGTATTCTGATGAATGTTCACTATGGTATGTTTAACAATGGTTTTCACATTCACAGTGATTAAAGTTCAGGACTGTCAAATGCTATGGTCATAATAAGACGTCTTCTCTCAGGTTAATTCTCCCACCTGCGTTCCCTCAAAACAAACTAAATTTGAAATTCACAGGCATGAGACGGACCAAACTGAGAAATCCATCATTTTCTTGCTGAGTGGCTCTCTGTTATACACGACAACTTCTGTCTCTTGTGGGACGCACAGAAAATTGCTGTCGCTGTCTCTTGCTAGATTTCAACCTTCCTCCATCCTATTAAGCCCTGAGGTCCACAGGTTTCACAGAGAATCAGTGATATGCAATTTTTAAGATGGAAAATGTACAGCATTCTTCATATATGAATGTCTGGTCAGATTATTTAGTGTTGGCTAGCAGCTGTCCACAGATGATATATACAATATATTTTAAATGCAAGTTTATATTCACGTACCACATAACCAGCCTTACTAACATATTGTAGGATTTAAAGTAGTCTGGTTGTCTATAATGTAAATGAGATTTGTTTACACATTGTGTGTTTGTTATTAAATAAATTGGCAAATCTGACAGCTACTGATTGCTTTCATCTTTTAATAAGATTAACTTGTTAGCTCAGAATATCAACAGTTCCAGTGGCAACAACATAAACAAATGTTATGTGGCCAAAACTTAATCCCCGGTAGACGTCCACAATGAATCAATAACTGTTGAGTAGTTTTAATTGAATTCTATTTACATACCATAAAACGTTAATGTAAATTTATTTTAATTAAAAAATTAATAAATATCTATATTATAACCAAACACAGAACGGAAGACTATTTCGATTTTCTTTCAGAATCAGTGCATAAAATGCGTCCACACATATGAGAAAAAACACTGAAGTCTGAAATATGGAGACTTTGAAATACTACAGTCTTTGTATTGCTCCTTATTGTTTTGACAGGGTAAATATGTTTCCACAGGTCTTCTTGAAGTATTTTAATCAAAAGCTTCACCAATGGGAAAACTTTAATGGATTTCATTAGAATATTCTTTTCATGTTACATCATGACATTTCTTTGTTCACCCATCATTTATTCTCATGCTCTCTAGAACCTTTCATCACATCTACTGATGTTTTTCTCTAGCACTTGACAGGTTTAACATTCACACAATACTCATTTCTTGTTTTCATTCTGCTTATTTATTTATTTATTAATATTTTTATTTGACATTGACTTAACATTATTTATTTATTTCAACATCTCCTATTATACTTTGAGCCACAACAACACACAACTAAATATTAATATAAATTTAAAAAAGACTTTTGCAGGTACTATAGCATTGTGAAATGTTGAAAATTCTGCAGGAACGATAAACAAACTGGATATATATCATAAATAAATTTCAGATGGACATGCAGACTTGGTGGTTTGATTGCAGATTTAGGGAGCAGGTGCAGAACAAACAAATAAACCTTAAGCTTCAATTTCTTTAGCATCTGTCATCTTTAATGCCGACCAGGCTGAATATGTACCAGCAAATGTCTTTATTTCACCGGACCGCCTGAAAGCAATAAAAACGTCCAAACCCCTGTTTAAACTGTCTTTACACCATGTGCGGCTGTCATCATACAATCCCACAATGCAAGATCATTAAAATGCAGGTCAACACTGGACTGCTGCCTCATCAGATTGAGCCTTGACAGTCGGCCAAACACTGTTATTGACCTTTTCTAACATTCACTGTATTCAGCTATTCAACTCAAAGGAAGAAACGTTTCATGCTCCAAGCAAAGGCAATTGATTCCCATTCAGTATACTATATTTAAACTAGTGGCAGAGCTAGAGTTTTATATACTGTATGGGGTGGCCAGGGGGTGGCCAAGGCTACTTCAGGGGATCCACTGACCATAAAATAAAATGTGTGTGTAACCCTGACCTGGCATTGAGTTAAAAATAAGTAAATCCTAGGATTGCTGATTAGAGGTACAAGTGAAAACTAACTTACCAGAAATGTATAAAAAAACAATTGCACAGCGTAATGACATTCATGTAATTTTTAAATGTATGTAGATGAAAAAATTATACAATTTAAATAATGCAAATGTTGAAAACATAGTTTAACCCTGATAACTTGTTTGATTTAAACAGAAACAAAGCAGCACCAGAGGTGTCTTTAAACTAATGTGGATCAGAGCAGCATATATCTGATAAAACATATACACATTCCATATTGCAAGATTATAACAAAATAATTAATGCTGATTATTGACCTCGATTATTACTTTCAGATATTGGAATACATGAAAACCTTTTACACGCTACAAAACAAGCTTTAATGAAAAGAGTCTGACTACTCTAATGAATGTCTTTCTTACATTGTATCTGTACGTGATTTTTAATGATAAACTTTGCACTTCAGCACAGCTCTTCTTCATCTGTGAATCATTTAAACGCCTCTGATTGGCCAGTTTATTCATACCATGAACTTGATTGGCTGTAATGCTCAAAGGATTAGCAGAGTAAAAGTGCTGTCATCCACATTTGTTCATTTTCGCCAAATCTTTCATAGCTACTTTTTTATTATGCAGGGACTGTTCCTCTTTTATCTTGAACGGAGAGCAGTTTTGTTCACCTTATTGTCAAGGCTCTGTTAACCCCAAAACCCACTAAACCCATAAAAGTGAATGGGAAAGCTTTTTCGGAATAAAAAACAACATCGTGTTTACATTTCTTAACAAATTTTAATGGATTATGCTTTACATAGAGTACAAATTTACCATGTCCGTAGTTGTTTCGATAGTTCAACTTTGGAACGAAGTAAAGATTGCGACAATCGATTAACTTTCGTGTGCGGTGACGTCACTTGCAAGCACCATCGCCGAACAAAAAAAAGATTTTATTAAGCGAGAGGTGAAATCTACGGAGCCCGTCTGGTCACCCGTTGGAGAAAAAAAAAACAAGACCCGCAAATCCGTGGCCACAGTTTTGTATTCGTTCATTCAGTTTAAAAAGCTATATGCACCGATTCTTAAACCGTACCCACGAGTTTCCAATCCGTGCTCTCGGTTTTGTAAACCATCCCCTCAGTTTTTGAAATCTGTACCCACAAATTCATAATCTGTGCTCACATTGCCTTTCGCAATCCATTTGAAAAGTCTTGCAAACTGTAGCCTACTCACGGAATCGAAGCCTCTGTCTATCATTAGAAAAGAACAAGCTCTAACAGGAACATTAACGAATGTTGTATACTGTCTTGTTTTAGATTATATTATAAATTGTCTTAATATGTTTACACACACGCGCATGGCGCAAATAAAGCAAGCGTTCATTGCCGCCTTTCACTGGCATGTTGACATTAAATTTTCAATATTTGTGAATGTAGGGACCATCTCTAAAGTTACATAAACATTAAAATACCTTTTTACCAACTTCAAAAGCATTTAAAGGGAATGACTTATAGCCACTAAACCAGTGTTCTTAACCTGGGTTCGATCGAACCCCAGGGGTTCGGTGAGTCAGTCTCAGGGGTTCGGTGGAGGTCAAGACACACACCCCGATTGGCCATCATTGGCTGCAGGTGATCACGCAACATCGCTTGGCCTATCTGAGCTGCAGGGAATTTGGTGCGCCCAGTAGTCGACTTGTGACTGTCGTGATGGTATGTCGTGTGATTTCTTTCTTAATATTTTAATCCTTTCATACTAACTATGTCGAGCAAAAAAAGAATTTGGTCGGACGAATATGTACAATATGGATTCACGTGTATAATGGAACATGATGGGAGTCAGCGTCCTAACTGCATGATTTGCAATTCTAGTCTAGCACCGGCAAAACTAAGAGAACACTTCATTAAGCTGCATGAAGATGGAAAAATGTTTTAATGGTTTTGTTCTTTAAAACACAGTGATGTTGATGCACGGTTCATTTTGTAAACCAGTAAAATATATACCTATGTTTTGAATTTGAAAAAAATCATATTTTATTTTTCCAATTAAGAAGGGTTCGGTGAATGCGCATATGAAACTTGTGGGGTTCAGTACCTCCAACAAGGTTAAGAACCACTGCACTAAACTAACTGTACCGTGTTCATGTGTCAGCTATTATGCACAACTTTTAGATTTTTCAGTATTAAAATTAACAATAAAATCATATGCACACATCCCTATATGTATTGCTATTGAGCTTTAAATAATGGTATATGTGTGTACGAGACCATACAATAGTTATACACACAGGTTTGCATGGGATTTGACGGTTTATTTTAATGCATTCTAGCTGACACACACATGAACACATTACAGTTATTCGACGTGTTGATGGAAGAGATGCGTTTTTAGGCGTTTTTTAAAAATGGCAACCGAGTCTGCTGATCTTGTAGCAGCTGGTAGATCATTCCACCAATGTGGAACAGATCCAGAGAAGGTACGGGAGAGTGACTTTTTTCCTTTTTGGGATGGTACCACTAGTCGTTGTTCCTTTGCAGACCGCGGTGATCTGGCAGGAACATAGATCTGCATTAGCGAGTGGAGATACGATAGTGCAGATCCGGTGTTGGTCTTGTAGGCCAGGAACTCTTTTGTTGCTCCCCGAACTCTTTGTAAATCGCTTTGGACTAAAGCGTCTGCTAAATGACTAAATGTAAATGTAAATAATGGTATATTTGTGTATGAGCCCATAAACGCAGCTTTTATGCGCCGCGCGTGTGTGTGTAAAGTCAATTCCTTAGGACAATTTATAATACAATCAGAAATAAAACGGTACACAACATTGGTTAATCTTCCTGCAGGAGCTTAATCTGTTCCTATGACAGAGGTTTCAATTTTTGCGAGTAGGCTACGGTTTACAAAACTGTGCAAACAGATTGCGAAAGCGTTGGCACGGATTATGAATTTTAGGGTACAGATTTCAAAAACTGAGAGCATGGATTGGAAACTCGTGGGTACAGTTTATTAATCCGAGAGCATGTTTTTGTAAACTGTGGGAACAGTTTTAAAATCTGTGAGTACATTTTTTTAAACTGAGGGAATGAATTACAAATCTGTGGCCACGGATTTGCGGGTCTTGTTTTTTTTTCTCCGACGACCAGACGGGCTCTGCAGAAATCAGATGTCAATCTACATTAGTAGCGAATCAAATTTTGGGGTGGCAAAAACTGATTTGAACCCTTCTGAATTTTACGTTTAACTTATTTATGTTCTCTGTAACTTTATTCATTATAATGTCAATTTTATGGAATTTGTAAATGTGAAATCTACACTTTAAAAAGCTGTGTTTCAACAAATAGCGCATTTCTCTGGGGTCGTTGCTGGGAGATGTTACTTTATACATAAATACAGCACATATATTAATTAACTTCAAAATTTAGGTTTATATTCTGGTTTGAAGGACTTTCTTACACCCTGGAGAAATGCATGAGAGTGTGTATGGTTCATTTGAGAAAAACTCTTGTTTTGATAAACTTTTTCTTTTTCTTTCATAAATGTGTATACGTGCTATAATAGCAATCACACATAGTTGTTTTTAATGACACGTTATTGTGTCCAATAAACACTATGCAAAAACTATTTGGTAATTGTTTTTATTTAGGTTTTTTGGCACAATACCTTATTACACTGCAATAATAAAAACTTCCAAAAACAGAACACTACTAATAATAAATGCCAATAAAGGTATTAAAAGCTAACACAAAAGAGATACAAATGTGATCTAAATGGTTGAAAAAGTATTTTTATTTATTAAGGTACATATCATGGCTGTCCATTCGATCCCCAGATGTCCAATTTTTGTGTGCTGTTTTTACATTTCTACAATTAATAAATACTGTGTTGACAAGCACTTTAATACTTTTTATTGCTTAGATCTTAAAACAGAGATTTTCTTAACCTAAAACCAACACAAAGAGACACAAAACAAATATTAATAAAAATAAAAAAAACATATTGATTTCAATTGAAGCAAATATATTTTAAGTAGTTTCTTGTTTTTAAATATCACAAAAAAACTATGCTAATCTACACTTTGTCTCTGTTTTTGTATTTGTACTGCACATTGAAATTCAACAGCCTCTATGTCCACGTCCATAGCTAAATCACTGTCCCATATCATTCTAATGCAACTTGTGCATCACAACATTAATCCAATTCATCAGCCCGTACATTGCACAAACAGTTTGCATAGCTGACTTAAAAGTGCAAGAGTCAAAGAAAGCTGTAATTAACAAGGACCACTGTGACGCCTAATAAGAGATCTAATTAAGAAAATGAATAAGGTGTCAGCCTCCTTTCAAAGAGTGTTGGACAGGAAGATTAATCGCTCGCTGGCCTAATTTGATTTGTGAAAACGAACAGGATGACCTGGTGAGTTGTTTTAAAAGATCTCATTCCCAAGAGCATATGACATTAATAAAACATGTACATGTATAGGGTGGGAAGGACCTCATTGAGGTTTTAAGTCCCAAATGGATCATCTTATCCATTTTAGCCATTGAAAGAACAATAAATTGACAAAAAGCAGGGCAATGGGAAATATGTCTGCAAGAAGTAAACCGGCATCAAATACATGAAGAAATTAACTGAAGTAAAAACAAAATCTGGTTTTATTTTGATATTATAGTTCTTCTTTAAAATTTTGTTATATCAAAATTGTCTAATATTTACTTAATTTTTATACCTTTGTTGCAATTCGATTTTGAAGAAAATCAATCATAAAAATATAATTTCACTTCAAAGACTTTGTTGAAATAAACGTTGTTTTCTCTGTATATATCGTGGTGGAGATTCAAATAAAAAAATGAATGAAGATACATTTTACGAACATCTTCATTGTGGGTTATATCCAGTCAAATTTTAATTTTGTCAAGCTTGACTCAACACATTTTGGAATATAATGCAAATTAAATACAGATTACAAAGATATAAAATGGTAAATGGAAGTATAAACACTGATAAACTAGTGAGGGTGTTTTCAGTTCACAGGGCATCATTAACATTGTCTTGTGTGTTCTACTAAATGTGTGATAACAAATGCATGTATAAGAATTTGCCTGTGGAGACATCCTAATGCTCTGTGGAAGTCTACATAAATGCACAGGAGTCAGCCTGATAAAATTATGGCTGACATTAATAAGCATGTGATTAATGTGAACTACACAAGACTAGCCATGTGTGGGTGGTGCCTTTGCTTATACTGTGTGTGCACATCCTCCGCTCAGTTTCAGTGCGTTGTGTGTCTGTGGATCAGGGATTTTGAAAGCAGATCATTGTTTCTGAAACTCATCAATCACAACGGATTCTCCCTCAGAATGAGCAACAAGCAGAAAGATCATATTCAGAATGTTCATCTGGGTGGAAACATGACGTGCCCGGGTAAACATGGCAGATTTCAATTCATTTTAGGCAAATTTTAATTTAAATAACTCACTGTGAAGGTGCAAGACAGGCTGCCTAGATGAACAAGCATGTACGCCTTATAGATTTGCATATATCTCTGCCAAACATCTTAAAGTAAAATATTGCTCTCTACACTTTTAAACATGAGAGGCAATCTGCCCCATCTGTTAAGTCAGAAAATATAGTGAACACCGGGCCATGTAGGGGAATGAAAATGTTGCTTCTTCAAGATAAACTAAAACGAAACAAATGCTATTAAAATAAAAAAAACAATGCATGAACTGTTTTAAAAGTAACTGTCTAACACATCGACGTCATCAAAAAAATGGTATATAGATAGGTTGCATCTCTGCCTATATGCTTGTCAACTTTTGTATCATGTATCATGTTCATTTAAATGAATTTACGTTTACAACACTATACTTTGTACAGTCACAGTAAATTTGACATCATTCTCTCTTTTGTTATCAGACGCTCTGAATTGTTTTATTGTGTTGAAAGTAGTGAAAACTGTTTTGAGTTTTTCTTTTGCTATTTGAGCAAATGAGAATGCAAAAATATATTTGTGATAGTATCCCGTTCACCACTATAGAGGTTTACCTAACTATGATGACTTCCGCTGCTGAGAAACCCAGAAACGTGAAAAGGGTCCATTGAAATTAAATTTCAATTTATAAAGCTTCTCTGTACAGTTTCACTGTAAATGCATACTACTACAGACAGTGGAGATATTAGAAAACAAAAGAAAGAAATTGTGATCAGACATTTAAATACATATTGCCATTAAACAAGTATCTGTATCAAGTTTTTATAAGATGGATATTACTGATACTTTAGGTGTCTGATCTGATCTAAAAAAACAAGTGACTTTTATATCAGCTATTTCAAGAAATGTTTCATTAGAAGGCTCATACTGTACCAACTGTACAATGATGTTCAATCAACAACCTACATTAGTATATTCTTTTTTGAGAGACTAATAGACATTAAGTAATCAGATGTTGTTACGAGGCTACACTGAGACACACAGGATGAGGATCCAAGAGCACTCTTTTATTGATAGGGTAATTGAAAATCGTAAACTTAAACAGGCAAAAGTCCATTCACATGTAATAAGTCCAACTGGGGCAAAAACTGGGTAATCCAAATAACAAGAACCAGATAAACAGACAACAGTAGAAATGCTCAGAGATGTAGCTGTAACCCTGACAAGACTTGAAATGACTGATTGAATGAACCCGGTATATATAGATAGAGGTGAAAGGGATTACCAGACACAGTTGAACGTATGCATTCCGGGTGATGAGGGGAGCTGGCGGACCTTTTGCGAGCCGGCTCTGGGCTGGTGGCTCTCTTCCGAGCGGGATGGCCACCATCAGCGTGGGAATTGTTTAGGGGGCAGCCTCCACCTCACCCACGATGAAGGGAGACCCACAAGACAAAAGAGCATGGTCAATAAAAACAATTCAGTACTATATACTTCTTTATAGTCTTTATAACTTGTTTCAGCAATATATTTCTGACATTTATGGTGTGTTTAGAAAAAATTATCTGATTTCTCTTTACCCGGTCTTTAAAATATATAACCCTTAACCTAATGCCTCCAAGTGAGCAAGCCAAAGGTGTCAGGAGCAAGTACCAAACATTTCAGCTTTAATCTTTATATTTAATTGGTCGCTGTAATTTTGTTCCACTGGCAGCACACACAAATTTGCTGTATATGACAACCAATAAAGTGAGTGGAGGCAAGACAAATGAAAGCAGTTTTAAAACTAGTTTGAAATTAATGTAATGTATTTTTGCAACCCGGTTATCTGTTTTATTTTGCTAATGGAGCAGAACTAGTCCATTCTGAATTCATAACAGAAAGCAAATAAAGGTTTATGACCAAGCTCAACTGCTTAGATTCCAGCATTTCATTGGACTTTTATATTCAGAACAAATTATTGAATTAAAGGATTAGTAAAGTGTGAAATGTAGAACAATGCAAATACATTATAGTTTGCAGTGCAAGTTTGTTGCTAATAACACAGCTAATAGCTAATACTGATGTGAAATCATCAGAAATTTTATAATATAAGATTGTTCTCAGTCAGCACTGCTTTTGCAATAAAGTCAATTCATTATTGTCAATGTAATTATCAAAGTATTGTTCCTAATGTTATTAAAGTGTCACTAATGAACCTCGAGACCTATCTGATCCCTGTAAGTCTCCCTAACCGCTTTATCTGATACTTATTTGATTCAGTGGTGGCTCTTCATGCACATAACAATTCATGTCAGCCAGGGATTCCCCTGGAGACGCTTCATTTAGTTTTCTCTATGGTCTGATAATCTGAAGGAATCATTTTAATTGGCTGCCTATGTGAAGTATGTGTAAAAGGTCTAATGTTTGATTGGAAGGTGTGTGTGTAGATGTTATGTGCATCACAGAGTTGTTGTGATGGTCTCTGGGGTTCAGTGACTGTGGGGACTGTCAGGCTGTAGAGAGACTGTGACACAGACATATTGGCGAGATTGGAATACTGCAGCCTGCTGCGGGACATGTCATTTCCTGCAAAGCGTGACAGGACAGTAGATGCAGATTGCAAAAAACAAGACCGTTGTGTATGGCAAACAGTATAGAAGATATCGTGAGGGTAATTTAATGTGAATCCTTTATTTATGCTTAGTATTCATGCTCACATAATTTTTTTCTATTTGTTATTTTCATCAAAATGTAATTAATACCAAACTCTCTTATTTTATATCCCATCCCCCAAAGCTGCCACGTCATTTTAACATCAAATGTCATTTTATTCAAACACTGTCCTTTCTAAACATAAAATGGGTTTTAGATGCCATTTCATGTTTACTGAGAAATAGAAATGACTTGTGTTATGTGTCATGTTTCACAGTTTTGTAGTTGATATGCATGGCAAATTTGGTACAGGTTTTTTGTTGTCAGTCAAAACAATATTTAAGTGCACTCAGAAATGTGTTTGTTAAGGGTTCACTGGGTTTCATCTAGAATAATACTGACATTTAAAAAAAACAATAAATGTGTGCAGTCATATGTCGTAATTCATGGTTTGTTAATAGCAAGAATTGCCCCCATACTGAAAGTGTTCATGGCTTAAATCAAAACAAACCAACTCCAGTTTGATAATAATAGTAATAATAATAATAATAATTTTTAAGATACCATTTAATTCACGCCTCTAACACGACTCCCCTGACCCTCTGTAGACCATCACACCAACACGGTACCGGTGACCCACCCTTCCGCTGTCACATTGCCTCTAACACCCCAGGCCCCTGACAGAGCAAAGACTGACCCTTACTTGCTGCCCTTGCCTTTTAACTCCTGGAGACAGTCAAAGGTCACAACAGGTTGGCAGCATACGGTAGTCCACAGATGGAAAGAGACCAGAGTTGTGCTCCTGTCACATCGACATGCGGTGGTCTCCTCCTGAGGGAGGTGAGACGAGAGAGGGATAGAGAGAAAGTGAGAGAGAAAGAGAGAGAGAGAGAGAGAGAGAGAGAGAGAAAGGGAGAAAGAGACCCCTTCCCAAATCCTACCTCGGTTGTAATGAAAGGACACAGAGTCAGGATGGGAAACATGTGAATCAGTGGTGTGCCTGCAAATGCCCCGAGGCACCTTGGCATTCACAGGCAGCTAGCAGGTGGCAGAGTCAGGCAGAGTCTGTGTACTGCACACAGGCACGTTCCCTCTATTCCTGTCTGAATGTCACAAACTGGGAACACAGCCAACAGAAATCCTGGTATTTGTGGGATTTTGTCAGCTGAACGTGTTTGTGTAAGCATGAGGGAAATGGAAATAACTTATTACAGTTCTGGGAAAGAATGCAAAAGCCAGAGGTACACTCAGGACAAACGTCTGTTTGCTCAGCAGGGTCATTTCAATGTGATTTATTGAGGACTTTTGAAGAAAGAGTCATTTGAAGATTTTTTATAAATATGATGACAGCTTTTGTTATATTTGACGGTGAACTAGTAAATTAAAGTTTACTGATTATGTATCCTTTTAGGCACTGATTTAGGCATCTTTACAGTATTGTACAAACTGACAAACACCAATCAATATTCAATATTCACAAATGTCATGGAACTAAACAAACTGACAAGTCAATGGCCTGTGAAAAATTAAAAACACACATATTAAGTCGGATAAAATAGAGTAAAAAACATGACAAATCACAATACACAAACACAATGCATTATGTGGGTATGGTCATAGCAATGACGACACTTTCAGCTGTTGTTGTTTACACTTTATCAATCTATTGAATCTATTGTTAAAAATAAAGTACATCTATTTCCTTTAAAATACAAAAAAAAGGTGTGGCATACATATACAAAGCTTTTTAAAGGGTATAAGAGTTTGATAAAAAGCTGACACATGCACACACAAATAAACAACATCCTTTTTTGGCAAATTTTACTTTTAAACCTCCTTAGGACTTTTCAGATATAATAATAATAAAACATTTTCAGGAGTTTCAGCCTCTCTTGCGTATTTTGATGAAAGCTTGGTTAGTATTGAGCAGAGCATTTTTTCTGATTCACTGGAAGACATCACTAAACCACCTCCTAACCCCCAAACCGTTGTGACCTCTGAATAAAACATGACACGTGGTCATGTTTTCTCAGTCCATCAGTTGCTCAGGGATGTAAGCACAGAGTCCAACCTCAGGACTTCACTCGCGTGCACTCTGACACTGCAGCCGGTTCAAGATCTTTATCTTGATCACCCTGTAAACTTAAATACACTTCTTCTTCTGAGAGACATTAAACGTGATAGGCCTGTCAACACATCGGAAGAGGATAGAGAAAGAGATACAAAATAAAAGAAAGCGAGATACACACACAGAATCCCTCTCTGGAGAAATGAAAACTGGGACAGAAAATCTCATGAACAATTAGTGTGAGACACATTTACAAGATAAACACAAACATCCAAGAGAATTAAATGCATGGATTTATTAAAATAGCGCAACAGATGTAAAAAAATAGTTTCGCTTGTGTTCTGTTTATTCCTATTCCAAGAGGAATACGGTATGACAATGAGAAAAAAACTACTTTGGGATTAAAATCAGCCAGGCAAATAATATAAACATCTGAAACGCAGTCCTCTTTCTCTCATTCACTCTCTATTTTGAATATCTAGTTTATTCTTAATATGAGCAAGAAAGAAATTAAGACATTTAAAGCAGTTTAAATACTCAGGAAACTTGTTATTAATTTTTTCACACTTCGGACAAAAACATGTTCATCTAATGCTCCAAATAATTTTTAAGCTTTTCCCCTCTCACACCCATGAAATCAGACACAATTTGTCAAGTAAACAAGCCATTAATCTTTTAAACGGTTACAAATCCTGGGCATTCTGGGCATGAATGATGAATTATGTATGATAGATATGGAAAAAAACCCTCTGCTAACAACAAACATTTTAACACTTGTTCCGTGCCAGAGACGTTTTTTTCCAGGCAGTTGTTTAGCTCTGTACCCAAATGTTGCCACGGGTGATTTGCTAACTGCAGTTTCTAAATCTTATCCTGCGTGCTGCCTTCTTGACAGTAATTAATAAAGGCTGTAAATCATATTTCCATGATTTTTGGGGGGTAAAGTTCTTTAAATAGCTTTTTAGAAGACATACGCCTAAGGCTGTGTTGGCCAACATGTCTTTCAAATCAAATCATATCACATTACATCACCTTGCAAAGTTTTTGCGAAATGTGGTTAGAAGTCTTTGAGCATATTGGTTTCTGTTTGTGTGATTTATGCAGTGTTGTTTGCTAGTCTATCTTTATGCCAGATGCGACAGTGAGAAATGTGCTCTCTTTGTGCACGCTGTCGTCAATCCAAAGATTTAAAGAGACATGTATACATACTGTTTCCAAAGCATATGGTTTCCAATGGACCTTTTTTTAAATGCCATCGCAACATTTGCATTTACACTTATACAGATTGAATTAATCCAGATTAATTTCAGAATGCAATGAAAAGAAATCCCAAATTTACGTTAACATTTCTTATGTTTTTATGCAAAGTGTTTTTTTTGCATTGATCAAAAAGATGAGAATGTTGATTATAAATACACTTTCAATATTAATTTGATTTCTTATTTTATCCAATATTAGTGTGAGAATCTGGAGTTAGGATACTGTCTCAAAAAAGAATTGCCTATTTAAATAGTTTGCTAAGTTTAGAAAGTGATAGTATATACCGCAACTTGCTATCAAACCCTAACCTTTATCAGTGACACACAAAAAACACTTCGATCCATTCACACACACTATCCTCTTGACAGTATCCTGATCTTCAGACACACATGACATGAAAAATAAACATTTGGTTAGATATAACATTAAAAATGACCGCATGCTCAGAGATTCACATTTGCACTTACAGCAACTGTTTGTCTCTCTTCGGTTCATCCATAAAGCTCTTCTTCAAAGCACTCGAATGTAACAAACGTGGCAACATCTTGTGCTTCAATCCCATCCGACACACTTCTCGTGCCATGACAATGTGTCTGCAGCTCTAGCACCCTGGCTAAGAGAGAGAGTGGGTGCCCACAGGCGTGTATGTTATCAGGCTTGGTCACATTGGCACCTCCCTTGGCACACTTTAGTGAAAGGTGGGATTGTATCTGAGGAGAATGAATCAATTGTGTTCCTGGACCCATGATCATCAGGTCAACACAGGGGACAACTGTGCCTAATTGGTGTGAGGAGATAACCGATTTGGATTATTGTTACACGAAGAGATGAACACTGACAAAATGTGTTAAATTTTGGTGGTCAAACAAACATGGATTTTATATATTAACATTTACAGATATCCATTTGCCAGACACTTTTATGAGAAACGACTTACATTGCATACTATACATTTGTTTCTGATTATGTGCAATTGCTGGGATCAAACCCATGATCTTGGCGTTGCTAGTGCCATACTCAAATCACAGAGCAACAGGAAAACTACAAAACCTTTAAATGTTCATATTTTTTATTAAGATCTTAATTCTGACATTTTTGGTATTGTTATTAAAAATGGTAATCTATCTTTTCGCTCTATTCAGGTTCTAAAGGAATTCATAGTTCTTTACTTTCTGAATATTATTAATTAAGTTAATGACTATTAATATTGAAAAATCAAACTGGTGATGTTTCCTATCATTTTCTATATACAGAGCTCAAATTCACTGCATTTTCCCGTCCTCTTTTGATTGACAGGATATAAACGCCCTGATCATCGACTGCAGCCGTTAGTGTAAAAATTGCCTTTTTTGACCAATTGGACGATTATTGGTCGATGCATCCCTTAAGAAACATAAACTCTTCTCCATCTTAAAGATAAAATAACATTGAATAGCAAGTGTTCCTGTTTATTGAAAAACACATAAAATAACACAATTAAGAAAATTACGCTACAAATGCAGTCTTACACAAAGCATGCTGGGAACTAGAAATCCTCTGCCCAGTTTTAACGATTGTATTTTAACAAAACAAAAATTATTCATGTAGTCCCAACTTGAATAAATGTATTTAGATGACTAAAGAATTTCATATTGTGACAATTTTTCTCTAACGTGTTGAAACAAAATTTCATTTTTTCAGTAAAAGCTAATCGTTTCAGAGTCACAGGCTTTTCCCCAATTAGAAGAATTCAACAA
The DNA here is from genome assembly GCF_947034865.1 of Barbatula barbatula. Taxonomy (NCBI): domain Eukaryota; kingdom Metazoa; phylum Chordata; class Actinopteri; order Cypriniformes; family Nemacheilidae; genus Barbatula; species Barbatula barbatula. The sequence goes on from NC_136783.1 coordinate 11,282,943, forward strand.
GACATAATTATGTTTTAATATTGAAAATGTATGCTGTACAAAGAGCCCATGTGTGGCTTTAGTTGAAATAAGATATCTTATGTTATGATTATCAACGTTAGCATTCAAACTCATAAAAAAGCAATGTCATTTGTATTTGAAACTTTTCCCATGTGTCCTTAAAGTCCAATTTATAAGTTTCATAGCAAATGCCTTAAAGAGAAATGGTACTTTCTAAGTGGATTGTAGCTGGTAGTCATGTTCTGTAATCATTTCAGCTGTCAACCCAGGCAGCACATCACTTGAATTCAAAGACTCGCTGAGATGTCATTTGCTCTTCATTCTTACTTTTCATTATTTCATAGTCTAGTATAAATTATTCAATCCCAGCATTTTATGTCCAAGATTATTTGTGCTTTGTAGCACTTTTTGGATTTGTATAGTGACAGTCATGCTAATAGAGAATTCACAAACTAGATGTCATTCAAATTCAGCCCATCTGAGTTTGAACGTAGTGCCTGTAATACACATTTCCCAGCTCCATTGTTTACAACAGCACATGATAATCAATTGTTTATATCAAGGATTTAACTCACATTCTGAGCAAACAGCCGTGAGAAACTTTCATTTGAATATGAATTAAACTCGACAGGCAAGTAGATCCAGCGCTGCTTATGTTTGCCTTTGCTTTATGTTTGGTTTATTTTCATTACAGAGAAACTCTACGTGCCACCCCGTAGAGTTTAAGTGGACTCTTGGGACAAAGATAGATTTGAGGAACAAACAGATTCTTAGTCTCTTATGAAATCTGCCTGCAATGACTTTGCACACTTTTTGTCTCTTTTCAGAAAGATTCATGTTTCCTGGAAGAGCAGGACATTGATCCACGAACAAAAGTTGTAGGTCAAGCATTCAAGCTGCCTTCAAGCATGGCATGTTTCCTCCCAGTTTGTATAAAGTCAGGACTTATGCAATGGACTGTACGTATAATGGATGTATGTATATTTTACCAGCCAATGCAACTCGGAAACATTATTAGAAAACATGGAATTAGCTTCCATTGCTATGCAGATGATACTCAGCTATATATCTCATCAAGACCAGATGATTCCTCCCAGCTATCCAAATTGGCAAAGTGCATTGAAGATAATGTAATTTCCTTCTTTTAAATTCTGATACAACAGAAATATTACTTATTGGACCAAAGACACGCAAACCAAATATTTCTGATTATAAACTGCAAGTTGAAGGATGTACTGTTACTCCAACAAATACAGTAAAAGATCTAGGCGTTATATTAGACAGCAACCTGTCATTTCGAAATCACATCTCAAATGTCACAAAAACAGCCTTTTTCCAGCTAAGAAATGTTGCCAAGTTACAAAATATTCTGTGTTGCTGACGCGGAGAAGCTTATTCATGCATTTATGACCTCAAGACTTGACTACTGTAATGCGCTACTTAGTGGTTGTCCTGCATCAACGCAGCTGCAAGAGTTCTAACCAGGTCCAGAAAATACGATCACATAACCCCAATCTTATCAACCCTTCACTGGCTACCCATTAAGTATCGTATTGACTTTAAAGTTCTTTTAATCACTTATAAAGCCTTAAAGGGTTTAGCCCCTACCTACCTAACAGAGCTTCTATCACACTACAACCCATCACGCTCTCTAAGATCTCAAAACGCAGGACTTTTGATAATACCTAGAATAACTAAATCCACCAAAGGGGGTCGAGCTTTCTCATACGTAGCACCTAAACTCTGGAATGGCCTTCCTGACATTATTCGAGGATGAGACACACTCGCCCAATTTAAATCTAGATTAAAAACGCATCTTTTCAGCCAAGCATTCACTTAATTGCAAAATATGCTAAATAAACCACCGGGAGAAGCTGACATTAGATATTATTTGCTAGAATAATTGGATTTATTATATAAAACACCATGTAGTGTGTTTTACCCTTTCTTGGGTTTTTCGTTTTTCCCCTGTAAAGCTGCTTTGGAACAATGCAAATTGTGTAAAGCGCTATATATATAAAAATTGAATTGAACTCAAACAGTCCTTTTAACATGTCTTGTTCCATTCTGTAGCTGTCCCTTTAAAGGCAGAGTAGATCATTTGGAAAATGCTAACGTTTGCCTGCTAGCAGTGCAGTTATACGATCCCTCCCTCTCGTGAATCACCATCCAAAGCCACGCCTCCTCCAAAAAACATGAGCGCGTGCACAAACCAGAAGCTGTTGGATCAGTTCCAGTGAAGTCATTTCACATTCACCGGTGAGAAAACATTATAGTACAAAGTCAATAACATTACTACAATAATGAACATCTCCAGGTACCTGCTCTCTGTCCACCATTGTCCCACTGCCTGCACAAATCGCACATGAGCGCGCGGATGACGTATGATGTCTGCGTGAACAGGGTGCGCAAGGGGATGCAAAATAGGCTGACTGAAAATGTACACAACGTATCATTGCCCTTGGACCGAGGGCAGTAATTGGTCCAACATTTTTTGACCCTACGCCTTTCACAAGACGTCTATAATTTTAAAAATACCAATGTTTCGCTTTACTTATTGATTGCTATCAGGATGTTACGAGACTTCAAACCAGCATGACAAACAACTTTTCTGCACAGGAATTGCCTACACTGCCTTTAAATATCAGTGACCTATTGGTGATTCTCATTTTGCTTCTCTCTGAGAATGGACAGATATGCAGAGGCAGACCATTGCCACTAAAGGGAATGAGGGAATTGTCCTCAAATATTGTGTTTTAACCAAAAGGGAGCCCATGTTTCAGGTTCAACTTCAGAGCACAGCGCCCTCTAAGGACAAGGGCTGACAAGCCAATAAACTTCATTGTGTTTAGGCATCAGGATTTATAGTGCCGTTCTGCATCCCAGGAGAACGTCATTACACAACGAAACCTTTTTAACAGCGGACATGGATGTGGAGATAAGCATACCCAGAGGATACTGTATGGCTCGCCTCTTTCATAGCTTTAATGGAGTTTTTAGCTACAAACCTCATCTTACATATCAACGAAAATTCCTTGGGAGACATGAAAATGGAAACAAATGAGAGCACATATTGGTCTAAGAAATCATATGATTTGACATATTTAAGCTTACTTGAAAATGTCTACATTTGTGAGTGAGCCATGTAGACATTCTTGAGATCTGTTTTATATTAAATGAATAAAAGGAAAAAGAGGGAGTCCTCTTTTAAGATAACAGAAATCATTCAGACACACACGTGCATGTCTGCTTTTGTCTTCTGACCAAACTTTCGTCACACTTCTCGTCATGTGTGTACCTCCAGCTGACCCTTTGAAAAGAGAACTGGATGTTGAGCCTCTCCCAATAGCAACAGACCTAAAAATACACCCATACCATCCTAGGAGAATTCTGGAAGTATCCTGGGCTTCAGTAATGAGAATTCAAGATGGCTCTCGACCCCATCTCCCAAGGCTCAACACTGGAATCACAGTGGTTCTGATACATTCATCACAGCTCACAAAGCAGACGGCTGGAGTCAGAAGGGGCTTTGAAACCTGGAAGATGTCTGGGCAGGCCCAGGGCAAGCCTTCCATACAGAGCTGTCTTATAGACAGAAAACCTCATTTAACACTTCACAAGCCATCGCAGCCCGGAGAGAGACATTAAGAGATAAAGAGACAATGGTCCCATCCTTTCTGGCACGCTCAATCTAACACGTTTTCCGCTGGAAAAGGTAAAGCTGGGCAAGAGTGAATAAAAGGACAATTAAGAGTTCAGAATTAAAGTTGAGGTTGAGTTGGAGTGTGCGGACAAAGTCTGTTAGATTAGAAAATCTTACAAAGATGAATGTCGGAGCTGAATCTATTTCAAACTTTATTACACTGCAGTAATGGGCATGACAAATGCCTCTTCACATTGGATCTTAAGAGATGTTCAACAAATTGTTAGCCTGTTTTCTGAACATGACAGATTTCTTTGAGAGCTTCACAGTATAACCAGGCAACAAAACAACAGATGTACTTGTTTAAAGGTGCACTTAATACATTTTTGGTTATGTTTCGCTGGTGGATAAGACAATGGCATTGAACTGACACGTCAGCATGATGCAGCATCACAAAAGCAAAAGTTTGCTATTATCAATACCATTAGAAATAAAATTTGTGGTATTTAGCTGGTCATGTGATTGCAACAGGATGACCCCCATCAGGCAACTTGCCCTTGGTTGAATAAATAAGATTCATGCACATTTGAATCTCATGTAAGTGTTAGGGGCCTTGACTTTACAAGGATTTTACAGTTTCCTTTTAGAAAAGCTTGCGTCAAACACACGACTAAACTCGATGGTCTTTGCGATGACCAGCCAAAATAAAAGTCTGGTTAACTTGACTCATCAACCCGATCAACAAGAAAAAAGTAAACTGTACTATACTACAGTATGTTAAAAATAACTATACGTTACTATAGTATTCTGTACAGTAAATTTACAAATCAAAACTGTAGTATACTTTAATTTTACACTGCATTCTGGAATGCTAGATTCCGATCCCCCGCCATTGGTGTTCACAGATATCACATCCGTTTACAGCGAGTCATCTTAACCAGCAGAGTTTAATTTTACTCATAAATTAAATATGAATGTGCATAATTCATGACATACTTTATGTGATATGAATGTATGATGAAACCAAATTGCAAGTTCATCTTGTTTGAACTTTGCGTCTTGCTTTAAAACCGTCAGGAAACGGGTTTTCCTCAAGGAAGTTCTGAGCTAATAAAATATTTCAAAGAAATACGTCATGTCCAATACATTTCTCTTGAGGTAAATTGTCGTGTTAGTATATAGTTTAACTGTCTGAGGGAAATAAACATCTTCTGTCCGTTTCACATGGGGTCCTGATCACACTATAGTGTCTATGGAATTGTATTACAGTTTACTATAGTAAATACTATTATAATATTACTGTATTTTTCATGTGGGCAAATATATTACTATTGTCGGGTAAAAAATGGACAACACATACAACGGACAAATGAAAATGGAAAAAAGACAGAATTTAGAAATAATAAAAGGATTTCGTATGGCCCAGAGCAATAAAGAAGGGAAGTCAAAGCCTTCAGATAAGTCCCAGGAAATTGTGTTTTTTCTTTTAATTATTTAGTTCTTTCATTTTTTTATTAATTTAACGACTTAAGAATTTAAATGTGTTAAAAGTTTCATCTCAATGGCTCTGGTAGGGCCCTATAGTGTGCACTATATTACCATATTACCCAAAAGTACCAAATGTTTTTATTTAGGTGTAAAACCACTTATTACAGTTTATAACCACTTATAAAAAGTGCACCTTTAAGTTATGGAACTTTTAACAGATGTTGTTGACTGTTTGTTTTGAAGGGGGTTTGCATTTATATAGCTCACATTATAAAAAATGGACAGCAAGGTAGTGCTGTATTCAAAAAGTATTTTTACTGCTGACTACATCACTTACAAACTGCCTTTCTACTTTTGTATTTGTGGATGAAAGCTTTGTAAATGTCCCTCGCTCTTAATGTCAACTAAAAAAACTCAAAACAGCTCCATGTTATCTAGTGCAACAAAATAGTACATGAATTTTTAACTTGTTGTTATGATTCTATTCAGAAACTCTAATTAGCACTGCAAAATGAAATATTTTTATAGTTATGACGTGACCCAGAAGAGCAAATTGTCAATAAATTGTAGACCACACATTAAGAGCAATCCCATTCCTTACTCATAAATAAAAAGTTTACTGTGTTGGCAAGCGGATAAACGTTACGCTACTGTGTCAGCATTTTCAACCTAACACGCATGTTCTACTAACATACATCTATAAATGCTCCCAGCCAACTCTGAACCGTCCAAGGGAAGTTTGTCCTTCAAGCCCAGCCCGTTATGATTACCTCTCTCCTATTCACAAGTGTGGAAATCCAAAAAGCCCCTTTCAGCTGACACATGCAGTCTTTCCCATGAGCACCTGTGGTGTCTAGCATCCGCAGTGCGCCAAGCATCGCACCACAGGTATATACAGAGATCCTTGTCCATCCTCATCTTCTGACAGAGCAATGCAGTCATCTATAGTTTACGATAAGAATGTCCATCTATCACATTGACAGAATCCTCTGTGATATCAGTGTCTTAAACAAGAGGGTCTCCTTTTTCATCAGGGGGTTGGTGAAAAGTCAGAGTCCTCTTGGCAGGGTAGTGATGTTCTTGCTATCGTGTGACCTAGGAATGACAAAAGACAGAGAATAGGATACATATGATACAGATTGATCTTTGTATTATCGTTTGAGTGAAAAAACCTCAAGCAAAGAGAGTACATTTTCCTGTGTATTTACTTTCAATACAGACCACTTCTTCTCTTCATTTTTTTACAGATATAGTTTAATCGTTATTTCGGTATAAATGTTCTGTAGGCTGTATTTTGTTTAAATGTTTGTGAAGTGTAATTTTTGGGTGAAGTATCCCTTTAAATCATTTAACATGCATTTAAAAATATATAGAATAATACACAGCTAATATATTACAATATATTGAATTCTACATAAGGAATTGCCTCCTTTCATATCTTGCAAAATATAAGCACTTAGTTCCAATATATGGAAATGTACTATATTTTCCCGTATTTTCCAATGTGGTCTTGTTCTAAGCAAAAAGCTTAGAAAAAAAAAACAATTGCAAGTAAAAGCATCTTGTTTTAAGAATAATGCTGTAAAACATTTCCTGTAAAACAACAAAAGATACAGATTTTTAAAAAGCATATTTTTTTACTGTGCTGTGATAAATCTCAGTGCCAGAGGTATATTGGTCTCACAAATGGATGATTTGAGCTGAGCGCACTAAGATGCTTTAGTGTCCGAAAGGGACACATTGCTGTGCCTCAAACAGGAGATTATGAAAGGCTCACAGCGAGGAAGGATAATAAACACATAAAGAAAATATATTGAATAAGAGGATGGTAAAGTTAGAAGACATTAAAAAAGCAGACTGATGGAAAGACACACTCATGTGCTGGAGCCTGCCGGTAACTGTTCCAATTCCGCTGCTATTAAATACAGATTTAATGCTCACTGGAGTAGTAAGATACACCCTGTCGCCTCCCGTATTACATGTGAGTCGCTTCATTGGTTTCCGAAAAAGCAGAAGGCGGGGCATGGCCAAATGACAGTCATATTAGCCAATCACAAGCTAAATATATATGAAAGACCTAAAGCCGTCATTCGTTGTTTTGTCTCCCCCTCTACTACCAATTTAATTAGAACTCTTAATTTGAAGGCCTCAGTGGAGCCCGTAGCCATAATGCATATTAATGAACACAACAGATGTTCTACTGTTACTCTGAGCAATTATTCTTATGGCAGTTGCGTGTGCCACTGTTATTTTTTTAATACGTCACCTGTATGTCACACCTGCAGAGAAACAGCAGTCGTCTTAAGATTTCACACTTAAAAGAGAAGCTTTCTTTCACATTGAAGCTGTCATCTATAAATTCATAACCTGCTTCTTTATTTATTTATATAGCAAAATCCTAACTAAATTTCATCAACCTCAACCATCAAATGATGTCATTATTTACTCACCCTCGTGTCGTTTTGTCGTTAACTCAACCTGTATGACTTTCTTCTGCAGAACACAAAACAAGATACAGTATTTTGATGAATGTTGGTAACCAAACAAGGGTGGTACACATTGATTGCACGGGCAGAAGATGTGTGCCGTCATTGTTCGGTTACCAACATTCTTAAAAATAATTTATTATCTGTTTTGCAAAAGTAAGTCATACTGGTTTGAATGGACAAGAGAGCGAGTAAATGATGACAGAATCTTCATTTTTGGGTGAACTTTCCCTTTAACCTCAATATAGACATATTGATTCATGTTGAGCTATTCAGGCTAAACCGATGCACAAAAGGTGCATCTTTAAAACTAGACAAAACATTTAAAAATTGAGTCAAAGCTAGTGTGGAGGAACAATGTTGTCTATGCTTGGTCTTTGAATCTCTGTTGGCCTTTGAAAATTCTCTCTGAAGACTCCTCAGGTCCTCTGGGATTTGTTCACGCGCTCTATTGAGACGATCTGAAATGTTTATTTATCTTCAAGCCTTGCTCCATTTTTTTAATAAGTCTCTTTTAGAAAATTTGAGCAATGCATCAGCCTGTTATGTTGGGGTGCAGGAATGATTGACAAGTGGCCTTTGAGAAACACTTATTACGCTCAAAAAGTGAATCTTACGGGGAGGATGGTGTCTACACCCCTGCTGTAACGTCTATAAACAGGTAAACATTTTAGCTGTTAGTTGAAATGTAAATATATCACTTTAGCCTTAGAACAAATCGAGTTTTAGAACATATTGTTCCTTGTACTCTCAGGGGCTTCAGAGAAACCTCTTATCCAAGTAGAGCCTTAACAAAACGCTTCTTTGAACAATGGTTTGCCTGAGAAAAGGCCTGGGGAGGGAGGTTTCTCTAAAAGCAACACCCTTCTGAGAATACTCCAAGGGTGTGTTTTGATGACATCTATAGTAGCTATATAGTAGCTCTTAGACAGGTTTGTTTAAAGGGTCTTTTTTGGTAACAAAGAAGGTCTCACGTCCCCTTTTCCGTCAGTGCACCATGGGCATTAGACACTTTTTGTGCTTACCTGGGTCTTTTGGACTTAAAAAGTAGGATCAGAAGCCTTCAGGCTTTGACCAGCCTTTAATCAGGATGGTGTATAAGTGAGGTTATATGTCCATAAGCCCCCCCAGAATCATCAGCTGTAATTTGAGTTCAGAGACCACACCTTGGGGCATGCAGATACCTGATCGACTCACCTTGGTGGTTTTGACTTTGTTGCCAGTGCTGCAGGACCAGCCGGTGAGATCTGGAAGAACTTTACACTCCTCGCCGTCCAAACACGGGTGCATTTGGCACCACCATTTCTGCAGCACGATAGAAGCTGGAGAGGAAATATAAAATGAATGAATACACCATTATTAAATTTAATGCACTATGAATTCTCTGTATATATAAATAATCGTTCACACAATCTCTCTCACAATTGTAACGAGACAGAATCTAATAAACAAACATGTTTATCTTTAAAATCGACATGCCATTACTATATATGCGACACCTTTGGAATAAACTACACTGTTTGACCAGTAACAAAATGCAAATATACAATTTTGGAGGGTCCTTCAAAGTAAAGAGGGAGGAGAAGATGGATGGAGGATGACATGACGAATGAGGAAAGGCACAAAAAAAAAGTGGAAGTGAAATGGAAATAAAATGAGAAACAGAAGACACAAGTAAAAAAAATACATTCAATAAGAAAGATGTTACATTCCTTATAACTAAGCATATTCCAAACATCAATTCAGGGACACACTTCAGAATCCCCAAAATTATTTGGACACTTAAGCCAAACTTAAAATGCATGAATGTCATAAATGCACGAAAGAGCAAAATGTGAAACCATCTGGCATCGCCAAACAATGCTTTGTTTTTGGAAATGTTGGCAGACAACAAAAGCATACAAACTAACCAGCCAGCTTTAGCCTGAAATGAATCGATATTCATGTATTGTTTTATCATCTGTTGAATAAAAAGCAATATCACACTACTAATAAATTGACACATCGTGTTACCATCCAATGAGGCTTATAAGAATATTGCTTTAAACTAATTCAATAACATACATTTTAGGCATCCAAATACTTTTTTGGGGCCATCACTAATGCATTTACATTTACATTTACATTTATTCATTTGGCAGACGCTTTTATCCAAAGCGACTTACAAGTAGTTTTATACAGTGGCACATTACTGCAGAGCAATCAGGGGTAAGGTGCCTTGCTCAAGGGCCCTTCAGTCATGACCTGCTGGCACTGAGATTAGAACCAGCAACCTTCTGATCACAAGCCCAACGCTCTAACCATTAGGCCACAGCTGACCTCATGTATTCCCAACTAAGAACTACATACAGCAAAATACTTGGAGAACAAATGAATAAATAATAAGACAAATAATAAGAATTATCTGTCAAACACACACCTGTTGATACAGATATTAAATAAACACCAGTGTTTACACCATTTCATAAGATCACAGTGTTAAAAAAACCTTATTTATCATTACCACCCTGATGTGTTACAGCATAGGAAGATGAGAAACTATGTTGTTCATTTATTTTGACTATAAAGTACACCTTGAATGTCTACAAAGAATGAATGTCTACTCTAAATCGTCTCGCTTCCAAACATAAAGAGACAGTTCAAAACAAATCCAGTCCTGCAAGTCAAATGAGGCTTAATGGGATGAAGAAGCCTATATATATATGTGTGTTACTTACAAGCCTATTGTCCTCATAATAGGAGAGAATAAACATAATAAACAACAGAATGAAATGAGCTTTGAACTGAATTATGCAAAATAACATTGTGTATAAATGCCATATAGAAAGAACATGAAAACACTGTGCTGTTCATACGGCAAATATCTTGACCCTTGCTGAGATGTGGAAGATTACGGAGGATCTATTGACAAAAATGCAATATAATATACATAAATATGTCTTCACAGGTGTATAATGACCATACATGATAAAGCGTTATTTTTTTATTACCTTGGAATTTCAATCTACTCACACAAAGGGTCCTCTTGCATGGAATTCTCCATAATGTTTCTACAGTAGCCCTAAATGGACAAACTGCCCTACAGAGCAAGTTTCGTAAATACGCTATCTCCTTCGACAAAGAAGCAAAAACATGTTCATCCTAGTTCTGTGTCAGCCACCGTAGTGCTTTTAATAAGGGAAGCCCACGGTTAAAATGTCCGATTTATATGTCTCACTAATGGTTTGGACATTTATTATTATTCATCAATAATGTGTCTATTATTTAAATGAATGATAACCACGAGAAGAGATGTTTTAATAACAGATTTTTATCAGTTGAGCATACATTCAACAAAAACACAGATTATTTCTGAAAAATGGAACTGTTGTTAAAAAACTGAAATGAAAGTGATCTCAGGGCATCAGTTACAGTGATTCATAATTCACATCTCGTATCAAACACACCCCTCCTTTTTAACAGCAATGATAACTTTGCCTGCTAATGTTAACACCCAGGTGCTAATGCTAAATTTTTTGTCATTATGTACAGTCACACAGACTGTACATATGCTATGTCTCCTCGGTTTCAATTGTGAAGCACACGCAAACAGAGAATCAATTAAACACCAATAATTGTTTTTTATTACCAATAAGCAAGTGTTTTATAGTATGCACGGCTACAGACTACAAAAATGTTTTACTGTACACAGTTGGCTCTTAGAAGCTTAGCAGCTCAGATGTTAAATGGCTTTTGGTGGATACCTTTGTCTGAATTGTTTGTAGGCTTTTCTTCACCAAATCTTCCCTTCCACAGTTTAAGCATTTAACTGGATAGTGTTTGGCCAAAGCTCACAGACTCTGCCACTTCAGCACTAAAAGCAGGTGAAATCTGTCAAGAGTACAGCCACAAAACATATCTCTCCTTCTCTGATGGTGCTATTTTCAGTTAAGAAAAGCCCCAACGGAGGCCATGAAGGCCAATAATTTAAGCTCTAATGCTGTCTAGATCCATTGAGGATTAATGCAGTAAATCATTGCTGATGTGAAAGACTATGAGGTGTATAGGAACATTTCCGTGCTACCCGTGCCCCCGTTTCCTAAGGTGTGAACGGCACCTGTAACCGTGTGAAAGCATAGCGATGAGGAAGAGTGGAGGATGGGAAAAACTGGCGAGAGGGAAAAGCAAGATTGAATAAAACAGCCTGTCTGACATCTTGAGGAACTGTCTCACTGTCTGTCTCTTCGTGTTTGTGTCTGTAATTGTTGGCACTGTGGTTTGTGGCATGTTGTAGTGGGCCTGGTGGGGAAACACAGCATGTGGCAATCACAAGTATTATAAATCGTGCAAAAACTTTATCTCAAACGCACGCACACATATCCACGGTTTTTAATATGATGATTCTGTGACACAGAGGGTAGTGCTTGGTGGTATGACCATAAATTGACATAAATGATGTTTTTCAGATTTATACCCGTTTCTGGAACATGACGGAATTTCACATTATATACTTGAGGAAATACTGCAGTTGATTAACTTAAAATGCCTTAAGTAAATATTGTAGAAACATCCCACACTAGTAATATAGGTTAGCAAATCCCACAAAATGATTTTGTGTATAAAGAGGTGGCACTCGTGATGAAGTGAAGGAATCAGGATGCATGACAGTTGCAGTCAAAATATAGAACCTCTTAACTGTGCAAACGTCGTAAACAACTTGTAACTACAGAATGTAAACAATCCCCTTCCCCTATAAAGTTTAGACTTCTTTAAAAACTGAATAACATGCCAAGGTAACTTCCATACATAATATTTAAGCAAATAAATAGAGAAAAAAGCTTGAAATTAACCTTTTCCTTGGTAGCACCATATCTATGGGTAGCATTGGTACTCCCAACTTTGAGAGAATGTGCACCCACCCGAAAATGTATACAAAAAAAATATATATATAAAACAGATATAAAAAAATTATGATACAGTAGTGCAGTGGCATAGAAAGACGCTGGTCACAGTGCTAAATTGAATGGCCGGTCACACTGCAACATTGAAAAGGGAACCCATTGAAACCCGCGCTGCGCCGCGTTCCGCACATTGTTTAAGCTACATACACCGGTAATGCGGTATATTTCATATAATAATAAAAATACACACCGGTGTTCTGTGTGAACCGGTATACCACCCAGCACTAACAGAGGGAATAAAAGGAAAAAATATCTTCTTTGGAGTCAACGCATGTGTGTGTCCACTCAACAGAGGATGCTTATCTTATAATTATGTTAATCCCTATATTGCATACTTGAGAGGTTGAATATATGAATTCAAAGGTCCAGTGTACAAAATGTAGCGGCATGTAGCGGTGATATTGCGAATTGCAACCAATGGCTCACGCCACCCTTCCATTCGAGGCACTATGGTGGCTGACACATGGCTAAGATGTCATCCCGTTTTTGCTTCTTTGCTGAAGGATATAACGTATTTGTGAAATGCGCTCTGTAGAGCAGTTTGTCCGTTTAGGGCTACTTTAAAACAACATCATTCTAAGGTATTAAAAACATAATGCTCCATTATTTAAGGTCTTTATACACCTGTGAAGACATAGTTATGTAATTTATATTGCATTTCTGTCAATAGATACTCCTTAATCTTTCACGTTGCAATTTAAGAGAACCCAACAATACAACCCTTACTATGGAAATTTTACTTAAGTTATATGTAATTTAATTTAAATTTACGTTCATAGAATTGTGCATCGTTGATTTAAATATACTTTTTAATTTTAAGTACATAACATTGGTATATATTATTAGTACAGACATAAGAAAACAAAAAACAAGAAATAGAAAAAGAAATCACAAAAAACAGCAAATAATATGAAATATATTAATATTAATACAACTGAAACATCTTTTTAAAGAATACATGGTATAATTGTTCAATAGCTGTACATAAGCAATACTAACAATGCAAACAATAGTCCGTGGCATATTTCTTTTTTGAGTAGAGTGAACAATATTTGTACACTTATTTTTATTTTAGGTGTTATGTTTATAACTGACATACACAGACAAGTGTGCACTTTATCACACTAATGACAGTGAGGGGTTTGCATGCGTGTTTGTGCTCGAATCAAAGTTATATGCAACACCTCGCAACGCGGTTTATGCAGCAGAGACTCAAATCTCCCCAGTATCAATCTAATTCCATTTATACCCGTCTATTAGATTACCCAGCACTCAGTCTCAGCACCAGAAAGCTTGAAATGACCTCATTTACAACACTATCAGTTTAGCTACAGATTTGCCTGTTGACAGCCTTTGACACACATTAATGCAGTGTATTAATTCAGCATCAGTCTTTTGTCTCCTTAAGGAAATGCACGGAAAACACACCTGACCCCAATGACCTTTTCATTACACATCAGGCATTCCAGCTCACGAATCCAACGCACAACTTGTTGTGTACAAGAAAGTCACAGCAGGTTCTCTTGACATCTGCCGCCGCATACATGTACCCTCAGGTGGATTTTGGCATAATATTTTGATGAGAGAAACATGAAACAAAATTTATAAAGTCTACCAAAGGTTAAAGGTCCGGTGTATGAAATTTAGTGGCATCTAATTCATGTAGACTAATGGTGAAATAACTATGTAAGTGTTGTACTTGTAGACAGGACCTTGATGTCCTCAGTTGTGAGGCTGAGCACTGAGATTCATATCTCAGATGGCAGAGGCTCAGACGGTGTCTGTCTCAAGCCCTAATGCAGAGTTCATGGGCACACAGAGCAGGAGTAAAGCACAACTGCCCACCGAGACTCAAAACACAAAGTCTCTCCACTTTTCATTCCCTTTTAATGACATTTTAATGGGCAGGTCCGCTGAGGCCTACAGAGACTCAAAAGCTCAGGCAGAAGTGACTAGAGACACCGTCCCAGCCACTACTAAATAACCTATGAATCAGACAACAGACATACGCATGTAATCCTTATTCATAACATTTTCATTGAATGAGGTTTAGTGAGAGTCTTCTTATTGATCAAATTTTAATCCTACAGTAGTTGATTTGTCTTAAGAAGTTTTAGGTCTGGCTCAAGTCTCATCCTCTGAAAATGTATTTCTAAGGCTCTGCTGTGGGTTTACACTGAGGTTTTAATGACATGTGAATGGGTAAAGTGCCCTCCAATGGCCAAACAGAGAAACAACACCGTATAATTGCCTGGAATAGAAGAAACGCTGGTTTAAAGCATAAAAGCTACACTTTACAACAAGGTTGTATTTGTGAACATTTGTTAATGCATTAGCTAACAATGAAAATATAGTTTTCCAGAATGTACAGTAATGATATTTTTTTTAATGTTAGGTCATGTCAATAAAACTGTTCATGTTGGTTCACGGTGTGTTAAGTTATATTAATATTTACATCATTTGATTGTAAGTCGCTTTGGATAAAAGCGTCTGCTAAATGAGTAAATCTAAATGTAAATGTAAAATGTATTAGTTAATGCTGAAAATTACACATTACCGATTTTCACCATTTTGATGGCTCTTATAAGAATTGGATGATATGACTTAAGTGTTTTTTTGCAGACGGGGTCATATATGGGAACAGTAACACTACATCGATGTCATTTTGTCATGCTACACCAATCTTTAACCGGTAGAGCTACTGACATGCTATTGAAAAATGCACTTGATAGTTTTACTAGTGTGCTACTTGTAGGTGCTGTAGATCCTTCTTAACACTGCCATGAGTATTAGATATTTATGAAGCACCAGAAGCTGAGACTATATGTGTAGTCCTGAGGGACAGTGTGAAACTGATGACCTGAGGGATCTAGAGATTCAACAGTGTTGATGAGAGGTCAGAACAATGACCCTCAGCTTTCTCTCCTTCACTGGAAAAAACATAGGTCAATCAGTGTCTCTATTATACCGGCACAAAACCAACTTGACCTCAGATGTGTGCTTTCTCATACCTAGCCTCGTTTTTATGCTTTCATGCTTTGTTGTGGGTTTGTCTTAGGTCATGTGTTTGTGTATGCGAAATGTCTGAGGAAATATTGAAAGGGCAGTTCATTTTTGGGTGCAATAAAAAATTAAGATATAAAAAAACGCAGCGAACCATATATAGTAAGGTAATTTAAATACTGATAACAGAGCCTGAATGCATTGCAAGTGGCTTTGGATAAAAGTGTCTTATGTTTAAACAAACTGTATTTATAATTATAATTAACATATATATATATATATATATATATATATTAGAGATGCGCGGATGAGCTAAAATGTCACCCGCATCCGCTGCTTCAAATCAATTATCCACCCCCCATCCGCCCGCACGTATAATTTTCTATGATATAGATATCCGCACCCGACCCGCAACCGATCGTCACTTTAATTCATCTAATAATTTTCTTTATATGTTATCAGATTCAGTGACGTTAGAACTAGTCTGTCAATATCCGATATTAAAATGAATCGTAAAATGCTTTTAAATGAACATTTATTTGTATAACAAAAAGTTTGGCTTCGGCCACACAAACACTGCTCAAATAATTTGAAATATTATACTGGAACATTCCTAAAACAGATATTCAAAGTAACAATAAAGAACTTTTTTCTTTCCAGAAAACAGAACAAAGTCCGATAGCAAAACGGTGCCAATTCAGCATTAGCTACTTGGCCTTTTCTTTTGCACTGTGCAAACACAGAATAGCATCTACTGTGCCTGGATTCAGATGATTCCGCCTCGCCTCTAAAACCCGCACTAAATGAGACTTTGATGTTCCAGCCATGCTGCTTTGCTTCTGCTTCTAGCTCTGTGTAACGCAGCTTCTTACACTCATAGGCCTCTTCAATCGGATTCCCCCATGGAACTGTGAGCTCTATGAGGTAAGCAACCTTTATTGAAGCGGACCAGACTACCAAGTCTGGCCTGAGGTTGGTGGAGGCGATGACAGGTGGGAAAATTGCCTTCTGGCCGATGTCTGCACGCATCTTATAGTCTTTGGCCATACTTAGGTGTCCTACTTCCAGCCTGGTGGAAGGATGTGTTGGTATTTTCTGTCCTTCTATGACAAACATTGTTGTTGCCTTCCTTGGTGGCAAGGACTTTGTCTCGCTTCACTTGCTTTCCCTGGTTGTGCCACCTGGTGTATCTCCCTTGCGTAAGACAGGTCTTGCAGCCTGTCATGATGTGTTTAAGGGTTGCTGGATTTGGGCAGATGGCACATGATGGAGATTCTTTGGTGATGGAAGTACGTCATATGTCGATAAAACTGGTCTTGCTCCAGCTGATCTTTCTACTCTCCACACCTTTCCACTGCATCCATTGCCCCTGTCTAGCTAGAGAGACAGTCTTTGCACTTCTAAAAAAACATTTCCTGATGATGCACCTCCTCGACCACTAGTTTCCTCCTCTGCGATGTTGTAGCCTCAGGGCTGATGTAGCTTTCTGCACTGCAACCATCCAGTTGCTAGTGCCAGTGCAGCAGAACTGACGATCTTATCCCTAAAGTCCTTCTGTGTCATCTGGGGTCTAACTTTGGAACACTTGTATTACTCAATTAGGCTAGTAAGAGGCAACTCCAGGACTCCTTTGCCATAGAGGGCGATATCACTTAGCCATCGTGGGACGCCAAGCCATCTTTTAGCATATGAAGTAATGGTTCGTTCCATCTTTTCCACTGTTGTTGGCCACATTGTTCGGGGGAGGAAATTCAAACTGTAGGCACCAGAGTTTCAGTTTCCCAGGCAATAGTGCCTTGTTGATGTTCTTCAGGCCGTTGACAATCTCTTGCCTTAGTTGTTGCACTTGCTCTTTGTCCTTGAGGCTTGCATTGTACCATCTGCCCCGGTTTTTAATCGGCTGCTCAGACACTGTTGGAATTGGGTCATCATCAATGAAGAACCTTGTCACTCAGCACCCCCTTAACTAAGAAGATGCTTCAAGCGTTGCTTGGTTTGATCTTCATTCGGGAAAACTTGATGTTTTCCTGTAGCTTTCAAAGTAGCCGCTTGGTACATGCTACAGTAGTGGTCAATGTTGTCATGTCATCCAAATATGCTCTAATAAGTGGAACACTTAGCCCATCCGTGGTTGCTTCACCGCCCACCACCCATTTTGTGGCCCTAAATACAACTTCCATGGCCATCGTGAAAGCCAAGGGTGAGACTGTGCAACCTGCCACGATGTCTCCAAGCGCTGCAATGTTGTTGTGATATCTGCCGTTGTGAAGCACAGTTGCAGGTCTTGGAAGTATACCTTTTCCAAGTACCATGGCTCATTACCACACTGGTCAAGATAAAGGGTTCACAGGCAACTGAACCAAAAGAGTTGGCTAGATCACATAGGTCCCGCTTGTCCTTCTTGGCTGCGTGGATCTGGTGCCAGATCATGCTTGTATGCTCCAAGCAACCAGAGAATCCTGGAATTCTGGCTTTCTGTACAGATGTATCAATGTACTTATTTCTTTCCAGGTAGAGGAACAGCCTCTGTTCTAGAATACTGAAAAAGCTATAAGACAACATTACTTGTGACCACCAGCATTTGGTTTGATTGTTTTGTTTGAAATGTATTGGCTTCTAAGAGCATGAGATCGTTAAAATGTATTTTTAGTCTCCATCACATTTATATTTATGCTTTTATCAATTATTTTATGCGCAGCAACTTAAAATACATTCAAAGAACTTTTATTTCTCGGTTCTTTTAAAACACAGCCCCTCACATCTGTGGAAAAAAGAAAACGTGCCTTATGTAGGAACTCTTTTTAGTCATGATATGAACTATACTTAAAGGGAACCATGAAAGTCATGACATGGAATAAATCCCCTGATAGAAGCTCCCTACTTCCGGGGTCTTTTGTCTCGGGTGTCAAAGACAAAGTAGAAAAATGGCTGGCAGCGTTCTCCATCCTGCCCTCATGACTAAAGATTGTATAGCACAACCGTAGGGACACATTTAGACCTACTTCATCACCCAAACTACACTCTCTAGTCCTAAACCTTTAGGCCATAAAGACATCACAACATTTTCTGACACGGAGTCACAACATTTGTCATACTAACAACAGTTGTGACATCAGAAAATATGAATACAATTTAGGCTCTTTTAAAGAAGTATTTACTCTAAGGGAATCCTTACATTTAATATTTGTTTCTTTATTAACTCATTTGAACAGTAGTTTAGACCACACTGAATTATTTACAGCAATAAATAAAAGCAGAAATAAATAATAAAAATAATAATAATAATAATAATAATGAAAACAGCTGTATCAAATTAAAATGGTCAAGCCCCACTGTGGCACATGCTTATTTAAACTAGTAGAAAAAGCATTTAAGCACCAGAACATTTAAATTCACAGCATGTTTATCTGAAAGTACATCTGTATAGAAACACATGTACATTGACAGGTAATGAGAGCTTACCCTCCACACAGGATGGCTGTGCACGAGTTGTCCCAGCTACCTGCCCAGGAAAACAGGAGCATTTGACTGTTTGTGAACGTTCCTCGATTTTGTTCTTGTTGCAGCATCTGTGGTTGGCCACTACCTCACAGGTTCCCTGCTTCACCTGGTACGAAGCTGCAGGAAAGAACAGGGAGATGAAATTGTAATGTTTGTTTCTGTTTGATCTGTGCATGAAGGGTAATGATAACACATCTCTCACACTGTGCTGCTTAAGAAAAGCGAATGTTTTGGTATGTTACCAGATTTATGGTGGTGTTTTGTTTATTTTAGAGCAGGGGTCTGCAACACGTGGCTCTGGAGCCGCATGTGGCTCTTCTGCCCCCCTGATGCAGCTCCCTGCCGTCTTTATAAGGCCCTGTTTATGCCTGGTATTAAGATGCTTTTTTGGTCGATCAAATCAAAAAGGGACCAAAGAGGCACATACCCTTTTACACCTGCTGCTGTAATCCGTCTATTTTGTCAACTTTTGTCCAGATTCCTTCAGGAATATCTGAAAAAGCATACACATTTACCCAGACATACACCCTGGCTGGGTAAATCTATTGGCTTTCTCAGATATTTCAGTTGAATAGGTGTTGAATAAGTGCATGCAATGTACTTATGAGCTCGATCGGAGATGACAGAAGAAACATACGGAGAGCAGTGGTTTTATTTCTGCTTCGACAGATGTAAGACACCAACGAACACTGTAAGTGTGTGTCAAAATGGAATGATGTTTTTGGTCTTTAGACGGCATAGTTTAAATCCTGTCTGGCTACCGCAGCGCACTTCTCGTAATGTTTATGCATGATATACGTATGCGGAGAGTAGGCGGTCTCTTCTGGCTGTTACTACGAACTGGCTAACTACTACCTTACGCCTGTGTTATAGTTATTTAGACAAATTGTATTTGCTGGGAAAGGACCCAAAATGGCTCTTTTAAACACAAAGGTGGTTGACTCCTGCTTTAGGGAATGCATTACCTATTACAATACCTGCATCAAAATTGTGTTCCTGTAGCACAGTGGTAAGAGCATTGGGTTAACAACGCAAGGTTAAGGAGGTTGAATCCCGGGGGATTTCAGATACCTTTGTAAAATGTCTAGGATAATGCTTTGGATAAAAGCGTCTGCCAAATGCCTAAATGTAAATGTAGTATAATACAACTTCCTGAGATAGACATGCAATTGAAATCAAGTGAAAAAAAATGGCAACTTTATTTACATGTAAATGATCACAAAGTTAATTTGCTCTTTAATTTAACCCTACTTATCTTCATAAAGCAACCAATACTTATAATAAAGCATCTATATTTAATGAGAATGGCAGCATGTAAAAGCCGCTAAAGGGCTGCTTGTACAAAGTCTCCACTCTCTCTCTTTTCCTCCCCTTGGCAGAGTACATACACAATGAACACAGAGCTGTATTCTGCTGTTTAGAGTGTAAATAAGACGCTTGAGCATTGGTTTTTTTTACAACCAGCCTTACAAAAGTGCTGAATCACAGCCAAGATTTGTCTCAAAGAGACAAGAGGAGAGAGAGAGAGAGAGAGAGAGAGAGAGAGAGAGAGAGAGAGAGAGAGAGAGAGAGAGAGAGAGAGAGAGAGAGAGAGAGAGAGCAACGCAAAACCCCAAACAACGCCTGCAGAGCAGAATTTGGACTATATCCTCTAATAATTAAAATACAAAAAAAGAGCGATAACCACCTTAAGAACAGCAATACAGAATCACAAAGCCTTACGTCATCAGGAGCTGAACCCAGAGAAAAGTTGTCTCATCCAACTGATCTCAGAACTAACTCTAAAACCCCAAACGTGTCCAACTGAACCCCAAACTCTAGCCAGAATTAACCAAATGATAAAAACACAAAAAGAAAAATCTCAAACACTGGACAGAAGCAACAGCTCAGCAAAGTAAGCTTGAATGCTATCGGTCATTAAACAGAGAATATAAAGCGGCAGAATACCTCAAAAGCGTATCAGACCCTAAACTAAGAAAAGTTTTGACCATGTACAGACTCAGTGAACACAAGCTCACTGTGGAGACGGGCCGACACAGACAGACATGGACTCCAAGAGAAGAGCGACTGTGTTCAAACTGCACACAGAGACAAGTGGAAACAGACCTGCACTTCTTAACCTCGTGTCCAAACTATACGGACATCAGAGAAACATTCTTCCCCCAGTTCACAAACTTCCACAAAGACTTCAACCAGTTTCAACAACAGGACAAGATCTCATACATGTCAGATCAGTATCATTCCAAGGCGACAATACGGAGTCTGATTTTTTTTAAATGACAGCACTTTCCAGTCTTTTTTCATAAAAAGATCTATTTACAACTATTTAACATTTACAACTACTTAGGATTTACCTAAGTATTTCCCACCATTTAGGGTTGTGCAATATTCAGAAATTATTTTAAATAATACATTTAGAAAAGCATTTTAATATGTATAATCCCTTTCCCGCTCATTCTCCTTTGCAATTCCTTCCTGGTGGAACATTCTTCCCAATGTTCAACCACATCTCTCACAACCTTCAAAAAACTACTTAAAACACACCTCCTCGGTGAACACTTGACAGACAAATGAAGAAAAAAAAACGTACACTAACCCTCTTCTCTCAACAGGTAGTGGTCTAGCTTTTGTTGAAACTAGTAACTTTGTATTAGCACCTATTGTTGTTTGCTCTTTGTATGACATATCGTTTATTGCTCCCCGAACTCTTTCTAAGTCGCTTTGGATAAAAGAGTCTGCTAAATGACTCAATGTAAATGTAAATGTGTAAGAATTCAATGGACATTCATTTTCTGATTAACTTATAATAAGAAAAATGCGGTTACAATAAATAATATAATTACATTACAGTATACATTACAATATATTCAAATTTACTCAAAAATGCCACAACTTTTCAAAGGTATGTTTGTAATTGCGTAAAATTAAACAAACGTAGCGATTTCCAGCTTCACAAATACTATATTAGAATTCCACTTGACTATGTAATGTGGCAAAAAAAAACTTGACAATACATCTGTATCAGTTGTTCCATTATAAAAATTACTTTGTACGTACCCTGACATAGCAGCCATATATTTTCTAGATCTGCGCACATACACACGCAACTACATGTTGGTTTCCATTTCATCAGGCCGTCCTCCCCGTCCACCACTGTGATGTAGAGTTTGTTTGACAAGCGTCCTCCTGGGAAAGGTGGTGCTCCTCGGCTTAGAGAGGTCTCATTCTTTCTACTCTTCCTTGTCTTTTCATTTCCTTCACTACTCACCTCTGTGCCTTCTTCCCCTAAGGCTCCAAGTGTAGCCCTATTACCCAATCCCATCTCCCAAACGCAGACCTCCCGACTGGGCTTCAATTAGAGAAAGCGTGTAAAGTCCAGGGGGCGACTGCTTACATGCAGAAAGCCCACATACGTGCCGCTCGAGGGCCCAAATCGCTCCATCTCTGTCAGTCTCGACATCACTGGATAAACAACAGATAAGGGGATATCTCTAACTGTGACTATGACGGACATCACAGGGCCTCACCTGCGATTCCACAAGGGCATCGGTGAGATAATGCATGATGGAAGGAGAGGCACACATATTCATTTTATTGAGTTTGTGGTAATATCTAAATGGATATATATAAGAGGCATACAGTATGATTTTGCAACCAAAACCAATCTTTGGTTGATATGGGTCTTGAATTTGAACAGACAAATTCTCTAAGCTTTTGTGTTCCACATTGTTTCTCATCAAAAACATTTAGCTGTACTGCTAATTTCCTGCTTTTTGTAGTTTATTGGATTATATTTATTTTGTGCCATATCCTGACAACACACAATGTTTGAGTTAGTTGCATTGTTCTCAAGAATCATAAGTAAAAAGTTATTCCTTAAAAACTAAGAAATTATCCTATATAGAATCATCAAGGAAACCCCTTTTTGGTTCCAACTAGAACTTAGAATTCAGTCAACATTGTTTCTAACCATTTTTAAAAAAAAATATATGAATAATACAAAATATAAAACATTTGGAGTTTTTACAAACCCTTCGTAGCCATTGTCATAGGATACTTTCTTGTTAACCTGACTACATTTCCTCGAAGCACATCACGAGTCTCAGTCTGTGCATGCATGGGTCTTGTGTGCCTTGTTAGTGTGCAGAGAAGCAAGAGTTTGGAGCTCAGTGCTCAGGGGAAACGGCCCATCACCACCAAACCCCAAGAAAAAAGCGCACACTGCCTCCTACTGGCATAATGAGGTCACAGGAAAGAAATGAGCACCCCCTACAACCTTCCTTCACCCACATCCACACAAAAAGCTTTGACACGCATTACAAGATTGCATGTTGGTGATGTGTGTATAAACAATATAATGCTAATATACCAATGTACTGTACAAATACTTACAGTTGTTTAATATTTAAACATATAATCACAACCTGATACATTTTAAAGGTGTTAAAACAGAAAGCCACGTAATGGCTTTAAATTGATGAAAATTGGCCTTTCCATGCCTATTTGACAACATATAAACAATTATAAAAACAAAAGATGGTGTGAAGCACTATGCAGGGAAGTAGTCAGTAGCGAACCCTCCCAGCCCTCTGTAATGACCTAAACTATCATACCTTTTTTTTACTTTCAAATATTATTTTCAGTAAAAGTTGGAGGCTTTCCACTATTAGCTATGTATATTTGACTCCCTGGATCGATGCAGACTTTATCCACGTGAGATTTCCAGGGCTGCGTCAGAAATCGCCTACTTCCATACCAAATAGTAGGAAAAAATAAGTATGAGTCATGAATAGTATGTCCGACACCTCATTATGCAAAAAACAGTAGGCGAGAAATACCAGGATGCTCTACTACTTCCGCCAAGATTCGTGAGTGTGGATACTTTTCAAATTTAAAAAGTATATCAAATAAATATAGCGGAAAACTTTAACGCAGACGTCCGTGCCAATAAATTTATTTCTCATGACTAAATAATGTTTTTATCAACGCTCGCGTGTAGGTTGTTTTTACTACATCATACGTCAAAATCATACCGGTCACATGACCATAAACATGGTCGGACGCAGTATGTCCGAAATGTATTCATAATACTCACACTCATACTATATAGAACGTACTGCTGGTTGTTCACCAGCAGTCTCGTAAAGCGGGAGAAGCAATGTGAAGTTGGTTTGTCAACCCCCATAAAACGTCAAAAGAAGAAGAAATGCGGAAAACGTCATTCAAAACAGCATGTGGATGAACTCTGTTATCAAGTGTCAGAAAAAGAGAGAAAAGCTGATAAACGTTGTTAGATCAAAACAACAGGAGGAAGACTTTGTTATCAAGCAATTTGATCATCAAATTCTAAGTTATTTATGATTTATTAGGACGCCGTGCCTCATTTAATTCTAGTTGCTGATGTGCACAGTTGTGCATGCTGTTAAGCTTTACTCTTAAATTAATCGTATTGTGCATATTTGCTGTTATTCTGCATAACAGAGACATCTTATCAGATAAATGGTCAATTTACTACGGTCAGTTCCATACGTTTAGTTGACTGTACCAGTTTAATTTGAAGATTTATAATAAACAGTTTATTTGATGGCCAATCTCGGTTTACTGTCTGCTAGTGTAGTCGGTTTTCTTTGCTGAGAGCGCTCTCAAGAGGTGTCGCTTTTTAAACTGGTTTTGTGTACGTTAGTCTGTGTTGGTTTTATGATAAGACTGGGAGCAGCGTCTTAATTAGAAGAACTTGATTTGATGCTTAAGTAAAATAGCTTAACTAACTTAAGTCTTTACAGTACCTTTCATTCTTATTCCATTAAAATAACATACAGTAGTATAACTAAGGCTGGTCAATGATTAATCATGAATATGCACAGACATATATTATGTGAACACAAACTAATATTCTAGTTTGTGTTCACATAATACATGTCTGTGCATATTCATTTTCTATTTATAAAAACATACATATACATGTATATATTAAAAAACATTAAAAAAAGAATATTCTATATATATATATATCATTGAAATTATACATTATTATGAATATGGCCATGCAAATATTTACTAAATACACATGTGACATGTATGTGTTTATAAATACAAAATAAATATGCTCAGGGCAAAGACATAAATTATCATTGTAAACATAAACTTTAATTCTGGATGTGATTAATCGTTGAACAGCCCTACTTTTTACCATTAAAAGTTATTTATATTAAAAAACATATGGAATACCCATAATTTAACAACTTAGAGATATCATTCAGCTAATCACAGAACAAAGCTCTCACGTCTGATCTCACACAATCACTCATGTCTGACTCGCACATCTGTCTCACACAGGCTGGCATCACTTCACTACTCAAGAAGATTGAGGTCTGATACATCTTCTGCCCAGGGGACTACAGCCACTCATAAGCCACTAAATTAAGTTCTCAAGGTTTCACATACAGTAGCTTTGTTACGGAGTAATATGTTGTTTTCTTTTGCTAATAATCACTAAACATGCAAAAACTGTATCTTGATGAAAAACTAGAAATGTCAATGAGCCTCATCTGTATCTGTCCCTTTTGACACACCAGAGTCGTTTGTATTCACCTCTGCACTATTAAGCACAGTCGACTGTGGATAATCGCAAGATTTTTGTGCGCCGACTCCTCCAGAACCGAAACGCTGGAATTAACCGCTCGGTATTTCACCTTAGCTATCTTGTTCTGGAATTTAAAGCACCGTTATGGTGGTCTCACAGTTATAAATCTCAGATCGGCCTGAAATCAAAGAAGATTTCAAGCATGGCTAACTGTCTCTATCCCTGTGGCAGGCGCATCTGGGTGTTGAGCTAAACGCCATTACCTTGAGCTGATGGGGCAGCCAGGCGACTGATATATTCTGACAGTGCGAGGCGGGTTCGCCTTTGTCTGATTTATCAAGAAGCATGTCTTTCTGCTGTCAACACCGGACTGGCGTGTCGCCACCAAAAGGGCAGATATTCTGTGGCTCTGTTTGAAATGCACTCGGCTGATTGTGGTGTCAGTAAACAGCGAAAGGAAGCATTAAGATACACAGTGTTAAAGTGTTGTTTACAGTGAGTTTACAGAGCATTGTGTTTCCATCACAAAGGTGGTGTGTTTGATTTCAAGTTGACTCACATGCAGTATTGATATAATAAATGTATGCACTGAATGCAATATAAGTACTTTGGATAAAAAAATATTCAAAATGCATAAATGTAGGCCTAATTGTACATGCATGTTTCCATGTTTACTCTCTGTAATATTCCCTGTCAACTAAACAACATTTTGTTTCACTGTACACTTTTATGTGGCTAGAATGGAATTTGACTTGAGGAAAATCCGATTTTATCTTGATATTAGCAGCCCCCAATACAAACACATCAGAAACTCGCTATGCTAATCTAACAGGTGCAGTGCACAACAACAGGGATAGTCCAATGGCCTGAAGCCAGTGTCAGTGACCAAACCATTTCTCGTCCAAGCACATATGGATGCAAGCAGTGGCAGAAGAGAGCAGAGTACACAAGAAATATTATTGTGATTAAAACAACTTAACACGCAAGAACACATTTTGACATGCTATGCTAAATCACTAGGCAATCTTTCAGTTGGCATGACAACAAACACAAGTCGTGTCTTGCTCTCAACTGCAAACAAGATTCAGCACAAAAAGCAAAGTTTCCCTAAAATGCTACTATATTTGTTTTTTTTCCGTAATTGTTAAGAATACGTACATATATTTATGCTACCTCTGTGCCACATTATATTTTATGATTGTGCTTTGGATCTTTTTGAAAGTTTTGAAATGCAACTCTTAAAGGAACAGTTTATTCGAATATGAAAATTTTTTCATCATTTACTCGCCCTCAAGTTGTTCCAAATCTGTATAAATTTCTTTGTTAAACACAGAGAAAGATATTTGGAAGAATGCTCATTACCAAACAGTTCTTGGCCTCCATTGACTACCATAGTATCTATGGTTCTCTATCATTTCCCAATATGCGCTCTTGTCGGTACTTGTGTTCTCGCAGCCCAAGTAGGCCTACTGTTCCAATTCAAAGTTCACATCTAAACAAGAACTAATGAAATCCCTGGATGTGTCCTTGATCCTTGATTCATCGAGGATTCATTGTTTTTTGTTGTTTTTTTAACAAGGATGCATTAGGGGTGACTTGTGTGAACTTATGACGCAAAATGCCCCGACATGCATTGCGCAGCAACGGCAGTGGAGCAGTAAAACAGCTAAATGTTTATAATATTATTGGTTTCTTTTCACAAAAATGTAGTTTTAAGAATTGTTTAGGCGAGAATGTGTGTTTTTAAAGTCCAAATCTGAAGTTGGTTAATAAAGATTGCATCTATTTTAAAATTTGCTGGGAGGATTTCAGAGACGCGTGCTCAAGGCAATCACCAGACGCTAAGCGCTCATGTACCGCCCCATGCAGCCTCACATCGGCAAGTGCTTCTGAATCTCAAGGCTGGCTCTGATGTCTTTGTAGCGTTTAAATATAAGACATGATAAATTTGGGGTATATCTAACATGCAATCTTTGGTATTATAAATCTATTATTTGCTAATTGTTTTGACTGAAGCCAACTTTAAGTTTCACTTTCTATTTTTGACAAAATTATTTACTTTTTTATTGTAATTTTCTATTGTAAAAACAACATTTAATTCTAAACAAAGATGCCAGGAACACATATGAATATTGTTTAAATAAAAACAAACCTAAGCACTGTTGTGTCATAATATTTATTTCAATCTAGCTTTAGGTTTAAAGGAATTTAAATGACATAATATGAACTAGATTTTTTTGTTACTCTTTCTCTACCACACTTCTATGGTAGTCAATAGTGGCCATGAATTGTTTGATTATAAGCATTCCCTGCAAATATCTTTCTCTGTGTTCAACCAAACAGAGATATGTTATACAACTGTCTCTTTAACATCACTGTTGTAATGTAAATGCTGCTATCAGAAAATCATTTTGTGAGAAAAACTTTTTTCCTTTGCCTAAGGGCTACTGAAGATATGGCAAGGACACGTGGGAATGTGAACTACTGACTTGACCAGGCCAGCAGAGAAAGACTTCACTGTTGAGCCCTGAGGTGATTTTTACACTTGAGCTGCCCTGTGCAGACACCTCATTTATCCAGAGATCTGTGTCTCAAAACTCACTCACTCACTATGACCCACAAAACCTTCCTGTCAGATAGAGAAAGAGACAGTAAGAAAGAGGAAAGATGGGCTTTTAAAATCTCTTCCTCCATCTTCACTAATAAGCACTTTAGTGAAGAAATTAGTGAATTTGCGAGACAAAACAAGACAACCAGACACATCTACTCATGGTTAAGTCTAATAAAAACCCAAAATAGGAATTGGTTCATTGGCTTTTATCCAAAAACCAGGCAAACAAAATACTGATTATCTGCATGAGATTCCAGAAATGTGTATAAATGATTTAATCTAATATTCATGTATGATTATCCTTGCATCTTGCATGGTTTTCGATACGCCGGTCATTTCTAGTGAAGTATGAGCTGTCAATATATACTTGCTGCCTTTAACATATGTCTCGGGTCAACATCAATAAATTTTGTGACCCTTAAGAGGAACAGAAGACATAACCATGCTCGGCTCTTGTCCTCACATGACCCAGAGACGTTTTTTCATCTTACGCAACTAAATTCATGTTAAGCCTAAATGTTTAATTGAGTATATTCTGGTTATAAATACACTATTGATGCGGTCAAAGCTAACTCAGAAAATTTAAGATTGCAGCACACCAGAAAGTGACATTTCACCAGAAGTTTTCCAGATGCCGTATATTATTGCATTCTGAAGAATGTTCCTAGTATATATCAAATCGTTTCCACATTGAAAGAAAGATATTCAGTATTCAACACCTTGGGTGACAATTGGATAATTGTTCTAGAACTAACACCCATTAACAGAAGAACATCTATTTCCATTGATGCTCAGCATAATACATTTTAAAACAAGAACACCATAAGAGTAATCGGTTTCAGTTCCTCGGTTTTAATTGGATGTGTTCAATGTCATTCCAGGTTTAGACAACAACAAACCGACATCTTAACTTGTGTGTTTAATCTATTCATCTCAAAAAGACTGACACAGACCAATACCCGGCTCACACAACCCAAATGGGGTCTACAAGCGGGTGGCCTTTGGCTCCGGGTGACTCACTTTGACACACTGCATGAAACTTGAAGTAATGTGTCGAAAATGGCGACAAACAGCTCACAGAGGCAAGCATTAAAGTTGTGTGTGCTCATTAAATGAAACGCGCAAGGAGACGTCTGTCGACAGTATTGCCTATAAGGACCCTATTACAGCAGACAGAAACAAAAGCAGCCGCTTGCATGGTATTGTCTTTATTTACCCGCAAGCATAGACAAGCATGGCAGGATACGCAAGACAAGAAAAAGTGGTTGTTAGTTGTAGTGTCTGGTTTTTGTGTCAACCATCAGTCAATGGCCCTTGCCTCGTTTTGGAGGGATTCAGACCATCCATTCCCATTAGTGTCTATGTTTCCGCTGGAGAACTTTACAAATGACCCATTACTGCTTCTCATTCAGACTGTGAGGGGTGATTCCTGTATAGGCTTTTATGGAGCTTCAGAGTCACCATGTGGCCGCAAATGGAACTGCAGTGCAACGATGAACTCTTTCATAGGCTGCAGGTGAACGACTAAGAAATGAAACCAAGGCTAAACATGCCAGCAAAGCTATTTAATACATTTTTTTGCATATTATTATATTTCCTATTATTCCATATAGGAGTGTATAGATCTCATTTACCTGTAAATGTGTATTTACCAGAAAATGTAAAGCTGTTCTTTCATAGCTCAGGACTAGGGAAAGTCCCAAGATGGATTTTTGTAAAATCCCAAGCAGAAAAACACACCTTGGAAAACATACACACTTTTTGCTACACAACAAGATGTGTGTAAAACAAAAGTTTGTTAAACATAATTACGATCTCGTTTGAAACTCTTAAGGCGACACATTTTACTGGGATCTTTCTCTCACCAAAAAAATGGTGAATTCTCCATTTGCTCCTCATTTAATGTCATCGCTGTCTAGAAGAACCAATTCAGCTATCAAAAAGATCTCATTTGTGAGTTTTCCCTCCAATGGGAAAAATAATCCGACTTGGAAAAGCGCAGAGCCAAAGGCAATGATGGCATACTACTTTGGTGGCATGTGAAAACTTTGCTGACCTTCACAACACACTGCTGCTGTAATTAGCACCGAACACTGATTAAAAACACCTTGGTGAGAAGCATAACCTCTTCTCCCCGTCAAAATGAGAAGTACCATCATCCGTCAGGCCGGCTCGAGATGCTGGTGGCATTTCTGTGCCAGCAAAAAGGTCACCTTGCATTAGCAACAACTAAACAAAGAGAAGTCGTAATTAAAGAAAGTGTGATAATTAGCCAGAGCGACGCTGACTTTGGGGAGGACTTTGCATAATATGAATGATTCAGCGAAAGAACCCGAGTCTGACCTTTTGGCATGCTAAAATATTTATGTACTGCTGGTCACTTCGTCGCCATGAGGGAAGCTTTCATGAATTATGCAAATCAGAATTAGTTAGCTCGTGGGTGTCAATTAGCGTGGGGAAGTGGACATCATTTTTAGTTTTTGCTCAGTCTTTTTTTTTGATGACGTGCGTGTGTGTGTGTGTGTGTGTGTAGTCATTACTGAATTGACCCTCTATTAAAAACGCCATACCTTGGAAATGTGAACTCTAATAAAAAGAGTGACCTTTGTCCCGCCCGCTTTAATGTTGCCATAGGACGATGGTGCTTTTGTTTTAAATACGATACGGATATGATGCAAACATCTTGCATTTCAGTTTCTGAACAAAACGGCACTTGACAATAGCAGTGTTAAGGTCAAGTTTTGTTAAACTAATCGATAGGCTACTGAATGGCTCATTGACATTACCTGTAGCTCAATCACAGATTAAACGCATTGTTGTTGTCATTCGTGTAATGACAGAATTTATTGGTTATGCATTCATAAACAGATTTTCAAACAGGGCTTTGGCATACCTGTATGTCCCCGCAGGGTCCTTGTACCCGCAGAAACTGGATGGCAAGACCATATTACCAAGGTGACCAAGACTACAAGCTTCAACGGCCACAATGACTGCTCCCAAAGCTTCATCTAGAGAGAGAAAGAGAGCGAGAGTTACAGAGAGAATACTGAAAATGAGTCAAATTCTGTTTCAGCATTTCTTTGACAAATGTTCAGGGTTGTATGGAAACCCTATGGCTTCCACTATCTCCACCATGTTACCTTTCTGTCCCGTATTCTGGCCTTCGAGATCACTCTCTTCCCTGTGAGACGGCCATGTCCCCTCCCTTATCCGCCTCACTTGCTTCTTCAAAAACTGTTCAGAATCTGAAGAGACAGAAGAGGCATGAGGTCAAATGAACCTGGGTGTTTTTTCAGCTATGGGAGTTGACACTACAGGGCAATTACATGCAAATGTCAACCTAACCATGACAAAATAAGAGTTTTAACTATGCTAACAGAACAGATGTTAAAATTTTGTATTTTAAATAGCCATGTGATGTCTCTCTTAAAGCATCATTTTTATTTTTAGTGCATGATTTTCCATAGTCTGGAAAGTGCCATTTACAGGATTGAAATAATACACATGAAACATGACATGAAAAATAAAATAAAGTAACTATTTCATGTTCTATGAAGAGACAACCCTTCTTCATTTGTCAGGGAATTTTTGCTTGATCTTACATTTTAATTCACAAAAATCCTACAGAGTATGTTGTCTCTATAAACTGTGTCCATTTTTGTCAAGTCTATAACGCAGGTTTATTTTCCTTTTTTAAGACGGAAAACTCATGCATAGATTGTTTCCTGATGTTTAGACTATCAGCAATGGTTGAATACATTTTAAACTGGTGTTCAATATATTGGTAAATAAAAACATACTCCGTGTGTTTATAGCCTGTCACATCCATAACGCTGAAATTGCCCTACACACTGTAATATTTGTTGGATTCATGTTTTTTCCTTGTTATTTTCACCATATTGTAAGGAATGAAATGTCAGAGTCAGATAATTTCGGAGTCTTGTGTAATTCCATAACTTGTGCATTAAACATTTTAAGGTGACCTTTATATAACAAAACTAAAAAGATCATCTCCTAGCCCATCAAAGGATCATCTGTAGCTGAGGAAACACAAAAACAGACAAGCACCGCTGAAATGTGAAATTGCATGAAAAACAAAAAGAACTGAGATAAGATAGAAGGTCTGGGGATTGAGAGAAAAAGAAATGAAAGGTTTGCCGTAGAGGTGGACAGAAACAGAGGTGGTGTGTAGAGAAGAAGGGCAGCTTC
This sequence comes from Barbatula barbatula, assembly GCF_947034865.1. Classification (NCBI taxonomy): domain Eukaryota; kingdom Metazoa; phylum Chordata; class Actinopteri; order Cypriniformes; family Nemacheilidae; genus Barbatula; species Barbatula barbatula. The sequence continues at coordinate 11,315,407 of NC_136783.1, forward strand.
AGAGAGGAATATACATCCTCAGGGCCCGATGCAACCTGTGTTCTTCAAAAGCACCCGCGCGCACACACGTACGCACACAGGCAGCAGGGCCACAAAGATAGGACTGATACTTGTTTACAGTAGTTCACCTACCCCCGGGCTCCATGCGATCACACACTCAGAGAGACCACCGACCGACATCTCACAAGTTCAATAGCGTCCACGCACAAGTGCGCTCTTTTTCGCCGTTTGCTTCTATTTCACTCTGAACGCGTTTAAACACGCGCTTATACACATACACGCATGCGCATTGAAAACGTGAAAATAAACAGCCGCAGGTTGTCAGATGTGTGCAAAAGCAGAAACAGGTCAAATTCCTGCTTGACTTTTTACCTTGACAAAGAGAAGAGGAATACGAAATGAAAACCAAGAAGCCCAACAGTAGCCCCTGGCATAAAATGACATCATGAAAAATGTAACGTCATTAACATCTGTATTGTCTGCAACCATGGTATAAAGACAATACGTCAAACATACGCGCTGCCCATTTATAGATGTTTATAAATCAGTCATACGGTGAACTCACAGAAACATCTCAAGAAAATGTGTCGGTCGTATTTCACTCCAAAATCCTAGAGAAACATTAAAAGTGGTATGTGAACTTTTAGAAATGAGAATGAGAATATATAGGGTTGTGCTTACTCATAAGACGCTCAAGCATACCTCATATCTTAAATAGCCTATATCGTTTAAAAAATGTATAGGCCTATTTATATTATTTTGATGTTTTTATAGATTATGTATTTATTATATTTTTTTTATACAGCCTAAAATTGATGACAAACTAAATAAATATGTTATAGCAATGGGAAACATAATTAAAATCAATAAAATATTATTTTAGTATCATTATTCTTAAGTACAAATCTGGCAAGTTTCGTTATATTCACTTTAGTGGGAATACTCGGATCTACACAATCACTTCAGACCCACTAAAGTTTAGTGGGTCTGAAGTCATTGTGTAGATCCGAGTGTCATTCTGCCCCCTTGTGGTAATACACTGCTTTTAAGGGAAAATGACTAGAAAAACCAAGGGATCTTAGACCAAGGGTTCTTAGGAAAATTATGTGCTTTGTTATTTTAAATGTCATTAGTATTTTTTCAGTAATTTACTTTTACTAGGCCTGAGTTGGTCAATCTCAGCAGGTAGGTACAAATAATTCATTTTATTTTAAAACACGGCTCATGCACCTGCACATCCGTTATCTTCCGTGCGTGATGATCAGACATACTGAGCCACAGAAAGGCAGCACATTTTCCTCATTCTTTATCCATTGGCAAACTCACGATACCCATTGCTAACAGCTGTTTGTTGGAACACATTCATTAGATCGCTACAGTGCTGTGTGTTTATTGCTTGCTCCTGTTTACACACACACACACACACACACACAACATGCTGTCCACAGTCATGGCACAGTAAATCATCCGATTATCTCTTGTATTTCACATCATTCTTCCTCAGATACACAACATTTCCACTTCTTTAGAGTCATGAACATACACCTGTGTCTGCTCATTGGGTAATTCTTTCTCTGTGTGTGCGTGTTAATGTGTGTGTGTGTGGTATTTATCAGTGTATTAACTGAAGAACTCTTGAACAGAGTAGACCGAGATGTGGAGTGGGACGGTCTGTGCAGGAAAGTCTGTCTGGAAATTGCTTTGATTTGCATTTGGCTTAACCTCAATCACAAACACACAACAATGTGCACACACACACACACACACACACACTTCATTGACATGCAACAGCCAAAGGCCACCTCTGACTAAGATAAGTAAACCGTGCCCTGCATTTGTTTTCATCATCTCATGCTCGGAACTCGCTACAGAATCATTAAATAAAAACACACATGCAGGTGAGGCAACACGTCGCGTGTACATGCTATCGTGGAATACTTGTCCCATTTTCCTGTGGAAAATAACGGGTAGCCTCAACTGTACATTACCTGCTAGCTAGAGTCATTTAAATTGACCAGTGAATTGTGAATTGAATTTCTTAGGAACGGGGAACCAGAATGAAATGGTCTCCAGTATTACATGCCTGGCTGGCTGATGATAATGAAAACACTTCATGATGAATTAGACTTGCATCAAAATCCTAGAAATAACCTAAACTTAAGTGAAAATCTACTGATGGATTAATTACTGGTTATATATACAATTATATATGTCGACCAAATTGAAAGGAATCATCACAGTTGATGTTAAAGTGAAATTATACTGAAATTATGTTGTAACAATAATTTTTAGCTGGAGGGAATATTATGATCAGGTATCATCAACTTGCAGCTGCGTATGCACATAGGCTTGGATCGGAGAAGGTGTCTTAACATGAAACAAATTACACACTTCAACTTCGTGCCACTGTAAGCAGACATCATCAATACTGAACATTACTATTCTCGTTCATATTTAAGATACTAGTCTTTATATTATAATGTTAGTGTCAGTATACAGTATGTCAGGTGTGTGTGTGTCAGGTTAATTGAATCTGCAGCCCATGGTTTTGTCGGCCTCATGCAGCTGTGGACAAAAAAAAAAATTTTCCAGTCCATTTTCTCAGTCACTCATTTTCATTCACTTTCTCGAACACACAAAAGCCATTTGCAAACATTCCTGAGCCTTAATACACCATTTCATGCTCCGGGTCTCAAACAGAGCAGAAAAATGACTCCGTAAAACAACTCTATCTCTCCGACGAGAGGCTTAACCAAAAGTGAGGATAAAATGTGCGGGGGCCAAACGAAGTTCTTAAAAGACACAATATTGTAATGCGGCGGGAGGCCGGGGCCTCCTGTGCATCTATCTGGCTTTTCAATGAAACGTTTCCAGCCTGCTGCATTTACGTCCACAAGCATCTGGGGGCGAGCTCGCCGTAAAGCTCCAACAGCCAATCCGAATGGAAGCAGGGTGTTTCCGCACCGCTGGTCTTGCCGTATCTGTGTGTTTGCAGATGAGTACATCAGCTCTCGCTCAGCCGAAGATAAGCGGGCAATTTCACCACCCGGCACTGTACGGCGACTCATTTCAATATGTATTTATGGTCTTGAGTGCGGTGCGCACGTGATTATTTTAGAGACTATTGGAGCTGTACACGATTTCCTGCCCAAATTTAATCTTCAAGATTGATAAAGAATAGATAGAATAGATAAATACTGGTAAAAATAGATGTTGCTGTATTATGCAAAAAAAGCACAACCACATATCATGTCCTGGCTTTATAAGAAATACGAATTGAACTTGAATGACTGCAGGTCGGTACAAATGGAAAACCCAGTACACTTGGTGACAAATCTATCCATCAAAGGTTTTAAAAAAGATACATTTTTAACAAAACTAACTATAAGAAACTGCATATATAATGTTTTCTACAGGCAGCTCTTACACAGGTCTGAACTTACTAGTGTTTTTATATCTGGCCGAGGGTAACACAATGACAAGGGTCATAACAGAGTTAACGTCACAGAAGAATTGATCTTCGTTGCACTTAAGTTCCATTCACAGCCTGTTGCTCAAACCAGAGTCATGGTCCCCAAGATCTAATGACTGCAGGCTTTTTGTCCATTACCTAACCAACCTACTGAGAAAAACTATCTGTCTTTTATTTCATTGCTTTGTGTGAGTATGTGTGTGTGCTTGTGTTTCACAATGTGAAAATGTACCTGTGTTTCTTCCGTTTAGATTGAACCGTATCACATTTAAACTCCTAGAATAAGGTGAATTCAGTGGTAAGCTGCCTTTCATGAGAGCCAGCACCTCAGCAAATGAGAGAGTGTATTGAGACTGTCCAGGAGCTGTTAACGGTCCAACTAGCTTTGCTCTGACTTCAAACTCTATGAAGTCTACAATGATGACCTAATTTTTGCAGAACAAGACGCCTCATTGGTTAATTTCTTCATGTACAAGCTGTGTCTTTTGTATTCTGTCGTAACCATTTGTAATCTTTCTTAGTTTGTGTTTGCGTATTTGTTTGTGACTGGTTAGGTATACTTAGCGACAAAACTACTGAGAAATGTTCTCAAAATGTAAACATTTCAGAAAATTCACTTTGAGAAGGCCTTTAAAACGGAAAATGAGTGTCTTTATGCACTTTTAAACATGTAATTTTATGTTAAGGTTAGTTTGAGTCTATAATAATTACTGTAATTAGTACAATCCTCTATTGCAAAAGAAATATATTGTTGCTGGGCATCTGAAACCTTTGTACAAGTTTGCTGTTTTTAGGAAACGGTAAAAACACTGTACCTTTGAAATGATCCCCTGGGATCAAACCCATGACCTTGGCTTTCCTATGGCCATGCTCTAACCACTGAGCTACAGGAAAGTGAAGCCACACAATCAATTTAAACAATCAAAAACTATGCTATTTTGAGTTAGTGATAGTGAATTCCCTATGGAGAAAATCACTTGCTGCCCTCCATCTGCACTTTGTTCACTTCATGCAAAACATCCATTATTTCATCCATATATCATATCCATAGTGCTTAACCGTATGTAAACGCAGTAAATGGGATTCAAATCAAAAGCACTTACCCCATGTTGTGTCCCCCCCACTTCTCAAACCAAAGTTACACACTTGGGTGAATTAATCAAAACTCATAACTTCACCACTTTGTTCTGTTGAAGTCAAGTCACACAAGCTAAACTTAAGTAAAATTTGTCAAAATAGAATCAAATTATGACAAAAGCAAAAAAGAAATCATGGATCTATAAAAATAGAGAATAAGCACATCTATGAAACAAGCCGTAAAAGAGAGCCTGCAAGCCTACAGTTCTTATCTAAAATATTTTTTGACAGCCAGTTAAATGGTCACATGGTAAGGGAAATAAATGTCATTAATTGTGCAGCAAATTGTGATTAATTAAAAGCAAATAGCCAATCACCCTTCTGCCTGTAAAGTTTGTACCCTCCCCCACTCTCTCTCTCACTCTCTGATAAATGCATTGCCCTTTTTTGTTGTCCTAGTGTTCTGTGACTTTATGTACGGTTTCAATGTAGATTTGAACAATCAATGAGAGTGCTCCTCCACTGCCAGAGTCAGGGTCTCTCTCCTTGCCCTCTTCCCTGCAAAGATGTGCTGAGCCCGGCCACTGTCCCGATTATCTCACACCCCCCTATCACTAATGACCAGACTCCTGCAGGCTGCTGCGTAATTATAATAATGACCGAACGTGCTGGGCGTGCAAACACAGGGGCTGAAAGAGACTGGGGAAAAGTCAGGCATGGGTAAAGAGAAGAGGAGGAAGGAAAAAAAGAAATTTAGAGCAAGTGTGATCAATTGTTAATTTTACAAAGTCACTGAGATGTGTCAACGGTATCAATAAGTTAATTAATTTGTCTGTGGGGCTGTGGAGTGTGACACCATACTGCCGTGTTCCCTCAGGATCACTGGTTCCTAACCTTTTCCCTTTCACTCACAACACATTCACACACATTGCAAAAAGCAAAAGCACACACATATAAGTTCTTAGTGAAATGATCATTGGTGACAGTGTTTGAATATCAGTGGTCTGGATAGGATATACATACTGTATGCTCATACACGGACATGGACATTCATGGAAAACCCAAAGCTAGTTTTGCAGCTTAACAACCAAAGTGTCCTGAAAAAAACTTAAACCGTTGTGCCTCACAGGATGTATAAATCTCTGCATATTTAGGCGACTTTACAAAGCTAGGTTAATGCCACTCCGTTCATGACACAATGACGCAATGTCCTATAAAAGCTATTCAATGTTCAATTATGCCTGCTCTGAACCGCCTAGTGTCACAGCCAAGGCACCTCTGATTCTGCATTGTGTAATATTAAAAATACAAACTTGTATTTTACTATTTTGTAATTCAAAATACAAACTTTAAAGATAAAAAACATTTGATAAATGAAATCAAAATAATGGACACACCAACAAAACACACCAACAAAATCAAGAACTGGCCAAAAACTTAACTTAAGCGTCGGCAACATCCAAACTCAGAATCCTGTTGTTTTCTGTTTTGTACAGTAAATAGGATGACCATGTACTGTTTGCCACCCATTTAGACCATTACATTTGTCAGATCTAAACTTGACTAAAGATGGATTGTTTTGTAAGAAGGCCCCAGGAGTATATATATATATATATATGAAGAGTTAAGATGAAAAAACCCTCTAAAAGCCACATTCGTCAAAAATTTGATTACAATATTGAGGTGAATGCCCTCTACACATAGTATGGCCTGGTATTGCTAAAAGTAAAGAATATTTAATGAACATGGAACACAAGAAACTATGACACAATGGTTATGTGTCAAAAATGCAAATGAAATTCAAACATTATTGTTGTCATGATAGTGTATATTTTCCAAATTGAGGTTCCCATTTAAAATACATATTCACATTTTCATAATTTCATAATTTCATATTCACATATTGCAGATTTTCTAATTAAAACACCCTCAAACTACCTCAAACTATTACTTGTGCAATACTGCACTTACTATGCGGACATACTGCATCTGCTATGTTTTATTGTCATGTGACATATGCTCTTTGACCTATTATGTATTAACAACAACCTGTATACGGGTGTTGGTAAAAACATAACTTAGTCACTAGAAATTAATTTATCGGTACTTATATTTGAAAAGCAGACATCCGACTTAAAGTTTCCATTATTTTAAATTTATTTACTTATGAAATTGGACCGTTGCTCAGCTCCTGTGGCATCATGGGAAAGAGTAGTGTCCATCCAATGCACACTTACAAATCTCGCCAGAAGCAATAGACCATCCAGCTATTTCTTGTCTCATGTTCATGACTGATTTTAGCCTACTGCATAGTATGGAAGTAGGCTATTTGTGATTGTATAAACTGTATCAACACTGCAAAAACAAACATGTGGCCACACATTGCTAAATTGTAACAGGCTACAGTTATAAAAATGAACTATACAACAAAAAAATTGCTTATCTGACTATTAGTCCTAATAATTTTAGCTGTTTATTGAGCATGGTGTCTTTTGTCAAATTTTACCAAGGTTAACGGGATTTTAAACACTCTACTTCACGTTGTGCCGAATGTGCATGGCCTCGAGTGGTTTATTGCTATAATAAATCAGACTTAATGTCTTAAACTCAACGCTTTACACACTCCACTGCTCAGAGATGCACTACATTGCTGTGAACAAAATTAGAAAAGCAAGCAAATGTGTGTATTTTTTATGCATTTGAGCTTTGGTTAATCACACACAAGACTGTTTATTTATTCAAATATAACAACCCTGACAAAGATCTGTCAGCTGACAGAGAAAGAGTTGCAAAGTCTCTCTTAAACATACACACAAAACATATTACCTGTATCTATTTTACAGACTCCCAATCTCTTGAGCTTTCCAATCTCGCATTAGGTTTGAAAGCTCATACGAGCCAGTGAAAAGACAAAACAGGTTTATTGATAGAGATTGTTGTCAGTTGATTGAGAATCTCCACAACTGCAAAGCAACATTTGGGTTCCATTTGCGCAGACCACAAAAGCACTTAATGCCGCCCACAAAACTGATGCTCATTTAAAAGGCTTATTTTTTCCTTCAGAGCTGTAACCTGAATACTGAAGCCAGTGCTCCACCTTATGCCAGAGCAACCCAATCCACTAAGGGGAGTAAACCTCTGGTTTGGGGTCATAACATTCTGTCTGAATTATAAGTGTCGTTGTCTGTGTGTGTGCTTAACACGCTTGATTCTGGTGTGGTAACGGCTCAAGATATTTTCATCTACATTTTACATCTCTTATTGACACACTCTGATCAGACAGAAGTGCTTGTGTATTCCACATATCCTGTGCTAAAGCCCAAGAGATTTTCTTTTAGCCTGTTATTTAAACCAAATCCCATTGAAATGGATGTCATCGATTGTGAGTGGAATTAACCGATCCAAACCACCACTCATTGCAGAAAAGATGGCTCATATGCTGTTTAATATCATTGGAACAGTAAAAAAAGGTACGGCTAAGTCAAAAGAAAATTAAAAGAGAGTAAGGAAGAGAGGTTATGGTTAAAAAAAAGTTATGTGGCAGTCTCAAGTACCAACAAAAAAGTGATCATTGCTAAAAACGATCTCAATGTATCTCATGTGTTTCTACATACGCTGCTTAAAGAAAATTCAATCAAATGGTCTTGGCAGTATTCCTTTAGCATGTGTGGTATGAACAAACACATGCCTGCATTAACATTTTCTTGCTTGATGTATTTCTCCCTGACGTTTTGAGCTTTCAACTCTATTTCCTTCAAACTTTCTTATTGACTAATGTGCCCTCTCATGCCTCCCTTGTTTTTAAGGTTTCAGGGCCAACTGACATGACTTGCGTGCGTGAGAAGGATAGAGAGAATAGTAGAGAGTCTCCCGAGGGCCGACTCCCTCCGGCATCTCTGTTTTTCACTGTCAGCACTCGCAGCGGCCCGTATTGAGACCTGCGTCCAGTGGAGCATTGAGATTTGTAAGAGGAAGAAGAATGAGCGAACTGGGAGAGAAAACGGCCATCAGGGACAATCTCATTTACAGATGAGAGACTTTCCCATCACTGCCTTCTGCTCCTTGTGAATCTCTCACTCCATCATTAATTTCTCTCGCACTACTTTCGATTTATATCCCTGCCTCCTTGTCTCTTTAATAGCTCCTCCCCACTCTCACACACACACACTTGTTCACACGTAAGCTCTCTCTCTCTCTCTGGTCCTTGTCCGTTCTAAGAGCATCCATCCATCACGGCAGCACAGACTGGATGGCTAATGCCAGCTCAGAGCTCAGAGAGCAGATCTGTCCAGCTGAGCTGCTCACAATCCGTGCCTTATCTATCAGAGATCCTCCCGAGCATCCCCCACACCCCATCCCGCCCTCCTTTTGTGACTCCAAAAGTGTGCTAGGCCTCCCATGAAGAGGAGAAGGATGGGTTAGAAGTTAATGCTAAAACAGAACTGACATCAATAGAGCAGAAACCAATCGACTGCAGGTAGGCAGCCCTGCAGATGGGCTCTTCTAGAATGCACATGCCCTCTGTCACCCTCTCTCTCTCTCTCAAAGGGAAAACTGTGATGCAAGGCCCAATTGTAAGGGATGGCAGCGTGTGGTAGAAAGACAGGATAAAATATAGACGGAAAGTAAGACATATCCATACCCCTTGGTAAGCACAGGTTTCATTGAGTAATCTCCTTGGGCTCAGCTGCGCTGCTTGGATCTTAATGCGAGTGTCGATGACAATTAAGTCGCTTTACATTGTCGCCCAACCTCTGCCTCTCTCCGCTGAACTAATGACACAATTGTCTCTGCGAGGCACCACGAAGGACGCGATACAAAGGGGAAATAATTACTCCCTCTCAATACTATTTGGAGAGAACAAATGGCCAAACGGCTCGTCGGTAGAAGGGATAGAGACGGAGATGAAGAGCTTTTACATGATGTGTGGAGGCTCTCATTACCGCGCCAATTAAAATGCGTCAAGGCACGAGAGAGTGCATTCAAGCGATCAGCACTTGACTAAACGGTTCCTGTCTTTAATATACTGGTATACACCAACTATGGACTTTAAGACTAACGCACATCAAGCTGTTTGCAATGAAATTTGGTTTCCTGCACCTGGTGCATCTGGTTCGGCGGTACGCGCTACGAGTGCACTGCGCTTCAGCCGCGCACTTTTTTACGTGGAGATGTAACGACAGGCATTTAAAGCGCCAGATCAATGGATCGGGCTTGATGATCGTTCAGTCGTTATTAAGTGGCATGGAAACGCCAGCTGATCGCTTATTTAACCCCGTAGAACACCGGTGTACTCGCGCGCTAAACCATTTCATTTACCAACTGCTACAGTTGAGTGAATGGTCAAGACCGAGCAGCACCAACAACATAAGCGCCAGTTGCTTAAAATCAGTTTAATATAGTACAGCCATATTTACACATTTGTCAAAATCATTTTGCAAATTATTTTCACTGTCGCACATTACGCACGACCTCGTATGTAAAGTTTTTATCGTTAGTTTCAATTGCGTTTATACGCCTACCAACCACATCGTTTGCATTTAAAACAAGTCATTGTTTGAGCTCAAAACAGAGAGAAAGATAATCAGTTTACCTGCGTTTATGAAAGCGAGTGCATTCTTCTTCAAAGTGTGACAGAAGTCCAGGCGAATGCATTAAAAGAGATTACTTTCTACTCACTCCAGCGAAGCTCGACTTCAAACTGCAGGTCGAGCTCACCAGCCGCCTGTCCATCACACGGACCCTGAGCGGGCGAGAGCGAAACGGAGACGAAGAGTTCATAAACCGAATTTGCCAATTATTTTGCGCATTTGTCCGCAACCGATCAACGGCAGGATAAATGAGAGGGAAAGAAGGTAAACGAAACGCAGCGTTTGAATTTCACGTAAATCCATATGGAGGTTAGTAGACTAATGACCTTATAATGCTCCAGACATGCTTGTCAGGTTATTAACAGCTGTGTCCCCGCGAGGCGAGGTGCGCGTCACACGCGTCCCGGAACCGCTGGGACTGTGAGTGATGGGGAAGTCTGCGATGATAACCGCGCGTCGCACACTCCTCCAGAGCCGCGATCGATTTGACAAGAGAATTGCGAACTTGCCTTGGCTATTCCGCGCACGTGCGTCGGCTGCACCCCCGCCCCGTGTGCGATTTTTCAAGTAGCCACGCTAACTGATGTCATAGCTTACAAGTGTTGAAGTGAGAGGCTTTACTATAATGACAGCCTCGTCAAAAGCGAGTGAATTTTTTTATATTCGGGCGCCATATTTTTATTAAAGCTCCCATATGCCTGCAACTAAGAACAGTTAAGCTTTAAACTGTCCTCAAACAGGTACATTTTTTGGAGATCGATTTTTGCCCATTTATTTCAGACTCCCTGCGCGGGCGTCTTTGAATTCAATAAAACATTTCTATCATGGGGCAAATTGTGTTATCAATCGCCAATCACTGTCTGTCACGAGCCTGGTGGGTGAAATGTAATCTCTGTTGTGAATTGCTAGGATGTTCCAAACCAGATAGCAGATTTGGGATGTCTGCTACATTGCGTGTAAACGTGTAGTTCAGGGGTTTAACATCTAATGCCCCTGAATGAGGGTAATTTCTCATTGTTACGCGCACGTCTGTGGCTGTGACTTGAGAAATGAAAAGTCTTTGTCACGCCACCTACACACCAAAGACTTTCTAAACTATGATATGCCGGGAGACTCGATCTTGAATGCTGCATAGAAGTGGTCTCCACTATATGAAATTGTATTCTTTTGCTCTTTTAGGTATAAAAAGTAGATGAAAGGTACTCAGTACAAGATGAAATATAACCCCACAGAATCTTTAAGAGTACCGCCATTGCACTCAATATCCCATGCTATTTATTTTCACCATTGAACATCCTCTTTGGCCCGGACATTAACCTAATAAAATATTAACCGCAAACAACCTTGTGACGCTCTCCTAGATCTTCACTTGTTTTCATGGGCAATAATGCTGCCCTATTGCACTTTTCAGACGGAATGTATCGAGTCGTATCACATATTGCGGCGCAGTGCGCAAAATATTTAGACACTGAGCACGAGACGAGTGTGCAAGCGATGGAGTCACCCGTTGACCTGCGAAAGAGGAGCTGGCGGAACCAAACCGGCATAAACTTGCCTGTTGACGCCAGAGCATTACCAATGGCAATCAATGCGGACAACGCAATATAAAATAATATAAGTTTTGCAATTATTATCTGTTTCTTGTCAAACATAAGATATTTGAATGCAGAGCGAGGGAATGATAAATAAAGTTTACACCGCAGTTCACGACAGGGGTTCGTTTCAGCACCACGGACAGCACACCTTACTCACGCGAGCTCATTTATTCTTGAAAGTCACCCTTTAACTTTTTGCCTTGGGACAGGAATGACTAAAGCGCTTCAGATTTATTTGACGGCCTACATGGCACCGTTGACTTCAGTCCCACGATCATCCCGCGTATGCCCTGAAGAGTTGTAATAATGCTGATGGTGTAGAATCGGGGCACAAATGTCTTTTATCAGAAGACCTGTGTCATAGGATCCCCGTTGAGACTCATTCTTTCTGCGTTCTCTCTGAGGAGTGAGCATTATGGAAATGTCTGATCATAACATGAGGAATATTTCTCCCAACACAATCAATATTTCCAGATTTATCCTCTGAAAGAGAGCGTTTTCTTGCATTGTGGGACGCACGTTGAAGCGGGTATGTAAGATGAGCCGTTGGTAATTGATTTATTTTTTTGTTGGTTGGTTGGTTGGTGAGAATTTTTTTGTTCTTCGTGAGATGAATTAGATTAAGCCGCGTTGGTACACGCAGGATAATGAACATTATGCATGAAGACAATGGGTGATGGATGATGGAAAACAAACCTAATCTGCATTTCACAACACGAAGTGGAGAATTGTAGCACTTTGTCGAATGTCGGAAGGAAAATTAATTTCCTGAAATATCGACACTCAGGGAAGACGGATAAAAGAGCCTCCAAAAGACGCGGAAGTTGGGGCCACGAACAAGCAAGTTATAAACATAGTTTTTTTTCCCTCACGAAAATCTATACTGGAAGTGGTTTATTTACACGATGTAAATAACTAGTGAGTAGTGAGATGGGGCTCGAGGAGCGCATTCCTCCAGCACGAGTACTGGCGAGGTAATAATTGCTCACTCCCAACAATTCCACCAGTGACATCCCATTACTTTAAACACGACAAAATAAGGCCACCCGCGCACGAGAAAGAATTCACTGAATAAGACATGAAGGGGAAAGGCTTCCGTTATTAGCTGCGTGAGGTTCATCATTAGAAAGCAGCGAGACGGAGGATAATCCTTCACGAGAGCCGCTATAGCTCGCAGTAATTACAGCGCGCGCGGTGCATGTAATAAACTGTCTGTGTGCTCGAGGCTCTAGCACGCACTCATTTAGCCTTAATCTTACAACGGAGAGACAATTGTTCATCATTTAAGTGTGTACGGGGTGTGGGTCGTGAAAAGAAAAAGAATGACATATCGTGTCTAATGTTGTCCACTTTATGCGTTTGAGTGTTAGACTAACTTTGGCCTAATTGTTACTGGCCAAGTTAAGCAAGTAAACGGCAAAGCATGACACCGACTAACTGTATGTAAGTGGGCGCGTCATCAGTCGTCTGGTGGGTACTCGATTCAGACAATTTATTAAGCGATGCTTAATCATTAGTGGTGTGGTACTGCCATCTAGCGGTCATAAAACACTTGTGACAGAGTGTAGGTGGGGTGATGGCGAGTATATAGAGAGACACCCGAAAAGGACAGTTACTTCATCATTTAGTCACCTTCATGTCACTCCAAACCTGTATGACTGCACCAAACAACTCTGGCTTACATTGATTTCCATTGTAAAGACACAAGTCCACGGAAACTCAAAAGATCTAGTTTTGTTTCACAGAGGAAAGTCATGTACAGGTTTAAAACAACATGAGGTTGAATAAATGTCGCAGAATTTTAATGTAAGGGTCCCTTTAATAAACTAAACACACTGCTTTGAGGGTCACACTGCTTTATTTTTAAATCACTGTCATCATTTAATAAAACAAATTTAGTTTAGATGTTTCTGTGGCCGACCAACAAAAATTTGAATAAGGTACAAGTTTCAATTAAACCTTGTAGGTAAAAATTGTATGTACAATAAACATGTTACTGAAAATGCTCGTTTTGGAAATCATTTCAATTTCATGTTATTATTTGAACATTTTGTTCAAAATATGTGATGTGTGTTATTACAGCCAGTGTGTCATCATTTTTGCAAGTCTGTGAGAATGGTGCAGTAACAAAAGACAAGATATGTTTCAAACAGTTTCATATCAACCTTTAACATGGATGTAAATATAAACATATTCACAAAAAAACAGTGTGTCCATATTAAATAACATTGTTTAAAAACGCGTAACATCAGTTCATAAATAGTTTTACTTATGTAATATTGGAAGTGAAAATTCTGAAAACAATTCAAGACACTTGATCAGCAAAAACAGCCATTTCATGTAACTTTTTGGAGAGCCTAAAATACTGATAAAAATACTTAAAAACAATACTGGACCAATAGTTCAAATGGCTTAACCAATAGTACTGAAATGATAAATCCCTTAACGGTGCTAATATTACAAGAGCTAAAAATGACATTGCCTTGCTACAGATAAAACATTAACTATGTAATAAATACGAACCGGAGGTCATATCCTCAGCATTAATACATTAAAAAGCGAAATAAAAATACTCACAATATAACAATGACACGAAAACTTGAGTTACTAAAAGTCCTTGATTATTTTTAGGCAGTGTCACACAAAAGTATCTTGAAAAATACAGAAAGTGCAAACCCAAGCCTGACATCAGATTACTTCAAGCTTAAATTCCCGTCAAGAATGTGTGCTTGAAATGTTGTGTAGAAACTGCTTCCTGAATTAAAACCTTTAGCTGTTCTGAAATAAGTTACAAATCAACACTTGGATCTAAAAGTGTAACGTCTGCACAAAAATATCTGCAAGTGCCTGCAACAGCCAGAAAATCAGTAACGGCACATGTTAAATAAATAAAACATATTTTTTTTGTTAATGTTGTTTGTGTTTCACGTTTGAGACATTTGTCTTTGTAGGTAATGCCTACAGTTTTAGGAGTATGGACAGTTAATAGGAGTGTAACTACAGTTCATCCCGGGCTTGTTTCGCTCGCCACTTTGGGTGCTGGGTTACGTGTTCAGCCGCTAACAGGACTAACCGCATAAACTCCTCAATGTCAAAAGAGTAGTTTGTAAACTTAGGATGTTCCCCAAGAGTTGGGTGATGACCCTGAGACAAAAACAAAACAAGCACATTAACAGTAAATCATAAGTAAAATCTTAGAACTTGCATATAAATTAAAAATTGATATGAAATGCCATTATTTGCAGTACAGCGGCCCTCAAAAGTATTAAGAAACGATTAAAAATGTATGAATGTCACTGCATTAGACAAAATATACAACACCATGTGGCATCCTAAAAAAAATACGTTACACCAACTGGTCCCAAGGTCATTTTTAGTGGATGTATGAAGTCAGTTCCCCTTCCACATCATTGAATTTACTCTGGATATGTTCCAATAAATTTAGCAGAAAGTGTTGATATTTTGTATTGGTTTGAACAGAACAAATACCGTTTTATCATTTATCAAAATGTTTTGCTTGTGCTGCTTTTTTAATAAATGCCACTTGGTTTGATGTTTATTGCCTTGACATTCGTGCATTTAATTCTGACAAAATAAAAAATTTTTAGGGGGCAAGTCTACTGTAAAACTTCCCATCATCTCTCATACAGAACAGGATTTGTGTGCTATATAGGAACGCTGAAATTAAACACAGTACATTGGAGTGTTTCCAGGCCCCAGTCTGTGTGTGTGTGTGCTCTCTTCACCTTATCCTGAGGGAACACTTTGTTCCTTTTTTGCCAAGTCACGTAATGGACCCCTCTCAGTCGGGCCAGATCGCGGTAGCAGCTCTCATCTTGACAGTTGTACCTGTGGAATAAAGGAAGAAGAATGCTTTACGTCCCACACTTAGCAGGAAGCACCCCACAAAGCCTCTGCAGACTCACTTTGATGGATAACTATTTAATTAGGCTGTATTTTACTGTCACACAGACACTCCGCTGAGTTAGAGATACTTTCCATCCCTCCTCCCCAATACGTACACGCAATACATTAGACAGTATATTGTACGGCACAGAAGGCTGGTTTCACCCACGTGAAAGCTGAAGTTGATTAATGTGCCGGTTAGATGCATACCATCACACGCTTTTTCAAAACCAGCATAGGGTGCCAGATGAACAGACACATACTAGAGAACGATGTCTTACACAACGAAATTTTAATTAATTAGCTGTGAAACTAAAAGAAACTTTGAAAAGAAACAAGCAAGCAAGCAGCATTCAAGAAATGTGTAAATTATATGGTGTTTTAAATGGCGCTCGCAACACTTAAAGAGATACTTCACCCAAAAATGAGAATTCTGTCATCATTTACTCCCTGAAGTTATTCCAAACATGTATAATTTTTTCTTCTTCTGATGAACACAAAGAAAGATTGGATTTGGAAAAATGTTAGCAACTGACATTTCTGGGACATCATTGACTATCATAGTTTTATTCTGTTGAAAACAAAATGAGATATTTTTAAGAAAGTAGCAAAGCAAACAGTTCTATGGCACCTTTGACTTCTATTTCAATCTTTCCTACTATGATGTCCCAGAAATGTCAGTTACTAACATTCTTCTAAATATCTTTCTTTGTGTGCATCGGAACAAAGACATTTAAAGATTTGGAACACTTCAGGGTAGTAAATGATGACAGAATTGTCCTTTTTGGGTGAAGTATCTCTTTACATTGAAGGTTTGATTTCCAGGCAACACACAAACTGATAAAACTTATTCTGAATACACAGAATTTGTTTTAAATAAAAGTATCAAATGCCTCAATGCACTGCAATTCATGCAACAATACACTCCCTATTTAGTAGTTTGTTTTCCAGTACAAAACAAAGAACGAATGATGTACTTAATAAAGAGGAAATAGTTCATTCAAGTTGGTTTTCTATATCTCCTTAACATATATTATTAGCATAAACTTGACTTAAAAGGATCCTTCAGCCAAACATGAAAATTCTGTCATTGTTTACACATCTTCGAGATGTTTCAAATCTGTATACATTTCTTTGCTCTGATGAACACAATAGAAAGATATTTGGAAGAATGTTTATAACCAGACAGATCTTGATAGTAGGAAAAATAAGTTTATAATTTTTTTTGTTCTGTTGAAAACAAAAGAAGACATTTTGAAGAATGTAGGACAGCAAACAGTTCTGGGGCACTTTTGACTATCAATGTATTTTTATACTATGGTAGTCAATTTGGGGGCAAGATCTGTCTGATTATAAGCATTATTCCAAATATATTTCTCTGTGTTCATCAGAACAATGACATTTATAGAGATTTGGAATAAGTAAATTATTTTTGGCTGAAGTACCACTTTAATATCTTCAGTAATTTTGTCTCTGGGAACATGTATTGTGATTTAAGAATTTGTATATGTTCTGCAAAACAAAAATAAAATACAAAGTAAGAAATTTGTGTTTTTATGCAGTGTGCAGTCAACTTTTATCCTTTTTCTATGTCTACAATCACTATCAAAGTATGATGTCAGAAAAAGTGTTAATACTCTCACTAAAACACTTGAGTGCATATTCTGAAACTCTACGAAAGTTGAAACCAAGCTGGTTTGACTGAACTGAAGACATAGTTCACTTAGTGAGCAGAGAGGTACACACGCCACATACAATTCAAATATGACGGCCCAGTCGGGAAGGAAGAGAAGGTGAGTCAGTCCGGCTCCGTGCATCCCAATGAAGACATCAGTGTTGTGTGTGATGTGGATCTGCTCGAGGAACGGCATCTCTCTACAAATACACATCACCTTTCAATCGCTGCTGTGGTCCACGCCAACATTAAACCAAATCAATATTTTAAATACAATAAAGTCGAAATCACTTACTTGTATTTATAATCCACGACTCTGACCTCAAAAGAAGGCACAGTCTTCAGAGCATTTATAAACTGCACACACACACAGAAGGGATTCAGAGGGTGATTAACGAGACCTCACACTCATGTGGACAGAGGCCAAGTAAATCAAGAATTTTTTACCAAGCAGGGGTCTCCGGCAGAGTTTAAATGGGCAGTTGAGGAAGCGGAGTGATAAATCAATGATGAGCAAAGAGAGGGAGAGATGGAGCACTCACCTCCTGCTGGTTTATTATCCTACGATACTCAGTGCTTCTTGCCAACAGTGTGACACGGACTTGGCCCTCCTGACACAGTGAAAAACATCATATTCAGTGCCTAAATATATATATGTATATTGTAATATATATAATCCATTGACAATATGAAGTCAGCCATATCAAAGCTTAAACTGTTATTTATGTAGGTGGTTGAAAACAAAGCAAATGTGCATAATGTCGGTGACACAAACAATGTGGAGTAATAAATTATACAACAGTGCCATCTACTGACAGATGAACATACATTTCAAAGTATCTCTTAAACTTCCAAACCTGTTCACGCTATGGCCTTCGAGTCAAAACGTTATTGCAACTTCACAAGAGCCTGTGGCAGATTACGGAGTCTATGGCCTTTACTAGAAACGATTTTATGACAGATGGTTTTCTATAAAGCAACATTTATATTTGTGTGTGTGCGCGTGAGTCTGTCAGGAAGACAAAGAAGTGAGTCTGAGTGATTTAACGAGCAGATGAGAAAGGGTCAAGGCCAGGTGCACATAACAACTGTCACAGATTTATGCCTGTTGTGTGGTGTGGCTTGTTAAACAGAATACAACAGATCCAAAGTGTGACTTATAAACTGCGAAAAGTGCTTGCCATGCAGTGCAAAAGTAGCTGGTGTTGTGTGTGATTGGCAGTGTGTTGTAGATGGTTGCGAGGTTGTTGTTGTTGTTGTTGTTAAGTCTTCCGAGTGGTTGTTAGGTGGTTATATAAAGGCCCATTAAAACATATGCGAACTCAAATTATAAAACGGTCATATCTGGTCCGTTGTTTTAGGCAATCCGCTTTCACGTCAGGCCACAACACCCTTTGCTGTTATAAAATGCACTGTAACACACTGCTTCTAGGGGCTTGTTGCTTTCTTATTTATAATTAGAAAATGTGGTTTGTATATATTAATAAAAAAATTTGAGTATATTATAATTTACAAGTGATGTTATATTAATTATTATTATAATTACTATTTTATTCATTATTATATTAATTAATATTAGAATTTAGCATTCGTATATAATATGTAAATTAGTGTCGTACATATTTCATTTAAGGACTGACTTCCTTTACTGACTACTTTAAGCAGACAAGATTTAAAGCATCATTAGTACGGTGTTGCTGCATTTGTTTACCTTCGGCCCCTCTTGTGGGACACCGAGTCGATAAAGCAAATGCTGGGAAAACGCCCGGAACATCCCTTCACTGTGACAGTCAGAGATCTTTCACATGACACAAATATATGACAAAACAGTCAAACACACAGTGAAATCGCTTACTAACATAAGTCTTCCTCACATTTGAATGGCATACGCTAAACACATTTTGCACACATACGCAAGGCGATGGAATAGAATCAAGACTCTTAAGCGACAGCAAAAGATGTGTTCAGTATGATACAAAGCAAACATTCTATATAACTCGCACACTCTCTCTCTCTCTCTGTCTCTCTCACACAAACACTCACCTCAGGCAATATCAAACAAAGATGCATTAAATCCACACTATTGATCCTTTGCTTAGGCTCCCCATGTGGTTGATAAGCACAATTTTCTGTTACCTAGTTTTCTGTCATTAGTAGTGTCACTATATAAGCTCCCCCTAGGCAGCACAATACATGTGAATTCGTTGACTAAACTGATGAAACCAGTGAATGCAGAAAATTTGTTTGGAAACCATGTGGCAACCTTTCCACAGGCAGGGGAAAGGGGGCTGTGTGTGCCGACCCGAACTTACAGAATGTGGTTGTAGTCGCTACGACTCTGCTCAGATAGCAGCATGAGTAGAATTCCTCTAGTTAAGAGTTGTTTTACCACTGAAATAATTTAAGAGGACGAAAAAACTACAAAGTGTTGCTTTAACACAATAGCAGACATATGAGAGCAGATGCAGAGCCGAGATGAACAAATGCAAAGTGAGAAAACAGAAAGAATAGAACAGTCACTCAAGAAAACACCAAATTCGTAGGATAAGATAAGATAACACTGAAATCAAGAGAAATATTTTGTGTGGATGATTAGGATACGCACAAGAGGGGTGTTGTAGAACAGACCGTAGCGCATTCTTGGAAGGAGAGAGAAAAACGCATCTTTTAAACACACCTGTGAAAAACAAACATTTAGAAAAAGCCCAAAGAAAGTAGGAATTTGTGAGAAGGTAAAAAAACGAATTTACCCTTTTGGAGTCAAAGTTTTTCAGGTGAATGATATCATGATCTGAGAAAGCCCGCCAGGTCTCACTGAACAGGTCGCCATATCCATACACACTCTGAGTAACAAGGCACAAATAAACATTTTATTTCTACTGTTTGGATTGATTTAGTTAATTTTTAGATTCTTGGCAACAATGTTAAACACGCATTTCTATATCTTTCTTTGTCATGTTTTATTTGGCACCTTCAGTAATATTGTTTGATATAAAAAAAGTCTTCCCTCTTCATTCTGCTCTTTCTTCCTTGGCCTTGAAACACTAACATCTGAACAATAGACAGGATAAGCTCGCTTTGTAAATCACAAAATTTTCTGCCCACTATTTCCTTTATATTTTTCAGCAAAACACCACCCGAACTAATTTCTCTCCAAACCATGGCTGACAATGGTCTGAGAAAAAGTAAAAATGCTTTTATTTAGCAATCTATTGAGCATGTTGCATAATAAAAAAAATGTATTTGCTAATAGAATCAATGAGATCCAAAGTCCAAAGACAAAATCCCAAACTTTTTAAAATAAAATTATATTTTTAATCACACTGTACGCCCGACAGCACTGGAAAATATTAGGAATAAAAAACGTTTATTTGACTATAAAAGGGAACGCTTACTGTGTCCCACATGACAATGTTTATGTCACGGCTGAAGGAATTGTTGAGGTGTTGGGAGATGTAGAGGTTAACAAAGTCACAGAAATGATGGTACATGTTTACACCTGCAAAATACACGGACCAAAATCTTAGTTATTATTTTACTAAGTTTGTTATCCGTAGACCGACAAGTCTATTATCCACAAACATAAAAAGATCTCCACCTGCATCCAGCTTCATAAATACAGTCGGTCTATCTATGATGACATCACAATGCCCATCATCTACAGGGAGGAATTCAAGCTCCGAGTATGTCTGCAATTCTGCAAACCTGAAAGTGTAAAAAAAAGAGACCTCGAAGTGCTGGAATTCTTAGTGTATAAAATCAAGTTTTATACCAAGGTTATAATAATAATTGACAAGTATATAAAGTGGTTTTAGGGCTGTCAAATGATTAGTCACGATTAATCGCATCCAGAATAAAAGTTTGTGTTTACATAATACTGTATATTTCTATGTACTGTGCAAATTAATTTGTTTTTATAAACACGTAAACATATTTAGGAAACACTTACATTCTATTAACCAATAATTTAAATTATATTATATATAAATGTTTATTAACTTTTATATTTTATAAATGTTTTAAATATATTCATGTACAGCATGTGTATGGTTTTATAAATACTAAATTAATATGCACAGGACACAGACATATATTATGTAAACACAAACTTTTTTTATTATTCATAATTTTTTATTATTATTATTTATTGAATTTTATTCTGGATACGATTATTCAGGATTAATCATTTGTCAGCCCTTGTTTTGCTACTTCTATTTTGAAAAATGTCCTTACCAGGACTGAAGAGGACTTTTGTGTGTCCCTTCTGAGGCCAGTGCTTTACTATTAAGTCTGCAGTGACCACCAGTCTCGCCCTTTTTCAGGAAATCCTCTTTATACCTGCAGCGACATGAGGAAGAAGTATGAAGTATGAGAGAAACAGCAGGGACTCATTCAGACAGGAAGTTCTCACAGCTTTGCCAGACACAAAACAACAGATTAAAATTGTCCTTGACCTCCAGCAACAAGAATGGCATCACTGACCTTTCATGACCTCTGCGGGGACTCCGCAGATCAAGGTACAAGTTTGTGGCCCTGCAAAACTGCATGTGACTTGAGCACTTTAAAGAAGAATCTCCCTTGGAAAAGATTGAAAGATGTCAGTAAAAATCACATTCCAGAGGATTTGAGTTATAAACATGTATTTGCATGTTTGTGCTCAATATTGTTTGAACATGCTGAGGTAATAAAACAGGCCGCAATCCTTATAAACCCTTGTAAACCCTGTTTTGACAGATTCTGTGCATCAACAGTCGTGTACAGGTAGGATGGGAGCTTTGGTCATACAGAGAAACAGAGAGAAAATATAGAAGATAAGATGGAAAGAGAGGGAAGCTTACAGGAGCCAACGGTTTGCACAATGTCTTCATCTCATTGAGTCTCTCCTTCACATAGCCAAAATCTGCCTGCTTCCAGAACAATTCCTGTGCAGCTTCAGTAGAGCTCGCCCTAAAGAAAGAGAACAGAAAGAGGCAGCTGTTATCCATATTACAAGCCAAACAATAAAAAAAACTTATTGCTTACAAAATCTTAAAGGAATGTTCAGGGATAAGGTCTATTGAGAGCATTCGAAAGAAAATATGGTTAACTACACTTACGTCGGGTGATTTATCAAATATTAGATTTTTGAGACTGAATTAAAGAAAATAATTCTACATTTTGTTATGTTATTACTATTGGTCATTGTTGGGTTTAACTAGTTACTAAGTAATTAGTTACTGTGATTTAATAACTTTTCCTTAAGAAAAGTAAAGTAAGGGATTACTGTAATTTAATTACAGTTACTTTGGATGTAATTGAACTAAATACTGTGTAATGTATACAATACCAGAAATTACTTTAAAATGCTTGTATTAATGTATGCTTCACACATTTGTAATACTTTAGTCGGTTAATAAGAGTACTTTTTGTAGCTTTATAAGAGTCGTTTCATGCCTATCCTTGAATCACTTAACCAATCAAGGTTAGGTAGAAAGTAATTCAATACTTTTTCAGAGTACCTTACCCAACACTGCTATTGGTCACCCTTCATGTTGTCTGTGGGTTTTGTAAATTTTCAATCAATAAAAAGTCATTTAAAAAAAGTTTTCCAACTTTTACAACACAGTGTTTAATTATTGAATTAATAATTTAGCATTTTTCTATAAAGTTGGAGTTTTGAACACACAAGCTTTCAGTCCAACAGTGATGCTATGTCAATTTACTATAAAGAAGTAAGTGATGACTAGGTTTACATTTTTCCCCTGTTTTTGCAATAAACATGTTAAGCGTCTTTTTTAATCCTGCTCTTAAAAAGTTATTTATTCTACAGCAATCGCAAAAAGTATCATCAAAATTTGGAAAGTATGTCCTCATATTATCATGTGTCACTTCTTGGATAGGTCAGAGAAAAAAAGGCATACCATCCAGAATCGAGCCTAGTACACACAGGATAACTGAAGCGGTGTTCTGGTATGCAGTTCTTTTCGTAACCCCAGCAGGCCTTCCTCTGCAATAGAGCATCCTGCCACAACAAACACATCATCTCATCATACACAAGAATCACCTTATGACGCTACATCCAATTTCAAATACTTGTTTGCAGTGTAATATTTGCAGTACAGGCAAAACAAGCAGCATCTACTTACAATGAATAACATTTCTGTTACCACTTTTTAAGACAATTATGATAATACAATCTAACTTACTTTAAAAGCGCAAAGCAGATCCTCTTTGCAAAGCTTGGTCACACGTTTGTTGTTGTTCAGGAAGTACGGGATATGCTGCCGGGGTAGATCCAGGCTGCTGTAGTCGAGCTGTGGTTTGTGGCTGGTGTCCCGGCCACTGTCTGTGGCGGAGATGGTTTTATAAGTACAGATCAGGCACAGGGCTACCAGCAGAAGCATAGTCCCTCAAGCCACATGGAAGGAACCACATTGGCTCTCAGCACCTACAATCATTTGTAAGAAGAGAGAGAGAGAGAGAGAGAGAGAGAGAGAGAGAGAGAGAGAGACAAAGAGGAAGAGGAAGAGGAAGTGAAAGAGAGAGAGAGAGAGAGAGAGAGAGAGAGAGAGAACATATGTGCAAAGAAGTGACTACTAAGAGGAGGACAAACAACTTCAGAAGTACCAGTGTGGGAACCTGCATCTTACTCCATGTGGAACACTTACCGCAGGAAATATTAGTGACCTTTTTCCTTCAATTGTCTAAGCAATACGGCCAGGAATGAGGGAAAAGAATATCAAAACAAGTACGCATTCTGCACATAGCTTGTGCAATAAATGTGGGCTACACAACCACAGACATAAAATCCATAACAGAATTGATGAATGTCCTGAGGTTGTTGTCATAGGACTAACTTTGAAGTCCAGCAGTGAGGATCACTCTATAAATTAATTGAATAAATTCAAACTTTTACATAATTGGCATAGAAACAAACCAATAAAAAAACAATAGTTTAATAGTAATAATGGCTGGCTATTTGTAATTTATTTAGGTTTATTCGGGCTTTTGGGCCCATAAGGTTATTAATCATAATAATGATAGATCTTTATTATCTTTTAATGTTCTTGTGAACATAAGCTCTAATACTGTGTGCCCATCACACCATTCCAAAACATCCTGTAGCACTCACACCCAATTTGCCTAGTGGTTAGAGCGTTGGGCTTGTGATCAGAAGGTTGCAGGTTCAAATCTCAGTGCCAGCAGGTAATGACTGAAGTGGCCTTGAGCAAGGCACCTTACCCCTGATTCTGCAGTAATGTGCAACTGTAAAAAACTACTTGTAAGTCGCTTTAGCGTCTGCCAAATGAATAAATGTAAATGTAATACACTCTGGTTATTTATACAGCAAACGCAGGCTTTATTTGAAATGTACAGGCAGCTGCAGAGAAGGTGAAGGTCATATATACAAGCACCATAGAAAGCTGCAGAGCTTTCCCTTACCCAGCTGACCCTGCCTTACAAGGAAAAGCGTCAAGGGCACCTGTCAGGAGCAAATGTTCACCTTAAAATAATAGTGGTTTACCTAGTGTCTTACAACCTCCATTTTTGTGACAACCATGATTCAATAATAATATTAATATGTAATATTTTACTAAACTAAACACAAAACGAAACTTACATGATTGCTACGGCTTGGATTATTATAGTTTAAAAAGTTTTACTAAAGCTAAAACGAAATATTTCCCTTAATTGAAATTGAATTATATATTGGTTTACATTTTATTTGAAAAACCAAGGGATTATAAATGTTGTCCCAGAAATAAACTGAAATTAAAGGTTTGAACTGTTAAAATGATTTAGTGAAAATAAATGAAAAATAAACTAACATATCAAAGCTTTTAAACCGTGTAAGAAAAAGGTTTTCCATTTAAATGTATTTTTAGACCATACTGGCTGTTGAATAAAAATACAATTATTGTAACTACAATAAAACTTAACTTTAGTTTTAGTATTAACATTTTAAAACCAAGAAAGACTTTCTTAAAGGAGATGCTCATTTTGTCATGAACGCAGTAACCGGACTAACGTCGTGGACGTGACATAAAAATGCTCAGAGAATGAATTTGTTACGAATATATTGAACCATCTGTGTATGTTTTACTAAATCCTTGTTGATAGAGTCTGAACATCAAAACATGTCAGTCTAAGAACACATATTCTATTATAAAAAGGGGAAATGAACATGCGTTATTGATATGAAAAAGAAGCGGTTTTTGCGACACGACAAATAGATGCACTCTACACAAAGGGGACCTCACAACAAAAAGGTTTCAGAACTGCATAAAAGAACTACAGCTTTAAGATGCATACTTTCTTTCTGAATGAGTCTGAGATCCCGATCCACATCATTCACAGAGCAGCTCAGTTTAAACCCCACAGCAGGAAACGCACAATGATGGACGTAAGAAACTTTTGATAAGCTTGTCTACACTTCATTATAACATTCAGAATAGAGATTTATCAATGCTGCAATGAAAGTAAAACACTGAATCCCATGTTCCTGGACACACAACAAATGTCACTGAATGGGTTTTAAAAACAATAATACAATGTTGGATAGAGACCGCAGAAGCCACGACGGCTTGACACGTTCCCAGAGTAAAGAGAATATCAGATGTCCAACCTTAAATTATAACAACGGCTTACTGACAAAGAAAACGTCAACAGACCGCAACTCTGTACTCTGTTCTGACTATTCATACTTCAGAGCCAATTTAAGTAAAACTAGTTAAGGTGCTTGTGAAAAAGTGTGTGCCTACCTCCTTGGAGAAGCTTCTTATAAGAAGCAGTGAGTGCATTGAGGGATGCAAGTCGCCATACTACCGGAAACTATCAGCCGGCATGTGTTATCACTATTGACCGCAAGACGGAGCTGTCGGTCCTAATTTTACACAGTTGACAAGATTCAGATGTGAATCTCTTCTACAATGAAGCAAGCATGAAATAACTATTAAACTGTTAAATGAGCGATTAATGAATTAGTCTGTATAATACTTGTCTCTTACTTTATTTACACATGTGCATAAACCATAGATACACTAAAAGGCCTGACCTTGTTTCACTTGTAATTTTTGTGTAGATACCATGTCCTACATTATGACAGTGAAACTTTTTCCTGTATACCCTTCTTACATAGACTTACCAACACGAGGAGAAAGACAAACGAGTGCAAAATCAAGTCATTAAAATATGTTGGAAATGACGCAATCTCAATAACATATTTGTTTTTACAATGTAAAGAGAACAGCAGTTTAACTTTGATTATTGGAGAGATGTACAGTTTAGAGGATAAAAAACACAAATATTCGTTTTGATTACAAACTTAACACAATAATTCCCACTTCATTGTGCAAATTCAAGTGTTGTTAAATCACCAAATCTAAACACCTATACACTGGTAGATATATAGTCATCTCTGTTATTTTACCCAATATGGTTATTAATTCAGAAAACCAACATTTAAAATAAAACCCCATAGCTGTAAA
Source organism: Barbatula barbatula (assembly GCF_947034865.1). Classification (NCBI taxonomy): domain Eukaryota; kingdom Metazoa; phylum Chordata; class Actinopteri; order Cypriniformes; family Nemacheilidae; genus Barbatula; species Barbatula barbatula. The sequence goes on from NC_136783.1 coordinate 11,342,190, forward strand.
GGGAATCCGATTTTAAATACCTTTATCAATAACTCTTCAAACACGTTGAACAAACTCTTTTCTCAGAAAAAATCACTAAGTTACTTGGTCTTTTATCACTGAAGCTCTGGGATGCGTAACTGTAAAAGCACAATTACTCCTTCTACTGTAAATCTCTGTTTACAGCCTGTAAGTCCATTATTTTTTATGTTTTTTTAATAGTTCATCGATTTGTGTTTTGTACATGTTCTTCACATCCTCCAGGTCCAGACGTAGTTCCTCTGCTTCTTCTGCCTTCTCTCCATACATCTGCAGGATGGTGTTGTGCCTCTGCTCCAAGTCCTACAATACAATGTCAAACATTTGGTAGGATGTGATACTGTGTACTTATCATTGTGTTCAATGATTCAAATAAGACATAGTTAAACAGCCTTAAACAGAACGAAGAGTGTTTTTACTGTGCTTTTTATTCAAGCTGTTCACCTTAAGCTGTACTTTCAGTTTGGGAATTTCCTTCACTTTACCCTCCAAATCATCATTCTGATTGGTCAGTCTCACAAGCTCCTCCGACATCACGGTGCGGCTTCTCTCTAGACTGGCAATCTCTAACTGAGCATTAAGAATTATAAAGGAAAGCGGCAGTGTCAATGACAATCTAAAATGCGTTATTTTCTAGATTATAGCTTGTAAACACTGTCGTCATACTACAAAGATTAATTCAAGACCCACACCTGCAGCTGGGCTATCTCGCCCTCTCTGAGTTTTAACTGAGACTGGAGGCTCTCAATTACACTGGACCCACCACCCAGCCGAGCCGCCTCATATAGGTTCGTCCCGCTGATGGTGATTGTGCTGAAAGAATTGTCCAGAGAATCCTCCTGCTAATAAAGCAGTATACAATCTGTATTTACATACAGTGTATCAATACTTACATTTTTATGGCAAAAGCCAGTACAAGTATGGAGATTCGTCAATGGATGACATGAGTATAAAGTAAACATGAATTGACAATAACAGACTATTAGATACTTGGGAGGATGAAAAAATTACTGCTAGATGTTTCCCTTGAATAAGCTAAGTGCATGAATGTATGAGATGAGCTTGCCTCAGGGAATAGGGAGGAATGCAAGCCAGCATGTTCGGTCCCACTGATGGAACTGGAACGGGACAGTGAAGGAGTGGAACATGCCGGAGCTTCACTTTCAGACAGAGATTTCCTCTCCTGAAGACACAGAAACACACATATACATCTCCGCTAAAGTCTGACTGAAGTCAAGTCTCTAAACACTTTATGCGGAAATTCATGTCTCGTCTTTATGTAGAATAAAGGACAAACCTTTTCTTTGAGGGCCTCTTGTGCGAGGTAGCATTTTTTCTTCTCTTGTTCCACCTTCATTTTTTCCATTTCCAGCTGGTTGGTGAGTAGCAACTAACAGGACCAAATAATGTAGACATTGAAAAGGAGTGTGTGCTTGTGTGTGTGTATGGCTATACTTACAAAGCTTGAAAACTGATGTTTTATGTAGTACTTACTATGAAGTACTAAAGTATGATAAGGAGCAGTACCTTCTCCTTCTTGGCATCCTCCACAACTCGAGTGTGATCCGCTTTAAGATTATCCAGCTCCACACGCTCCCTACACATACAGAAATCAGTTTTACTTTGTTTAATAGAACTTTACCAGTGCTGAAGACCTTCTTACCTGCTGAAGTCATCCTCCAGTTTTTCTCGCCTCATCCTCTCTGCATCCAGTTGACCCTGCAGACGCCCCCTCTCCTGTCTCAACAGAGATGTCTGGGATTCTAAAGATGCAATCTGCGCTCTAATAGCTAGCAGCTCCTCTGTAGCTGAGCGTTCTTTCTCCACAGAAACTGCAAGCTGGGCTTGAGAATCAGCTGAGAAAGATAAAGAAGTGTAACTCTGTCTTAAATCACAGATAACAAACATCACACCTGGTGAATGTCACATATGGTTTATTGTTTGGATCAATGGAGGGATGACATGACAAGTCTCACCTAAGCGTTCAGAGATGTTTTTCTCCAGTTTTTCCCATGATGCTGTCTGGGCCCCCAGCGTAGCCTGAAGGTTCTCTATCTGCCGAAGGAGGGGCCGTGTTGCTGAAGTAACACTCTGGCTGAGCTCCTGGTTCCTGGTCTCTGCCTCTTGCAACCTCTGGACAGGAACAAAAAGGAAGAATAAACACAACACCAGATACACATATTATGAATCACTCTGCACATGTGCATCAATTGTAAGCTATAGGGGTGTATGATTCTTGAGAAAGAAGACAGTCGCTAAAAACCCATAAAGCTAAGCTGAGAGCAATTTGAAGAGAAAGCCTGGAAGCCTGGTGCTCTGGTTACCTGCTGCAGCTCACTGATCTCCTCTCTCAGGTAATCTTCTTTCTTGGCCTGCTGCTGCTCAGCCCGCTGCAGAGCTAGCCTCAGATCTGCCACCTGTATAAGTCAAAGTGAATCATGACATGAATGCCAGCATCTGTCAATCAGCAAATTAAATGAGGTTTTGTGCTAACTAGATGAGCAACCAAAGTGTTTGGATTAAGTATTAAACCTCCATTAGTACCAAACATTCAAATTCTGCTGTACAGTAACAGTAGAAACTGAATTACCTGATTGGCCAGAGCCTCTTGTTGGAAGCGGGACTCTTCCTGCGCTTTCTCTAATGCCAGACTCAGCTCATCTTTCGCCTGCACCTCTCTGCTCAATGCCATTTCCTGAGCCTCACTATCTTTGGTGGCATTGGCTTTGTGCAGCTCTGCTAACTCCCTAAACAATGAAAAAATCTAGTATTCGCCAACTGGAAGAACAAAGATAAACAACTTAAATATTGTGACAGAGTGTCTATATAAGTTTGGTAGATTTACTTGTAGGAACTATCCAGGGCTGCTTCTGAACTGCGGTTCTTCTCCTGAAGCTCCTCATTGCTGGTCTGCAGTCTGCTTAATTCCTTCTCCTGGTGCTCGACCACAGTGTTCAGCTTCTTGATGTTTTCTCTGTGCTGCTTTTCTACTTCCTCCTTACCGTCCAGAACCTACAATCACCGCACAGCACACACAAAACTCTGCATTCTCTTCTTAGTCTGCTGACATTTGATATGGCCTTACCATTTGGGAAACCAAATTTTCCCGCAAAGCTTTTGGGATAAAGGTTGTCTCTCTCACCTGCTGAAAATGTTTCAGTTCCTCTTCCTGCTCTTTAAGTTTTCTGGTCTGTTTGTTGATCTGTGAATCACTTTCCTTCTCTTTAACACGCAGTTTCTTTATAATGTTGGAGTGCTGCAACTGTTGTTTGGACAGTTTCTCGCCTTATCAAACAAGGAAAAGCCAAAAGGGTAAATTGACATCATGACCCAGACCTCCAGGATCATACAAGAAGTGACATTATATGATCTGTGTCAAAAAGGTAGTTACATGGCTAAAAAGTATCACCTTCTTCAAGAAGCTCTCGAATCTGCTCCTCCTTCTCTTTTATAAGTTCCAAAGTCTCATTTGAGTTTAATCTGCTCGCCAATTCTTCTCTGAGCCCCTTAATTTCCTGGTGGCGTGAAATTTGAGTGGTATAAATATAAACAATGTCATGTTCATGAAACTTTTCATTTAAAATCTCAAAACAACAACTAGAAATTTTGAGAACTATAATGTTGATATAAAAAGAATAAAACCTTTTTGGCGATGTCTCTTTCTTTGCATGCGAGTTGAGCTTTCCTCTCAGTTTCTGCAATGCGCTGAGTAAACTCGTCTTTTAAAGACTGAACAGAGGAGCTTTCTTCCTTTAAGTTGATCATCTCACTGTGGAAATAGTGAAACGGTTTAATTCACTTAAAATAGAATGAGATTCCAGTCTCATAACACGCAATAATAACCCATGATCTTGCAAACATGTATAAAATATGGATGACATAAGATAAGGCATAGTCTGTGATCATTTTTACAGTAAAGCATGGGCATATTGGATGTAAAAATTACACGTTCCATACTATTAGAAACTGGTATCACAATTTCTGGGTTTCCTCAAACTGGGTAAATATTATTGCTGCCTCCTTCAGTTTCTATGGCCTAGTTAGTTAAACATTTGAGAATGAGTGTTTTCTGGAGTGTTGTTTCCTCAACTTACTCTTTGAGATTGTCATAGTCCTCCTCAAGTCTGGCCTTGTCTTTACTGACTGCAAGTAACTGTGATTCTCTCTTCTCTAGACGGCTTGAGAGCTCCTCAATAATCTGGGGAGATTACAAAAACAAAACAAATAATTCTGTGTATAAAATTCTGTGCCTTCTATAATTCCCATCCCACTAAAAATATTTGGCTACCCTTTGAAGCTCTGAAATTCGAAAGCCTGAAGGTCCCTCTTCTTCATTGGTCGGTGATGTCACAGTTTCACTCGTATCAGTTTTTTGGTTGATCAGTGTGAGGTCAGTCTCAGGCTCCTGGTCATCTTCCTGAAGCTCGTCGGTCTGTTCACAGTTCACCGGTGTTGCACTGCGCCCGCTCTCCTCCATCTCATTGTCATCCAGTGATTGGTCATTCATCAACTCTGTCATTCCCTCCTCCTCCCCCTGTTTGGTCTCAGGGGCTGACTGAACAGGAGCAGGCATGCTCCCAGCCGTGATGGAGGCTAAAGTGCGGTTACCGGGTATATCATCATCAGAATTTACTTCACTGACGCTACGGCTGTCCAACGACTGCATGCTGAATGAGTCGATGCGCTCAAAGGCATCTGAGGAGGAGCCGCAGCTTTCCGTGAGCTTTGGGTATTCATCCGAAGGTGGAAAGTCGGTACACGTTGAAGCGGAGAGCAGCTGGAAGGAGCCCTGCATCAGGTGGAGCCCTGCTTTACCCTCAGCTGTCTCCTGTCTGGAGCTTGCAGAGCTCTCGCTGAGCACACTCTCATGGTCCAAAACCTCGATGTCGCTAGTAGTGGAAGTCCCAGAGGAAAAGGCACTAACAGGAGGTGAAGGGGTATCGCTTTGTCGGTCCTCTGATTTAGCGTCTTTGGAATCTGGCAGGATTTCTTTAGTCTCGACTGGCAAGCTTTTAACTCGATTTTTGCTCTCAATGGTCAAAGGTGGTTCAGAGCCATCAAAAACACTGGCAGATTCAGTCTCCGAGGAGGACAAAGGTACATTTGTGAGCATGTCATCACTAGTTATAGCAAAGCCATCACACTCTGTCCTGTCCACGCTGGTTTCCGTTTCCAAAGGTTGCTCCTCGGCAACGACCGAAGCTGGAACAACCAATTCTGCTTGTGATAGCACATTTGCTAAAGAGGATGTTTGCTCCAAAAGCTCAGTCCCTTGTGTGGTCTCTGTAGTTTCTTGACTGGTGCATCTTTCGAGGACCACCTGACCATGTGAATAAGTGTTAAAGGAATTTTGGATTTCCAGCTCTTTGTCCTTTCTTTCCGTTTTTTCTTGCAAACTGCGGTTTGTCTTGGCAGGTGGCACAGACACCACCTTAGTGCTGCTCACGGTTTGTACATCCCCATGGGGCAGAAAGGCACTGAAGAAATCCTCAGATTCATCAAGCACAGTCCATGTGACAGGCTTAGTGATGGCTTCTGATGATGGGGGGAGAGTATTAGTATGTTCCTCTGTGGGAGAGTTCCACTGGTTCATACCCCATCCTGTTGAAACAGGCTTGCCAGCTGCATCTGAAAAAGCATTAAGGGACACTTTAACAAAATGGTTTAGTTGTAAAGCTGTAGTGTAGTTTATCGTTAAGTGAAAGGTCTTCCATGCCTGTGACTTCAAAGTAGATCGTCTTGTATTGGTATGGCAGTGTGTCGTCTATCAATCTTTTTATACACTCGAAATCATTAAACACTGAACCTACCTGCAAAGGTCTGGTCGGTCGTGTCACCCCACTGGTCCTCTTCTTTGATGTCCAAAACCCTATCGATTGATTTCTGAGCAGTTGTCAGAGCTTGTTTAGCAAAACTAGACAGATGTGATGCGTTGAACCAACTCATATTGCTGTAATTTGCCCTGGTTGTGTACCAATGACGCTAAACGTCTACATAAAACAAATCATCATTAAAAAGGTCCCAAATATAAGCTGGTTTATTCCCGAGCAGGTCGGTGTGTAGCGTTATGTTTCTCTTAGGCCGTTGTCCACATTAGCTTAGCAGCTAATTCTGCTGCCAGAAACACTAACACTGCGCTGACAGTCCCCAGAAACCCATGTTACAATTAAAATCAATAACGCCGATTAACAAACGCATCATTTTCGGCTTTGTTTACGCTTCTCTCTGCCTCTATGTTGAATTTCTTAGCATTGTTTTGTTTAGTTCCTCTCTGGCTGCTCGACTATCCACGTAGCACCAACATATCCCACATGCGACGTCAGAGCTACGTCACTCCCAGCGTAAACAATAAAATAAATAAAAACTGTAGTTTTTTATCACTGTAGATTTTACAATAACAACATAAAATACAATTATATTATATTAAAATTATATTATACAGTAACCGGAGACGTTCCCTTTCGATAGAGGTATCTCAACATTGCGTGAAACGGCAGGGGAACCGTATAAAACAACCCCGTGAGAGCAGCAAAGAGCGGAACCCAGCGCTCTCCCTAAATAATCACAAGGCAAGTGTAAGGACCCCCAGCCAATCAGCGTAGCCGCAAGAACGAGCATTACCCCCAGTTCACACTGCATGCGTGAGCAGAGCGTGCTGCGCCCTCAACGTAACTACATCATCACTGCACCTGCAGACTCGCGAGGGTTTTCACACCGGAAGCTTTTGTACAGCGTGACAGGAGCTGCATTAAATGTGCAAGGTGAGCAAACCAACCATACAGCATGCATTTGTTCTCTAAGTTTAAACATTTGTAATACACTTAAACTTATACGTTACTAAGGGCCCAAGGGTGCAAAACATAAACAGCCCGAATCATGTTGTTTCAGACATACTTCAAAATAGGACTGACCTAGACAGAATACAGACTACAGAAACATTTAAAACAAGTAAGTCCTCTTAGCGGTTTTGTTTGTAGAATATTTGTCATGAAATCAGCATACAATTCTGAGATTGTCACAACCTACTTTGGTGCAGTAATTTCATATTTTGTTTTCATTACTTTTTAGTGCGGGATGTACAAAGAAGAGTCATTGCACTGTACCTTTAGCTAAGAAGTGTGCGTTGAAGGATGCGACTAAGAATATGCGTTCATCCCATTTAGTTGCTTTCCTGTAGCTCAGTGGTAAGAACCTTGCGTTAACAACGCAAGGTTGTGGGTTCAAGCCCAGGGGATTGCAGGTTACCATGTAAAATATATAGGATAATGCTTTGGATAACAGCGTCTGGTAAATGTCATCCGATCAACTTGCGCAGGAGACAGTTTGGTGCTGTAAATTTAATTTAAATTAGTCGAATGACTGCGAGCAAATGGAAAAGCTTCTTTGTGTTGTTGGCCCCGAGCTCACAAGACAGTAACAAATTATCGAGCAGCAATAGAACCCAAACACATACAATAGCACTGAAAACCTAATGTGTATCAGCATACAGCAGGATGCTTCCATCCTGAACTTCACGGCATACAGTATATAAACAAGGCAAACCCTAAGTGAGGGCCTGTTCCTTGTGTGAAAAATGGCTGAATTACACGGCATATATATACAAGGCAAAACCTAGGGGAGGGTTCACTCATTGTGTGAGAAAATGGCTGAATTACACAGCATATATACAAGGCAAAACCTAAGGGAGGATTGTGTGAGAAAACATCTCGGGTACGTATGTAACCTCGGTTCCCTGAAAGGAGGGAACGAGACATTGTGTATAGCTTACACTATGGGGGGGTTTTCCCTCGAATACTGAAGCTTGATTGCATTGTACCGGGAGCCATCCACTATATAAGTCGGCGCCAAATGGCATCTTTTGACTCTTTCTTAGAAGTGTATGCCAACTCAATCGCTTCTACAATCCAATGTGATAGCCGCTGCTTCTATATCGGCAGCCCTTTAGAGCGCCCCCGAAACAGATAAACAGCTGTTCCGCCAGTCTGAAATGGCTAGTCCTGTCCAGATAAATCCGTAGAGCACGGATTGGGCAAAGTGGAGGCGGCCATGGTTCTGAATTCTGAGGAGCAAATGCCTGCAGCATAATGACCATTCATGAAGTAGAAAGCACCTTAGGCACATATCCTCATCTAGGCTGCAGCCTTACCATGCAGTCATCCTCACTAAACTCCAAACAAGCAGTTTTTATAGACAGTGCATGTAAGTCGCTCAATCCCTTACCACATGCTAACGCAAGTAAAAGTGCCATCTTAAATGAGAGCAAATGAGTGCCGTATGCAGCGGCTCAAAGGGCGGTCCGGAAAGGGCGGTCCGGAAAGCATTTACATTAATTAATTTGGCAGACGCTTTTATCCAAAGCGACTTACAAGTAGTTTTATTTTTACAGTGACATTACTGCAGAGCAATCAGGGGTAAGGTGCCTTGCTCAAGGACACTTCAGACAAGCCCAACGCTCTAACCCCCAGACCACAACTGACCCCATTAAGCACCATGCTCCTCTTAGGAATCCAGCGACGAGATGATGTTTCCAACTGCATGGCCATCGATAGGTAGATGAAAGGCAGAAATAGCAGCCACATGGATGGCATGTACCCTGAATCTAGATAAAACTACAGAAACTACAGAAACGACAGGATGACCGATACGTCACAGCTAGCTGCATCTTTGTTTCTCGTCTTACACCATGCAACAAAACCTACCATTTCAAACTGTACAAACGTCTGGTCAATGGGGCTCTCACTTCCGCAATCGAATCCAAAAATCGTTGTGGAACGTTCAGAAGATGCTCCTCGCGCTGTCCTGCCAAACATGCATGTTCCATAACTCCGGTCTGGGGTGCCACATCGAGTCCTCTTAAATGATGAGCATCCAGGACTGAGGTCGACATGCATCCATCAGAGGGGCCCACAGTACGTGGCTGCACCGGCCTGTCCCCCACGGCTTGGCGACAACAGGTTTTTTAAAATAATTTTTTTACGAACTCCTAGCTACGTTCTGCCTTAAGACCAATGGTGCAACCGACTTTCAGAGTTAGTTACAAACTAGCATGTAGTTACTAAGCCTCTAGTGTGAACTCTACGTTCACATTTAAAAAAGAACTGACGAATCGCTGGTGCAACCTTACCCAGAAGTCTGCTTGTGAGCGCCTCCTGTGTGCCCTCGATGCAGTCTTCAGCAAAGCCTGCATTAATGCATTGCCTACCGAGGAATACTTGCGAACGTCCAATCACAGAACGGATGATAGGAGTGTCGTGGAAGTCAGACATATAAGAAAACATGACAGATACATCTAATTCTAATTTTCTGAGATACTGAATTTGGGATTTTCCTTAGTTGTCAGTTATAATCATAAAAATAAAAAGAAATAAACGTTTGAAATACATCAGTCTGCATGTAATGAATTAGTGAAATAAATCAACTTTTCGATGATTTTCTAATTATATGACCAGCACCTGTATATGTGTGTATGAAATTTTTAACCAGATTATTTCATAATTTACTGTCATTTATGTCATTCAAAACATGTATGATTTTCTTCTGAAAAAGACAAAATAAATGTTTAAGTACGTTGGTAACCGGACAACATGGTATCCTATACTTCCATGATATGGACACAAAACCACAAAGACATTTCTCAATGTCTGTTCCACAGAAGGAAGTCATATAGGTTTTGAAAAACATGTTAAAGGGATACGTCACCCATGAAAATTCTGTCATCATTCAGACAGATTTTGCCCCCATTGACTACGATAGTAGGAAAAAATACAATGGTAGTCAAAAGTGCCCAAGAACTGTTTGCTTTCCTACATTCTTCAAGTAATTTATCCTACTATGGGAGTCAATGGGGGCAAAATCGATTGGGTTACAAGCATTCTTCCAAATATCTTTCTCGGTGTTCATCAGAACAAATACATTAATACAGATTTTGAACAACTCGAAGGTGAGTAAATGATGACAGAGATTTCAGTTTTGAATGAAGTATGCCTTTAATAAAACACAGGTGTTTTATTTTTGGTGAACTAATAGTGATGAATAAAGAGTGGACATTAAAATATGATTTAATACTTGTTTAAAATAACATGCCATTTTTAATTCAAACAGTATACACTGAATCAAGAAACTGTCAAAGGGCATTTGCACACAGCAAAATAAATACATAAACAATATGCAGTTAATAAAAAAGGACACAAAATCCACCGAAATGCTCTTATCCAGGACTATAGCAGTGCAAAAACAATAAAACGAGAGTCTGAGTGCCTATAACAGACGGACAGGATTGACCAAAAAACACTAAATAACATCCATAACTAAGCCAAGCATGTGCTTGCCCGGTCACCAAGGCCATACAGCAACATGACATTTACAGAGCACATATCTAAGGTTGCGTAATTTTGATAACTACTGCAATAATCACTTCTAATTGTCCATGTTAATTAAGCTTTTGTATTATGCAACGAAGTTTAGCTTGAAGAGCACTGTCTGGGGAGTGGTAACATCAGCCACTGCTAGCTCTTGGCCATCCACTAGTCCAAGCTCTATAAATGCAGAAAATATATATTTTTTTAATCAACATGCTAAATAGTTCAATCTTGTGGTATTATAACAGAAGTCTTCCATTTACCTTTAAGTGTTTTGGTTAGATTTGGTCGCGTTCTCTCTTCAATGGATGCTACAGTCTGAAAAATAAATTATATGCAATAAATGTTGAATTCTATGTTCATCCAAGAAAACGAGAACCAAAGCATAATCATTTATGACCACACTTGTAAGTAAATGTTGGAAAACACTTTTAACCTGTAAATAAAGAGTTTTGTTTTTTCCATCCAAAGTTGTAGTGATAGCAGGTGATTTCATTTGGCTAGAATAAGCAAAAATATTAATTCAGAGTTAAAAACATAACGAATACAGATATTGCAATAATAAACACAAATGAATACAATTACATCCACAGTTCACCATATTTTCTATTTTCACAAGCAATATTATCTAATTAAGGGAATATGGTAGAAAATGTCGACATTAATGTTTAAATAATGTTTCATAGATAATATCAATCATTATGTTTTGGAAACAAATTTGAAGATGGCAGAACATTGTGACTTACAGCGATGCGCTCTCAGTTAAGTATTCCAGAACCTCCTGTAGTTTAGCAGAAGGTGAAAACTGCAGGTCCTGTGGCACCTGACTGCAGGCTAAACAATTCTCCTACACATGAAACATGTGGAAACATTTAAAACAAACAGAATATTCAGAAATAAAAAAGCTAATTATTTAATTCAATAAGCTATTATCATGCCATTTTAGCCATTTGCCTTCAACAGAACACAAAGAAGGATATTGTTTGTCCATTACAGTCAATAACCCAGTTTTGTTTGGAACCCCTTAACCTTTCATTGTATTTTATGGTACCCCGAGACAGGCATACCCCTTTTCAAACTACATGAAGATGACAAAATAATGCAAAAATGCATAGTTTTGGGTAATCTTTCCTTACCAGTATCTAGCTGAACAGATGGGTTCAAAGTCACTGACCTTTCTCTCAGCCTCAAAGGTGTAAGTGTACAGCCCGTCAACATCATTGAACACCAGGTAGTTGTTCAAGGGAACGTAGGCGCTATTTAGCAGCAATAAGTAGTATATAAATCACAGGAATTATAGACCATAAATTATATGTTATTTTCTTTGAAACATGGCATATAGACTTACCTTGTGGCAATTTTGAAAACTTCTGTGGCGCAAGCAGCTGTATAGTGCAAGACATTTCCTGTTATATCTCAAATGTCAAAATTTAAAACAAAGGCTTGTTAAGATCAGTGAGCATTTTGCTTGGCAGCTTACCAGCAATAACAGCATTTGTAGAAGCCACAGCAGGAATTATTCTCTTTACAACCCCTAAAATACAGATTCAGTAATCATGAAACAAGTTTATGAAAATAACAAGCCAAACTATTATCTGGTTTGCAGAGTGCTCTAGTATTAGCAACAGTAAGTTAGACTTGTAGCAAAGACCATTTAGTAAACCAACATTTGGTTTATTGTTCATATACCTACACTTTCTGTTTTAGTTCCTAGTCACCTCTACACAACTTAGATCACAACTGTTTGAGACATGTACTGTCATGTAATAAGACATGTGTTGAAATAACCAATGTTCAGGCCTCTCTCACTTACCCTGGGTGAGTCTGTAAGTCACCCCTGTGATGTTGAACCCTGCCGCTCTCTCTCGAGATTTCTGATACACCCACTGAATGTGCTGCGGATCGTCGCCGTCAAGGGCTACACCATCTTGAAGATAACATTTAAAAAAAAAATAAAACACCCTAAGAGCCAATCACATCGATAATGTGATCGGTAACGATAAATGTTGTAGATTCAGTGCGATGCAGGCACATTGTACCTCCAAAAGGCTTGTCTTTGGGCCATAGCAGCATGCGGACGTACTCAACACAATGTTCAGGTAACCGTGGCATAGATGCTATAGTGCACATTGGAAAGTTGATCTAATCAGGACACAAAAATAACTTTGTTTAACATATAGAATGCACATTTTTATTTAAAATAAAAAATACATTTCAAACATAAAAGCCCAGAATGTTCTTCAGACCTGCGGGGGGTACAGCTCCAGGGTGCAGTCTATACAAGCACTCATTCCTGGAAGAATGACTCGTGCATTGCCCTTAAAACCTTCTGTACCACCATCTATTAGAGGAATGATGGAGCTGGGGTCCAGAACACCATCATCATAGACCAGCAGAGATAGCTGACAAACAAAAGAACAACATGCTTAAACTATAGAAACCCTTATGACATATGCAGAACTCCAATATATTTTAGAGGTTGTTGATATACAAGACACTAGTCACATACCAGCATGCCATTCATCCATCTTCTGGCAACAACAGAATCCAGACCACAGACTACTATGTGAAATTCTGAGCAGCAATAAGAAACAATCTGTTACATGTTATACAAGGAGATTAGCATAAACTATTTACATATGTGTCCATATTTTATAAAAAAGTAAGATTGTAGGTTGTAATTACGCTTATAAAATCTCTCATCCAAGTCTTGAATTTTCTTAAAATGTCTGTCATGCTAATTAAGGAAACATTATTTTGGCATGAATAGAACACAATACTAAAATATTAGATATTATACAAAAAATCAAAAATATAGTACATTTTAACATGGAATTTCATCCATAAAATGTAAAATGCCCTGGCAAAGTTATAACAGTAACATTACTGAGTTAAGACTAGAAGATTAGCACAAGTTCAGTTCAGCTGAATTACTATGGTGGGATACGGGACAACATTGCATCCTATAATTCTGCTGTTTATGAAGTCTGCTGCAACCTCTGCCTTTGGTCGACCCACATCTTTAGGTCTGCAGAAACAACAGGGAGCAGATTACAGTAGTAAAACAAAAACAATGGAAGTCAACCAGCTTCTCCCATCATCCTTTTTCGATTAATGACTAACTAACCTAAAGAGAAACTGTCTGTTGAGGTTGGAAACATCGATGGTGTCCATATCCACAACATGAATGTGTCGAAAACCTGACAAGGCCTTGGGGATAAAATTGGACCATACATGAGTTTAACAGAAAAATTAATCCCTAGCATTAGATGTGAAATTTCTAAAGTCAACACAAAAGCCCATTTTAGTCAACAGCCTTGTTGACACTACAGAGGCATACGATGATTAGAAATGGAAGTTACAGAGCAACAAGTACCGTACCAGATCTTTAAGCAGCTCACATCCAAGTCCACCAGCTCCAATAACCAGAATTTTGCACGTGTCCAGTAAAAACTGAAGTGACTGAAAAGGTTGAGAACAGTTTATGAAAACAGCAACAGATGAAAAACAACTGAAGAGTTCATATGTTTTAACAGTGTTTTTCATACCTCTGTGCTGGGTTCAAAATCAGGGTGAGTAAATGGTCCAGTCCTCTCTAAGAACTTTTTGACGTGGTCCCATCTTCCCTGCCAGTCGCCTTGATCCACACTTCCTCCATCCACAACCATACTGTGTATAAACAAATACAAATATATACTTATTGCACAATTACACCTTACTTATCAGTTACATAAACATGTACATATACAATTTCTCATGCACAATATCATACAAAAAACCTTATGTGCTTTGAATGAGTGTGGTAAAATCAGTAACGCTAACTAATCTTTGCTGATTTTAAGTTGACTTAATAATGACAAAACAAATAAGAAAATTTTATTTTACATTGCTATAAAAGAACATGGTCCTGGGAGTGTTAGGGGGTTTCGCAAGCGTTCACCTTCTTTTAGCTACTGGATTATTTTGTATGTGTGAGGTGAGCTGTTCATAATTCATATCTGAACAGCATTTGCATCAAAAATCAAGCGGATTTAAACACCTCCCAAACCTGCTCGCTGCGTTTAAATTATCATCTTTCATTTCACTAACTTCTCATTCAGCTCCTCTATTCGCCTTCTTTTCTTCTCCCTAAAGAGAGAATAAAAGAAGGTTCATTCATACTCGTCTAGCCGCAAGTTAAAGTCCTTGCGTCCTGTTGATTGAACTACAAGCACTGTTACGGGGGATTTCTGATTCAGTTTGTATAAAATATCACTTACGGCTCCTCTGTTTCCGCCATATTGTCATAAACATGCAACGTGAAATGCGCAACCTTATGCAAAACAAACTGCAGTTCACTTCCATTTTCAAAATAAAAGTCACTTCCATTTATATTCAAAGACATACTCATTGTTTGTTAAGAGAGAGTTGTATTTTAGATGGGGTAGTTTAATATGGTTGTTGATATTTTATATGGTATTTTAATTTGCAGGATATTTTGGGTTTTTATTATATTCATTGGCACCTGATAAACATTTTGGGCAACTTTATGCATAGGGCCTGGAAGCTATGAGGCAATCTAAAAAACAAGTTCAGCAAATAAGATTCAACTTACCCCATAGACAATTCCAAGTAAATGTAGGCCTATGTAGACAAAAATATACTTGTAACTTGTCATATGCACACTTGTACACTTGTAATATATTATGCACTAACAAATGTGTGTCACATACAAAGGGATTGTGTATTTATAAATGAACTGATCCGTATGGAATTTTTGTAAAAACAAATGTCTAAATGCAAAATAATAGTACATTTTAGCCATCTAATTTTTGGTCTATAAAAAGCTCAAATGCTTTATAGCCCACAAACTGTTATTGTTTTGGTGTGGGAAACTCTTAGTGCAAGATATCTTAGAGACAAAATGTTTCCACTGCGCCAAGCCTTGATATGCCATTATTGATAACATATCAAGATCTTGCCTATTCTCTTTCTGTCTTCGCTGTTAATAGTGATCATGTCATAAAATATTGACCTCATATAGTACATAGTAGATACAATTATTTCCTTAGGAACTATGTTTATTTGACGTTTAGTGGTAAACCTTAAATGGCTTAATTTAGTTTTATATAAAATATTTTTAAGTCGACTAAAGGTATATGTTGAATCTAGTATTACTGTAAGTGTATATTTGGAAAAAACAAATAAAGACTCACTAAGTTAATGAAACTAAACAAAAGGTTAAGAAATGTACAGGTACAACATGGTAAAGGTAAGTGAATATGTTTGTACAGTAATGTTTTTTATAATAATTGCATTTCTATTTAACATGTGTTTTTATATTCATAGTTTATTAAAAACAGCATTGTAAAGGCAAACGGATAATAATATAATAAACGATTACAACGGACATAAACATAAGTTCTAAAAAGTACTTTTTATCTTGAAGTCAATGGGCACGTAAGAAATTGAAGCAATGTACTTCACTATTAAACCTTTTAAAGATAAAGTTTCAGCATAATTCTGTTGACTAATTATTTTATTTTATTATATAAGTCTATAATTGCATTAGTGAGTGCTCAGAGAGTTTTCTTTGTGTTGTGCATTAGTCATTGTCACAACAAAGGTTTGTCTTGTGTATGAATGTCTGTCAATGTATAATTAGTGAAATCAAAAAGAAATGAATAAATTAAAAAGTAATCCTGTTTGTCATTATGTGCTGAAGCAGATTATGTGCATGTTTGTGAATTGTCTGAAGGAGAAATTGCATAACTTGTTACATGTATATTACTGACCCAGCCCATATTTTCTTGCTCAATGCAAGTGCTTCTCTGTAGCATGTCTAGCAAACATGTATCGTAAATTTACTTTTCACTCTGTATGATAAAGTTTTACAAAATAAGAAGCAACTACGAAATGCAACACATTTTTTGTAATGAGTTTTATAGTTAATATTTATATTTAAGCCAAACTCAAAAGAGTGCAAAAATTTACAAAAAAGCAATTATGTATTTCGAATGGTCTTTGATTCGTTGGAAATGTTATAAGCTGGAATGCAGATTTTCATCTGACAATTATAACACAATTTACAATTCTGCAGGGCAAGAAACATTTACATTATTCCAAAAATGGGCAAATCATCCAACATTTTGCAAAGAATGATGCTGTTTAATGGCACAAAGTCCTCCTCAAGTGTCTTCAGACCTGAAAGGGATACTCTTGCAAATAAAGCAACAGTGGACGTGGCAATGGCAGCTGTGTGTGGCAATGAGTGCATCTGTTTATTGTAAGACGTATGAGGTGCTGTAACGTTGGGAAGGCCTGAGGCCTGTGGAGAGGTTTTCTGAGTTTAAGCAAAACGGCATTGTCCTTTGAAACCACGTGAGGTTCTTCTGCTTTTCTCTCCTCCTTTTCCACTTGACTGGTGCACACATAATGCTCCAGAAGACTAGGAATAGAAGGAAAGGACAGTAAGCAGGGTCGAGCTTTGAAGCTGGAATCAAGGCGAAAATGACCACTGTCATATTCTATTCGGACATTGGTTGGGCCTCTAAAAGTCTTTAGTGAGAGGGTGAAGAGAAAGAGTGGATGGCTACTGTCACGCACAAGAAAAGTCCCTTCTGACGCACCACTGAGGGCATCTCTCGCCTCACCGGCTGTAATGCCACCCCAGTACCATCCTACGAAATAAAAGATCTATTTATTAAAATGACATTTATAAAGATTATTTTATTGGTACATAATAATATAAAGACACTCAGAGTTTCGCATGGCATTGCATAAGCTACACAAGCAACATTATTTATTTATAAGTGACTATGTAAAACGATAATTTTAGTTGCGTTCTGTAAACAACTAAAAATGTTTCTCCCAAGTCAATTAAATACAATTTTATTTTATTTGCATTTATTTGCAGAGAATTTAAACTGAAAATAAATCTTAAAATGACAAAAGATTATGTAAACTTTTGGAGCTTGAATACAAGCTAATTAAAAAAACTACATCATAGCTTTCATGTGTGCTCTGTTTTATGAGAGTTTATGCCACTCCTACTGTGTGCTTTTGTTGGAAATCAGCAGACACTGGATTGGGATGGCTGCCATAAAATTAGAAATGATGAGTAAAGGCAAAAGTTGGTGCTTATTATTTCTTTCCAGAGCTGAATATGTAAGCACTAAACCTACAGTGTAAAAACATTACTAGCACATAGCATAATCTTGGACATTTCTATAACCCAGAATGTTACTTCATGTTGTCACAAAAAAGGTTCATGATGTCCTGAGACTATGAATATGATTTGTTCATAGCAGGAAATCTCAAAAGCTCTAACCATTGTTCAAATGAAAAGGGAGTTGTTGATGACAATTACCTAATTATACATCCTGAAGTGACTCCATTGTGTGTAACAGACTAAATAGACTGTTCTTTGACATGTCATTGTCTGTCTATAAACCCGAGTAAAAACTGAACTGTGCCAGCTCAAAAATTCTGTGTAGTGCTGCATAGACTCCTTAATTTCTACTCTAATCCACATCCACCTATAGTCTGAAAAAGCATTTCTGAAGCAGCTTTAGTTTTGTGTAAATGAAATGCAACATCACAGCAGACTTAATCTTTGTATCTTGTCATGATAGAGCATATGTTACTGTTAAGTTTCACATTATAGGTACAATATTACTTTAGTTTTAAAATTATTTATAAAAAATATTTAACTATTGTCTTAAATATTAGTTGTGCACATGGTTAAATTGTAGATAAATGTAGCAGAGCACAAATTAAATGTGTTTTTTTAAGCACATTTTGAAATTGATATATGTAAATCCAAGATTGCATTACCAGGTTCGTGTATGAGAAGTTTTACAAAAAAACATGATTTAATTTACAGGTTAAAGTTGAATATTATTAATATCTTTCATGTGTTTTCATTATTAACAAAGTAGACCTTTTTAAGGGCTCTCAGTCTACAAGACTAGTCAAAAGGTATACCTGAGTTGTGTAGGTGCTGAAACGTAGTGGTGATGAAGCACAAATCCTCAGCAGTAGCCCATGGTAGAGACATGTTGGAGGAATTGTGTGAAGGGGTCATTGGCTTTGAACTTCTTATTCATCCCTCTCATTCTGGGCTTCTTCTTTGCGTCATTGTCTTCTTGGCAACCCTGCCTGATGGTGGCCCTGGCAACAGAGCCATGCTAAAGAAGAAAGAGCTTCTTGAGAATATTTTTTTGCAATTATTTGTAATTAAGCAACATGTTCAACATGTTATTCGCTCCGTGAGGTGAGACAGTCCAGCTTAAAGTTCAAAGGTTAACAAAACACTGCTGTGCTTTGTCTATCTAGCATTTGTAAATTTAGAATGGTCAAACCAGATAGTGAAGGGTCTGAACCATACTCTCTAAAACTTTAAGAAGTGCTGGGTAATAAAAAGAAGGCCTAATAGAGATATTATTCTGATTAAGCACATTGTAAAAACATAACCCTAACTCAAAAACTTAAATCAAAGTTAAATCAAGTTAAGTCAAATTGACTTTACAAGTCACTTGAATTTAAATTAAATTAAAAAACAATGTGTCAAACTTAAAAAGAAAGTTGCATTTATTTATGATTTAAAGTAATGGGAAACGTGATTTATTGAGCATGTCATTCTTTACAGTTTAAAAGTAGTTTGCCATGTTTAGAACAAGCATTTAGATTTTAATTGACTTAAATAATCTAAACATTTAATAATAATTTAAATTATAATTTAAAATAATTTAAACATAATCTATTTAAAAGTATAAGAGAAAAACTCCTCAAAAGGCCTTGTACTATAAGGTAACATGTTCTGAGTTACTTGCAATTTGTTTGGTTAAGTGAATTTAGATTATTACATTCATTAAAATTATTATAATAAAATGTAATATGCATATAGCCGCCAAACAGTCTTGTGCAATGAATGGGACATTTTGGAGCATTTATATAAGCATGATGTAAAATAATTTACTCAATTTAATTTGGTTCTATTTATTTGTTTTATTTTTAGCCCAAAACAGTAAATGTCCAAACTATTTAACAGGTTTGAAACCAAATAATGAATGTTAAACGGTAAACTCAATAATTACAGTTCGTATAAGAATTCCATTTAGTTGTAGCCTACTGCTGATGTTTCAGTTGGCATCGGTGTTGAAAACCCGTGTAAACAGTTTAACAATACATTTAGGTCTAAAATAAACTAAAAGTAAAAATAAAATTAGAGAATGGCGACTTCTCGGCCTGACAATTATTAAGATTTTAAAACTATCCTAATGTATGTTTGGCAGTGAAGCATGTTTTCAGAAAGTAAATAAACACACACGTTTCTTGTTGAACGTTGCATCCTTAAAACACACACACATAGAATGTAGGCCTATTTGGACACATCAGCAGCAATAATTGGGAGTGGATTATTTTAGCGGATTAAACCAAAGTATCTGGCTGTGTTAAACGAGAGCAAATAAGGAATTAACTTTTAACATGTAAGATAGTCATTTTTTACAACTAATCAGACGGTGAACGGACCCATCAAACACGTCTGGCGACTTTTGGATCCACGCAGTTTCAGAGAAACTAAAAAACGTTGATTTAGCCAATAGACTAAAGAATGAACGCTTATTGCGTCTATAAATATGATATGTCTTACCTTACATAGCATAAATTCGTCACCTTCCCTTCAACAACAGATATCTCATTGTGCACTGACAGTTTGAAAATCTCGAACAGGTTATATTCACACGATTGTAAATCCAGTTTAGTCAAAGCAAAGTTGTGTCAAAGTAATTCTTCCAGCAATGGCGACAAACCGACCGCAAACAGTGAATGTCTCGTCAATACTTAAACATTTTGAATTTGCAGCCTAATCCCTCATATGCTGTCTAACCCGCAAGAAACCTTCTTTTAAAACATTCTCGAGGAAAACGTGGGGTGAAATTGACGCGACACAGGAAAGAAAACGGCTCAGTATACATGTAATCTAACAAAGAGTAAATCGTATATGGTTGTTTGGCTCGCCGGACTATATTATTCTACTGAAACAAGAGCACCGAGAAACGCCTTTGCTGCACGTCTGGGTTTCATAAATTGACGAGCATTCTAGGAATCTCATTCCAAGAAGTGCGCTACATCTCAGTGCTCGCGGTCTCATTCGCAGAACTGCGCTCTCTGCGCTTCCATTGGCTGCCTGTCGTATCCCGTATGACAAAGCGCCCCGGCCGGTTTCAGCTGCGGATGAATTTCCAAGTAAGAGGTTTCCAGGAATGCTGAAACAGTCGCTGAAATTGACCTCTGCGCCAGCTAAATGCACTAAATGAGAGAGGGAGAGAGAGAGAGGGGCATTGGGCGGAAAAGAATTTGTGAGGTGTCTTCGAGGAAATCCAATACTATAATCCAATGGTGAGGCTAATTGTTGAAATGAACAAGAACAGTAAATAAAATAACGTTCTTTTCTAACTCATCGACCTGTTCCGTTCTTTCACAAAGTTCGACAAAATGGAAACTTAAAAGGTAGATTGTGGTATTTTATTTAAACGATTACAAAACAATCATGTGTGGCTTTTGAAAACCACACTGTAAAAAATGAATCATGGGTCTTGTAAATTCCATTAAAAAAAATGATGTGATGATTAAAAATATTGTGTATATTTCATTAATGAAACTGTGGTTTAGTGTTTGATAAATAATATTGAGGAGATTTCACTAAGAAAACCAAGATATTATTTTCTCTTTTTAATTTAAGGAAATGTCCTCAATTTTGTAGCTTGTTTTGAGGAACAAAATAAAGCTGAAATAAGTTACATATTTATTTTAAGAGAATTGGTTCAATTACTAATTTATTTGGACACCTTTTGAAATTGAACGGCATCGCAGGTTGAGGAGCCCAGTGTGAAGTGTTTTGAAGTACCATCCTAACATCAAAACTACTGATACAATATCAATAGTTTGTTCTTTTCAGTTATTGTGTTTAGTCCTGAAAAGGTTTATAATTGTATTTCTGTGTTGTCCCACACTTAATTCAAAGTCTTGTTTTTTAATCTGGATACACCATGGAAGTTCAAGATGTTCAGTTGTTCATTTATACATAGGTATCTGCAATCCCCTGGGATCGAACCCACAACCTTCTGTTGTTAACGCAATGCTCTTAACACTGAGCTACAGAAAAGCTAAATCTTAATTAAATATTTGGTGTTTCAATTCTTATGAAACCTTTACC
Organism: Barbatula barbatula; assembly: GCF_947034865.1. Taxonomy (NCBI): domain Eukaryota; kingdom Metazoa; phylum Chordata; class Actinopteri; order Cypriniformes; family Nemacheilidae; genus Barbatula; species Barbatula barbatula. The sequence continues at coordinate 11,363,766 of NC_136783.1, forward strand.
CTAACCCCAACCTTACTCTAACCATCTAAACTACCTATGATTGTCAAAATGACGAAAAAAACACGTTTGGGTGATGACGTCATACTCGAAACACCAAGGATTTAGCGAGAGCCCACCGGGGGCATACGCACTGCACACGGAGGGCGTGATCATTTGGGGTGGGTGGGGCAGAAAAAAATAAACAACGGATCCATCACCCATGGGAGCAAGCTATACAGTAGGTGGCAGTACTAAGGACTGAACGGTACTAAGGACATTAAACAAGACAAGATGAAGAAGATGTGAATTGCATGTGAGCAGTGGCGTTTTGTCAGAGCGGTGGATAATCACATAAAGAGGTAAGCCATTTTTAGGTTTTAACTTTATTATTATTCCTTAAATTAACTATTTCAGAATATAACAGTTAGTTCAGGAGCGTCGCCTTGAGCTCAATTTTACATATAACTTGTTTAGATTTGTGGTTGTCTTTTGGTTATTAAAACTTAGTGAACAATTTCATGGAAAACCAAAACATGAAACGTTCTAAACTATGTTTTCATTATGATTGTGATTACTTCAAACTGAAGCAGTCAGAGTTGTTTTAAATGACACAACACAACAATTAGGATACTAGTCGGAAGGCACAATCAACTATATCTATTTTAATTTGGTATTGCTTGGGTTTGTGTTTACAATCAAGTGCAGGTATACAGATTCATCTTTTGATGTCTGTGGTTCAAATACCTTAATTAACTGAAATTATAACTATTAAAAGGCTTTAATTAAATATGCTTATAATTGTACAAAAACGTTAAAATTGTGACATCTTTATATTTAAGAGGTGTGTCTACCTCTTCAAGCTATGTTGTACAATTTCTAATATATAACTTTTTTTGTTTACAGATCATTGTGAGGCTCCTTGTTGCAGCATCTCTGTAAGAATTAATGCAGGCTTCTTAAGGCCTATTGTCAGTCTAAATACCCTGCATTTAGGACTTTGACAATGTAGCATGAAATCATGGTGTGGAAGTGCAAAGTTTGCCAGTTGACCTCATCTTCAAAGGGAGCTCTTTTGGTGCACTACAGACTAAAACATGGACCATTTACACATAGCCATACTATACCTTGCCCACATTACAACTGTCCATGCTTTTTCAAAACACACGGTGCCCTTCGCACACATTTGACTAGATATCATATAAATGAGGACACTTTGGAGCCAGAGGCAGTGCTTTCCTTTTACTGTAACATTTGTAATACACAACATTCTTCTGAAAAGGACTATTTTCAACATTTGTATAAACACCTCAGAGGTCACGAAACTGTAGAATGTGTATTTTCTGGGTGTGATTTTCAGACAAACGTTTATGGGACTTTTGTGACGCACAAAAGCAGAAAACACAATCCTCATTCTCCTAATGATTTCAAGGCTGATGTGATGAGCAAGACCATGCAGCATTCAGCTGCTGTTGATCCACACTGTGAGGTTTCAGAAAGTATCGCTGGAGAAAGTGATGATCAGGTTCCAGATGATGAGATTCCTAATGTGTCACAAACAGTTCTGAATAAATTAGCCCTGCTCCTGTTGAAGCTGGAGAGTGTTTATAATGTTTCTGCTAGATGTATTGATGACTTAGTAAGCGAACTGCAGTTTATATCTTCTCTGACAGCTGAACAAGATGTGCGAAACATTGTTGATTCAAATTTAAAGAAGAATGACTGTATTCTCAGTGAAGACAGTATTTGTGAATTTGTTGATGAACTTTGTAAGGTCAATCCCATAGAAACAGCACTAGATGTAAAGGGTCCACTTGGCACTTCTTTCAAGAGAAGACACTATTTTAAGGACAATCTTAAGGTTGTAGAACCTGTGGAATATATTTTGGATACTGCTGAAAGTAGATACTATCAGTATGTACCTATTCTCCAGACATTGCAACATGTGTTAAATGGGATGCACATGAGCTTGGAAAGGTCTCCACAGTTTTCAAGTGTCTCATCAACATTAGAGTCTTTTGCTCATGGCAAACATTTCACTGAAAACAAATTTCTTGCCGAGGATGAAACTAAAATCCTTCTGATATTATATGTTGATGATTTCGAGGTGTGCAATCCACTTGGAACTTCAAAGAAAAAGCACAAAATCACAGCGGTATATTGGGTTTTGGCAAATATGCCACCAGAATTGCGATCTGCTCTTGCATCAATACAGTTGGCTGTTCTCAGCAAAGCTGATGATGTGAAAAGATTTGGATATGATGTCATTTTAGAACCTCTTTTGAATGATCTTTGTATATTGGAGCAAGACGGGGTTTTCATTGATAGATACGGAAAATGTATCAAAGGGACTGTGCTCAATGTCGTTGCTGATAACCTTGGTGCACATGCAATTGGTGGTTTAGTTGAAAGTTTTAATGGACATTATATCTGTCGATTTTGCCTTGGCCACCATGCTGAATTCCAAAAAAAGGAAGTGAGATCAGGTGCTTTTCCTCCAAGAACTAGAGAGGGTTATGCAAGCCATGTTCAGACTTTGAAGGATAATCCTAAACTGACCCATTGCTATGGTGTCAAAAAGGTTTGTCCGTTGACTGAGAAACTGAAACATTTTCACTTTACTACTGGCTATCCCCCAGACATAGCCCATGACTTATTTGAAGGTATCATTCCTGTGGAGCTAGCACTGTGCCTCTCTGTTCTTATAAAGAAGAAATATTTCACTTTAAGTGAACTCAATAAGGCAATTGCTTGCTTTCCTTACAAATGGACAGACAAAACAAACAGTCCTCAAGCAATACCTGAGCATTTTGCTAGGCGTCGAAGTGTAGGGGGTAATATGCACGAGAACTGGGCTCTTATCCGACTCCTGCCATTCTTTATTGGATCCAAGATACCTTTAGGTGAACCTGCTTGGCAAATACTTATGACTTTAAAAGATATTGTTGAACTGGTTGTGTCACCTGTTCACACTGCAGAAACGATTGGTTATCTGGACTCTAAAATATCAGAACATCGGCATCATTTTCTTGAACTATTCCCACATGAAAGACTGCTCCCAAAACACCACTTCTTGGAGCATTATCCACATCTAATTGAATCATTTGGTCCAGTAGTTGGACTTTGGACCATACGCTTTGAATCTAAGCACAGCTTTTTCAAGCGTGTAGTGAGACATACATCAAATTTCAAAAATCTGTTGCTGTCACTTGCTACAAGACATCAACTAATGATGGCTTACCACTTACATGCCAGGCCTGATACGACCTCATTGTATGTGAGTAAAGTTTCCAATATGCAGTTGGAGCTTCTGCATGTAGAGGTACAGCAGGCGATAAGAAAAATTTCAGATCAAGCAAGTGTCCCTTTAACCACTTCAGTAACTTACTGTGGAACAGTATACAAAGTGGGGATGATTCTGCCTTATGGTTGCACTGGAGGTTTATCTGATTTTGCTGAAATTATGCAAATTGTTATTTTGAACAAAAGTATTAGTTTCATTGTCAAGACTTTCAGTGGTTGGTATGATGAGCATCTGAGATCTTACTATCTTCAGTCAAGTGGTGATGTGCGCCTTGTTGAGCTTAAGGAACTTGGTGATTGGTATCCTCTGGCAGCTTATTGTTTGGGTAAAAAACTTGTAGTCACACTGAAGCATCATATCTGCTGTTCTTATTAAATGACAGCATGACTGCTGTGAAGATATGTTTTGTGCTAACATTTTCTGACCTTTCTGGTCATTACAAACCTAAAATGCACCTCAAAGAACCGACTAAGCAAAAAGTGTACAACTGTACAAGAGGCAGTAAAAGAGACAGTCAGGAATTTAACATTCCGTGTAAGATCCCTGAATGCAAGTATTGACAATAAAGGTTAATGATGACTTTGAATATTTCGGTGATCAACAGATGTCCCTATAAAGGTTTTTTATTTGTGGTTTATGACTAGCTTAATCGTGCTTTGTTTAACTTAGGTCAGTATCAGGCTTTTATCAAATATCACTTTTCTTATGGTCTTTACACTTTCAGATGACAGCATGGACCCTGCAGCACTTAGAGTACTTATTGCACTGGAAATCAGGAAGTTAATTCTTACCTCAGGAATTCCAAATACGTTGGATGAACTTAAGAAGGCTGTTAAGGAGGCATATAATATCACAGAAGATTTCTCTCTTCAGTATAAAGATTCTGACTTTAACGACTTCTTTACCCTTACATCCACTGACCAAATTCAGCACAAGGATACTATCAAAGTTGTATTCCCTGCTCCTATCATTCTAACACTGTTTGCTGAAAATGAAGAAAATATCACTGCCAGTACATCTTTTGCAACAGATGAAGTATCCTCTATTTCCTCTACTGCATGTTCAGTTGATGACGCTGTCCCACGTGAATCCACATCCTATGGAGAAACAGTCATCCTTTCCCCACAAACTACCTCAGAGAGGATGCCATGGCCTCAAGAGTTCCCTATTCCAAGTTTTTCTCCGGAAGTAGAGATTCTGGTCAAAAAGGCTATGGAGGATTACAACAGACATGGCAGCCTTCTAAATGTCCAAATTGTGAAGAAGGATGTAATGGACCATTTAGTTAAGGCTATTTACATGTACACGTCATATCCTTCTGGAAAGCAGATAGAAGGTGTGGCTGAAGCACTTATCCGAAAATACCCATGTTTGAAGGAACCAGGCTCTTTCACAGGGTTTCAAGGCTGGCAAATGAGCCTGAAGTACAAGATGGCTGATTACAGAAGACGGCTCAGCAAATTAGGTTTTCCTGAAGTTTTATGTAACACATTTAAGAAGAAGAACCCTGAGGACAGAAAGTCAGCGAAAAATGTCAAAAAACCTCGTAAGGCAGAAGTTAATTATCTACCGCAATACCCACCAGGTGAAAACCAGGACAGTTTGGAGCAAGAGAGAGTTCTGCTGCTGACTGAAGTGAAAAAAAAGAATAATACTATTGTGGTGAAAGACAAAATGTCAAGAACTTTTGCTCTACGAAGACATGAGGTGATTGAACTGAGTCCTAGTGTTGCAGAAATCAAAGATCGCTGGCCTGCTCTGTTTGATGTTCTCCAGGTTAAACATAGCTATTTTCTGTTTTGTCATTAAACGCCATCACAGACAATAATGTGGTTATCATAGCCCAATATTTGCCTCTTTTGTTTTTCAGATTAATGAAGAATTTAGGAGAATCACCACTCTGCACCTAGAATCAATATTTATGAAAATGTTGGACCTTTACACTCCTAAACTTTTGGCTATATTTACTAGCAGAGGGGGAGCACTAGGCTGGAATTTGAAGCAGAAAATGGATGCCCTGCTAATGGTACTTTTATAACATATCAATTTTTAATTGTTAATTGTTTTTGGTTGATGCGTAATTGACAAACTTTTGTCACATCAGAATCCTGAAAGAAACATCGATATGACAAGAGATATTGTCCTCCGTTGCCTGATCTGTTATCTGGGTGAAAAAGAGGATAACCTCATCCAAGAGTACAATGTAAGTGTTTAGAATTGTCCTAAATACTCTTGGGATTTTAAGAAAAAAACTATAGTACCTGCAGTTTTTGTGTACAAATATAGAAATGCAACTTAAACAATAGTTTTTTTAACAACTAAATTGTCTAAAGCTACTGTGAATATATTTAACACAAATGAGATTTCAGTGAAAAACTAACTAAGGTAACACGTTATTTTGGTGGTCCACTTTCCACATTCTACTGACTATAAGTAACTTTATAGTAACTTTGCAACTACGTGTTAACTTAATGTATTAACTTGAATACAATCCTCTACAAGTGGAACAAATGCACTACAATGTACACTATTGTTCAAAAGTTTAGGGACACTTCTGCGTTCATATGTTTTCATGTTTTTCCACATTTTAGAATAATTATGAAATCAAACAAAGGGAAATATGGAAATTATGTTGTAATTAAAAGAAAAAGACAGACAAATTAAAATGTGTTATATTTTATTGTCTGCAGTGTAGTCACCTTTCGAAAAGAACTTCCAGAAATGTTTTCATGTAATTTTATCAAGCAGCTTTTTGAGGTCTCACCCTGAGATTTGTTTTGAATATAATTTTTTTTAATATAATATTTTTTAATCTTAATCTTTTTTTAATAAGTTTCCATCTATTCTGAGCTCTTACTGGCTGTTCTTTCTTCATTAGTCAGTCAAAGTTATCCGTTTAAAAAACATTTTTTATTAAATACAATGTTTGTTTTGTCATGAAATGTATGTTTGTAAAATTATATTTGTGTCTACTTAACTAATTTCAGATATTTAAGCAAACACCTCATATCAAAAGTTTTCTTTAAATAATGCGAACAATTTCACACAAGTGTCCCAAAACCTTTGGCCACAAGTGTACTGTCACTCTGATGAGAGTTAGTTGGCATGTATACTTATAGTTAGTAGAATGTCTAAAGTGGACCATTGAAATATTGTAAAAAAAATGAAGGTTATCATACCCAAAAAGTGTGATGTATAGAAGGATATTATGTCATTTACATACAGAGAGCAGCTAGTAAGAACTGTGTATGTAAACCTCACTCCACCGGGCATCAAGAGATGCAACCACCTCCAAAGGCGGCGAAGCTAGTTGAATCACACTTGGAATGGTGCGAGTTGGTTCGGAATAAACATTTTAATAAGTGAACTGAACATTATTGACATCATCCCTCCACACAAGTATCATCAATTTTTTTTAACCTTTTTTATTCTCTGAATACACCCTCTTTCATTGTTGAAACTGTACTTGAGCTATGTTATTGTGACTATTTGTGTCCACTAAAACATCATATTATTATTTTTCAATGTTAAAGTTAAACTAAGATGGTTAACTTAGTTACCATAGCATTTTAAACTGTTATAATAAAATGTTTTACATTTACATTTACATTTAGTCATTTAGCAGACGCTTTTATCCAAAGCGACTTACAGATGAGGAAACATTGGAAGCAATTATAACAACATAGGCAACGAAAATACATAAGTGCATCAAACTAGTCCATTAAAGCCTAGCACAGTATAAAAGCTAAGAATAGTGAGGTTAGTAATTTTGTTTACAACCATACACAAATCAATTAAAAAAATGACATCCAACGCAGTATAGAGATAGACTGTATAAAACGACTCATGTAATGTTTGTTTTACAGTGTGACAACGGAGATGTGCAGCAAGATATACTGCAGCAGATAATGAAAATTGCCATCTGCAAAGGAGATCATCAGGAGGACATCAGCATCATCTTGGAGGGGGTGCAAGTAATGGCTGGCTTGGGCAATTTGGCTAGAGCCTGTGCTGTTCTTCTTGGCCTCACGTATGCACTAAACCTCACCTACCCGAAGAAACTGAAGAACACATTTGAGGCCTTTCAAAAGCTGCTCTTGGAACTCGATGTGTGCAAGTTGTCCGGCAAATTACTATCACTTAAAAACAAACTCCTCATGACTTAGATTGAGAGACAACGCATTGTACTAAATTCTGTTGAAAACGGGATTAAGCGTTTGAGATTGGTCTACATGGTTTTGTTACATCACGTTTTGCTATAAATTGTTATAAAAAATCCGGAATGTGAAACTTTCCCACACGTTTGTGGAACAAACAGACCATTTTCACTTATCTTGAAAATGGAAGTTTTTTTGTTTAAGTCTTGTTTAACTGCTTTGACGACTTGGCAGTACATTTTATTTTCAAGTCATTTTCATCAATACAAATGAGGAAATATTACTAACCTTATTTGTGAGACAACTTAAATAAATAAAGCACATTGCTAAAATGATAGAAAGTCATTATGTGCCGTTGATTGAAAAGTTAAGTCAATTTTACTAAAAATGTTTGTGAGACAACTTAAATAAATAAAGCACATTGCTTAAATGATAGAAAGTCATCATGTGCCGTTGATTGAAAAGTTAAGGGAATTTTACCTCAAAATTTTGTGAGACAACTTAAATAAATAAAGCACATTGCTTAAATGATAGAAAGTCATCATGTGCCGTTGATTGAAAAGTTAAGTGAATTTTACTAAAAATGTTTGTGAGACAACTTAAATAAATAAAGCACATTGCTTAAATGATAGAAAGTCATCATGTGCCGTTGATTGAAAAGTTAAGGGAATTTTACCTCAAAATTTTGTGAGACAACTTAAATAAATAAAGCACATTGCTTAAATGATAGAAAGTCATCATGTGCTGTTGATTGAAAAGTTAAGGGAATTTTACCTCAAAATTTTGTGAGACAACTTCAATAAATAAAGCACATTGCTTAAATGATAGAAAGTCATCATGTGCCGTTGATTGAAAAGTTAAGTGAATTTTACTAAAAATGTTTGTGAGACAACTTAAATAAATAAAGCACATTGCTTAAATGATAGAAAGTCATCATGTGCCGTTGATTGAAAAGTTAAGGGAATTTTACCTCAAAATTTTGTGAGACAACTTAAATAAATAAAGCACATTGCTTAAATGATAGAAAGTCATCATGTGCCGTTGATTGAAAAGTTAAGTCAATTTTACCTCAAAATTTTGTGAGACAACTTAAATAAATAAAGCACATTGCTTAAATGATAGAAAGTCATCATGTGCCGTTGATTGAAAAGTTAAGGGAATTTTACCTCAAAATTTTGTGAGACAACTTAAATAAATAAAGCACATTGCTTAAATGATAGAAAGTCATCATGTGCCGTTGATTGAAAAGTTAAGGGAATTTTACTTTATTTATTAAGGTAAATTCCACAAAAAAAGAAATACTTAAAAAATACTTAAAAAAAATAAGTGTAATAATGTTACCTACATTTTTTTAAGTAAATAGCATGTTTTAATTTTTACAGTGCATGTTTCTAGGGAATAAAAGAGAAACTACTTGAAATCAAAAGTAAAAAACAACAAAAAATGGAGAGATCAGATATTCTAGTGAAAGTGAAATTAAACATTATGAATCAGATGTCATTTTGTCATTCTAGCTGTCATCGTTGTCTCCTGCCCCTCTGATCAGACGTTTATTCCCCCGCTTCCCTGTAGGGCCCTTTGGCTTGGTGAAGGCTTGTTTGAGCGCATGCTGCTTCGGGTACACCTCTTCATACAGGAAATCATCTGTCAGACCCTCTCCGCTATCAATCTCCATCTGCACACATATCAACAACAGAAGTGAAATCACATTCCACAAATAGAAGGCCTGAAACTCTTAAACTTTGTTTCTAAAATATGGTGTGTTGTTTAAGATCATGGTTGGGTAAATTAGGAAACTGTAAGGTTCATTTATATTAGTTTTTTCACATTTTCCCAACCATGAGTTGAAACAACCAAGCATTTTAAGAGTGTAAAAGACGTCAGTAAAAGGAGATGATTGACCTTCAGAGAGGTTTATTAATTCCTTATCGACTAAATATTAATATTTTCTGTTTATCTACACAGGTGGCTGTAAGTTGTAATTTTGGTTTACTGTTTAAACTATTTAATATTTTTATGAATGAAAAAATAATAAAAATGTATACCACAATGGTAACAAGGGTTGCAAATTAGCTTAAATGTCATTGACACTGGAGGGTGCTCCCTCCCTATGAACAGAACCAAACATTTTATTTAAATTTTCTTTTAATAAATCAAAGTTAAAGGTTGACCTTGACAAATGTAGTCAACATTTTAAGTCTAAAAAAATTATAATATATTTTCTATATTTTCTGCCATGCTCTAGATAGGGTGTCAACATTGTAAAGATGTTTAATGATTTTTTACGATGGCAAAAAGTAAACTTTTAAGATATTCACTTTGATTACACACAGCTACATTTAAAACTTTCATATATTTTAGCTTAATTTTATGTAAAAGGGACAGTTCACCAAAAAAAAAGATTCTGTCTTCATTTATTCACCCTGGAGTTATTCCAAATTTGAACACAGAGAAAGATATTTGTAAGAAAGCTTGTAACCAAACAGTTCCTGGCCACCATAGTATGAAAAATGACAATGGTATAGTCAAAAGTGCCCAAGAACTGTTTGGTTAGAAGCATTCTTCCAAATATTTTTCTCGGTATTCATCAGAACAAATACGTTTATACAGATTTGGAACAACTCAAGGGTGAGTAAATGATGACAGAATATTCATTTTTGCATGAATGTATTTCATTGTTATTACCTTTTTGGCGATCTCTATGTGATAGTCTCTCTCTACCTCATCCAGCAGTCGATTCTTACAGCTCGAGTACAACATCCTTTCTTTGATGCTGCAGCTATACCCAGGCATGGAGTAGATGAAAACTGCTCCATTTATTCAAACACAAACAACAAAAACAACACACATTAGCTTTATGGAGAAAAGATGTCTACAGTGTCATCTAGAGGACTCGGATAAAACTACAATCAGCATCTCCTTAATGGGATATGGTACTGACCTATAGCTTCCATTGACTGTCCTTGATGTGCCTGTTTGTACACAAAGAAGTGGTATCGTGGGCAATCAGTGGGGATTCTACTTGGCAGCTCTCTTGTTTCTGTTGGAGTAGTGTGGACTAGCTCAATCGTCTCTCTTTCAGTGTCCAGCCTCTAAAGGCCACACAGTAAAAAAAATGAATGTTTGAATTAATACAGTCATACTGGTAATAGTATGTGGCAATCTAAAAATGTACCTTATTAACTCTAAAAGTAAATAATCAAAACTTTTTTTTTATTAAACCTTTGTCTGCTCATCTTTTTGTGACTTACTAGTTGAATGTAATTGATGCGTTTGTGTTTAAGTTGTTGTAAAGCATGTTTAGCCTCCTCTTGTAATGGAAATGCCAAACCCTGCAAAGTCGGATTTTTACCCTTCACGCTGATCTCTGTCTGAATTAGAAACACATTTAACAGAAAAGCAATGTTATGATTGTAAGCAAAGCAAACAGTCTACGGTCAAATACACTGAAATCAATAGATAAATAGAATATGAAGAACAGACATCTGTAATAATAATCACAATTACATCAATCTTTGTAGTTTAGAAAATGTAATGTAAAATAAAATGTTGTACTATAAATGTAAGAAATGAGTTCAAACTTTACATCAATAACTTATTGAACATAAATATTTATTTGTGTTTTTAAAAGTTTACATAAAATATACTTTACTATATTAAAATACCCTTTAATCAGGCCTTTATTTGTTTTTGGGACAGCTTAAATCAGGTAACAAAGTCTATGAAACCACTCAGTTTACAATGCTGTTAATTAATTCGATTTTTAGACACTTTGTTTTCCAAGAAAATTTGCATTAATATTTATAATTTCTTTGTCAGGAGAGAGTTGACGCTACCTTTGCTCGTCCACTTGCGGGGGCAACTTGTCTTCGCTCATCCTTAACAGAAATTTACAAATGAGTTTAAAATAAAATCCCCTTTCATTACACATTAAAAATCAAATAGAAACTCATGCGACTTTACCCTTTCTGGTGTATCATCAGAAAAAAACTACTCATTGACATTTTATTCTATTAAATATGACATTTTTTATGAATGATTGCACATAAAATCAAATTTTTGATCTTGCTCACCCCTTTAATTTTAATCTGATGGAGCTGTTGCCCTGCAGTAGTGAGAGGGGCGGGGCTGGAGGAGGATAGGTGTTGTAAGTAACCTTGGAAACAGATGTCTTCCTGCAGGTCAGAATAGGGGAAAAGTGCATCATACCCCTTTAGCAAGGCTTTTTTAATGACTTAAATATGAATTTGGATATAATAAAAATGCATGTAAAACAGGTAAGATTGTGGGGCAAATGTCAGAAACACACATTATTACGTATGATGAAATCCTGTCAAACTCCTACCTTGACTGTTCCAAACAGTTCATCTTTAAGGTAATTTCCACCAAACTCTTTCTTAAGCGTGGCTCGGGTAGCAGCATACATCATCTTTAACCTCACCTGTGTGATTCAGAAGTATGTGTATCAGTGAAAGTGTGAGTGCGAGTGCGAGAGTTTGTACACAATTGAATTTATCTCGTGTTTTCTACTTACTAGCGACTGGTCTGGTGACCAGGAGATAAAGAGCCACTCGTAGCCCTGCTGGTTCTGCGAGTCGAGACGGTAAAGTATATAACAGGGTTCTAGAGTGTCCAACATGGGCAAGACACATGCGTCATAGTCCTGATCCCAGCTCTGAGACACCTCTCTGTATGCCTCCAACATCAACTGCTCTGAAACACACACATACACCTCATAACACATACCTTGACCCCAGATAAATGCTGCGAATATCAGTGTGTGTCCAAAAACAGCACAGAGCCGTGAAGCTGCTATCACACACTGCATATATAACATACCACGTGGGATTTATCTTCACCGTTCACTTTATTTAAAAATTTATGAATTTCATTGTAGGACAGCAAGTGGCAATAAAAGATAGCACAAACACTCTGTCAAAGCAATTTGACAACAAGTATTTTCAGGTTGTCAAAGCCACCATGTAGGTATTGAAATACTGTATGTAATATACCTCAATAAACGATAAAGTTTACACACAGAACTCACCGCTCCTGATAACTATCTTCATTAGTCTGACAGCTCCCTTTCTTGCATTGACAAGAAAATCCTTCAAATCTGCAGTTGCTGTTAGCAACAGAGAGGTGTACATCAGAAATACAGAATCATAATCATAAAGAAATACTAAATTATCTATAATGTTAGCCTTTCTTGTATAAACAGAGAGACATTTTCATATGTAACCCTTTTCATTTCTATAACTTTTACTATGACTACATCTGTATTTATTGACATATGTTTTTCCTTACAGCTGTCTTGCAATGCAAACTGTAAAAAGCCCTATAGAAATAAACTTGACCTGATAAGGCATATAGATACTAGAATATTACAGATGATAAATTCAGAAAGCATAAGCATGTGCACGAATGAAACGAAGATTATTTTACACGACTTCCAACATGTGGCCTGTGCCCTGTTCTTGGCTTCACCATGGTAACCAAGCACCAGGACTCATAAATGATGTAGGTGCAGGTGAGATGGATGAGGAGTGGGGCTTCCGCCGGTAGGCTTAAATTACCTCCCATCATCATTCACATAAAACATTTTTTTTATCTATTATCTTTCAAAAAACTATTATATTTCGATTATATGCCTCTCCGATGAACCATAACCAACATTTAAAAACCTTAAAACCACAAATCGTCCATAGCTAGAATATACCTGCAGAAAAATACAATTTAATTTAATGGACTCTGTGGGTCTTTACTATTGTTGTGATCTGATGGAAGGGAACCAAAAGAAAATCCTACTTGAATAAGGGCTAAAACACACCGACATAGGATTTTATTATAATAAAATTTATGGTAAACAGCTGATGGATCAAAAACTTACTTTTAATGGAAACCATTAGAATTTGTATCATTTGTTTCAACAGTGATACTTTCCGAAAATATTATTATTATTATATTATTTTTTAATAGTTAATTAATTTGTCTTTAGATTTGTATACATGAAACAAATATTGTTTAATGTTACAAGCTATAAACTAAACATTTGTATCCAAGCCAGATGTGTATTAATATAAAAGTATCAATTAAACATTTTCAAACTTTCTATTAATACACTCGAATGAGTTCATTGGCAAATTTTACTTACCATGAATACCCGTCTGATGAGACATCCCAAACAGCTCCAGTAGTGATCCAGTTCAGCCAGAATTCCAAGTTGAAACTCCTTGATTGTCTTCCAATTATCTTTAGTAGCGCTGGTTGCTGGTGTCACCACTGAGCCCATCAGTGTGCTCCAACTCACTTCTGTGCAATGACATCAACGCTACTTAAGCATCTTTACCTAGGGAATCCTATTTGAAACTCGATCTGCGGAACTGTGAAAGATGTGTAGCCTAATAGTACACCGCTCAGGAGATGGGTTCCAGTAAACTATCTAGAATTATTCGCCTATCAGTGGGGCCCCTTGAGGAGTAGATCATGTGGATGGGAGAACCTTTTATAGTCGTTTTTAGAAAGAAAAAAGAAAATAGCCCAGTTTATCTGAGAGTCTGTACATTATGTTTCTCAGTCCTCTTCAAATGGTGTTGTAAGGCTCCATTTGTGAATAGGAATGGCACATTATCTCTTACACACATTGCAGACCTGATAGGAGCATATAAACCAGCCTCCGGCCTTTGACAGCTCAAATTCCACCAGCCTGACATAAGATACCGTGCAGGTGACCAACCAGCAGGAGGTTGTTCATTTAGATTCGAAACAGCTTCTGAAAACAAGCAAATAGTCAATTTAAACTATCACTATTTGAGAGTTTGCGTGTAGTGCGTGTCATTTGAATAAAGGAAATGTGTTGTATTAGTTGTAAAAGGTGATCTGCATTGGCCTTTGATTTTAATGTGCAGGTGTATGAAGAACATCATGGTTTACCTCAGAATGATTTTATTGATATATAAAATACAGGGAAAGAGAGAACACACTTGTGGGTTTGTAAGTGATGGCTTCATGTTTAATTCATTCAGCAGTGAGCACACACACCCAGCCATTATTTATTATTCACACACAGCCCTCCCTCCAAAGACACTATACTTAACAAACATATATTCTCCCTCCCCAGCACACATTTTGTCATTTCTTTTTTTTTTCATTCTAAACACATTAACATTTGCAGACCACCATATTTATATAAAGAAATGTTGTATGTGACAATTTTTTCGGTTGCAATCCTGAAACTCATACTTTCCTAACGGAACAGTTAAGGTCCCAGTGAAATTAAAAATAACAATTATTATCTTATTTTTTCATGAAATATTGCAGCGTTTATAGTACAAATCTTATCAATGTGGGTCGTTTTATTTTTTTCCATTCATGTACCCTCATAATCTTAAAGTCTGAAATCTGAAAATCGACTTCCGCCCTGAAATGACTATACATCTCAAATGACGTAAATTAGATGGCTTGGCCGGAACATCCGTTAACTCCTCCCCTTCAACTGTCACACTGCTGCCAGTTTCATTTCAAAATCCATGCAACAGCTGTTTCTACGAATCCAATCAATTTACAGTGAAAAACGAGAATGCCATGCTCACTAATTTTCTCCATTGAAATTCCTTTTCACTCAGGTGGCTGTGAAGATGGCGCCAACGACGCACGTGTCGTAAGTTTCTCTGTATAGGTTATGGCCATTTCTCCTTCAACACGCTTATTGACTTATGTGCTTATCCACTAGAATGCTTGATGGTTTTGTAGCGGTTTTAGCTGCATTTTAAGATAAGGATGAGCTTTACTCAACCAATAAGATGTTCCACCAGATCTATCAAGATCAAATCCATTAACTGAATTATTTAAAACATCAGTTTCAGTCAAGGAATTAGTTTAGCTCAAAGTAAAGTATGTATAATAATCTTTATTAAATATACATATTCTACAGTTTCTGATTAGTAATATACAGAATAACAATATTGGTATTTATTCGTCCAGCGAATGCATCAATGATTAATACACTTTCCGTTATCTCATGGCCATAAGTAACGTGACTTTACCAAACAGAATTTAGAGCAAAGGTAGCAAAGGTTGTCTTTGTCTTCCAGCACTTGTTTTGCATATTACTATAGGCATGTGAAACTGTTCGAGATTAAATAAATGATCTCTGAAGATTCCGGCCGTGCTAGCTACCTTTGCCGGCTCTTTTTCTGCCCTGCCTGGGGGAGCCTACCATTCCATTCGACAGTGGTTACAAAGGTTTAAGAAATATTTGCTGGTAATCAACGCAGTGGGATCCCTTTTGCCTGTTGATTGTAAGAGGGCTGCGCTACTTCATTGTTTAGACACCAAGGGCCAATGCATATTTTATGCTCATCTGGACACTGGCGATAGTTACCACACTGCTGTTTCTGCTTTAAAAAAGCACTTCATCCCCAAGGTAAACGTTGTCGTGGAGCATCATACATTCAGGAGAAGAGTACAAGCACCACACTTAAGCATTCAGCAGTACGTTTCTGCTTTACATTCACTCGATATGATTCACGACCAGCTGATGGAACATTTGCAAAGCAATGATATTAGACAGAGACTGTTACTGTAGCTGGACCTGACATTACAGAAAGCAACTGCACTTGCAACACAATTAGAAGCCGCGACTGAGCACGCTAAGAGGATGACGGCCGACAGGGATGCTCCGCTGCGAGCTGTACAAATTCAAACACATCAGGGAAAAGGGCAGCACCGTACGTGTCCACCTGTTGCCTCCACCCGTTCTGCCCGTAAGTCATGTTTCAGATGCGGTTCAGATAAACATCTAGCTAACTCGGCACAGTGCCCCGCTGCAAAAGTTATTTGTAAATTATGCAACAGAAAGGGACATTTCACTTGTGTGTGCCGTTCAGCTTCAGCGAGTGAGGTGCAAGTGTATGACGAAACTGTGCTGTACTTAGAGAACTCTGTCGATGTAACAAAGAAACTGCATTGCGAAGTGACTGTTCATACTCCTGCTTCACCTGGCACCACAGTGCAGTTTGTGGTGAATACAGGTTCTTCTGTGTCAATCTTGCCCCTTCATATGTATGGATGTCACTTCAGTGCCACATATTAACTCTCAGGTTCAGTCTATGATCTCCACGTGCATTCCCTGCCAGTCCAATGACAAATCTACTGTGACACATCCAGCACCCCTGCAGCCAGTTTCCAGAGGGCCCATGGAAAAAACTTGGTCTGGATTTAGTTATGACATTATGATGACATTAAATCAGTAATAAAAGGTCATATTCATCTTAGCTATTAATAATGGTCTTTTTGGTAAACAATGGGATTATTTGAAATTTGAGATAGTATGTGCTGCTAGGTCATATGGTAAAAGATTAGCTATCATTTAGCTGAAATTTCAACTGAAATTAACCATTTAATTAAATTTCATTGGAGGAAGTAAAGAAGGCCATTAATAACTTAAATTAATAATACAGCACAAGTAGTGACAGGCTGACTTCAGAACTATATAATACTTTTTGTGACCCTTTTTCAAAATTTTTGTTTCCGGTTTATGGAGAAGCATTTGGTAATGTAATTAATTATGTAGTGCCTTAGACAGGTCAGACACGCAATAATTAGTCCGATTTCTTAAAAATAACAAGTTCAGGGGAACACCAGGGGGTCTACCCCAATCTGCAACTAATACCATAGCAACCCACACCAAACCATCAAGATAAGACTATTTTATGACCCAATGGAATCTATGGAGATGCACTCTCTTTAATCACTTTGGGGACAGACTTACAGTCCTGTATACATTTATATAGAAATGTACATATATCCATTCATAACCTTACGATGTATTGAGTCTGTCTTAAACATTAACCCAAAGTAGTTTGAATGAATGTGCATAACTACTAGAATTATTAGATTTGTAGTATCTCATTTAACCAAGATGATATGTAGATCATGTTTGGGGTCTATGAGCTGCATTTGAGATTTCCTTAATGTTAATGTTTGTTGTGTTTTGATAACTCTTTACATATTAGTTGTATTAAACCCTTTTTAAACTGAACATCCAATCTGCTACCACATGTAAAACAAATTCTGGAAGACAAAGACAATTAACTTTCTCTCCAAAGATGCCAACTCCTGTTTGGGTCAGTCACATCTGCAGGCTGCGGCCCTGTCTTTCCAGATACACACCCTCTGCATCAACTGGTTCTCTCTGATCACATCCAGCCAAGATCAACTGGAGCCTCAACAAACTGCATCAGGACACTTTCTTTCTTTTGATCGGCAAGACATGCAAGAATCATACTTCGTCTCATTAATGAACGCATTAAGCACCATTACTCCTTTTAAAAAAGGTTTTATACCATTAAGAAAGTGATGTTTTGTTCAGGATTTTGATCTTCTGAATATCAAATACTGCAATAAATCCATGCTCTGTTCTTCTCTCTGCTTAAACTTCAACCTTCTTCAAATGCTAAACTGTATGTGTGTGTATGTTTGATTAGTATGTGTCTGGTCTAGGTAATAAAGTCCTATTTTATGTCACAATTGACGTTGTTTGTAGTTCATGCTCATAATCATGCTGATTCTTGCTACCTGCTCGTAATGCTAAGTGATTTCCCCACATCATGAATTTAATCCAGATAAGTATAATTGATCATCATCAATTAAATTAATCCAAATTTGGGCTGATATTTGTTTCCCTTACAAAGGGTGGTGGAGAATATTTTACTTACAATTGTGATAAAACCTCATGATAATTCTTACAAATTTGGTGGAGAATAGTGTTTAAGAAATACTGTTCCTTATTGAATCTCCTACAATTATTTGTGTGTAAAAGTATCTTTAAATTCAGATATGATTCCGACAGAACTTTATATGAATCACATAAATGTTAAATTCATGGCAAGCAAGAGACTTGTCTTTCACTGATCGAGTCTTGTTGTCAAAAGCAGAGGGTCTATCAAGAGTTTAGTATCTCTTCTCTGTAATAGATTGTCCTAAGTCCTTGTGTCGCATTAGATAAATTAATTTATTTATAAATGTTTATGGAAAAATAAATTGCACAAATAAAATCAGTGATGGTGGTCTGGGAAAGCTGTTGACTTTAATCTCTTTAACAATGTGATGAAAGTAAATTGGTTGAAAGATTCATTAAAAAATCTGACTCTATATGAATGTATTCCCTAACTGAAGTTTTGTTACAGTGTCCCTTCTCACATTGTAAATCACCAATTAAATTAGCACAATTCCACCAACAGGTTGTATTATCATCTATAAACATGATTTCTCACCTCACCGTTGCTTTATTTTGAATAACCAGAGTATTGTTTAAAGAAATAAATCATCATTTTTTGAAAGATGGTATTTGGATAACATTTTTCTTGTTAATCAGCCGATGATAATGGTCAATTTGATTGCTTTTCAGAATTTTCTAAGAAATTGGATTTTGGATTTTGGATTTTCGTCAAAAGAATATAACACTGTATTTAATGCCATTCCTAGTGGTTTATCAATTATTCTAAAATGCAAGAAATCCTTTAATTCTGTGTCTTTCTATAAAAACTCTATTTCAGTAGAAGGGATGTTGATTGTTAAGGACAAATTCAATATCTTCACATGTATATTAACAAACAAAGATAAGGGAAATCACATTTAAAATATTACATAGATGTTAGCACTGTAATACCATACTTAATAAGTATATGCTAAATATTGAAAACAAATGTACATTCTGTAATATGGAAGAAACAATTAATCATCTTGTTTGTGAATGTGTTTAAGCTTTTTGGAATGAATTGTGTTCCTATCTCTCAGAAACCAATGTTAGAATACATTTTAATGCTTTTGGTATTTTTTTCTTTTATCATCTCTGCTCAGCCTATCTCTAGTATTGATTATATTGTTAATCTTTTTATTATAATTGGTAAAAGCATTATTCCTAAATGCAATTTGGGATTTAAAATCTACTATTGTCAATGTTTTTGGTTGATTTTAATGCCTATATTTTGTATGAAAAACAAACAAAAAAATCATTAAAGAACTGCTCTCAATGTTTAATCTTATAAAACCTCCCCTCTGTCTCATGTTATTTTTTTTCATTTGTTCCTTTTGTTCATTCGTTCCTTTATGATTATGTTTTTTTAAGTCCGGTTCATGGGGACTTTAAACTAAACGCTAGTTTTAAGAGTCTCAAAGACCTTTATTTTGAAGTGTATTTGTATTTTGCGTTCTTTTTCGTTCTACAAATGTGTTTTCGGGGTTTCTGATATTTCCATTTCGTTTTGTGTCTTTTAATCTGACGTGTATGCCTTTGAGTAATATAAGATCTTGCGTGTTTTGGTGTAAAGGTTTTTGGAAGGGGAATGACGTTTGAACAGTTTTTGCAAAAAATGCGACACCCATGTGAGATGTCTTTCATGATGTTCAGGAGAGCGTATGTCACAGTGTCAACTTCAAAAACAGCGAATTATGACCAAAAAATAGGATTGAAAGCAGCAGACATCGCGAGAAAACTTCGCAGTGAGAAACAGAATTCGACAGCTGTCAATAAAGAGGTCGGCCGAGTCTGTTTTTCAATCTTTTGCCTTTTTTAACAGAAATTATTTAATGTGCAACACGTTCAATGTTCCGTCTTTCTGGTTTCTATTTCAAAGGTTCCGGTGTCCCCTTTACAGGC
This sequence comes from Barbatula barbatula, assembly GCF_947034865.1. Lineage (NCBI taxonomy): Eukaryota > Metazoa > Chordata > Actinopteri > Cypriniformes > Nemacheilidae > Barbatula > Barbatula barbatula. The sequence goes on from NC_136783.1 coordinate 11,383,864, forward strand.
GAGAGTAAAAGAACTTAAACAGTTCACTCAACAACTACAGTCTGTGCACCCTAGTGTATTTGCTAAGGCACTTTACAGGAGCATCCTTTATCAAGACAAAAACATAATTGTTGTAAATAAACCATATGGCGTGCCTGTTTATAGTAGGTTTGACAGCTCATAGTTTTATATATAATAATATGAATCTTAAATACATACAACATTTACTATGCATTCGCTCACAGGTGTAGATGGTATCAGGAACAGCATTACGGAGTGTCTGCCTTTACTTGCTAAAGTAACCGATGATATGCAAGCAGGATCACATTTTCACATCTGTCACAATCTGGAGAAAGAAAGTACCGGAGTTTTGATTTTGGCCAAAACAAAGGAAGCTGCTGAACATGTACAAACACTCATCAGATCACACCAAATTCAAAGAAAATACTTGTAAGTTAAACCTTTAATCATCAATGACTGTATTGCATGTATGGGTAATTGCATTTCTATTTTGTAAACTGATCTAGAAGAATGTAGTGGGTCACAGTATATATATAAAATGAGCCATGTTCAGCCTCAGATGTCACTACAGCACAATCGCATGAACATTTACAAATGAAATCTTATTGTGAAAAAATTCCCAGACGTTAACCCACAATTTCAAGCCAGTTTCTATTTTTCTCACTCAGAGCTATAACTGTGGGTGTGCCTGTCCCATCTGAGGGTGTGATTGATATTCCCATAAAAGAGACGGGAATTATGGGACCTCAGCCGCACTTTAAGGTACTAGAACATTTTATATACAGTGATGAGGGTCACCTATGGAGGACCAAACCTGCTGAAGTTAAACATAAAAATAGGAAAATAGATAAAGGAAAAAATTATGTAATGAAATACATACCTTTTTTACCTTAAATTTTGTCCTGAATTTATTTTTGTTAGCCAATTAATTTGGTCTCTTTATTTCTTACCCTTATATATTTTTGTATAGTCGAAAAGTAAATGCAGTGGGGAAAAAAGTTTTGTTTTTATGAAATATTTTTAAAACATTTTTAGATGGGTCTAAGCCCATTGTTCAGAGTTTGTGAAGATGGAGTTGGAGTGACCAGGTTAAGAGCGCATCGGCAAGCAGAGAGTGCAGTCACACAGTATCGAGTTGTAGACAGCACCAATGGCTGCAGCTTGGTGGAACTGCAGCCTCTCACAGGTACTAAACAATATGATCGTAAAACCACACCAGAGTTGAATCCAAGAATATTGTTATTCAAAACTGTGACCCGATCCATGATCAAATGTGTTTCAGGAGTAAAACACCAACTTCGAGTGCACATGGCTCTTGCCTTGGCCTGTCCCATTCTGGGAGATCATAAATATGCTAACTGGACTAAACTAGCTCCTCAGGTATGATAAATATAACACAACCTCATATCAAGTATTACAGAAATATATTTTAAAGGTTACAAATATCTACCCTAGGTTCATAATTCAAGATATTCAGATTTTTACCAAAACCATTTCTTTGGTCTTAAACAAAATACCTTGCTTTATGGTGTAGTGTTTTCCTGAGACATGACTCATTGTCATGTTTGAAGACTGAGCACACACGTCTCACATTTCTGATTACAGAAGCTGCCAGAGGGTGTGCTGCGACTGCTAGATCTGGTACAGAGTAAAACCAGATACCTCCCGCTTCACCTCCACTCCCGAAGGATTGTCCTGCCAGCGGTCAAAGGTCATTGTGAAATAACGGTGTCCTGTCCCCTTACAAAATACTTCACAGACGCTTTGAAGAAACTACAGATCCCACTACCAGGAAAGAAATGAGACTGATCACTCCACCAAAGAATATTTTAAATGTTCAAGATCGGTTGGATTGAGGTTAAGAGGAACTGCTTTAATGTTGCAGATAAAGGATATTTATGGATGTTTTTGATGGCATTGTGTAAAATGTTTCCACTTTAATTAAATGGTAAAATTGGAAATATTTTATAGAGGACAATTATTTTTTTTGTGACAAGCTGACAGATGTTTTGCCAATTGTTGACTGCAACCCTACAATTAACAAAATGGTTTTATAAACGATTTACCTAGAAATGTATTATACCAACAAGGCTCTGTGTGTGTTTGAATGCTTTAAGATCTGTGTACTGGAACTGTCCTGAAAGGAGTAAAGGAAAACAAAAATGCCAGTGCAGAATTTTCACTGTACAAAAAGGCATGTTTGAAAACACAGGCTTCGATTCTCCACACCACTATAATATCAATACATATCAGATTACCATAGATGCATGTATGGTTTTATATAGAAAAATAAAAACAGAACCAAAACGTCCTCATGTATAATACACTCCGGTATGTGGGCTACCACAAGCTCCTGGGGGTGAGCAAGGGTTGTTACACATGTTTGTTGAAGTTTGTACAAGTGACAATCAAGTGGTTTTCAAGCCCAATGCCAATAAATGAGCTTGAGACCTTAAAACCATCAGATCATTTTAGTTCATGACTAATAAAAAATAAAACAAAAAGAGCATGAACAAGAGAGACAGCATCAGTAAGTGGGATGGAGCGTAACACATAGCAAAAAGAGAAAATGCACACAACAGGAGATCTGGGCCAATACGTTTCCATGGACATTAGGTGAACATAGAAATAGGCTTCTGTATCTAAAAAAAGGCTTGAGTGTCCAGTTCATTGAAAACCTCTTTGTTCCCCTGGTAATAATTATAAGGAGACACTGCAGAGGCAACATGATTTAGTCTCTTTGAGAAGAGAAATGAAAAGGTGCTTTCTCTCATTTTATCTTGCTTTGTTTTCTCCATCTTCTCTCAGTGTATGCTGGCCTGCGTAATGGAGATTATCTCCTGGATTTCCCGCACCACCATGATGCGTGTGAGCATGTGCTCCAGTTGCTCACTAGTGATTGGCTGAGTGGAGTACCAAATAGGGCTGTTAGGTGCCACGACAGGCTCTGGTGTTAGGTAATACGTGTCATTACGACCCTTGGCAGTCTGAGGGCTAAAAAGCAGAAACAAAAATCAGAGAGAGGCTAAACAAAAGCGCTATATATTATTTAATCTATTAATTAAATTAATATATATGTGTGTATATATGCGTGTATATACACATACATATAAGGCTAAATGTACTAGCATGTGATAACATTTTGTGGCTTGCCATTTAAAGAGGTAAAAGTCATAGAGTTTAATAGGGCATCTGAGTGGGTTCTCTGGGTCCTCAGCTTGCTCTGCATACATGTCATCTGTGACTATAAAACAAATCAGTCAAATCAAATGTTTTTAATGTTTATATCTAACGGTTTAATTGTGATCAGCAAACCGTGTCAAGTATAATATGAAGGCATTACTTAATGTTGCCTCCTTACCTTTCTGTCCAACATGGTGGGGCCCAACTCCTTTCAGGTATCTGATGGTGGTGCTCTTGTCTTTTGGGTTGGTGGGGTTCTTCTTGGTGTGTCTGAGCACTTTGGAGAAGGCCACTTTCATATGCTGCTCTACTGTTGTCAGGTGAAAATACCTATATGGAGAAAACGATTAACCACTCAGCAATCACTGCATTATCTTTGGACAACAGGTGATAAGAAAAAGACACGTGGAGACTCACTTGGTGTTGAAGTACATGAGTGTAGTAAGTAGAGTGGACGGAGAATGAGCTCCAAGCTGCTTACACTCCCACAGCATCTCTTCAGTCACATGACTTGGGATAATGTAGCCTGCAGGACATAAAAAACAATTAGCCTACAATTCCAAGATTACTTAGTATATACATTTCAAAACACAAATCTTCTTTACCAAGAGGATGAACACTAGGTCTCCACTCCTCCAGGATTTTGTGTAAACACTGACAAAACCGGCCGTAGTACTGATCTGAGAAGATGTCGTCTACCCTGTTGTTCTCAAACAAGTACTAACCGAAACAGAAAATATAAAAAAATTGCCATTTCAATCTATTTATGCAGAATTGATTTTTTACAGAATTAGTGATTATAAACGACAGTGTGCATATGACACAGGACATACTTTCTGTATACATAAAAACACGTAGTAGAGCGAGTCAGGTTCAAATGGCTCCCCCTCCAGGCCCCGAGCCTCTTGGGTCATCAGGGACAGAGCCAAGTTGAGCTCACCCACTGAACTCGACACCAAATCGTCTTGAAACCGCAGCGGCTGCCGACCTGCAAAAACAGATTGAATTCGATGTACTTAAAGCCGCAAGAAGCCGTTTTTCGGCCTTAAAATAATCTCTCAAATTATTTTAGTGGTAGGACTGGACGAATTTTATTGTTGCTACCCAAGCAGCCCTCTATCGGCTGAAATCACACTTGTAACTTTGGTTCACAAGCACCCTCTATCACCTGCTTTACAGCATGAGTCTCTTTTTCAAAACAAAAAGGCTCTGTTATTTTACTTTTTTATGGTAACACAGGCTATTTTACCTGATGTACAGATAAACATAGTTTAGTTTTACATAGTTTTATGCCAGTTTATGCCAACCATACACCAAAACGTCTCGTTGTTGCTTTAAACATCTGAAACCAGGGGCGTCGCTAGACCTTTTTTACTATAAATTTTGCTGTGCCGCAGTATAAATTTCAAGTTTAAGTTTTAACAATTTACTTTATTTGACGGTTTTACCATTTACATTGATAATAGCTGCAAAAACTGATCTATATGCAACACACTTTAACCGGTCCGAAAACATGAACTAGTGTTGTTTTTTCAAGCACAAATCTATGTCCATGCACATCTGTTGGTTTCCTTGTATCAACTGCAGCATGACTGATGTAGCCAATGAAAACTTGACGAAACTAAAAAAAAATTCTAAATAATATCAATCATCTTATTTTGACTCGATCATTAATGTCCCCTGTAGATGGACATCAGGATTTGTTTGTGCCAGGCAGCGAAATGGAAATAGTAAGGAGATGATTAGTTTGGGGAGGTAAGATTTACAAATAAACTACTGGATATCCCCCAGCAAGTCAGGTCTCAGACATCAGAGGAAAATGTCTCAGCAAAACCTTTTTCAAGTCTGTAAAACTGTATTGTTGCTTAGAAAAACATGTGTTCTGTACTTGCAGAAATGAAATTAATATTTACTTTACTAGCTGTAGTTTAGGTCATTACATAAAATGTTGGCAGTGGCTATATAAATATATATATATAAATAACTATGTGCTATTATAGGCAGTACAGTTAGTTAACTTTGTTTGAACTTGGCTGTGAAACCAGAAAATATATATATTTTTAAACTTAAACGTTGCTTATATCATATTATAATATATTAGTCGGAGCCATACAATTACTAGTTTCTTGAAATACTGTAATTGTAAATTCTTGAAAAGATGTAATTATTGATTGTTATCATTGTGTAATGAATGCAGATCTGCAAGAAAAAACTATTCTCTGCAGTAATTATTTCCATACATGCAACCACGTTAATAAAGTCTTTATTTTAAAAAAACAATATTAAAAATTTAATATTTTTAAATACATACTGTTTACCATGCCCAGTATCGATGCACTGTAGGAATAGTGGTTTAAGAAAGGGACGTTTGTATAGTGCATTGTGTTGCATACTTCTTGCACACAGCAGGTTAAGAAAAAAAGTGATAGAAAAAGTAATGGGGGCCTGTGCCCCAGTACAGCTTAGGTCTAGCAACGGCCCTGCTGGACACTAAGATTCTCAATAATTATTTGAAAATTATTAGAACAAATAAAAAGACACATCATGGTTAACAAAGCATTTATAGAACACAAACTCACGTCCAATAGGTGCCAGTTTAGTTTGTTCATTTTTATCCAGCTCTGCATTTTTGCGCTGAACCCACAGCCTCCAGACCTCCAGCCCCTCCTCAGGCTTCAGTGTGTTGGGCAGAACCAGCTCAGGGGGAGGTTCCAACTGTGGCTCCGCCTCTGTCTGAGCAACAGAACATAATTTGCAACATAAATTACAACAACAACATACTTGACCTTCAAATACACCTGTTCACCTGTATCACCTGTTGAGAAAGAAAATGTATAAATAAAAAAATATTATTTACATCACATTCTTCAAAACCCATATGCCAACCTCTGTGCAACACAAGTCTTAGAATGAATAACAAAAGTCAATGAAAAATCTTGCCATCAAGCCACAACACAGCTTTATAAATATATAAATCACATATTTCTACTGAAATCATAATGGTTAATAAATGCTGACATAATTTCATAAGTATTATTTTCCATCCAAGCATGCAGGCTTCTCCAGTACATGTTCATGCTAACCTGCAGGTGGAGCTGTTGTGCCTGACCCTCTCCATCCTGTATGTGCTGCTGTGGATCCCATATGTGCAGGGCCTGCGTAGTCCCCGAGTAAGCACCCCCCACAGTCTGCACTGCTACAGGGATGTGAATGTTTCCATTCATAAACTGTGCAGGGAACAGCGAATGTACAACCTCCTCCTGCGTGGTCACTCCTGAGCCAGACATAGGGACAGCCACCGCCCCAGCCTGAGATATACCTGCTATCATCTTATCTTTGTCTTTATCCTGTGCGGTATGTGAGGCCTGCATTTGCAGGGTGCTATAGGCCTCCTGAGGGATGGCAATGTGGGCCACGCCTTGCTGCTGTGGAGCAGAGTACACGGGTATGGTCCATGTCTCACCCGCTGGCCCTGTGATGGTACCCGTGGTGCTGTACAGGTGTGTGCTATCGACAGTTAGCAGGTCTGGTCGAAGTGACAGATAGCCTTGCTGTTGGCCCTGTGGGATGGCCAGTACAGTAGCGAGCTGTTGCCCTTGAGGCAGAGAGTAGGAGACGACCGTAGGTACATCCACCTTGCGTTTCTTAGCAGGCTGAAGAACAGCAGGTGATGCCCCAGATCTTCTGTCTGCCTCTCTCGGAGAGCCCTGCTGCTGAGGAGGTGACAGGGCCTCAACTGTCTGGATCTGAATCTGCTGAACCAGCTGGGTCTGGATCTGTGAAAACAAAAAAATCCTTTAAGAGATTTCTGTTAGCGGATCTAGAGCTCATCATCTGTAGAGGATGATTAGTTTTGCATATAAGGCTGCATGAACATTACCTGCTGCTGCTGTTCCTCTGTAAGATCGGCCTGCTGTACCAGCTGTGTTGCAGCAACCCCTTGTAGGAGCTGTTGCGTAGGGGAGGCTACCTGAAGTACCTGGCCAACTGTTTGACCCTGTTCCCCCTGAATCTGAACCTGCCGGGAGGAGATGGAGAGCTATTTAAAGCATCTTTCCAGAAGTAACTTTTTTAATTTTCACATGGTCAAACACAGCCACTATCTCTGTGGGAAAAGGGTTTTACAGTTTACCAAAATGTTAACCTTACACAACATATCTGTTAATTTGAATAAAAAAAAATAAAAAAAATACTAAATATAAATTTGAAATGTCGCCTCAGTTATTTTTTAACTAAAATAAATTAAGGCACTTAAGTTGCAAAAAGTTGTTAACTGCAAATAAATCAAAACTAAATCTAAAATAAAAATTATATTTATATAGTAAAATACAAATACAAACATAATATTTCTGTTAACTTTTTAATGAACAAACTAAAAATTAAAAAAGCAAATTCAAACTATAAATACAACTACAATAAAACTGAAGATAAAACTATAACTCTGCTGTTGCATTGTAATTGGATAAAAAGAAATTGCATCCAAAAACACCTTAAAAATGTTTTTACTATAAATGTAATTTATACATAAAAAATATTAAGTGTCACTATTAACTAACTTGCTTGCTTGCTTGTTCTGTGGAGAAAAGATACTGAAAAACATACAAAAGACAAATCATTCAGTCTAATATGGCTGGAAGATCATCATCAGAGAAAACACCAGACACCATGCCTGAAACATGATCTACTTTCTAACAAAATAAGAGAGGATTACATTCGATTAAAAAAAATGTCCTCCCCTTGGCTTTAAGCATCGATTTGTTTTGTTTTCTTCATTATTCCAAATAAGTCTTTCAAGGACGAAGATGGGAGACATGACTGCTACAAAAAGCCTGTCTTGATTAATCTGCAAGAGCAGGTGATCTACTGTAAATGCCCATGGCAGAGATCAGCTCACATGACATACATTTTGTAAAAAATAATTAAATCCATTAAATAGCTCAAACAAAAACCACGTTATATAAGTTTCATCTGTACTAAAGGTGGTCAGGAAGTGCTGTTAATGTTATACAACTGGCCTGTACATCAGAGACACCTAAATAGAATAGCAAGAGTCAGACCTGTACTTGGATCTGCTGTTCAGATGCTTGGTGTACAGCTGCAGCCAGCTGGGGCGAGATCTGTGTAGATGTCACCTGTACCTGCTCAAAGATCAAACAGAAGATATTGTTAGTGGCTTCCAAAAAATAAAAGGAAAAAGAAAACTAGAAAGTGACTCTCTGCCCTACCGGACATGCCAACTCCAGCAATGACCCTGCCACCTCAGTGCTGTCTGTATAGATACAGTTGGCACCCTGCTGGTAGACCATAGTTGTTGTGGTGCCACTGGTATGCTGACTAAACTCCTGCAGAACCTCAGGGCCTTTGGTAGCCAGCGACTCCAAAAACTCTTTCATGCGGTGCTGAGGTACAGTGCGTGCTTTTTGCCGCACATACTCGTCGAACGAGATCGCACCGCCTTCAATGGGCTCATTCATGACAGGTCAGTCAACCCTGTACTGGAGCCAGGAACACAGGAATATTACACTATTAACATATACCACACAACTGTGACACAAAATTAACTGATGTTTCACGTGATCATAAAGATGTTCTGTTTTAATGGCTTATGCAAAAAATTGTTTTGCAGATAAATATGTATTTAGCCAACATAGAAATCAGAGTAAGTACAGATCTGTCCAACATTTTGACTGCCATTGTATATAGCATATCAACAACAGACTCAAACAACTAGACTAAACAATCAGTCTAGTATCTATATATGCAAGTTTAAATGTATAAAAAAGCCACGTAGTGCATCTCTGCATAATGCAGAAGATCTGATTTCACATCAGGTAGTGCACCAGTAAACAATACAAGATAACGTGCTGAAAAGGGTGGATACAGGTTTTATAGTTAAGAATGGTATAAACTTGGCTTTTCGCGTGCTTTGGTTTTCTCGTGTGATTTAGTACACATCCATCGAAATGTGTGTATGTGCAAAGAGAATTCACTGAGATACAGCCTCTCTAACCCTGTTGGACTTTGGACCCCTCAAGCAAAGCTAACGTTCCTGTCTGAAATGCAATGATGGTCCCAAACACAAAGCAAACCGCACGATGAGTAATCAAACAGTACACAGATGAACTACACCGACTAACAAATATATAACAAAGATCTGAATACTTTTGCCAATAGTGAACAACACACTCAATGCATTGCCACGACAAAATACATTAGCATCAAAGCTAACGCGCTAACCTTTATCAAACGCATATCCCATTTCATAAAATGCAGGCTCAACACTTGCATTGAGCCCTAAAATATATTTATATTCTACTACTGAACTGAATAAATCATTGTTCAAGGAATTAACGTGAATCAGTGCGAGCAGTTTTGTAGCTAATGTGAGCTCGCATGCTAACATAGCCGCGCATCTTTCCATGCTACCTTAAATAAAAGCCGAACCGATTTCCGCCAAAACACGCCGTTCAAAAACAAAAAACCCACTTAATTTCGCCGTGCACACGTAAACCCTGTTTGCTCGTCGACGAGTCGTTATTTTTGCGCTCAAACGCCTGTTACAAATTTAAGTATGATTTATGCCGTGACGTGTGCTTATCCTACCACACACATAAACCAAACAGATAAAATGCAGCCGCGATCTCCCAGTCGCGTGCAAACATATCCTACCGTATTGGGTAAACCACGAACACGCTGATTGAACGGTTCTGATGGCTGTAAAATATTGTTTTTTTAATAACTGTGTTTTCGATAGAGCTGACGACAGTAGGCCTACTGTGGCAATGCTAGACCCCGGGCTGTCCTGTAGCGTGAGCGCCGTGTCGGGTGAAGGCGGGGACGGAATCGCAGCTCCCCCTTCCGGCTTAACTCCTGCCGCGAGCACATTCACAATGCCATGAACACGGGCACGCGCACCCACTACGCACTTAATGAAAACGATTTTACTGTTGCATATGACACCCAATAGGCGTCCCAATTATATTACTAAACGTTTCGTTTTGATGTATTGAAATGTATATATAGTGATTTTAAGAGGTGTTTGTCATTTTTACATTTATTTATGTTATTTATTTAGAATCCGTTGTTTCTATACTCTTTGTGGCTCATTTTGTTGTAGATCGTTTAATTTTGGACTTATTAATAGGCTATACACAGATATTTTATTTTATACATTTATATACATTTTTAAATACGACAGACTAGTAAATTAGTGCAAGAATTTCGGCAGCGATTAACGTATAACAATTCATATAACTGATTCAGCGTTGGTCATTTCAACGTGCTTGTGCCTTTAAGCAGAGCTTCATTCACCCCAGTCCGCCTTAAAGCGCCAAGCATGTGTCTGTGAGGGCCTCCCCCTGATCGCTCTGCAAAAGACTGACTGACTGAGCTCTTAAGGTGGACCGGGCGAGATATGCTGTACATCTGTTAATTGTGTAACTGTTTTGAGAACATAAAGAGTTAATTCCCACGGTCTGTCTCTTAACCCCAAAATGACCCGGTCTTGTAATTTGGATAAATGTAACATTATTTATGAGCTATTAATTATTTTACATAACATGACACCACTAACGGCAGTTGTATTGGCAGTACATATTTAAAATAGCATATTTTTCTTCTTTAAACACGATCAACTGTTTTAAGAATTGAACAATGCTTACTGTAGCCCTATATAAAAAACTGATAAAACATTTTAAACAAAACTATGTACAACAAAATAAAATGAGATTTTTACTGGGATCAACTTGACAAACATTCAAATTTATTTTTTGCAGTCGTGCCTTAATGCAGAGGTACAGGACATCAAACAGATGGCAGAAAGATTACAAAGCAACGTCAGGTGCATTTCATTCTAAGCATCAGCTTGGGGATGCAGTAGTTTTAGGGAAGGCAACAATCATTGATCACAGACACACCAGTGATAAACTAAGAATGAATCACATTTGAGAAACACTAATGAATTGCCATTTTCTATTTCTGACCTGAGAAACAGGTAATTGGTATTCTGTTAAATTCTATTACTGAGATGAAACTAATATTGACTATATTTTACTCATTGTTACGCTGCATGTCATGTCTGTTTTTGTAATAATCATACACATGTCCAAACGATTGTATATTAGTTTCCTAAAGGAATAGTTCATTATCTATTCACTCTTTTGTCTTTTTAAACCTGCGTGATTTTCTTTCTTTTGCAAAAAACAAAACGTTTAGAGAAAGGTTGGTAACAAAAAAATTGGTCCCCAATGACTTTTATTGTACAGACACAAAACCAATGAAAGGCAATGTGGACCAACGGATTTCTGTTACCAACTATTTTTTTAAATATCTTCTCTGTTTTCTTCAAAAGAAAGTCACACAGGTTTGAAATAAATAATGACATAATTCACTTAGAAAAACATGGTTTTTATAGTAGGTTTAATAATCTATATATATTCTGTTTTGCAGGTCATGACACCCTTTTTCTCAACAGCCTGTGGAAATTAAAAGAACATGTTGGCTTGGCTCCTCACTGTAGTGTATGTCCGGAAAACTATGAATTTAACCACAGTAAAATACGTATAATTAATGGTGATTAACCATACCTATCTTATACACTTGACCTGATGCAGCAGAATCAATAACAGCAATAAACTAAATGCACTCGTCCAGCGGGTGATCAGCATTAACTCTAAGAAATATTACCTTCCTGGCCTTGGAAAACAATACTCTTACTGTAGTGCAGTGCCACTTCAGAAATCGTAACGAAATCAAGCAGTTTTAGTGATGTTAAGATGTGATCAATAAACAGAAACAATTTGAGCGTGAATACAAATGCGGGTTTATTGACTACTTCCAGCCGGCGACTTAGCCTAAGACTGCTGCTGTTCAGTGGTCATGGTGCGGGGGCATGCCATAACTCCTAAGTGATGACTCACACTAGGATGCAGGTTGTGCAAGAAATTAGTTCTAAAGTTTAAGTCCTCCTCCATTACTGGCTCATTTCTGGCCCAAAAGTAGGTTTGTCTCAGTCTGTTATAATAGGCCTGTGGGGTTTCCAAAAGACAGGGTTTCATTACTTGGCTCAGCTGGTTGGCAACACGATGTAAGAACCCCGATCACAACCCCCAGATCATCGCCCCCTGCTGGTTACAAACGATCTTCATCTCCGGACTTTTAAAGGACTGCAATTCCCAACATGAACCGCACACTCACCCACCAGTTTGTTTATGCACCACACCTGTTGTTCATTTGATACACACTATTTAAGCCTGAGTTTTCCTCTGAGTTTTGTTGAGCGTTGTTGTCATCAGTTTCGTTTTGTACTGTACTGTGGATTATATGGAAGTAAAGACCTGGTATTATTATTATATCTGAAATATTGTTTTGGATTACCTACCTGTTACCTGCTTTTAATGTTGTATCCGAGATTCCTGGTTTGGAAATACTTACCTGTGGATTATTTACCTGGTGCTTGTTTTGAAATTTACCTGCAAAGTACTTTTGAAGGGATTGTAAATCCTGATGATCTGAACTGAATTATTAAAGTACCCGATTCCCGTTACCCCGGCTGGTGTCCTCATCTCTCCTCAGTCCCCGCTGTGACACACTAGGGTTATGACAGGGCCTGAGTTAATGACATAGCTGGAAATAAACAGGAAGGGGCAAATTAAGAGGTACAAAAGAAAAACCTTAACATTTTGCCAGCCAATTGAATTAGTTAAAAATCTAATTGAATTAACTATGTTCCTATATAGGGAGCAGTATAGGGAATAATGAATCAGGCAAAACTGCAATAATGAAACAACTGAAAACTAAAATTTAAAGCAAGAAACCTGAAAACTAATTATTAAACTGAAAATAAAAAAATCAAAATAAGCAAATGAATAAAATATACTGAGAAGTCAAAACAATAAACTGGGAATGAGGGAATTCAAAGACTGAAAGGACTGACTGAGAGTGCCCACAAGGAGGCGTGGTCGAGCGGAGGAGGCGGTAGGGGTGGAGTTAGGAAAGTTTTAGACACTTACAACACTGTAGTGTATCTCGAGAAACTATGAAGTTAACCCCAGTAAGATATGTATAATTAACAGTGATTAACTATACCTATATTTTACACTTCACCTGATGCAGCAGAATCAATAGTAGCGACAACTAAATACACTCATCCAGCGGGTGATTAGCAGACTCTTAAGAAATATCACCACTACAGTACCACTTCAGATTCGTAACGAAATCAAGCAGTTTCAAGGGACGTTAAGATGTGATCAATAAACACAGAAACAATTCTAGCGTGGCATACAAATTGGGGCTTATTGACTAAATAAAAGGGGAAACAAACCAACTAACTAAACAATGACGAACACTAAAATAAACACACGTGAACGTAAAAGCAGTAAAGAATGAAAGTAATAGACAAAGTAAGAGTGGCAGTATTACATCAGCATTTGACATCTGCATAAACCATCACAGACAATCTCCTTAAAAGGGGCAAAGCTTACGTGCAGCTATTTAGAAATAGATCAGATACTTGCAGTGGCTTTTAGATGTGCTGGGACAAATTCTGGTTTGCACTGATGGACGTCCTGTTGCTTTTAAAGCGAGCGGTGAGTCCGTTGGATTCTCCCTGAGAACCGGATTGGCTGACGAAGGATTGAATTTAGCCGAAGCAAACTGCTGGAAAAAGGTCGTCTCCAGGGAGGAGACAGGTCTCGAGAGATTGAAGGAACAGCAACGAGCGACGTTTCTACCGTGCACAGATGTTTTAACTCTAAGGGCGTCACATCCCTCCAGAGTGGGGGATCCAATGTAGTGAGCTGATTTTGAGCGGGAAACATGTTTCTTTGTCAGGCTCAATAGCTCATTTGCATTTATGGTCCCCTGTAAGTTTTGGCGCTGTAATATTGTTAGACGAAGATAAAATGAGTATGGTATAAAACACAATACTGTGCTATACGCCATCATTTAAAGAAGGAAAAGGGGAACATTTATATATGAAACATGATATGGTTATTAGTACATTGACCTATAGTTTGTACAAGAACACAATTATGAGCCTAGCTACGCCGAAACACCTATGCCTTTGAGATTATGGTTAGGGTAGCATACCATGGGAACACACATGCACGGTAGAGATACATTTATTTACACTTTAAGCCTTTCTTAGGTGGAGAGAGCGGATAAAGAGACATTCTTTGGTAGAATTTGAATCTCTCTCGTGACTTTACAACACACTGCCCTTTGGTGTTGGTGAGATATAACACCCTAACCTAGACTTCAACGTGATTACGTCTTACGTTTATCTCTTGTCTTAAACAAAGACTTCAACAATCACTTTAACTTGAACACTCCAGCGGCAATTGCTTGTTGAAAAGAATGTACATCAAAAATAGCAAAAATAATGAAATCCAAACTGGGCCTACGAGAAGATGATGTTACAGCATTTGACGTCAACTTGATATCAATTAAAATCAAATTGCCCGTGGGGGAGCGTCACCACTATATGCCCTGACACGTGGCAGGATCTCTTCGCTGCCAAAACATTGAGTTAAAACACACAGTAATACACAAACACAACAGGATTTCTTCGCAGTCGTACAATTAACTTGATCAAGATTTTTATAACAGTCCCTTTTAAACGGTCATAATCTACTGTTTTACTATACAAGAGACAATGAAGTACATATACAGTGAGAACAATATCCTTCCGCCTCGTCTACTCAAAAAGAAAATAAGAAATGATGACCATCATTAACAGTGACTGGGGCTTCCTGGAACGGAACTCAGAGGCTGTTTCAGTGCAGTAACTTCACCATTCATTCATACAAAAGAACAAATTTGGGTTTCACCAAATAAGCTGGACTGCGCGGGGGTGGAGTCACCAATCTCCATGGGGCATCGACTGACGAGAGAGCACGTCGGCTATCTGGTTCAGGTCACCCGGTATGTATGTGGCACGCAGAGACTTTGTCACCTGCTGACTCCACAAGAGGAGGCGCCTGCCAACCTGGCTGTTGATATACGCTACGGCAGCCACGCTGTCTGAGCGGACCAGGACATGCTGGCTCTGCTTGAGGGACCGTAGCCTCCTCAGTGCAAGCAGAACAGCTAGCAACTCTAGGCAGTTAATATGCCAGTGCAGGCAGGGCCCTGTCCAGCAACCCGATCCAGTGCCCGTTACACACCGCACCCCAACCCTGTAGATAGGGGTCGGTTGTCACAACGACCCGTCTCGAAACCTGTCTGAGAGGGACGCCGGTCCGTAAAAAGGTAATTGAAGACCATGGGGTTAGGATACGATGGATCAACCCGAAGGGGCTACTTCGGTTTTCGGCATGTCAAAATAAAGTATGTGCGTAACTGTCTGATAGGGACCTTTCCTAATTTGCTTTCGTTGTGTGAACTTGTGCTCTTTTGATTTCTGGGTCGTCCTCATTGAGTTCTCTCACTTTAAACTCTTCTTCCTTTTGCCACAAGAAACTAGGTCCCGTGAACCAGTTAGACTCTACAAGCTCCTTTGCTATGAGTCCACGAGAGGCATGGTCAGCCGGGTTATTTTCTGAGCCAACATATTGCCACTGACTTGGTTCTGTGCTCGATTTGATCTGCTGGATCCGATTGGCTACGAATACATAAAATAACTTTTCATCATTATTAATGCATACAAGGACGACCTTAGAGTCGGTCCAAAAGTATTCCTGTAGATTTTCAATCTCCATTTCTCTCCTTAGCAGGTCACTCAACCTTGTGGCCACAACTGCAGCTGAGAGCTCCAGCCTTGGGATTATTGTTACATTTGTCGGTGCAACCCTCACCTTCCCCATAACAAGAGCACACTGGACTTCTCCAGACTTTGAAACAACCCTAAGGTAAAAAGACCTGGTGCAACAAGAAATTGATGGAACATCCGCTCTACATCACACATGATGGCTACTTGTCCTTTGCGGAAGTGACACAAGACCCCTACAAGGGAATTTGTAAGGTCCTGCCCGGTGAGTAGATGCTCATTCAGTGAAGTATTCTGAAGCTGAGCCATCAAATATCATGCTAATCTTTCCTGGCATTTGGGGATGGTAAGCCCCATGGTGAGGGATATACCACGTGGTCTGATTGATTACCTCTGACTCTGGAACCTTTTCAGCATCACCTCTTGCTATGATGTTCTCCATAAAAGCCACATAATCCTTGTGATATTGATTGTTTTAAGACGTTTTTCCAGACATCTGAGTCTATGTTCTGCACACACTTTGTTGTTTGGCAGGCTTGGTCTCTCTTCCTTGAAAAGCAATGGCATTTCGTAATGTCCATTTGGGTTTTGCTTGATTCCTTCTATCAGCTTCACCAAGAACTTAATATCTTCTTGTGATATTAGAACTTCTTCACTGAACTTCTCAGTAAAATCTGCCTCAAAGACCTTGAGTATATCTGCTGGAGTGATCATTTCCTTGACTTGAGTTCTATAAACAAAATGGACCTCAGACTTGAGCTCAATAAAGGGCTTGGTAGCTGGCTGAACTTTCTTTATGATGATACGGTGGCTCACACAGATTTCATCCTCATGATCATAATCAACTTCAGTGCTGCTGTAGCCGATAATGCTCCAACCCACTTTTGTGCCTATGGCTGGTTTTCATTGCCCGGGATGACATCTCTGGGAAGTAAGGCTTCTGGACAGTTATAGCCGATGAACAATCCCACTTCACAATCGAGCTCAGGAGACATTTCATCTGCCAAATGTTCTAAGTGAAGCCAGGATTTTGCGGTTGTTCTTGTGGGTATATGGGATCTGTTTGCTGGTATGTAATCTCTGGTATAGGTTGTTGACATGGGCCTGGTTGCATGGTCTGCAGGGTTTAGCTTTGTTGGTAAATAGTGCCACTGGTTAGGGTGTGTAGATCTTCTAATCCGAGTTACTCGGTTGGAGACGTACATGTAAAACCGTCTTGTGGAGTTGTGAATATAACCAAGTACAATCTTACTGTCAGTGAAGAACTTTACGGCGCCTCATCTCTAATCAGCTCATTTAGTTCAACAGCCACCAAAGCTGCACATAGTTCAAGGCGTGGAATTGTGTGGGCAGGTCAAGGGGCCAATTTTGACTTCCCCAAGACAAATCCAACATGGAATTGACCCTTGGTGTCAGAAGCTCTTAAGTAGGCCACAGCTCCTATTGCTACTGTAGAAGCATCTGAAAACATGCACAGCTCTTTTCTCTGTGTTGAAGACAGCAAGACTGGAATGTAGCACTTTTGTATTTGAAGATCTTCAAGAGCCTTTAAAGATCCTTTCCATAGGTTCCACTCTGCTTCCTTTTCTGGGAGCAGGGGAGCATCCCACTCACTTTGTTCAGATGACAGTTCTCGGACTAGTGCTTTCCCTTGAATTGTTATGGGAGCTACAAAGCCCAAGGGTCGTACAAACTATTGACGGTCGACACAACACCTCTTTGTGTGAATGGCTTCCCTTCACTGGACACCAGGTAGGTAAAACTGTCTGTTCCTAAATTCCAGGAGAGCCCCAGGCGCCTCTGAAGAGTGAGGGGGTCCACTCCAAGGTCCAGATCCTTCAGATCTTTAGCACGATCCTGGATTCCATTACCTGGATGCTGTTTGATGCCACTTTGTGTAGTCGTAGGTTGGAATCTGCTAACATCTTCCTGGTACATGTAAGGAGATCAACTGCCTCTTCTGGTGTGGTGACTGAAGTGAGACCATCATCAACATAACTCGTACCAGAGGTAGAACATCGACAAAGCAATAGAACATCTGCTGTAAGGGCCACAGGTTCCTTCCGGAATCTCAACAGAACTCCTAACAGAGTATTGTTCAAGTCTGGTCCGCTGAGGAGCACATCAATGAGGGATGTTCCATCAGATTCAGCGCTTGAGTCGAACACAACCCGTATCTGGTCTGGCTTTTTTTGGGTGATACACTCCAAATGTAGGAAGGTACCAGTGTTCTTTTTCTTTATCTAAAGGTGGAGCGAGTTCAGCCTGGTCTTCGTCCAGCATCTTCTGCATGAACTTGATATAATGATCTTTCATTTCTAGCTTGCTTGCTCCCTGTTGCTCGGAAGGTGTCGTCTTGGAGAGCGGAATTGACTTTGACTTTGATGCTGTGCCATGTCACCATAGTTTTCTTTCAAATGGATACTGTACCGCTGCAGCTCGTTGGCACTGGAGAAGATGGAGACTAGCATCGCAGTCAGCCTCTTGCTTTAGCATGCTCGCTTCGATGTCTGCTCTCTGCTTTATCATGTCAGCTTCTTTTTCAGCATAGGCTGGTTGAGCAAGAGCAGCTTTTGCTTTAGCATGGGCTTTCGCAGCTGACAAGGCTGTAGATCGCTGAGAGTGTCTAGTGGATGACCTAGATGACTGTGATTTAACTTCCGATGCTCTTTGTTTCCGGATGTACAGCCTCTGCTCGCAGTTCTTCGCTAGCTTCATTTTGTTACCTAGCAGTCTCCTTTAATGTATATTCTTCCTGAGCGTAGACTCATGTTTGCTGACTATTGTTTTCTAGTGCTTAAGAACGCTGCGTTCTCGTCTTTTTACTGTACTGCCCTCGCAGCGCGTATTCTTGTGCGAAGCTAGACAGGCAGTTAACATTCAAAAGTCGTTCAATAAACACACAAGGCTTGACTTTTCAAGTGTTGTTTCCGGATTTTTCCCTTTTAATTTGGTTATTGTAAAACTGAAACATTACAGAAAGAACAATCATACACCATCCATCCATCCATTTTCTACCGCTTATCCGGGGCCGGGTCGCGGGGGCAGCAGTCTAAGCAGAGATGCCCAGACATCCCTCACCCTAGACACTTCCTCCAGCTCTTCCGGGGGGACACCGAGTCGTTCCCAGGCCAGCCGGGAGACATAGTCCCACCAGCGTGTCCTAGGTCTTCCCCGGGGTCTCCTCCCGGTCAGATGGGCCCGGAGCACCTTCCGGGGAAGGCGTCCAGTAGGCATCCGTAACAGATGCCCAAGCCACCTCAGCTGACCGCTCTCGATGTGGAGGAGCAGCGGCTCTACTCCGAGCTCCTCCCGGGTGACCGAGCTTCTCACCTTATCTCTAAGGGATCGCCCAGCCACCCTGCGGAGGAAGCTCATTTCAGCCGCCTGTATCCGGGATCTTGTCCTTTCGGTCATGACCCAAAGCTCATGACCATAGGTGAGAGTAGGGACGTAGATTGACCGGTAAATTGAGAGCTTCGCCTTGCGGCTCAGCTCTTTCTTCACCACGACGGACCGGTACATCGACCGCATTACTGCAGAAGCTGCACCGATCCGTCTGTCAATCTCCCGTTCCATCCTTCCCTCACTCGTGAACAAGACCCCGAGATACTTAAACTCCTCCACTTGAGGAAGGAACTCTCCACCAACCTGAAGTGGGCAAGCCACCCTTTTCCGACTGAGGACCATGGCCTCGGATTTGGAGGTACTGATTTTCATTCCAGCCGCTTCACACTCTGCTGTAAACCGTCCCAGTGCATGCTGAAGGTCCTGGTTTGAAGGGGCCAACACGACAACATCATCCGCAAATAGCAGAGACGAGATCGTGTCGTCCCCAAACCTGACACCCTCCGGCCCCTGGCTGCGCCTAGAAATTCTGTCCATAAAAATTACGAACAGAACCGGTGACAAAGGGCAGCCCTGCCGGAGTCCGACATGCACTGGGAACAAGTCCGACTTACTGCCGGCAATGCGAACCAAGCTCCTGCTTCGGCCGTACATGGACCTGACAGCCCTTAGCAAAGGACCACAGACCCCATACTCCCGAAGCACTCTCCACAGGATTCCACGAGGGACACAGTCGAATGCCTTCTCCAAATCCACAAAACACATATGGATTGGTTGAGCAAACTCCCATGAACCCTCCAGCACCCTATAGAGGGTGTAGAGCTGGTCCAGCGTTCCACGGCCTGGACGAAAACCACACTGTTCCTCCTGAATCCGAGGTTCTACTATCGGCCGTATTCTCCTCTCCAGTACCCTGGCATAGACTTTCCCGGGAAGGCTGAGAAGTGTGATCCCCCTGTAGTTGGAACACACCCTCCGGTCCCCCTTCTTAAAAAGAGGGACCACCACCCCGGTCTGCCATCCCAGAGGCACTGTCCCCGACCGCCACAATCATCCACAATTTTCTAAATTCAAATGTTCATGGAAGCTTAAAGCAGCACAGTACGGGGTAGAAAATAGAGCTTACTATAACAGCTACACAGCAAAAAGTTAATCACTAAACGGAGCGAGCTACAGTTGAATGATAACTAGCGGAGCACTTAAGAACTAATCGAAACAAATGAAACGTTTTTAATGTTTTACCTAATTAAACTCACTTTTTAACTTAAAACTTTTAATAACTTTATTATTAATTACATTAAACGCAGCACACCCTCCATTATGCTCGTTTGCTAGGAGTAGGTACCATTTTTGCCCCATCACAACCCTCTTGGGACCAAAATGAGGGAGCATTTGAAAGTACCACACATCACCCTGCCCAACTAACAGAGTCTAAAGGTGGACTTTAGATTCTTGCTCAAGCCCCAGCCCCGCACATCATTTTGGGACTGTTGTTCAACAGGCTCATGTGTCTATGGTGGAACCCCTGGCATTATTGACTCCAGAGACCATTAGAAAAGTGTGGGAGAGAGATAAACCTATTCCAAAAATCATTGGCGAAGACAACTGGGCTAGCAAAATTGGGCTAGTGGGGAGTTAATTATTAATAAATAATTTTTTTGAGAACTAAGATTCATATTCTGGACTGTGTATGAATTGAAAATGACACGACATGATATACAATTAAATCTATTTAATGTATGTATTGTGAAGCAACATTGTTTTGAAAAAATGGAAAACAAAACAAAATATCCAATATAACCGCATTGGAAATCATTAAAACGAGAATAAAAAAGAACGTCTCAACATTTTCTAGATATTTGCATCCTTTGTGTTAACTCGCTACGTAATGAGACACAGGTGAAAAAAATAAGTGAAGTGGTGATTGATTAAACAGATGACAGATTTGATTGGTCAGCCATGTAAATTAGCAAGTGATTGAGTACAAAAGTTGAGTACAAATAGTACACTCTGACTCAAAGAGATTGTCAACTTTTGCAGTTAGAGGTTTTAAACTCAAACGAGCTGGTCTAGTGGCACACAGAAGTGGAGAAGAATAGAGTATTGCCCTTGCGATGCTGGGGCTTAGGGATCTTTTACTTTTTGGCTTGACTGTGGCGACAGCAAGCTGTTTAAGAATTGGTCATGCTGCTTTTTCAGGAATGGGTTTTTCTAATGATGCCATTGCCAACAGAACATTTAACTTTGGCAAGCTTATTATTGGCAGTGGCGCATCCAATGATTCTGTTGAGAGACCAGGAGAACAATCAAATGGATACTGGTCTGGTGAACATGGTATGTAAAATGTGTAAATTGCAGGTTTATTTAAATGGGCAACTTGTTGACTTGTCTTGAACTAAATTAAGCACAATTCCAACTTGCTGAGGCAAAGCTGAAACGCTTGGGTCCTTCTGTGCACTGTGGTGATGATGCTATGACCCTGCATGTTCCTGGACCAAGAATGCCCCACTTCCTGGTTGATAGAGGTAAGCCTATACAACATTTTGGTTTCCTTTCCATATTTTAGGTCGGTTATGGTATGGGTTCTTTTAAATAGGAGTGGGGTCTCCAGTGCCTATGTCCGAAATCTCAGCCAGTTGTGGTATCTCTGTAAAGAGGGTTCGTCGGGATGTTTCGTTTTCTGTTCCTTTCCATGGCTGTCCTGTCCGGCAACAGGTCAGTGCATAAGCCTTCAGTATGCTTGCAATGCTAGAAATTACTTCTACGGTTTTGTACAAATGGGTCTTAATCTTTTCTCTCTGACAGAGAGGAAGTTATATTCTTTCTCTGATTTTAATGGGGGCACCAGTGCAGGTGTCCTGCCCTGCGAGATCTCACCTTCCTACAGTTTCTTGCTTCCCAACGGCAATGGTTTTCTCACTTGGACTCAGGGCTGATGCTGTTACGCTCAAAGGTAGTATTTGTTATAAATTGAGTGAATTTAACCTTGACTGGTTCTTGAGGATCTCTTCTCCCCCCCCCCCAGTTGATGGATCATGGCAGCCTCTGCTGTTAGAGTACTCTAAATGTGGCTTCACATTGGATACTGTTCATAGCGCTCTGGTGGTTACAGCGCCATTTACTGGAAGCTGTTGGGTAATAAAGGTAAGATGTTACAGTCCTATAAAATAAGCAATTTTCTTTGCACTTAACGAGCAGGAGCATTGCTAAATCAGTTTCATATTACGAATGTCTTTCTCAGGAAACTGAAAGGCATCTCCCTTTAAAATACCTTGACCGTGAAGTGATTCTTTCCTGCCCATTGAAACTGCCAATAGCGGCCCCCACCAGGCCGCACGGTCCCACCCGACCCGGACCCACCAGGCCCACCCGGCCCGGTCCCACCCGGCCCGGTCCCACCCGGCCCGGTCCCACCCGACCCGGACCCACCAGGCCCACCCGACCCAGGCCCACCCGACCCGGACCCACCAGGCCGCACGGTCCCACCAGGCCCACCCTAACCACCAGGCCCACCAGGCCACACGGTCCCACCCGACCCGGACCCACCCGACCCGGACCCACCAGGCCCACCCGACCCGGACCCACCAGGCCGCACGTTACCACCCGGCCCGGACCCACCAGGCCCACCCGGCCCGGTCCCACCCTGCCCGGTCCCACCCGGCCCGGACCCACCAGGCCCACCAGGCCCACCCGACCCGGACCCACCAGGCCCACCCGACCCGGACCCACCAGGGCCACCCGACCCGGACCCACCAGGCCCACCCGACCCGGACCCACCAGGCCCACCAGGCCGCACGGTCCCACCCGACCCGGACCCACCAGGCCGCACGGTCCCACCCGACCCGGACCCACCAGGCCGCACGGTCCCACCCGGCCCGGACCCACCAGGCCCACCCGGCCCGGACCCACCAGGCCCACCCGGCCCGGACCCACCAGGCCCACCCGGCCCGGACCCACCAGGCCCACCCGGCCCGGACCCACCAGGCCCACCCGGCCCGGTCCCACCCGGCCCGGTCCCACCCGGCCCACCAGGCCCGGACCCACCAGGCCCACCCGACCCGGACCCACCAGGCCCACCCGACCCGGACCCACCAGGCCCACCCGACCCGGACCCACCAGGCCCACCCGACCCGGACCCACCAGGCCCACCCGACCCGGACCCACCAGGCCCACCAGGCCGCACGGTCCCACCCGACCCGGACCCACCAGGCCCACCCGACCCGGACCCACCAGGCCCACCCGACCCGGACCCACCAGGCCCACCCGACCCGGACCCACCAGGCCCACCCGACCCGGACCCACCAGGCCCACCCGACCCGGACCCACCAGGCCCACCAGGCCGCACGGTCCCACCCGACCCGGACCCACCAGGCCCACCCGACCCGGACCCACCAGGCCCACCCGACCCGGACCCACCAGGCCCACCCGACCCGGACCCACCAGGCCCACCCGACCCGGACCCACCAGGCCGCACGGTCCCACCAGGCCCACCCTAACCACCAGGCCCACCAGGCCACACGGTCCCACCCGACCCGGACCCACCAGGCCCACCCGACCCGGACCCACCAGGCCGCACGGTCCCACCCGACCCGGACCCACCAGGCCACACGGTCCCACCCGACCCGGACCCACCAGGCCCACCCGACCCGGACCCACCAGGCCGCACGGTCCCACCCGACCCGGACCCACCAGGCCGCACGGTCCCACCCGACCCGGACCCACCAGGCCGCACGGTCCCACCCGACCCGGACCCACCAGGCCGCACGGTCCCACCCGACCCGGACCCACCAGGCCCACCCGGCCCGGACCCACCAGGCCCACCCGGCCCGGTCCCACCCGGCCCGGTCCCACCCGGCCCACCAGGCCCGGACCCACCAGGCCCACCCGACCCGGACCCACCAGGCCCACCCGACCCGGACCCACCAGGCCCACCCGACCCGGACCCACCAGGCCCACCCGACCCGGACCCACCAGGCCCACCAGGCCGCACGGTCCCACCCGACCCGGACCCACCAGGCCCACCCGACCCGGACCCACCAGGCCCACCCGACCCGGACCCACCAGGCCCACCCGACCCGGACCCACCAGGCCCACCCGACCCGGACCCACCAGGCCGCACGGTCCCACCAGGCCCACCCTAACCACCAGGCCCACCAGGCCACACGGTCCCACCCGACCCGGACCCACCAGGCCCACCCGACCCGGACCCACCAGGCCGCACGGTCCCACCCGACCCGGACCCACCAGGCCACACGGTCCCACCCGACCCGGACCCACCAGGCCCACCCGACCCGGACCCACCAGGCCGCACGGTCCCACCCGACCCGGACCCACCAGGCCGCACGGTCCCACCCGACCCGGACCCACCAGGCCGCACGGTCCCACCCGACCCGGACCCACCAGGCCGCACGGTCCCACCCGACCCGGACCCACCAGGCCCACCCGGCCCGGACCCACCAGGCCCACCCGGCCCGGACCCACCAGGCCCACCCGGCCCGGACCCACCAGGCCCACCCGGCCCGGACCCACCAGGCCCACCCGGCCCGCACCCACCAGGCCCACCCGGCCCGGACCCACCAGGCCCACCCGGCCCGGACCCACCAGGCCCGGTCCCACCCGGCCCACCAGGCCCGGACCCACCAGGCCCACCCGACCCGGACCCACCAGGCCCACCCGACCCGGACCCACCGGTCCCACCCGACCCGGACCCACCAGGCCCACCAGGCCGCACGGTCCCACCCGACCCGGACCCACCAGGCCCACCCGACCCGGACCCACCAGGCCGCACGGTCCCACCCGACCCGGACCCACCAGGCCCACCCGACCCGGACCCACCAGGCCCACCCGACCCGGACCCACCAGGCCCACCCGACCCGGACCCACCAGGCCCACCCGACCCGGACCCACCAGGCCGCACGGTCCCACCAGGCCCACCCGGCCCGGACCCACCAGGCCCACCCGGCCCGGTCCCACCCGGCCCGGTCCCACCCGGCCCACCAGGCCCGGACCCACCAGGCCCACCCGACCCGGACCCACCAGGCCCACCCGACCCGGACCCACCAGGCCCACCCGACCCGGACCCACCAGGCCCACCAGGCCCACCCGACCCGGACCCACCAGGCCCACCCGACCCGGACCCACCAGGCCCACCCGACCCGGACCCACCAGGCCCACCCGACCCGGACCCACCAGGCCCACCCGACCCGGACCCACCAGGCCGCACGGTCCCACCAGGCCCACCCTAACCACCAGGCCCACCAGGCCACACGGTCCCACCCGGCCCGGACCCACCAGGCCCACCCGGCCCGGTCCCACCCGGCCCGGACCCACCAGGCCCACCCGGCCCGGTCCCACCCGACCCGGACCCACCAGGCCGCACGGTCCCACCCGGCCCGGACCCACCAGGCCCACCCGGCCCGGACCCACCAGGCCCACCCGGCCCGGACCCACCAGGCCCACCCGGCCCGGTCCCACCCGGCCCGGACCCACCAGGCCCACCCGGCCCGGTCCCACCCGACCCGGACCCACCAGGCCCACCCGACCCGGACCCACCAGGCCCACCCGACCCGGACCCACCAGGCCACACGGTCCCACCCGACCCGGACCCACCAGGCCCACCAGGCCCACCCGACCCGGACCCACCAGGCCCACCCGACCCGGACCCACCAGGCCCACCCGACCCGGGCCCACCCGACCCGGACCCACCAGGCCGCACGGTCCCACCCGGCCCGGACCCACCCGGCCCGGACCCACCAGGCCCACCCGGCCCGGACCCACCAGGCCCACCCGACCCGGACCCACCAGGCCCACCCGACCCGGACCCACCAGGCCCAACCGACCCGGACCCACCCGACCCGGACCCACCCGACCCGGACCCACCCGACCCGGACCCACCCGGCCGCACGGTCCCACCAGGCCCACCCTAACCACCAGGCCCACCAGGCCACACGGTCCCACCCGACCCGGACCCACCAGGCCCACCCGACCCGGGCCAACCCGACCCGGACCCACCAGGCCGCACGGTCCCACCAGGCCCACCCGGCCCGGACCCACCCAATGTCTATTGTCATGTTCTATCTTAGGTTCTTGAACAAACCTAATAAAGCTTGACTGACTAGTTGTGTCTCAGTGATTGTGTAAGGTTTGAGTCGAGGCAGGTTGTTGGTCTGAAGTCTCTTTAAATGTGTCTTTAGGCCCAAGTAAAAACGTCCTGAATTGCACCACAGAGCTGCTACAAACCTACAACACTCGCATGTGACTCCTTCGTTTTCCCAGAATGTGTGTCAACTTAATTCTGCCTGCCAGAAACGCAAACCAACAACAGCTTCTTACCTAGAACTTTTATGGTTTTGACCACACCATCTTCATTCATAACTACTGGTTGCGCCCGCTACATACTTTACAACTTTGGCTTGGATTTGGCAGTAATGACTGTTACAACACTCCTCTCTGGACTAGTGGTGTAGAATGGCAAGAACACGGGTGCTTTCATTTGCTATAGATTACTTCACCCATAAAAGAAGATTCTGTTAGCATTTACTCACCATCGAGTTTACTCACAAATCTGTAATACAATGGTGATTAAAAGTGCCCCAGAACCGTTTGTTGTCCTACATTCTTCAAAATGTAATCTCTTGATCAGAAGAAAAATATAAAGACATTTTTCCTACTATGGGAGTCAATGTAGGTTAAAATCTGTTTGGTTATAAGTGTAGCCCTTTAAGAAGTTTTCAATGTTGAAGTTTGGTTTAGGTGCACTTGGGAAAAACGTGTTTCTGCCATGTTTTATTTTCCTTGGTTGATTGGGTGAATAAGGTCAAGACCCGCCTGTGTAAGACAAAAAATGGAATTATATATCATAATGGAATTATGCTTAGGGCACCAAAATGGCTAGCAGCGGCCCTGTGTGAGTGGGCCCACTTTAATTGTATTATTTACACAGGTAACAAGTGTTCATGCATTGAGGACTTATGACTTTGTTCTTTACATTTCTTAGCACAAGGGTGTACCTCTCATTGTGTGTTTTATCCGCATGTTTGGGTGCGTGTGTAAACTACCGGCTAAGTGAAAAAAACGTATATATATATATATACTCATCTTCCTTTTATTTGATTTCTATTCTATAAATAAACCTCTTTACTTTAAGTCTATTTTATTTAGTATCCAATTAAACAGAGAATGGGATTTAATTTGTCGAGAGGCAATAACAGCAAGAATCCGGTGCTCCACCATATAGAGTTTAGGGCAGGCAAGCCTAGGAGGGTAGGGGGCGCTACATAAAATGGGGGATTGTCCGGGATGTATCCCCTTCCTGTTTATCTTAATAGAAGAGACTAAGCAAACCTGTAAAGTAAGTGGATAAAAAACCTACCGTTTACGACACTTAACTGTTTCCTGTAGAAAGATGGCTTTCGGCATGTAATCCTTTCCCACAGAATGAACTTGCTGACTGGTGTAGAGGGGCCAGAATCGACCCAGCGCATGCTTTGTTGCTGACAGGAGTACCAGAACTTACCGGGGTTACACACATCAAAGAAGTTGCCGAAAGGGTTAAAGTCTTGGAAGGGTGCGCGTTCGAGATACTAAAAAGGGAGCCCCACCTACCTCATTGCTGGTGTTGTGTGAATCTAAAGTGGCTATAGATCCAACCCGCTGCCATACCGAACTGAGACCAAACCCTGATGATGAGGAGGAGGTCTGAATGGTGATTGCTGCCACTGACCGAGCATCTGCTACTGCGACACCTGCCGGATTCGAAGACAAGCTCTCCAAGTTGCTAAGGGATGAAGGAAAGTCTACAATGGATCTACAGGCTCTGTTCCCTCCACTTAGTTCCCCTGAGTCAATCATCCGTGCAGTCGGAGAAATACTAGAAAAAACTGCCAGACCACCAAGTGAAAGTACATTCGGATCATTCAAGTCTAGGGAGGACTTGTATTTTGCATTTAGGCTGCTTCGACAGTGTCCTGGCGAGTCATTATCTGATTTTTTGAGAAGGATGGAGAAATCTCTCACTGAAGTCGTGCAAAGAGGTGGGATGAGTCTAGCAAATGTTCACAAAGCGAGAGTGGAACCACTGCCTTCTTCTGCTGTTCGGCCTTTGCTAGCCGAAAGCTGAGTGCTTCCGAGCAACACTATCCCATACACCAGCTGGAATTTCTGGCTCTAAAGTGGTCTGTCGTGGACAAGTTTCATGATTACTTGTACGGTGCTCAGTTTGTGGTGTGAGGACCGACAACAATCCTCTTACTTATGTATTGTCGAGTGCCAAGCTGAACGCGACGGGTGATTGGCCGCTTTGGCCACATACAGTTTCAGCCTGCAGTATAAGCCTGGAAAACATAACATTGATGCTGATTTCCTATCTCTTGACCCTACCAACATCAATGTATCTTTTTCTTGGAGTGAAATCCCACAAGCTGGAGTCAAAGCCATCTGTCAGTTGGCCAGTCTTCCTGGCAGTTCTGAATCAACCCGACTTGGGGTCAGTTGTGGCCTAATGGTTAGAGCGTTGGGCTTGTTATCAGAAGGTTGCCGGTTCTAATCTCAGTGCCAGCAGGTCATGACTGAAGGGCCCTTGAGCAAGGCACCTTACCCCTGATTGCTCTGCAGTAATGTGCCACTGTATAAAAAACTACTTGTAAGTCGCTTTGGATAAAAGCGTCTGCCAAATGAATAAATGTAAATGTAAATGGTAGACCAGCTAGGTGTTTCCCCAAATAGCATCCCCTCTGCCTACTCCTGCCCTACATGGGTGGAAGTGGGTAGTATGGCACAGTTGACCAATGCAGACCTGAAGATGAAGCAGACCCCGTTATTAGAGCAGTGAAACAAGTCATTGAACTTGGCCAAGGACATAAACCTGTAAAGAGTTCCGACCCTGTGCTGACTCTCCTAAAACGTCAGTGTTCAAAACTGGTGGTCCGTAACAACTTGCTGCACTGGGTCACTAAAACCCAAGATGGAAAAGAGAAAGTCCAATTAGTTCTGCCTGAGAAGCATCGATCAACCGTTTTGCATTCTTTACATGATGATTCTGGCCATCTGGGAGTGGAACGGACAACTGAACTTATCAGAGACCGGTTTTACTGGCCACGTATGGTTAGTGACATTGAGCAATACATTAAAGATTGTGGGCCTTGCATTACCCGAAAGACCATCCCTCAGATGTGCGCTCCGTTGAACCACATTACCAACAGTGGTCCTTTGGACCTGGTATGCATTGACTTCTTGTCACTGGAACCGGATTCTAAGGGCATTGCCAATGTGCTAGTAATAACAGACCACTTCATGAGACTTCGCTATGCTCAGGCCTTCCCTACCAAAGACCAGCGAGCGGTGACTGTTGCTAAAGTTTTGGTAGAGAAGTTCTTCGTCCACTATGGGTTGCCTTCCCGCATTCTTTGAAGAGACTTTGAAAGCCGGCTGATACGAGAGCTTCTAGGGATGCTGGGAATCCGTAATTCACGAACAACACCCTACCACCCCCAGGGTGACCCACAGCCAGAACGCTTTAACCGGACTCTTCTCTCCATGCTTGGTACTCTGGATCTTGCCCAAAAGAGTAAGTGGAGTCAACACGTCAGTCAACTGGTACATGCCTATAATTGTACAAGGAACGACGCGACCGGTTACTCCCCCTATTACCTCCTTTTCGGAAGAGAAGCCCGTCTACCAGTTGATGTGTGTTTTGGCATATCTCCTGAGGGAACGAAAGGAGTAAATCATCAGCAATATGTTGAGAGAATGAAAACGGAACTGCAACAGGCCTACCAACTAGCGTCAGAGACTGCTTTAAAGGTCCATCAAAGAAACAAACGGCTCTACGACCGAAAAAGTGAAAAACCAAATGTTACTGGTGGAAGACCGTGTGCTCATCAGAAACCTTGCCTTCACAGGAAAGCACATATTGCAAGATGAAATGGATGAAATGGAATTCCTTACCTTTCATTGTCACTGAGAAGTTGAAGGGCTAAGCGGTTTACCGCTTGCGGCCTGAGAGTGGAATGGGAGGAATACGGACGATGGCCACGATTAAGCCTTTGACTTTGGTCCATCAAAGAATGGTGGTTCACATTGAAAAGACCTCCCAGAAGAAAGTCTGCAACACTGCATGGTGTCACCCCATAGCGCTGTGCCCCCAGTGTGTGCAGCGGTACCCCTGCCCTACCATCAAAACTGTAATTCAAACTTCGTAACTTAAGTCTCATGAGGGCATGATCCTTTTAGAAGGGGGAAGATGTAGCCCCCATAAGGGAAGCTGTAGCTCCCTCTAGTAGTCAACACGAAGCACGAGGTCTTGATTAAAAAACGGGGTTTTATTTCTACAGCATATCATGTCCACCCGTGAGAACTGGGTCAAAAAAGAGCAAAAATAAAAAGATACTATAAATAAAATGCATGTATGTCTTGAATTCAGATTATGCCACCATAGTTACACATTTCATTAACACAAGCTATGCACATGAAATATATCACAGAAACCGGATACAAAAGAAACACACCTCGTAGGCTGCTTTCTACTTAAGAGGGGCTAAACTTAAAGTCTTCCTTCTTCTTAGATGACATATGTCCAGATATGTTTATACTCTTAATATTTACTTTACGTGAGGAGCTCTTACCATGCTATGTTTTTAGCGCTTCACTTCAGGGATTGTGTTGCTTCTAATTACGAGCAGAGAATTTATAAAAAAGAAAAACAGTAACAAATTTAACTAAAATATGTGAGGCAGTTACAGAAGCGTTTGGTCTGTTTAATTTGTTTTATAAATTTTACCAATTAATGTTCTAGTGCGGTATTTCTACAGGTAATATAACACTGTTTTTGTGGTTCGCGGGTATATGCCAAAAGTATATATTTATACGCGTGTCCCCTTTAAGAAGTTTTCAATGTAGGAGTTTGGTTTAGGTGCACTTGGGAAAAACGTGTGTTTCTGACATCATGTTTTATTTTGTTTTATTTTGGTAACAGTCCCTAGGGGATATATGCTTTATTTTTCGGCTGATTGGTTATTTCCAGCTGTACAGCTCACTATTTGAGTTTAAGTTGTGTTGTATTTTTCTGGGGATTATTCATACCTGATATATATACATATATATATACCCATCTTCCTTTTATTTGATTTCTATTTTATAAATAAACCGCTTTACTTTAAATTCGTCTAGTTCATTTAGTATCCAATTAAACAGAGAAGGGGATTTAATTAATTTGACGAGAGGCAATAACAGCAAGAATCCGGTGCTCCACCCTATAGCGTTTAGGTCAGGCAAGCCTAGGAGGGTAGGGGCGCTACATAAGCATTCTTCCAAATATCTTTCTGAACTCGACGGTGATTAAATTATTACAGAATAAAACAATTTTTTTGAATTATACATTTGAGTTCGACCATTGGCCCCCTAACATTTTAACGTACCATTTTTTCCCCATCACAACCCTCTTGGGATCAAAATGAGGGAGCATTTGAAAGGATCATCACATCACCCTGCCCAACTAACAGTCTACAGATGGATTTTAGATTCCAGCCCCGCATATTATTTTGGGACTGTCGTTTAACAGGCTCATGTGTCTATGGTGGAACCCCTGGCATCATTGACTCCAGAAACCATTAGAAAAGTGTGGGAGAGAGATAAACCTATTCCGAAAGTCATTAGTGATCACGACTGGGCTAGTGGGGAGTTCACATTATTTTTTAGAGAACTAAGATTCATATTCTGGAATGTATGAATTGAAAATGACATGACCTGATATATAATACGATTAAATCTATTTAATGTATGTATTGTGAAGCAACATTGTTTTGACAAACTGGAAAACAAAACAAAAAATCCAATATTACCGCATTGGAAATCATTAAAACGAGAATAAAAAAGAACGTCTATCAATACAGGCTTAACATTTTCTTGATATTTGCATACCTTGCGTTAACTCGCTACATAATGAGACACAGGTGAAAACAATAAGCGAAGTGGTGATTGATTAAACAGGTGACAGATTTGATTGGTCCGCCATGTAAATTAGCAAGTGATTGAGTACAAAAGCTGAGTACAAAAAGTACACTCTGACTCAAAGAGATTGTCAACTTTTGCAGTTAGAGGTTTTAAACTCAAATGAGCTGGTCTAGTGGCAGGCAGAAGTGGAGAAGAATAGAGTATTGCCCTTGCGATGCTGGGGCTTAGGGATCTTTTACTTTTTGGCTTGACTGTGGCGACAGCAAGCTGTTTAAGGATTGGTCATGCTGCTTTTTCAGGAATGGGTTTTTCTCATAACACCAATGCCAACAGAACACTTAACTTTGGCAAGCTTATTATCGGCAGTTTCGTATCCAATGATTCTGTAGAGAGACCAGGAGAACAATCAAATGGATCCTGGTCTGGTGAACATGGTATGTAAAATGTGTAAATCAGAGGTTTATTATAATGGGCAACTTGTTAACTTGTCTTGAACTAAATTAAGCACAATTCCAACTTGCTGAGGCAAAGCTGAAACGCTTGGGTCCTTCTGTGCACTGTGGTAATGATGCAATGACCCTGCGTGTTCCTGGACCAAGAATGCCCCACTTCCTGGTTGATAGAGGTAAGCCTATACAACATTTTGGTTTCCTTTCCATATTTTAGGTCTGTTATGGTATGGGTTCTTTTAAATAGGAGTGGGGTCTCCAGTGCCTATGTCCGAAATCTCAGCCAGCTGTGGTATCTCTGTGAAAAGGGTTCGTCGGGATCTTTCGTTTTCTGTTCCTTTCCACGGCTGTCCTGTCCGACAACAGGTCAGTGCATAAGCCTCCAGTGTGCTTGCAGTGCTAGAAATTACTTTTCAACGGTCTTTTACAAATGGTCTTAATCTTTTCTCTGACAGAGTGGAAGTTATATTCTTTCTCTGGTTCTAATGGGGGCACCAGTGCAGGCGTCATGCCCTGCGCGATCTCCCCTTCCTACAGTTTCTTGCTTCCCAACTGCATTGGTTTTCTCACTTGAACTCAGGGCAGATGCTGTTAAACTCAAAGGTAGTTTTTGTTATAAATTGAGTGAATTTTACCTTGACTGGTACTTGAGGATCTCTTCCCCCCCCCCAGTTGATGGATCATGGCAGCCTCTGCTGTTAGAGTACTCTAAATGTGGGTTCACATTGGATACTGTTCATGGTGCTCTAGTGGTTACAGCACCATTTTCTGAAAGTTGTTGGGTAATAAAGGTAAGATGTGACAGTCCTGTAAAATGTGCCATTTTCGTTGATTAAAAAAACGTTTTTAAGTGCAGTTTAACATTATGAAAGCCTATATTAATGAGATTGTCTTTCTCAGGAAACTGGAAGGCATCTCCTTTTAAATTACCTTGACCGTGAAGTGATTCTTTCCTGCCCGTTGACATTGCCAACAGCGGCCCCCACTGTACCTTCTGCTGATCCTCAAGTACCCCTAACTATTGGACCCACCAGACCCGGTCCCACCAGGCCGCACGGTCCCACCCGACCTGGACTCACCAGGCCCACCCGGCCCGGTCCCACCCGACCTGGACCCACCCGAACCGGACCCACCGGGCCCACCCGGCCCGGACCCACCAGGCCGACCCGGCCCGGACCCACCCGACCCGGACCCACCAGGCCGCACGGTCCCACCCGACCCGGACCCACCAGGCCAACCCGACCCGGACCCACCAGGCCAACCCGACCCGGACCCACCATGCCACACGGTCCCACCCGACCCGGACCCACCAGTCCCACCCGACCCGGACCCACCAGGCCCACCCGGCCCGGTCCCACCCGACCCGGACCCACCAGGCCCACCCGACCCGGACCCACCAGGCCAACCCGACCCGGACCCACCAGGCCGCACGGTCCCACCCGACCCAGGCCCACCCGGCCCGGTCCCACCAGGCCCACCCGGCCCGGACCCACCAGGCCGCACGGTCCCACCCGACCCGGTCCCACCAGGCCCGGACCCACCAGGCCCACCCGACCCGGACCAACCAGGCCCACCCGACCCGGACCAACCAGTCCCACCCGACCCGGACCAACCAGTCCCACCCGACCCGGACCAACCAGTCCCACCCGACCCGGACCCACCCGGCCCGGTCCCACCAGGCCCACCCGGCCCGGACCCACCAGGCCGCACGGTCCCACCCGACCCGGAGCCACCAGGCCCACCCGACCCGGACCCACCAGGCCGCACGTTCCCACCCGACCCGGACCCACCAGGCCCACCCGACCCGGACCGACCAGGCCCACCCGACCCAAACCCACCAGGCCGCACGGTCCCACCCGACCCGGACCCACCAGGCCAACCCGACCCGGACCCACCAGGCCGCACGGTCCCACCAGGCCCGGACCCACCAGGCCCACCGGACCCACCAGGCCCACCCGACCCGGACCCACCAGGCCGCACGGTCCCACCCGACCCAAACCCACCAGGCCAACCCGACCCGGACCCACCAGGCCGCACGGTCCCACCCGACCCGGTCCCACCAGGCCCGGACCCACCAGGCCCACCCGGCCCGGACCCACCAGGCCAACCCGACCCGGACCCACCAGGCCACACGGTCCCACCCGACCCGGACCCACCAGGCCAACTAGACCCGGTCCCACCAGGCCCACCAGGCCCGGAACCACCAGGCCCACCCGGCCCGGACCCACCAGGCCAACCCGACCCGGACCCACCAGGCCACACGGTCCCACCCGACCCGGACCCACCAGGCCAACTAGACCCGGACCCACCAGGCCCACCCGACCCGGACCCACCAGGCCGCACGGTCCCACCCGACCCGGACCCACCAGGCCGCACGGTCCCACCCGACCCAGACCCACCAGGCCAACCCGACCCGGACCCACCAGGCCGCACGGTCCCACCCGACCCGGACCCACCAGGCCCACCCGACCCGGACCCACCAGGCCGCACGGTCCCACCCGACCCGGACCCACCAGGCCCACCCGACCCGGACCCACCAGGCCCACCCGACCCGGACCCACCAGACCCACCAGGCCCACCCGACCCGGACCCACCAGGCCCACCCGACCCGGACCCACCAGGCCCACCCGACCCGGACCCACCAGGCCCACCCGACCCGGACCCACCAGGCCCACCCGACCCGGACCAACCAGGCCCACCCGACCCGGACCCACCAGGCCACACGGTCCCACCCGACCCGGACCCACCAGGCCAACTAGACCCAGGCCCACCAGGCCCACCCGGCCCGTTCCCACCTGGCCCGGACCCACCAGGCCCACCCGGCCCGGACCCACCAGGCCCACCCGACCCGGACCCACCAGGCCCACCCGACCCGGACCCACCAGGCCGCACGGTCCCACCCGACCCGGACCCACCAGGCCCACCCGACCCGGACCCACCAGGCCCACCCGACCCGGACCCACCAGACCCACCAGGCCCACCCGACCCGGACCCACCAGGCCCACCCGGCCCGGACCCACCAGGCCCACCCGGCCCGGACCCACCAGGCCGCACGGTCCCACCCGACCCGGACCCACCAGGCCGCACGGTCCCACCCGACCCGGACCCACCAGGCCGACCAGACCCGGACCCACCAGGCCCACCCGGCCCGGTCCCACCCGACCCGGACCCACCAGGCCCACCCGGCCCGGTCCCACCCGACCCGGACCCACCAGGCCCACTCGGCCCGGACCCACCAGGCCTCACGGTCCCACCCGACCCGGACCCACCAGGCCAACTAGACCCGGACCCACCAGGCCCACCCGGCACGGTCCCATCAGGCCCACCCGGCCCGGTCCCACCCGACCCGGACCCACCAGGCCCACCCGGCCCGGTCCCACCAGGCCCACCCGGCCCGGACCCACCAGGCCTCACGGTCCCACCCGACCCGGACCCACCAGGCCAACTAGACCCGGACCCACCAGGCCCACCCGGCCCGGTCCCACCAGGCCGCACGGTCCCACCCGACCTGGTCCCACCAGGCCCGGACCCACCGGGCCCACCCGGCCCGGACCCACCAGGCCAACCCGACCCGGACCCACCAGGCCACACGGTCCCACCCGACCCGGACCCACCAGGCCCACCCGACCCGGACCCACCAGGCCGCACGGTCCCACCCGACCCGGACCCACCAGGCCGCACGGTCCCACCCGACCCAGACCCACCAGGCCAACCCGACCCGGACCCACCAGGCCGCACGGTCCCACCCGACCCGGTCCCACCAGGCCCGGACCCACCAGGCCCACCCGACCCGGACCCACCAGGCCGCACGGTCCCACCCGACCCGGACCCACCAGGCCCACCCGACCCGGACCAACCAGGCACACCCGACCCGGACCCGGACCAACCAGGCACACCCGACCCGGACCCGGACCCACCAGGCCGCACGGTCCCACCAGGCCCGGACCCACCAGGCCCACCCGACCCGGACCCACCAGGCCACACGGTCCCACCGGACCCACCAGGCCAACTAGACCCGGACCCACCAGGCCCACCCGGCCCGTTCCCACCTGGCCCGGACCCACCAGACCCACCAGGCCCACCCGACCCGGACCCACCAGGCCCACCCGACCCGGACCCACCAGGCCGCACGGTCCCACCCGACCCGGACCCACCAGGCCCACCCGGCCCGGACCCACCAGGCCGCACGGGCCCACCAGGCCGCACGGTCCCACCCGACCCGGACCCACCAGGCCGACCAGACCCGGACCCACCAGGCCGCACGGTCCCACCCGACCCGGACCCACCAGGCCGCACGGTCCCACCCGACCCGGACCCACCAGGCCAACCCGACCCGGACCCACCAGGCCGCACGGACCCACCCGACCCGGTCCCACCAGGCCGCACGGTCCCACCCGACCCGGACCCACCAGGCCCACCCGACCCATACCCACCAGGCCCACCCGACCCGGACCCACCAGGCCCACCCGACCCGGTCCCACCAGGCCGCACGGACCCACCAGACCAGGTCCCACCAGGCCGCACAGACCCACGACAATTAGGATCAAGCGGGTGCATGAAGGAATAAGTTCTTAAACTTGTTTTCTATTGTCATGTTTTATCTTTCAGGTTCTTGAACAAACCTAATAAAGCTTGAATGACTAGTTTTGTTTCTCTTAGTGATTGTGTAAGGTGTGACTCTTGGCAGGTTGTTGGTCTGAAGTCTCTTTAACTGTATCTTTAGGCCTACAAAGCTGCTCCAAACATACAACTCGCATGTGTCTCCTTCGCATTCCCATAATTTGTCAACTTAATTCTGCCTGCCAGAAACGCAACCCAACAACGGCTTCTATTGTGTAATGTCTGGGTCATTTTCAGTACTTTAGTATTCTACACTGTTATTAACCACATATATTAAAGGTTGTGTTCACTAGTTTTAATAGTACACATGTATGCTTTCTCAGTATTCATACAAACTTCAATAACTATGTTGTAGTGATCTGAAACCACATTTAACCGAAGATGTGCACGGGTGCTTTTTTTTTTTAAAGAGTACTTGACCGATAAAAGAATATTCTGTTAGCATTTACTCACCATCGAGTTGTTCCAAATCTGTAATACAATGGTGGTTAAAAGTGCCCCAGAAACATTTGCCGTCCTACATTCTTCAAAATGGAATCTCGATCAGAAGAAAAATATAAAGACGTTTTTCCTACTATGGGAGTCAATGTAGGTTAAAATCTGTTTGGTTCTAAGCATTTTTCCAAATATCTTTCTGAACTCTAAGGTGAGTAAATCATTACAGAATTTGTGTGAATTATACATTTGAGTCCTACAATTGGCCCCCTAACTGTAACTGCCTTTAAGAAGTTTTCAATGTAGGAGTTTGGTTTAGGTGCACTTGGGAAAAACGTGTGTTTCTGACATGTTTTATTTTGTTTTATTTTGGTAACAGTCCCTAGGGGATATATGCTTTATTTTTCGGCTGATTGGTTATTTCCAGCTGTACAGCTCACTATTTGAGTTTACGTTGTGTTGTATTTTTCTGGGGATTATTCTGCCTGATATATATACATATATATATACCCATCTTCCTTTTATTTGATTTCTATTTTATAAATAAACCGCTTTACTTTAAATTCGTCTAGTTCATTTAGTATCCAATTAAACAGAGAAGGGGATTTAATTAATTTGACGAGAGGCAATAACAGCAAGAATCCGGTGCTCCACCCTATAGCGTTTAGGTCAGGCAAGTGTAGGGACTCTTTTATTTTTGTTATATATGCCTTATTTTGGGGAATTTCAGAGAATTTTAAATACATTTGATATTTTGTTTTTGTTTGCATTGTGATGTAACTAAATGTACCAAAATATTTTGTTTCTTTATTATTCTTACTGTTTTCCTTTACTCAAATAAGGTGTTCTGTTGAACTGAAGAGTACTAATGTTAACCAATCAGCATTGAGCTTGTTTGAAGTTTGCGTACGCAAGTTGCGTTAAGTTACGTTGTGGAGAGAAGGAAGGAGATCGCACATGGCGAAAAGAGTTCAGCACATGTCCTCGGTCTCCAGAAAGTGAGCGTCATTCTTGGAGACTTCGCTACTTAGTACAGGCCCAAAGTGACAGATAGAACATTCATCCTCTCGATTAGTTTTTTGTTTGTTTAAAGTGTTGTTTTACTTATATAATTTCAACCCATTCTGCCGTTGGTTTGCGTCATCGGTGTCAAAAGAAGCACTTCCAGACCACTCGTAACCAGGGCCGTTTGAAGGAATTTGGGGGCCCCAAGCAAAATGGACATGGAGGCCCCCCCATCCCCCCGCCCCGCCCGCACACACGCAAAGCCTACAGGAACCCCAGCATAGCCATAAAGTTTAAGTTCAACCACACTTTATATAAATAAAAAAGGTTTACAGTGCATAAACTGCTGTTGCATAAACAGTGCATAAATAAAATAAAATTACAGTGCAAATACTGCTGTTGCATATAATGTGCATAACATTTTAACATTTTCAACAATTGACCATTTGCAAAAAACACCACTGTACCATAAAATCAAATATACATTAAAAAAGTGCACAATAACTAAATCCAACATACTTAAAAACACACACACACTAACATTTTTCAGTTCTCACAAACGTGCAAATTATCTAAAACTGCTGTTTGCGAGCCTTGTTTTCTGCAAAGGCAATGACAATGTCCTCCATGTCCAAAGACTGGCGAACATCGCGCTCAATTGACGTAAGTGCCAGTCCTGTGAGCCTTTCTTGGCCTTTCTCTATTTACACAGTTTGGTGGGAATTCAATAGTGATTTGCACTGTTGTTTTTCTAACAATATGACAGCACACACTTATCAGTTTAAACTCTGGGCTGTGCAGGATATCAGCTGTAATTCTAGAGCTTGTGGTGGTACCTTGTGCTATAGAGGAAACATCAGCACTGAGAAGTGATGCATCTGATGTTGAGGATGAAGTTGATGGTGTAGCTGGGAAAATAATTGAAAAAAAAAATCTGAAATTACCTGTGAAGTACGTTTTACCATTTCACTGTTAGCATATTGAAAGAGGTCACTATTAACAGCTCAGCTCAGTGAGAGAAATTCACTCTACCTTCATCAGTGGAGGTCTCCTTAGGAAGAGCCTGAGGGCTGAGAAATTTAAGCAAAGCACCTTGAGGGAGAAAGAAAAGATGGTAACACTTAATAATAACAATCATTAATAGATGGTAAATTGATAGTTAATTAATCTTTAGTTTACTGTCATTTAACTGTTAGCAAACAGTTAACAAACAATGAAATTATAATTATATGTTTACTAATTATTAGTAGTGCTGTAAATTAACAGTTTATTGTAACACACATTATATCTATCATATAATATATTAGGTATCGGGTAATGATTAAACATTTTTTGTAAACCTTTAAGAAACCATTTTAAAATATCTATAAACATTACATAGATAGACGACCAGATATTCCTAACACTTTGTTAAGGGTTACTAATGCTTAAAAACATCCCAAGCTAATGTTTGATGCACGGAATTTATTGTGTGGTTTTCCTAACACCCGCATTTGGTAAATAGATCATCACGGTGGAATAGTTAGTATAGCATGCTAACGTTATGCCACTTTCATCAAAACCTATTACAAAGCTATAGCAATGTCATGTCATTAAATACGATAAACAGTGATTCTGGAACAGATCTGCATCTTCCTTATCCCGTTAAAAAACATATTACAGTAGTATGTAACCATATTCCGTCCGAAGTTGCACTAACTGTTCGTTACAAGCAGCATTTGCCGTCAGGCAGGTTACAGGTAACGTTAGCTAACATATTTTTGCAAGCCTACCTGCTGCAAAATGACACCAAGACAAGAAGAGCTATTTTATCCAGTGTAATTTATCACTTACCACTATCTTGTTTATTCTTATCCTCCTCTTCCTTTCTCTTCTTTCTTTTTTGGGATCCTGAAGCATAATTCCGCTTCATGACTGCCGACGGAGGTTTTGTTTTTGCCGGCAGCAGAGATCACGAAAGGGGCCCCTTGAGGGGGATCCCAATAAAAGTGTCATTGCACTTTACTGCATTGACTGTCAAAGGGGCGCTCAGTTTGTCGTTGCATTTTATTCTTAACCAGTTGTTGTCTTTGGGCCCCAGGCCAGCTCGGGGCCCCCGGCCAGCTCGGGGCCCCAAGCAATTGCTTGGTTTGCTTGCCTTGTCGCGACGGGCCTGCTCGTAACGGTGGTGGAGGGGGACGAGATTCATCGGAACCTGCCTTGTTGAGCATTTAGATTGGACTTTCGCTCCGTTGCGCGGCAGCGGGACTGTTCTTTTAGCGGCTCGTGCTGTAAGTGATCACTTCATTGCTTCGTCATTTCCTTGGATGGAACGTAAGTGAATTCGTCTCAACAAACGCTCTTGATGTACTGAGTTACCTTGAGTCTATTCCCTTGACAGTGCACCAACGATTGGGCCCCAACGGCTAGCCAAAAGAGTGTGTTTTGTTCATGAAAGACTGCGATCGAACTCATTGTGTTGATACTGAGTGTATTTTGAAAAATTGTGTAAATTGAGATATTGTGAGTTTTCAATAATCATCCGCTGTATGTTCTTTTTTTCACTTGAAATAAGAAAGGAGTGTGTATGTATATATATATTATTTTTTGAGGGTGATAAATATTGAATGCTTAGAGATTGTTTAGGCTATTGCATACTTGATTGTTAAAGGAGGGGGCAGCTATTATTTTTGGTTTTATTTATTTTTTTCAACAACAAAAAAAGGGGTTTATATTAGTGTCAAATTAATAAATCTTTAGAATTTTTCCCCTTATTTGGAATATTTTGTATTGATTTATTTAAAAAAAAAAACGAATTAATTGATAAAAGAGAAAAAAACAAACCTCCGGACAATTCAACATTCAATTTCCGGGAATCCAGGTTTTCTGGTTTGGGAAAACATTTAAATTAACCACTAAGGTTGAGAAAAGGGTTACACAAGCCTAGGAGGGTAGGGGGCGCTACATAAGCATTCTTCCAAATATCTTTCTGAACTCGACGGTGATTAAATTATTACAGAATAAAAAAAATTGTTTGAATTATACATTTGAGTTCGACCATTGGCCCCCTAACATTTTAACGTACCATTTTTTCCCCATCACAACCCTCTTGGGATCAAAATGAGGGAGCATTTGAAAGGATCATCACATCACCCTGCCCAACTAACAGTCTACAGATGGATTTTAGATTCCAGCCCCGCATATTATTTTGGGACTGTCGTTTAACAGGCTCATGTGACTATGGTGAAACCCCTGGCATCATTGACTCCAGAGACCATTAGAAAAGTGTGGGAGAGAGATAAACCTATTCCGAAAGTCATTAGTGATCACGACTGGGCTAGTGGGGAGTTCACATTATTTTTTAGAGAACTAAGATTCATATTCTGGAATGTATGAATTGAAAATTACATGACCTGATATATAATACGATTAAATCTATTTAATGTATGTATTGTGAAGCAACATTGTTTTGACAAACTGGAAAACAAAACAAAAAATCCAATATTACCGCATTGGAAATCATTAAAACGAGAATAAAAAAGAACGTCTATCAATACAGGCTTAACATTTTCTTGATATTTGCATACCTTGCGTTAACTCGCTACATAATGAGACACAGGTGAAAACAATAAGCGAAGTGGTGATTGATTAAACAGGTAACAGATTTGATTGGTCCGCCATGTAAATTAGCAAGTGATTGAGTACAAAAGCTGAGTACAAAAAGTACACTCTGACTCAAAGAGATTGTCAACTTTTGCAGTTAGAGGTTTTAAACTCAAACGAGCTGGTCTAGTGGCACGCAGAAGTGGAGAAGAATAGAGTATTGCCCTTGCGATGCTGGGGCTTAGGGATCTTTTACTTTTTGGCTTGACTGTGGCGACAGCAAGCTGTTTAAGGATTGGTCATGCTGCTTTTTCAGGAATGGGTTTTTCTCATAACACCAATGCCAACAGAACACTTAACTTTGGCAAGCTTATTATCGGCAGTTTCGTATCCAATGATTCTGTAGAGCGACCAGGAGAACAATCAAATGGATCCTGGTCTGGTGAACATGGTATGTAAAATGTGTAAATCAGAGGTTTATTATAATGGGCAACTTGTTAACTTGTCTTGAACTAAATTAAGCACAATTCCAACTTGCTGAGGCAAAGCTGAAACGCTTGGGTCCTTCTGTGCACTGTGGTAATGATGCAATGACCCTGCGTGTTCCTGGACCAAGAATGCCCCACTTCCTGGTTGATAGAGGTAAGCCTATACAACATTTTGGTTTCCTTTCCATATTTTAGGTCTGTTATGGTATGGGTT
Source organism: Barbatula barbatula (assembly GCF_947034865.1). Classification (NCBI taxonomy): domain Eukaryota; kingdom Metazoa; phylum Chordata; class Actinopteri; order Cypriniformes; family Nemacheilidae; genus Barbatula; species Barbatula barbatula. The sequence goes on from NC_136783.1 coordinate 11,426,842, forward strand.
CTTTTAAATAGGAGTGGGGTCTCCAGTGCCTATGTCCGAAATCTCAGCCAGCTGTGGTATCTCTGTGAAAAGGGTTCGTCGGGATCTTTCGTTTTCTGTTCCTTTCCACGGCTGTCCTGTCCGACAACAGGTCAGTGCATAAGCCTCCAGTGTGCTTGCAATGCTAGAAATTACTTTTCAACGGTCTTTTACAAATGGTCTTAATCTTTTCTCTGACAGAGTGGAAGTTATATTCTTTCTCTGGTTCTCATGGGGGCACCAGTGCAGGCGTCATGCCCTGCGCGATCTCCCCTTCCTACAGTTTCTTGCTTCCCAACTGCAATGGTTTTCTCACTTGAACTCCGGGCAGATGCTGTTAAACTCAAAGGTAGTTTTTGTTATAAATTGAGTGAATTTTACCTTGACTGGTACTTGAGGATCTCTTCCCCCCCCCAGTTGATGGATCATGGCAGCCTCTGCTGTTAGAGTACTCTAAATGTGGGTTCACATTGGATACTGTTCATGGTGCTCTAGTGGTTACAGCACCATTTTCTGGAAGTTGTTGGGTAATAAAGGTAAGATGTGACAGTCCTGTAAAATGTGCCATTTTCGTTGATTAAAAAAACGTTTTTAAGTGCAGTTTAACATTATGAATGTCTTTCTCAGGAAACTGGAAGGCATCTCCTTTTAAATTACCTTGACCGTGAAGTGATTCTTTCCTGCCCGTTGACATTGCCAACAGCGGCCCCCACTGTACCTTCTGCTGATCCTCAAGTACCCCTAACTATTGGACCCACCAGACCCGGTCCCACCAGGCCGCACGGTCCCACCCGACCTGGACTCACCAGGCCCACCCGACCCGGACCCACCGGACCCACCCGACCCGGACCCACCAGGCCCACCCGACCCGGACCCACCAGGCCCACCCGACCCGGACCCACCAGGCCCACCCGACCCGGACCCACCAGGCCCACCCGACCCGGACCCACCAGGCCCACCCGACCCGGACCCACCAGGCCCACCCGACCCGGACCCACCAGGCCCACCCGGCCCGGACCCACCAGGCCCACCCGGCCCGGACCCACCAGGCCCGGACCCACCAGGCCGCACGGTCCCACCCGACCCGGACCCACAAGGCCGCACGGTCCCACCCGACCAGGACCCACCAGGCCAACCCGACCCGGACCCACCAGGCCGCACGGTCCCACCAGACCAGGACCCACCAGGCCGCACGGGCCCACCCGACCCGGACCCACCAGGCCGCACGGTCCCACCCGACCCGGACCCACCAGGCCCACCCGGCCCGGACCCACCCGACCCGGACCTACCAGGCCGCACGGTCCCACCCGACCCGGACCCACCAGGCCGCACGGTCCCACCCGACCAGGACCCACCAGGCCAACCCGACCCGGACCCACCAGGCCGCACGGTCCCACCAGACCAGGACCCACCAGGCCGCACGGTCCCACCCGACCCGGACCCACCAGGCCCACCCGGCCCGGTCCCACCCGACCCTGGCCCACCCGACCCGGACCCACCAGGCCCACCCGGCCCGGTCCCTCCCGGCCCAGACCCACCAGGCCGCACGGTCCCACCCGACCCGGACCCACCAGGCCCACCCGACCCGGACCCACCAGGCCCACCCGACCCGGACCCACCAGGCCCACCCGGCCCGGTCCCTCCCGGCCCGGACCCACCAGGCCCACCCGGCCCGGACCCACCAGGCCGCACGGGCCCACCCGACCCGGACCCACCAGGCCCACCCGACCCGGACCCACCAGGCCGCACGGTCCCACCCGACCCGGACCCACCAGGCCGCACGGTCCCACCAGGCCCGGACCCACCAGGCCCACCAGGCCAACCCGACCCGGACCCACCAGGCCGCACGGTCCCACCCGACCCGGTCCCACCAGGCCCGGACCCACCAGGCCCACCCGACCCGGACCCACCAGGCCGCACGGTCCCACCAGGCCCACCCGGCCCGGACCCACCAGGCCGCACGGCCCCACCCGACCCGGACCCACCAGGCCCACCCGACCCGGTCCCACCAGGCCGCACTGTCCCACCCGACCCGGTCCCACCAGGCCGCACTGTCCCACCCGACCCGGACCCACCAGGCCAACCCGACCCGGACCCACCAGGCCAACCCGACCCGGACCCACCAGGCCAACCCGACCCGGACCCACCAGGCCAACCCGACCCGGACCCACCAGGCCAACCCGACCCGGACCCACCAGGCCAACCCGACCCGGACCCACCAGGCCAACCCGACCCGGACCCACCAGGCCGCACGGTCCCACCAGACCAGGACCCACCAGGCCCACCCGACCCGGACCGACCAGGCCGCACGGTCCCACCCGGCCCGGTCACACCCGGCCCGGACCCACCAGGCCCACCCGACCCGGACCCACCAGGCCGCACGGTCCCACCCGACCCGGACCCACCAGGCCCACCCGACCCGGACCCACCAGGCCGCACGGTCCCACCCGACCCGGACCCACCAGGCCCACCCGGCCCGGTCCCACCAGGCCCGGACCCACCAGGCCCACCCGACCCGGTCCCACCAGGCCGCACGGTCCCACCAGGCCCCGACCCACCAGGCCAACCCGACCCGGACCCACCAGGCCGCACGGTCCCACCCGACCCGGACCCACCAGGCTCACCCGACCCGGACCGACCAGGCCGCACGGTCCCACCCGACCCGGACCCACCAGGCCCACCCGGCCCGGTCACACCCGACCCGGACCCACCAGGCCCACCCGGCCCGGACCCACCAGGCCGCACGGTCCCACCCGACCCGGACCCACCAGGCCCACCCGACCCGGACCCACCAGGCCCACCCGACCCGGACCTACCAGGCCGCACGGTCCCACCCGACCCGGACCCACCAGGCCCACCCGACCGGGACCCACCAGGCCCACCCGACCGGGACCCACCAGGCCGCACGGTCTAACCCGACCCGGTCCCACCAGGCCCGGACCCACCAGGCCCACCCGACCCGGACCCACCAGGCCGCACGGTCCCACCCGACCCGGACCCACCAGGCCCACCCGACCCGGACCCACCAGGCCCACCCGACCCGGACCCACCAGGCCGCACGGTCCCACCCAGCCCGGACCCACCAGGCCGCACGGACCCACCAGGCCGCACGGACCCACCAGGCCGCACGGACCCACCAGGCCGCACGGACCCACCAGGCCGCACGGACCCACCCGACCCGGTCCCACCAGGCCGCACGGACCCACCAGACCAGGTCCCACCAGGCCGCACGGACCCACGACAATTAGGATCAAGCGGGTGCATGAAGGAATAAGTTCTTAAACTTGTTTTCTATTGTCATGTTTTATCTTTCAGGTTCTTGAACAAACCTAATAAAGCTTGAATGACTAGTTTTGTTTCTCTTAGTGATTGTGTAAGGTGTGACTCTTGGCAGGTTGTTGGTCTGAAGTCTCTTTAACTGTATCTTTAGGCCTACAAAGCTGCTCCAAACATACAACTCGCATGTGTCTCCTTCGCATTCCCATAATTTGTCAACTTAATTCTGCCTGCCAGAAACGCAACCCAACAAAGGCTTCTATTGTGTAATGTCTGGGTCATTTTCAGTACTTTAGTATTCTACACTGTTATTAACCACATATATTAAAGGTTGTGTTCACTAGTTTTAATAGTACACATGTATGCTTTCTCAGTATTCATACAAACTTCAATAACTATGTTGTAGTGATCTGAAACCACATTTAACCGAAGATGTGCACGGGTGCTTTTTTTTTTTAAAGAGTACTTGACCGATAAAAGAATATTCTGTTAGCATTTACTCACCATCGAGTTGTTCCAAATCTGTAATACAATGGTGGTTAAAAGTGCCCCAGAAACATTTGCCGTCCTACATTCTTCAAAATAGAATCTCGATCAGAAGAAAAATATAAAGACGTTTTTCCTACTATGGGAGTCAATGTAGGTTAAAATCTGTTTGGTTCTAAGCATTTTTCCAAATATCTTTCTGAACTCTAAGGTGAGTAAATCATTACAGAATTTGTGTGAATTATACATTTGAGTCCTACAATTGGCCCCCTAACTGTAACTGCCTTTAAGAAGTTTTCAATGTAGGAGTTTGGTTTAGGTGCACTTGGGAAAAACGTGTGTTTCTGACATGTTTTATTTTGGTAACAGTCCCTAGGGGATATATGCTTTATTTTTCGGCTGATTGGTTATTTCCAGCTGTACAGCTCACTATTTGAGTTTAAGTTGTGTTGTATTTTTCTGGGGATTATTCTGCCTGATATATATACATATACCCATCTTCCTTTTATTTGATTTCTATTTTATAAATAAACCGCTTTACTTTAAATTCGTCTAGTTCATTTAGTATCCAATTAAACAGAGAAGGGGATTTAATTAATTTGACGAGAGGCAATAACAGCAAGAATCCGGTGCTCCACCCTATAGCGTTTAGGTCAGGCAAGCCTAGGAGGGTAGGGGGCGCTACATAAGCATTCTTCCAAATATCTTTCTGAACTCGACGGTGATTAAATTATTACAGAATAAAAAAAATTGTTTGAATTATACATTTGAGTTCGACCATTGGCCCCCTAACATTTTAACGTACCATTTTTTCCCCATCACAACCATCTTGGGATCAAAATGAGGGAGCATTTGAAAGGATCATCACATCACCCTGCCCAACTAACAGTCTACAGATGGATTTTAGATTCCAGCCCCGCATATTATTTTGGGACTGTCGTTTGACAGGCTCATGTGTCTATGGTGGAACCCCTGGCATCATTGACTCCAGAGACCATTAGAAAAGTGTGGGAGAGAGATAAACCTATTCCGAAAGTCATTAGTGATCACGACTGGGCTAGTGGGGAGTTCACATTATTTTTTAGAGAACTAAGATTCATATTCTGGAATGTATGAATTGAAAATTACATGACCTGATATATAATACGATTAAATCTATTTAATGTATGTATTGTGAAGCAACATTGTTTTGACAAACTGGAAAACAAAACAAAAAATCCAATATTACCGCATTGGAAATCATTAAAACGAGAATAAAAAAGAACGTCTATCAATACAGGCTTAACATTTTCTTGATATTTGCATACCTTGCGTTAACTCGCTACATAATGAGACACAGGTGAAAACAATAAGCGAAGTGGTGATTGATTAAACAGGTGACAGATTTGATTGGTCCGCCATGTAAATTAGCAAGTGATTGAGTACAAAAGCTGAGTACAAAAAGTACACTCTGACTCAAAGAGATTGTCAACTTTTGCAGTTAGAGGTTTTAAACTCAAACGAGCTGGTCTAGTGGCACGCAGAAGTGGAGAAGAATAGAGTATTGCCCTTGCGATGCTGGGGCTTAGGGATCTTTTACTTTTTGGCTTGACTGTGGCGACAGCAAGCTGTTTAAGGATTGGTCATGCTGCTTTTTCAGGAATGGGTTTTTCTCATAACACCAATGCCAACAGAACACTTAACTTTGGCAAGCTTATTATCGGCAGTTTCGTATCCAATGATTCTGTAGAGCGACCAGGAGAACAATCAAATGGATCCTGGTCTGGTGAACATGGTATGTAAAATGTGTAAATCAGAGGTTTATTATAATGGGCAACTTGTTAACTTGTCTTGAACTAAATTAAGCACAATTCCAACTTGCTGAGGCAAAGCTGAAACGCTTGGGTCCTTCTGTGCACTGTGGTAATGATGCAATGACCCTGCGTGTTCCTGGACCAAGAATGCCCCACTTCCTGGTTGATCGAGGTAAGCCTATACAACATTTTGGTTTCCTTTCCATATTTTAGGTCTGTTATGGTATGGGTTCTTTTAAATAGGAGTGGGGTCTCCAGTGCCTATGTCCGAAATCTCAGCCAGCTGTGGTATCTCTGTGAAAAGGGTTCGTCGGGATCTTTCGTTTTCTGTTCCTTTCCGCGGCTGTCCTGTCCGACAACAGGTCAGTGCATAAGCCTCCAGTGTGCTTGCAATGCTAGAAATTACTTTTCAACGGTCTTTTACAAATGGTCTTAATCTTTTCTCTGACAGAGTGGAAGTTATATTCTTTCTCTGGTTCTCATGGGGGCACCAGTGCAGGCGTCATGCCCTGCGCGATCTCCCCTTCCTACAGTTTCTTGCTTCCCAACTGCAATGGTTTTCTCACTTGAACTCAGGGCAGATGCTGTTAAACTCAAAGGTAGTTTTTGTTATAAATTGAGTGAATTTTACCTTGACTGGTACTTGAGGATCTCTTCCCCCCCCAGTTGATGGATCATGGCAGCCTCTGCTGTTAGAGTACTCTAAATGTGGGTTCACATTGGATACTGTTCATGGTGCTCTAGTGGTTACAGCACCATTTTCTGGAAGTTGTTGGGTAATAAAGGTAAGATGTGACAGTCCTGTAAAATGTGCCATTTTCGTTGGTTAAAAAAACGTTTTTAAGTGCAGTTTAACATTATGAAAGCCTATATTAATGAGATTGTCTTTCTCAGGAAACTGGAAGGCATCTCCTTTTAAATTACCTTGACCGTGAAGTGATTCTTTCCTGCCCGTTGACATTGCCAACAGCGGCCCCCACTGTACCTTCTGCTGATCCTCAAGTACCCATAACTATTGGACCCACCAGACCCGGTCCCACCAGGCCGCACGGTCCCACCCGACCTGGACTCACCAGGCCCACCCGACCCGGACCCGCCAGGCCCACCCGACCCGGACCCGCCAGGCCCACCCGACCCGGACCCACCAGGCCCACCCGACCCGGTCACACCCGGCCCGGACCCACCAGGCCCACCCGACCCGGACCCACCAGGCCCACCCGGCCCGGACCCACCAGGCCGCACGGACCCACCAGGCCCACCCGGCCCGGACCCACCAGGCCGCACGGTCCCACCCGGCCCGGACCCACCCGACCCGGACCCACCAGGCCGCACGGTCCCACCCGACCAGGACCCACTAGGCCAACCCGACCCGGACCCACCAGGCCGCACGGTCCCACCAGACCAGGACCCACCAGGCCCACCCGACCCTGGCCTACCCGGCCCGGTCCCTCCCGGCCCGGACCCACCAGGCCCACCCGGCCCGGACCCACCAGGCCGCACGGTCCCACCAGGCCCACCCGACCCGGACCCACCAGGCCGCACGGTCCCACCAGGCCCGGACCCACCAGGCCCACCAGGCCAACCCGACCCGGACCCACCAGGCCGCACGGTCCCACCAGGCCCGGACCCACCAGGCCCACCCGACCCGGACCCACCAGGCCGCACGGTCCCACCAGGCCCGGACCCACCAGGCCCACCCGACCCGGACCCACCAGGCCGCACGGTCCCACCCGACCCGGTCCCACCAGGCCCGGACCCACCAGGCCGCACGGTCCCACCAGGCCCGGACCCACCAGGCCCACCCGGCCCGGACCCACCAGGCCGCACGCCCCCACCCGACCCGGACCCACCAGGCCCACCCGACCCGGTCCCACCAGGCCGCACGGACCCACCAGACCCGGTCCCACCAGGCCGCACTGTCCCACCCGACCCGGACCCACCAGGCCAACCCGACCCGGACCCACCAGTTCGCACGGTCCCACCAGACCAGGACCCACCAGGCCCGGTCCCACCAGGCCCGGATCCACCAGGCCCACCCGACCCGGACCGACCAGGCCGCACGGTCCCACCCGACCCGGACCCACCAGGCCCACCCGACCCGGACCCACCAGGCCCACCCGACCCGGACCCACCAGGCCCACCCGACCCGGACCCACCAGGCCCACCCGGCCCGGACCCACCAGGCCCACCCGGCCCGGACCCACCAGGCCCACCCGGCCCGGACCCACCAGGCCCACCCGGCCCGGACCCACCAGGCCCACCCGGCCCGGACCCACCAGGCCCACCCGGCCCGGACCCACCAGGCCCACCCGGCCCGGACCCACCAGGCCCACCCGGCCCGGACCCACCAGGCCCACCCGGCCCGGACCCACCTGGCCCACCCGGCCCGGACCCACCAGGCCCACCCGGCCCGGACCCACCAGGCCGCACGGTCCCACCCGACCCGGACCCACCCGGCCCGGACCCACCAGGCCCACCCGGCCCGGGCCCACCCGACCCGGACCCACCAGGCCCACCCGGCCCGGGCCCACCCGACCCGGACCCACCAGGCCCACCCGGCCCGGGCCCACCCGACCCGGACCCACCAGGCCCACCCGGCCCGGTCACACCCGACCCGGACCCACCAGGCCCACCCGGCCCGGTCACACCCGACCCGGACCCACCAGGCCCACCTGGCCCGGACCCACAATGCTGACCCGACCCGGACCCACCAGGCCGCACGGTCCCACCCGACCCGGACCCACCAGGCCCACCCGACCCGGACCCACCAGGCCCACCCGACCCGGTCACACCCGGCCCGGATCCACCAGGCCCACCCGACCCGGACCCACCAGGCCGCACGGTCCCAGCCGACCCGGTCCCACCCGGCCCGGTCACAACCGACCCGGTCCCACCCGACCCGGTCCCACCCGACCCGGTCCCACCCGACCCGGTCCCACCCGACCCGGTCCCACCCGACCCGGTCCCACCAGGCCCGGACCCACCAGGCCCACCCGGCCCGGACCCACCAGGCCCACCCGACCCGGACCCACCAGGCCCACCCGACCCGGACCCACCAGGCCAACCCGACCCGGACCCACCAGGCCGCACGGCCCCGTCCGACCCGGACCCACCAGGCCCACCCGGCCCGGACCCACCAGGCCGCACGGCCCCGTCCGACCCGGACCCACCAGGCCCACCCGGCCCGGTCCCACCAGGCCCACCCGGCCCGGCCCCACCAGGCCGCACGGGCCCACCCGACCCGGACCCACCAGGCCCACCCGACCCGGACCCACCAGGCCCACCCGACCCGGACCCACCAGGCCCACCCGACCCGGACCCACCAGGCCCACCCGACCCGGTCCCACCAGGCCGCACGGTCCCACCAGGCCGCACGGACCCACCCGACCCGGTCCCACCAGGCCGCACGGACCCACCCGACCCGGTCCCACCAGGCCGCACGGACCCACCCGACCCGGTCCCACCAGGCCGCACGGACCCACCCGACCCGGTCCCACCAGGCCGCACGGACCCACCCGACCCGGTCCCACCAGGCCGCACGGACCCACCCGACCCGGTCCCACCAGGCCGCACGGACCCACGACAATTAGGATCAAGCAGGTGCATGAAGGAATAAGTTCTTAAACTTGTTTTCTATTGTCATGTTTTATCTTTCAGGTTCTTGAACAAACCTAATAAAGCTTGAATCACTAGTTTTGTTTCTCTTAGTGATTGTGTAAGGTGTAAGTAAATTTTTTCTATAGCACATTTCACAGATAAAAATCACAAAGTGCTTCACAACAAAAGGAAGAATACGCAACATTTATGAAACATTACAGTACAGTGCCTAATCAAAAGGACAGAAGTACACATTAGACCGGCCTAGCCACCCTACAGTCTAGTTAAAAGCCTCTTTAAAAAGAAGGGTTTTTAAAATTTTCCACACAGTCCAAACAGCGTGTGGAAGGAGGCAAGGCGTTCCACAACCTGGGTGCCACAGCTTGAAACGAACGGTCCCCTCTTGTTTTAAAATGAGTACGGGGGGCAACTAAAAGTCTCTGATGTATGCAGCTGTATCAGGTCAGAGATGTATGCGGGCGCCTGTCCTTGCAGGGCTCTAAAAGTTAGAACCAATATTTTAAAGTGTATTCTAAATTTCACTGGTAGCCAATGGAGTGAAGCTAAGACAGGAGTGATATGTGCCCTTTTACTTGTGTGCGTTAAAAGCCTAGCGGCGGAGTTCTGTACAGTCTGGAGACGGCCAAGATCCTTAAGGCAAATAAAGAGACTATTACAATAGTCTAATCGAGACGAAATAAAAGCATGAATTATCATCTCCAGTTCTGCCTTTGACACTAAAGGTCTTATCTTAGAAATGTTTCTTAATTGAAAGAAACGATTTCTAATGAGTTGCTTCGAGTGTTTCTCCAATGACATGGCCGCATCAAAACTCTTGGCAGGTTGTTGGTCTTGAAGTCTCTTTAACTATCTTTAGGCCTACAAAGCTGCTCCAAACATACAACTCGCATGTGTCTCCTTCGCATTCACATAATTTGTCAACTTAATTCTGCCTGCCAGAAACGCAACCCAACAACGGCTTCTATTGTGTAATGTCTGGGTCATTTTCAGTACTTCAGTATTCTACACTGTTATTAACCACATATATTAAAGGTTGTGTTCACTAGTTTTAATAGTACACATGTATGCTTTCTCAGTATTCATACAAACTTCAATAACTATGTTGTAGTGATCTGAAACCACATTTAACCGAAGATGTGCACGGGTGCTTTTTTTTTAAAGAGTACTTGACCGATAAAAGAATATTCTGTTAGCATTTACTCACCATCGAGTTGTTCCAAATCTGTAATACAATGGTGGTTAAAAGTGCCTCAGAAACATTTGCCGTCCTACATTCTTCAAAATGGAATCTCGATCAGAAGAAAAATATAAAGACGTTTTTCCTACTATGGGAGTCAATGTAGGTTAAAATCTGTTTGGTTCTAAGCATTTTTCCAAATATCTTTCTGAACTCTAAGGCGAGTAAATCATTACAGAATTTGTGTGAATTATACATTTGAGTCCTATAATTGGCCCCCTAACATATCAACCTTAGATACAGTATGGATCGTGCTCTCCATTTTGCTCGTTTGAATGAAGTAGGTACCATTTTTGCCCCATCACAACCCTCTTGGGACCAAAATAACGCACAGAGAGGCATGAGGTTCTTTGTAAATAATTTTGTCGTTTTATCTGTATCATAAGCAATGAGCATGGTGCAGAAAAAAGGCCCTCTTCTTCTCTGCCCACAAGCATTATGTAGTATTCCAATGTGACACCCCCTCCCTTTGCCCCCAGCTGGTTTACGAGAAGTGATGCCTGTTATTCCAAAAACAGAACATCTTGGCCTTTGCTCGAGGGCAAAGGCAGAGTGGTATGACGCATATAGAGAAAAACATAACCACCTTAGAAAACAAAGATAAACACTTCATGAAGCAAGGATAGAATAACAGGAATAAAAAACAAAGAAAAACACTTCAAAAACATTAAGACCAACACGTGATAAAGCAAGACTAGAAAATTTCCATTACAGAACTAAGATTCATATTCTGGAATGTATGAATTAAAAAAGACATGACATCATATATGATATGATTAAATCTATTTAATGTATGTATTGTGAAGCAACATTGTTTTGACAAACTGGAAAACAAAAAAAACCAATACAACTGCATTGGAAATAATTAAAACGAAAATAAAAAATAATTTCTACCAATACAGGCTTAACATTTTCTAGATATTTGCATCCCTTGTGTTAACTCGCAACGTAATGAGACACAGGTAAAAACAATAAGCTAAGTGATGATTGATTACACTGATGACGGATTTGATTGGTCAGCCATATAAATTAGCAAGTGATTGAGAACAAAATGTGAGTTCAAATAGCACACTCTAACTCCAAGAGTTTGTCAACTTTTGCAGCTAAAGTGTTTTTATTGTATAACTGAACACAGTTATGAGTAGAATAGAGTATTGCCCTTGTGTTGCTGGGGCTTAGGGATCTTTTACTTTTTGGATTGACTGTGGTGACCGTAAGCTGTTTAAGGATTGTTCATGCTGCTTTTTCTCATAACACCATTGCCAACAGAACACTTAACTTTGGCAAGCTTATTATTGGCAGTGGCATATCCAATGATTCTGCTGAGAGACCAGGAGAACAATCAAATGGATACTGGTCTGGTGAACATGGTATGTAAACTCCGAGCTCTTCCGGGTCCTCACGAAGGCAGTCAACGAACTGGGTCTAGAGTGGTCTCCCCCAGAGGAACCTACTCGCAGCCGCCTGGACGAATGGTTTTTGCCGGAGCGCCGTCAGGCCCCTCGTCAAAGAACTTCACCGTTCTTTCCGGAAGTTCACGGCGAACTCACGAAGTCATGGCGCGCCCTCTACTCGGCCCGTCTTCGACCTTCTTCCTCCTCTGCTCTCACCTCCGTGGACGGTGCAGAGGAGAAAGGGTATGAGAAGCTGCCCCCCCTCGATGAGTCAGTGGCCGCACATCTGTGTCCGCCCACCGCCATTGGATGGAAGGCAAAGGCATCTCTAAGCCAGCTCCGACGCAACAGCCGGTGAGAACCCCTGCTGCTCAGAAGGCTCCGGGAGCTGACAGCCATCAACGCTCCCGATCTGGTCGACGCTACCCGCATCCTCCATGACAAGGTCCCCGGCCTAAGATCACGCTGGACCCTGGGCCTCAGGCCCCATCCTGAGACCGATGCGAGGAAGAGGAAGGCTACAGGGCCCGCTTCTGCTGGCCCTCCTTCAAAGACTGCTCTCATGTCCGCCTGGTCACCCCGTTCAGTTCCGGGTGCCGGCAAAATGTTGATAATGTGCAAAGTTGAAAGTGCGGGGCCTTTTCTAACGCCCACACCACATTCTGCAAAATGTTTAATAAAACACAAACATTGTCAAAAAAAAGAGCGAACTTCCTCTTCCATTGTCCTTGGGAGCCAAGCCCCCAAAAGGCGGCGTACCTCCTCATTGCACCCAAACCCTTGCCACCGGGGCCAAGGCCTGGAGAGCCATCCCCGGTGTGTCAGATTGGGTTCTGGATATAATATCTCGAGGATATTCACTCCAGTTTGCTCGTCGACCCCCGCGCTTCCGCGGGGTCGTCCCCACCCGAGTACAGGACTCAAATTCACACGTTCTGCGCACGGAGTTGAGGAATTTACTGGGAAAAGGAGCCATAGAAATGGTTCCCCCAGACCAAATCGAGTCAGGCTTCTACAGCCGGTACTTCCTCGTACCAAAGAAGGATGGCGGCATCCGCCCCATCCTCGATCTCAGACATCTGAATCGATCTCAGACATTATGAAAAGGCGCTTCAGAATGCTCACGATGAAGCAGATCCTCTCGCAAATACGCCCAGAGAACTGGTTCTTCTCTCTGGACCTGGAAGATGCTTACTTCCACATTCAGATAGCCCCCCGTCACAGGCGATTCTTGAGATTCGCCTACGAGGGAATTGCTTTTCAATACATGGTCCTTCCATTCGGACTCTCTCTAGCTCCCCGCACTTTCACGAAGTGCATGGATGCGCCTCTTTCCCCTCTCAGACAGAAGGGAATCCACATTCTGAATTACCTCGACGACTGGCTTGTCCTAGCCCAGTCGGAGGACGAGCTAAGGTCTCACAGATCCCTCCTCCTCAGCCACCTGGAGTGCCTGGGACTCAGGATCAATCTTGCCAAGAGTGCACTGTCACCCAGCCAACGTATTTCGTTCCTGGGAACAGTCTTCGACTCAAAACGCATGACCGCCAGAATATCGCCAGAACGAGCTCTGGTCATTCAACGGCTTGCAGCCTCATTCACACCCGGGGTTTCACGCCCCCTCAGGGTTTTTCAGAAAATGCTGGGCCTTATGGCCTCCGCATCTCAAGTGCTGAGTCTGGGCATCCTCCGGATGCGCCCCCTCCAGTACTGGCTGAAGCCCAGAGTTCCTCCACACGCTTGGCGTCTTGGATGTCTGCGTGTTCTGGTGAACCATGCCTGCGTAACCGCCCTAGCCTCGTGGAAAGATCCCCTTTGGCTAGAGCAGGGTATGCCCATGGGCTCCACATCCAGCCGGAAAGTGGTCACGACAGACGCCTCCAACACGGGTTGGGGGGCTCTGTGCGATGGCGAACCGGCCTTCGGCCTCTGGTCGAACCAGGAAAGAAGCCTCCATATCAACTACCTGGAAATGCAGGCAGTATGGTTGGCTCTCCGCTACTTCCTACCGGTGCTAAAAGATTGTCACGTCTTAGTCCAGTCAGACAGCATGACGGTGGTATCTTACATAAATCACCAGGGAGGCCTCTCCTCAAGATGCCTTTTTTCCCTAGTATTTCACCTCTTGGAATGGGCCCAGTCCAATCTGCGCTCACTGAGGGCAACTCATGTTCCAGGCAAACTGAACCGGGGAGCAGATATGCTATTTCGGAGCAATGTTCCTTCGGACGAATGGATGCTCCACCCCATGTCGGTTCAGCAAATCTGGCAAATCTTCGGCAAGGCAGAAATCGACCTTTTCGCCTCAGAAGACAATACTCATTGCCCGACGTACTTCTCGAAGGGAAAGGACGCCTTGGCCCACACTTGGCCCAACCGACTCCTCTATGCTTTTCCCCCGATTGCGCTCTTGCAGCAGACGATCAGGAGAATCAGGGATCAAGCGCACCGAGTGCTATTGGTAGCCCCTCTGTGGACAAACCAGCCTTGGGTCGCAGATCTCTCCCAGCTGATAGTAGCAGGGGGCGGGACCTCCTCTCTCAGGCAGGGAACACGATATGGCACCCCCAGCCAGAGCTGTGGGCTCTGCACCTTTGGCCTCTCGACGGGAGACTACGGACCTCCCCGAGAGCGTACTGAACACCATATCCCAGGCTAGAGCCCCGTCCACTAGACGTCTCTATGCCCTCAAATGGTCTGTCTTCGTCTCCTGGTGTGCACCACGCGGCGCTGACCCGGTGTCCTGTGACATATCGCTGATACTGTCATTCTTACAAGAGTTGTTGGATAACGGCCGTGCCCCTTCCATGCTCAAAGTCTATGTGGCAGCTATTTCAGCCTCAAATACCCACATCGGAGGAAAAGGAGTGGGCAAGAACGACCTTATCGTTCGTTTCTTGAAGGGCTCCAGGCGGCTACACCCCCCTCGCCCTCTTACAGTTCCCACTTGGGATCTGCCCACGGTCCTGAGGGCCCTAAAGGGTCCTCCCTTTGAGCCTCTGCTATCTGCGGACCTCCGTTCATTTACGCTCAAGACCGCTCTGCTTCTTGCTTTAGCATCGGTGAAGCGTGTGGGTTTTCTACAGGCTCTCTCCGTGAGCCCATCCTGTCTTGAATTTGGGCCTAACGACGCCAGGGTCGTCCTCAAACCAAGGCATGGCTATATACCTAAGGTGCTCTCTACTCCGTTCAGAGCACAGGTTATTACTTTCTCTTCGCTCTCTCAACGGAGGCAGTGGCATTTTTCTTGCTCCCGTCCTCCCCTTTTTTTCCTGCTGATCTTGTGTCTCGTCTCGTATCATCTATTGAGAGATTTTCTCTGCACTGCTCTACAACTGAAATTATGGATCTGATCAAATGGTCTCTCAACGCTATTGACACGATCTTCTCGACGAGAAGCTTGGGTTCGGGGGAACCTGCCTGCCCTGACGGAACGTTCGCAGCTGGCTACACGATGGACGCCTGGGAGAGATGGCGGATCGTGTGTCTGGCTCCTCTTTCCGTGGAGGACATTGAAGATGTCTACCTATTCGGAACCATGATAACAGGTATTATGCTGATTGGATTAGGCTGTGCCGTTTGTTATCGAGAAATTAAGAAAACGGTAACGGCTCTCAAAAGTCTCACAAGGCTGCCCGTTATGATGGAAGTCGTGGTAAGAGCGGTCGGCTCTGGAAATGAGACTATTAACCGCAATATGGATTCTATCACGGAGAAGCTCACGACCTTGCAAAGAAAAATTGATATTCTTGGAGACCATTTTGGACAAAGAGAGTAGCCGTGGAAATGGAATGCGGTTGCTCGCCCTAAGACCAAACAATCAATCTTATCTCTTTCGACTCCCCCGTATCAGCCTTGGCCAAGGCTGCTGCTAGAATTCAACCCTGAGTGGAGCAGTACGGAGAGACGCTCTTGCGTTCCTCCCCCATTCTACTGAAACACCTGCACACAGACTATCACACACACTCTTACACACACACACAAACATAGGCCGCATTCGAGGGCGGCAAACCCACTACCAGATCCAGTGCCTCCGACGCTTTGACCCGCCAGCCTGACAAGTGGATCTGCATGCGGCGCCACCGCGGCAGCAGAATCAGATGCTGCTTGTCGAAACTGGATTACCTATCCCTGTTGCAAGTCTTGTCTTTGGTGTATTGTGTACATGTTTTTCTCCCCACCTTCCCCATGTTATGCTTTATCTTCTTCTAAAAATACATTTCGTTGCACTGTACTTGTATGTGTGTAATGACAATAAATTGAATCAAATCAAATCAAATTACGCTCTCTGCTCTCCCCTCCTCCGAGTGGGACCCAGAGCTTAGTCTGCTCTGCCCAGTCAGAGCATTAAAAATATACATTGAGCGCTCCGCCCTATTCAGACGGTCGGAACAGCTCTTCGTGTGCTTCGCTGACCGTACCAGAGGGTCCTCAGTCTCGAAAAATAGACTATCAAAGTGAATAGTTGAGGCTATATCGCTGGCGTACTCTTCCTTGGGCCTTCAATGTCCCACTAGACGCATTGCCTCTTCCTGGGCATGGTATAGCGGTGTCTCTATAAAAGATATCTGTGCGGCGGCCTGCTGGGCTTCGCCGTCCACTTTTACAAGATTTTACAATCTGGACGTTCCGGCCCTTCAGGCCCGGGTCCTTTCTGCTTGAATTAGTTCGCTGAGCCCTGGCTCTATAGCCACGCCAGTGCCTAATAACTTTGGGACGATAACCGGACTAGGCCACCTACTAGCTTGGCCTTCTCCGCATTTCAGGGTTTCCCTGTTTTGCCAAGGCTCCGAGACTATCGGTGTTTTTCGTTCCATCTGTAGCACGGCGTGATTATACTGGTTCCCCATAGCGTCCTGCTACGCAGTACGAGTGAAGTATCGATAGGGAACGGACTCAGTTACTAACGTAACCTCGGTTCCCTGAGATACGGGAACGAGTACTGCGTTCCTTGCCGTGTTACGAGCTGCTTTGTCGTCGCTTCAGTCGAAGTAACCTGAAGACCCTATGGCGATGTGTCTGCTTATATAGCCATAAGCCCCGCCCATTTTGGCGGGTGCCATCGCCATTGGTCCGGCAGCTCCGCTGCGATTGGTATAAAGTTTTACTTTTTTCCAACCAATCACCGTGCAGTTTTCACTGCGCTATTGAATTGCTTCAGTCATCGGAGAAAAAGGAGTTTTCCCATAGCGTCCTGCTACGCAGTACTCGTTCCCGTATCTCAGGGAACCGAGGTTACGTTAGTAACCGAGTATGTTCACATTGGATACTGTTCATGGTGCTCTAGTGGTTACAGCACCGTTTACTGGAAGCTGTTGGGTAATAAAGGTAAGATGTGACAGTCCTGTAAAATACACCATTTTCTTTGATTTTAGAAACACTCCTGCTTGTTAATTGCAGGTTCATATTATGAACGCCTATATTAATAAGATTGTCTTTCTCAGGAAACTGAAAGGCATCTCCCTTTAAATTACCTTGACCGTGAAGTGATTCTTTCCTGCCCGTTGAAACTACCAACAAAGGCCCCCACTGTACCTTCTGATCCGAATGGACCCACCAGGCCGCATGGTCCCAAGTGGAACAAGTCTACTCCTACTTTCGCCCATGCTCTGTCTGGAATGTCATGGCAAATGAGTGGCTCTTTGGTGTTACTCTGTCTGAAAGTATTACAGATAGCACATTTCAACACAACATCCTCAATTTGTTTTGCCATGCTGGGCCAAAACATCACATCTCTTGCTCTCTCTTTGCATTTGACAATACCCAGATGTGAATTATGATCTCTTTTTAGCATGTCTGCTCAAGCTTTGTGGAACTACAATTCTCCAGTTCTTAAAGAGTAACCCATCGGACCAGGTAAGTTCTCTGAGTCCAGTACTTTTTTATGTCTGCTAGAACTTGTCTTATGTCTGCAGGTCATCCTGACTGAACTGCTTCCACAACTTTTTGCAACTCTTCATCTTCTGCTGTTGCTGTTCTGAATATATTCTGCTTTTCATTTGAGATTGACAGACAAACTGACAACGTATGAACTTGTAACTCATCTTCCTGGAGTGGTTCCGTTTGTTCTCTTAGGTAAGCTCAGAGTGTCTGCTATGTATAATTCTTTTCCTGGCTTGTAGCTGACACGTAAATCATATAGCTGCAATCGCATCAGCATTCTCTGCAGTCTCGGAGGAGCTTTTTGGAGAGACTTTAAACACGGTCTCCAAAGGCTTATGATCCGTCTCCACTTGTTCTGTCTTTCCATAGACGTACTGATGGAACTTATCGCAGCCGTAGACAATTGCCAAGAGCTCTTTTCCTATTTGGGCATATCTTTTCTGACACCCAGTAAGAGACCTTGAGCCAAATGCAGCCTGATGTCCTTCTTGCATTAACACTGCTCCCAAACCTTCAACGCTTGCGTCCACTTACAGCATTATCTCTTTGTTGACATCAAAGTACTTCAACACTGGGGCGTTACTCACAAGTGACTTCAGTCTTTCAAAGCTCTTCTGTTGTTCTAACTCCCAATGCCATGCTACATCTCCCTCTAGCAGTTTCCTCAACGGAGCATTGATGTCTGACATGTTTGGAACGAACTTGGACAGATACTGAAGCAGTCCTAAGAACCTCATAAGTGCAGCTTTGTCCTCTGGCTCTGGCATGTTCTGTATCGCTCTGACTTTCTCTTTGTCTGGCTTCAACCCTTCTGCGGTCAGAATGTGTCCAACATAGCTGACTTCGGTCATCCTGATCGTGCACTTGTTTTTGTTCAACTTTAGATTGATGTTTCTGATTCTGTCTAACAGTTGTCTTAGTCTCTTGTCGTGTTGTTCTATGTCTTCACCCCACACCAGAATGTCATCCACTATGTTTACAACTCCATCTAAGCCTTTTAGTCGTTGTGCAATACACTTCTGGAGCTGAAACTATGCCAAAAGGAAGTCTCAAGAACCGGTATCTCCCAAAAGGAGTGTTGAAAGTGCATAGTTTGGAGCTCTCATCATCCCGCTTTATCCCCTACTTTAGCATTTGGCATCTCAGCTACTATTTCTTTTGTTCGCAATGGATGATGTTCTCTTTTGATGGCTTTGTTAAGATCTTGTGGATCGATGCAGATCCTGAGTTTCTCTGGCTTTACCACTGTAACCATACTATTAACCGAATCAGTGGGCTTGGTTTGCTTCACTATGACTCCAATATATTCGGTTCAGTTCCATTTTGACTTGGTCCTTTAAAGCTATGGGTACTTTTCGTGGAGCGTGAATGACTGGAGCAACATCTGGATTGAGCTGTATGCGATGCAGTCCAGGTACACATCCTAAACCAGTAAACACATCTTGATATTCACTCAGAATGTCATTTTGGTCTTTGTTCTTTACTTTGTACACTCTTTTAATCAGTCCAAGTTTTGAGCATGCTTCTCTTCCCAGAATTGCTGGTGAATCTTCATCTACAACTTGAAATTCTAGATCAAACTCAGTGTCTGTTACCACATTTAAGCCTTGCTTTACCCTTTGTCTCCATCGTGTGGCCATAATAAGTAACTAACATGCAGTTTGATTTCTTCAGAGGTGTTGTCTTGTTAGAAGTTTTCTCAAAGTCTTTAAATGACAACACGTTACACTCTCTCCTGTATCTAGCTTAAAGGCAGGTATGCAGTTTTTATTCTGAATTGAGTCTATTTCTTGTTTTCACTTTCCATGGTAGAGACTGTATTCATTTGTGTCAGCCATTTGCCAGCTGTTTGCTCACTTCGATGGTACCTAGAACCGCAAGATGCTGAATTGTTTATATCTCATGGACTTTTTTTCTCCAATCTTCTCGGTTTGCCTTTTTGTTGTGGTGTTTTGCACATGCGGCTAAAATGGTTCTTCCGCGAGCACTCATTACATATTTTTCCATAAGCTGGACACTTCCTTGGTTCATGTACATAACACAATCTTGTGCACTCTTCCTTTTCTTTCCCTGCGTGTTTGAAATTCGCATGTTTGAGAGTTGACTTTGTCCTCGTGATTTTGTTCACAGCCACTTCTGCTTCATGCAGCACTTTCATATTGCTTTTTGTTTTTTCGTTTGCACGAAAGATATCCACAGCCTTTGCTAGGTTCAACTGCTAGGTTCTCTGAGAAGCCTCGCTCCCACTGTGTCATTAACACCACAGACAATGCAATCTTTAATCAAGTCATCAATTAATCTTCCAAATTCAGTCTTTAGGTCAGTTTCGTATGCATCAATGTTTTCGTTCGGTCCCTGTGCTCTCGTGAAAAACATATACCTCAGGTACGTAATATTCTTTCTTGGCTCACAGTACTCTCAAAACTTCTCTGAGCACATCAAAATCATCCACATCATCAAGGTCCATGGTATTAAATACCTTAATGGCATCATCTCCCGCCACCTGAAGAAATGTCGCACATTTTACTTTGCAACTGGCATTGCAGAAAAGAGTGACAATCAGATACAGATCAAACTTTTGAATCCATGTTCGCCAGTTTTCCGCTAGATTTCCCTCAAAATCAAAACTGTTAGGAGGCTTCAACTGCTCCATGGTTTTCTTCTGACACCATGTGATGTTTATTGGATGTGTATTTTAATAACTCACAGAGGCACGGTTTCATGCGACTTGTTGTTCTACTGAACTCTTTATTTTCGCTCTTGCAGGTTCCAACCTAACACATCCTAGACTGAGAGCGCCATCCTCAGGTAAGGAATAATAACACAATCAACATGACAACCACAAAAGATGTCAGTGAGCACAGACGTTGTGGCTTTGTGCTCCCCACATAGGTTCAGATTTATGTTAATTGTTTTAAAAATTGATTATTATTGTATATTGTTAACTACTTGCATTGTTTAAATTTAAATGGACATTTTCTCTGAAATTTACATGGTGGTGGCTTCACTTACTGATCCAGGATAGGTGATCCTTAGCAGTTGTGTTTCCGTTTTGAGCTTGTTCTTCAGAAATTTGGGGAAATATGTAACGTTAGCTTGTGTGGACGCTACCGCACTACTTGATCAACAAAAGAGCTTCACTACTGAAAAGCTATTTGATTCAGAAAACAGCGACGCTACCACCACGCTACTGAAAAATGTTGTTAAGCTAGTAGCGTCACTACTTGTAGCGACACTACTGCCCAACACTGATATTTAATCGCAGTTATTATACGTATTTTACTTTGGGTTTAAATAATTCCTTGACTGGAACTGATGTTTTAAATAACTCAGTTCATGGATTTGATCTTGATAGATCTGTTGGAGAATTTTATTTGGTGAGCTAAGCTCATCATTATTTTAACATGCAGACCACTATTATAGTAAATTATCAATATCAATCATAGGCGCAACTTGCACTCCTATGTGTGATTTGAAAAATAAGCTAAAAATCTAGTTTAGTGACGAGCTTTAGAGTTTTATTTAAATCATTTTTTGGTAACACTTGCCTGGAAGCATGTGTGTATAAGGCATTAAAAAAGGGTTATTTAAGAGTAAAATGCATTATAATTCTCAATGTGTGTTGTAATGCGTTTTGTTGTAAAGAATTATAACCAATTAAAAATGTGTAGCGTAACAATGAATTGCTAAGTGTTATAATGTATTAACTGTAGTAACAATTATTTACAATTAAGACATTACAATGCATTAAAAGGTGCATTACAAGGCTTTAAAACTCATTTAAAAATGCATTATACATACATGCTTCAAGGAAAGGCCAGGACAAGGAGTTGTGCCGCATGCTCAGTGAGATAGGGTCTAACCTTTCGAATGTTGAATAAGCCATATCAGCATGATCGCGTTGTCTTTGCAATGTCAGCCCCAAGCTGACATGTCTTCTAGGCAGGCTGTTATGCGAGCTGCTACAGTGGTATCGTCTGGGTGAAATGATATGTAGAGCTGGGTGTCGTCAGCATAACAGTGATAGGAGAAGCGATGTGCCTGTATGAGGGGTCCCAAGGATGTCGCATAGATGGGGAAAAAAGCAGTGGTCCAAGCACCGATCCCTGAGGGACCCCAGTGATCATTTGGTGAGCAGTGGACAGCAAGCCCCTCCATGACACCCTGAAAGATCTGCCAGAGAGGTAGGATTTTAACCAGCGGAGAGTGGAGCCTGAGATTCCTAGAGATGACAGGGTTGCTAGCAGTATCTGGTGATTGACAGTGTCAAGCGCTGCGGATAGGTCTAGCAGAATCAGGACCGAGGATTTAGATTCCGCCTTGGCTAGCTGCAGTGCTTCTGTGGTGTTTTGAAGCCAGACTGCTTGTCATCCAGTAGTTTGTTCTGCGATAGGAAAGAAGACACCTGTTTAAAAACGGCCCTTTCTGTAAGTCTTTCACAAAATCTAAAGATTATACTTTCACAGGATATTCTTTACATTATGTTGGATGCCCTGCTGAAAAAAATATATAAATCTGCCCAAAACACAATAGATGATGGTAATCAATAGAACACCCATTAATGGCAAAGATTTTTGTTTAATTTTGTACAGAAAAAATGTTGTGGTTCAGGGTATATGTATGTAGAAATAGCATGTCTGTAGAACTTTCCAGCAGGTGTCACTACTGTTTGCGTGTGTATATTGCAAGTGATGGATGTTATTTTTATATTCTTGGGTATATTAAGAAATAAGTGTACATTTACCATCTTATTCTAATTGCAGGCACATTTGTTATATTTCATATATGTTATAATCTTACTAGGTCGCAGATGTTTTATTATTGTTCCTAGTCACCACATTGTTTATCTGTTTATGCGTAGTTAGTGAGTGCACGGGCGCGGCCTTTAGCTACATTTTCATTCTGTCGTTGATCAGGACTGGTACGCTTGCCGGTGAGTGTCTATAAACTGGCATTGCTAGTAACTTCGATCGAAAATTTAAATCTCATGATTGTGTAATCTTGTTAGTTCATTCTGATGTTTGTTTTGTGGTTTCATTGCAGGTTTACAACCTAGCGATCTAACAGATTAGTTAACTGACGAGCTAAACGTTACATATAATGGGCTGTGTATGTGTACTCAATACTCAAAAAGTGGCTCGAGTTGTATCCGCCGTGCTTGTCCTGAAACCCTTCCAGTGGGGAGTTTGAGCTATAGCAGGTAACTTAGTAAAAAACTGGACAGTTGTAAACCCAATTCTTTTGAACAATTTTTTGGCTAAAAGTGATTATAGTGATAGTGATCACCGGAAAGAGGAAAATGATACAGAAATGGCCGATGAAAAACCATATCTAGAGAGTTTAAAGCGGAAACGCTCAAATGCGCAACAAATCTTTACAAGAATAAACCGCCTTGAAGTTAGTGCTGGCCATGTAACTAAAAGGCAATGGTTGCAGGGGTGAGGAGACAGAGGAAGGTGAGGAAGGCGATGACACAGTCGGTTGGCATGTCATAACAGATATTAACAGCCTTACAACTGCAGATAGCATCACCTTTACCCAACCAGTAACCCTTCCTATTGCTACTCCACCTGTTAACAGTCAGCCTGCTGTTGTTGATCCGCCCATAAAGGGGTAGGGAAATGCATATGTTACGAGCTCTCATTCATTCATGTATACAGACAGAGCAGGCATCTCTACCTGAGCAGGGCTGTATAAGTAGTATAATCAAATACTATGTGTCAAAATGTTTGATTGATTTATGACCCTCCTGTCAAAGGCCTGTCATCCTGACAGCCTGTCACTCAAATGGTTCTTTTATAGCCTGTCAATCTTACTGACATTTATGTTTTATGACTGTTGTAGGGGTGCCTTCGGCCCCCACTTTTCCTGCAGGGTTAGTCCCCCAAACCCCCAACACCTTTTCAAACCTGGTTGCTTTTTCTATCAGGACACCTGCTGTGAAATGTGTTTGAGTAAATTTAGAGCGAGTTAGAGGTTTAGTTAGAGGCATACATAGTGGCATTGATAGGCTAACCCTTGTAATATGTTCGATTGTGTTAGTTTAATTTTGTAACATGAGATAAGACGTGGCCCCCATTGTCACGGTGTGTGGACAGAACCCAAACGCAGGCAGCAGAGTTAAACAACAAAAACTTTATTTAAACAAAAGACCCTCGATGGGGAGAACATGAACTAAAACAAGACAAAAGTGTAAACTAAAACTTCCCACATGGGGAACAAAACAAACAAAGTCCTTTGAATAATAAATCAACAAAATCCACAAACTTAGAACAGGAACAAACACGATAATCCATAGACAGGAATAATCCAACAAGGTGACGTGAGGAGGTACGATAATGACAAAATGACAATGAACCGACAAGGGACAGAGGGAAAACTGGGGCTTGATAAAGGGAAAACACTAACAAGGACTGATGACACAGGGAGAGTGGCCACAGGTGACAAGGATGAAACACTAAGGGAAAGCTAACAGGAGGATTGCACGAGGCAGGTGAGGGGACTGAAACACTAAGGGAAAGATGGATCAGGGCTGGAGACAAGACTAACACTAATGGACCGCTAACCGGGGAAACAAGGGGGCGGGACTAAAGGACGTGACACCGGAGAGAGAGCATGGCTTCTCAAACCAAAACAATGCTCTTTCTCCACACAAAACACATGGGACTGACATGATCCTGCCACAAGACTCGAAAACCAAGACAAGGAGAGGCAGGATCATGACACCCATGTCATTCAAATAGTTTTTTTTGTAACATGGAATGTGAAATGTGTTTTTGAGTAAATTTAGAGAGAGTTAAAGGTTTAGTTAGAGGCATACATAGGGGGATTGATAGGCTAACCCTTGTAATATGTTCGATTGTCTTAGTTTAATTTTGTAACATGAGATAAGACGTGGCCCCCCACATGTCATTCAAATTAGTTTTATGGCATGTCACTCCAAACAGGCTAGTTTATGGTCTGTCAATCTAAAATAGGAGGATTTTATTGCCTGTCAATCTAAAAACGACAGCTTTATAGCCGCCTTGTCTACCTAAAAACCACTTACCATCAATAAAGGGGTTTTTCACCCTTTTGACATGAAAGCAAAGAGTTTACTTTGAAAAAGTGTTCAAGACAGACATCTATATTTAATTAGGAAAGCTATGCCTAGACGAACCGTCTGAAATGTGTAAACCTATCCTGAGGGTTCTTGTTATGCTAACGGGTTGTTTGATAGAGACATTTGGTAGACAAACGCCGTTACATGTCTACTAGTGTTGTTAAGACATGTAATGAAACAAACATACGATTGAGTAAAAAATAAAATAGAAAAGGTTATAACTCTTCATACACTTATAAGAGGTGCTACTTTTTGGCTGATTTACCAATAAATAGTTATTGTAATGTTTTAGTGACTATTTTTCAAAAATCTATATGTTGGTTTTGGTTATACCTTAATCAAATTACCTACTAGGTAGACATGGAATACACACACTACCACACAGCTTTTGGGTGTAAGTTTGAAACATGTTAATGACGGACCCCTGCTAAGCTCCTAATGGCTATTCTAAAATGGCAAGCTTTCTGACCGGTATGTGTGTTTTCATTTTCTCTTTATAACAAAATAAATAAAATGTCTGTATATAACTTTTTGTTACGGTTGTCGGGGGACTGTTTAACAGGTTGTATCATACCGTAGGTGCATTAAACGATCCGAGATATTCTTGGCTTGCAGTAGAACTAAACGCTCTTAATCACGCAGCAGGTAAGTGTGTCTAATTTTTAATTTTTTATATATAACCATTGTTCGTAGAAAAACACCGCAACATTTGTTACACGTTATTTTTTATCAAAACAGGAGCAACACGGGGGTCTGTCAGTACACGATCCGTTCCACCTGCACGATCCGTTCACGCATGCGCGTAATTACGTATTGGAAAACGTCATGGTTTTCCTACACTATTTGTACCGTGACGCAGGCGATGAAATGTTTGACGGCAGGCGGCAGAACTGGCGGCATATTCTTTGTATACGTTTTGAAATGTCGCTTACGTTACCATGATTACGATGTGTTTATGTGGTTGCCAATCCAAAATAATAGAGTTGTTACATGAACATGGATGATTTTGGTTTCATGTGGAATAAAGTATTTTTATCGACTGCAAATCTTCAGTTTCCTCCAAACTCCATTTTGCGATTCATTGCTGTATCATGTCTATTAACCTTACCGTGTTTCGATCTAAGGTCAGTAGTATTGTCAAAGACAGTTTGTGTCGTTTTTCAAATTAAAATCTGATAATACTAGTTGACTTTATGTAGTAATTTTTTAGTATGGGCCTATATATAGGCTAATATATCTATCCATTTAATCTAAATTAGTACAATAATCCCTTCAATGTCGTTTACAGAAGCCAATAAGGAACATAACACGCATGTCTAACTAGACTGTAGTTCTTTCTTCATGTAAATTATAAAGTCAGGGGAAACATTACAGTATTTCAAACTGACTTGACAGAACGCATAGTGAAATGAGACCAGGTGGAACGAAGCGAATTAAATTGAGTATTGTATTTTATTTAACAGTAAAAAATATAAATAAAGTAAAACAAAGCTGCGCAAGCGTGGAACAGATCGTGCAGTGTGTCGTAAATCGTCGCAAAACAAAATCATCATTTGCGCATGAGCGGTTTCTACAACGTAGTTGTGCGCATGCGTGAATGTATCGTGCGTCGTTGTGCGCATGCGTGAATGGATCGTGCAGGTGGAACGGATCGTGTACTGACAGGGTCTGTTGACACAGCCTCGCAAAACCCTGACGTTAGAAGGAGACTCATTGGTAAGTAAAATAGTTATGTCTATAGTTGTTCAAAACCCTATATAAACATGTTAGTCACACATTTTCTTTTTACATATGGCAACAGTTTCTGGAGACACAAAACGACGAAACACCACAGTTTGGCTACGGCGATAACGACTCACTAAGTAAAACACACTTATTTTGTTTTATGTTTTGATAATCCGCTAGAAATGTAGATATGTGTTTTAAATAATGTGTTTTGTAGGGTCTTTATCGCGATTGGTGGCAGACATATCGAATGATGTGAACATATCTACAGACTCTGCGTTACCAAGTACCTCTATTGCTCCAAGGACGATTGTAACGGCTGCTCAAATTCACCCGGAGTCCGCAGGCATTAACAATCAACGAACACCGCAGGCTACAACACCGTTGCGAAATCTAAATAACGGGTCCGGTGAGTGAGTCTAGGGGTTTTTATATTTATTTATAATCATCTTGAACCTTTTTGGTTATCTCTCTCGCCTAACACATATTTTGTTTCGCTATTTATTTCAGAGGCTGTGTGGGACGACGATTTAGTTGAAGCGTGGGAAGCGGCAGAGTTCACCCAGGCCGAACCAACAGGGGCTTCGGCTAATAATAGCGAGATTGTTTCTGGCCCTGACACATCGGAGTTGCCAGCTAATCAAGAGGCGTTCAGAGCGGAGGCTCGTACATTACCGACGGTGTCCCTTCCTTGAACCGCCACCTTAACGTGGTGGAGGGGTTTGAGTACCCGAGTGACCCTAGGAGCTATGTTGTCGGGGGCTATATGCCCCTGGTAGGGTCTCCCAAGGCAAACAGGTCCTAGGCGACGGGTCAGACTAAGAGTGGTTCAAAAACCCCATATGATGTTTACAAAAACAAGGACCGTGACGTCGCCCGGTATGGCGCAACCGGGGCACCACCCTGGAGCCAGGCCCGGGGTCGGTGCTTGTATGCGAGCGCCTGGTGGCCGGGCCTTTCCCCACGGGGTCCGGCCGGGCTCAGCCCGAAGGAGCGATGTGGGGCCGCCTTCCCGTGGGCTCACCACGTACGGGAGGGACCATAGGGGGTCGGTGCATTGTGGATCGGGCGGCAGTCGGAGGAGAGTGCCTCGACAGCCCGATCCCTGGACACGGAAGCTAGCTCTAGGGACGTGGAATGTCACCTCGCTGGCGGGGAAGGAGCCTGAGATGGTGCGGGAGGTTGAGAGGTTCCGACTAGAGATAGTCGGGATCACCTCTACGCATGGCTTGGGCTCTGGAACCACACTCCTCGAGAGAGGATGGACACTTCATCACTCTGAAGTTGCCCATGGTGAGAGGCGGCGGGCTGGTGTGGGTCTGCTTATAGCCCCCCAGCTCTCCCGCCATGTGTTGGAGTTTACCCCGGTGAACGAGAGGGTCGTTTCCCTGCGCCTACGGGTCGGGGTTAGGTCTCTCACTGTTGTTTGTGCCTACGGGCCGAACGGCAGTGCAGAGTACCCGACCTTCTTGGAGTCTCTGGGAGGGGTGCTGGAAAGTGCTCCGACTGGGGACTCCGTCGTCCTACTGGGGGACTTCAACGCCCATGTCGGCAACGACAGTGACACCTGGAGGGGCGTGATTGGGAGGAACGGCCCCC
Source organism: Barbatula barbatula (assembly GCF_947034865.1). Lineage (NCBI taxonomy): Eukaryota > Metazoa > Chordata > Actinopteri > Cypriniformes > Nemacheilidae > Barbatula > Barbatula barbatula. The sequence continues at coordinate 11,454,973 of NC_136783.1, forward strand.
CTGATCTGAACCCGAGCGGTGTTCAGTAATTGGACTTCTGTGCTAGTCACAGTTTGTCTATAACGAACACCATGTTCAAGCATAAGGGTGTCCATCAGTGCACGTGGCACCAGGACACCCTAGGCCGCAGGTCGATGATCGACTTTGTGGTCGTTTCATCTGACCTGCGACCATATGTTTTGGACACTCGGGTTAAGAGAGGGGCGGAGCTGTCAACTGATCACCACCTGGTGGTGAGTTGGATCCGATGGCAGGAGAGGAAGCTGGACAGACTCGGCAGACCCAAACGTACTGTAAGGGTCTGCTGGGAACGCCTTGCCGAGTCTCCTGTCAGAGAGATCTTTAACTCCCACCTCCGGCAGAGCTTCAACCAGATCCCGAGGGAGGCTGGAGACATTGAGTCCGAGTGGACCATGTTCTCCGCCTCCATTGTCGAAGCGGCCACTCGGAGCTGTGGCCGTAAGGTCTCCGGTGCCTGTCGAGGCGGGAATCCCCGAACCCGGTGGTGGACACCGGCATGTAAGGACATTTAGAGGGTTCGTGGGATTTTTGCCCATGTTAATAAATTGCCCAGGGACGGACAGTGGGGCGAAGGGATCGTAACCTCCAAAAAGACGCCCGATCGCCATCAGGATAAGTGGCGACCGGGCACTTTTCCCCTTACCATGGGTAAGTCGTCAATTTAGCGCGGTAATGGGCAGATGGGTTCTACTCTAGGGGTGCCGTTGAGCCATGAGGGTCTTTGGTGGTCCCTCTAAAATGGTATTCTGCCCACCTCACATCGAAGCCATAGGGGTAAACGCCCACTCGTCCCGACAAAGTACTATGTTGCCCCCTGACCACAAGTGACCCACTAAGCCACGCCCCCCGCCCACGAAACCACTATTTTGCCCCCTGACCACATATATAACACCCTCCTTTCGCCCGTTGAAGCACTATTGTGCCCAGTGACCCATTAAGGTCCACCCTCTCGCCCACGAACCCACTATTGTGCCCCCTGACCACATAGAGGTCGCCCATGAAACCACTATTGCGCCCAGTGACCCATTAAGGTCCACCCTCTCGCCCACGAACCCACTATTGTGCCCCCTGACCACATACAGGTTGCCCATGAAACCACTATTGTGCCCCCTGACCACATATGATTTGCCCACGAAAGCACTATTGTGCCCGATGGCCCATTAAGCACTGCCTCCTCGCCCACCAACCAACTATTGTGCCCCCTGACCACATATGATTTGCCCACGAAAGCACTATTGTGCCCGATGGCCCATTAAGCACTGCCTCCTCGCCCACCAACCAACTATTGTGCCCCCTGACCACATATGTTTTGCCCACGAAAGCACTATTGTGCCCGGTGGCCCATTAAACACAACACCCTCGCCCACCAACCAACTATTGTGCCCCCTGACCACATATGTTTTGCCCACGAAAGCACTATTGTGCCCGGTGGCCCATTAAACACAGCACACTCGCCCACCAACCAACTATTGTGCCCCCTGACCACATAAAGGTTGCCCACGAAAGCACTATTGTGCCCAATGGCCAATTAAACACAGCACACTCGCCCACCAACCAACTATTGTGCCCCCTGACCACATATGTTTTGCCCACGAAAGCACTATTGTGCCCGGTGGCCCATTAAACACAACACCCTCGCCCACCAACCAACTATTGTGCCCCCTGACCACATATGTTTTGCCCACGAAAGCACTATTGTGCCCGGTGGCCAATTAAACACAACACCCTCGCCCACCAACCAACTATTGTGCCCCCTGACCACATATGTTTTGCCCACGAAAGCACTATTGTGCCCGGTGGCCCATTAAACACTGCCTCCTCGCCCACCAACCAACTATTGTGCCCCCTGACCACATATGTTTTGCCCACGAAAGCACTATTGTGCCCGGTGGCCCATTAAACACAACACCCTCGCCCACCAACCAACTATTGTGCCCCCTGACCACATATGTTTTGCCCACGAAAGCACTATTGTGCCCGGTGGCCCATTAAACACAGCACACTCGCCCACCAACCAACTATTGTGCCCCCTGACCACATATGTTTTGCCCACGAAAGCACTATTGTGCCCGGTGGCCCATTAAACACAACACCCTCGCCCACCAACCAACTATTGTGCCCCCTGACCACATATGTTTTGCCCACGAAAGCACTATTGTGCCCGGTGGCCCATTAAACACAGCACACTCGCCCACCAACCAACTATTGTGCCCCCTGACCACATATGTTTTGCCCACGAAAGCACTATTGTGCCCGGTGGCCCATTAAACACAACACCCTCGCCCACCAACCAACTATTGTGCCCCCTGACCACATATGTTTTGCCCACGAAAGCACTATTGTGCCCGGTGGCCCATTAAACACAACACCCTCGCCCACCAACCAACTATTGTGCCCCCTGACCACATAAAGGTTGCCCACGAAACCACTATTGAGCCCGATGGCCCATTAAGCACTGCACCCTCACCCACAAACCAACTATTGTGCCCCCTGACCACATAAGTGTTGCCCACGAAAGCACTATTGAGCCCGATGGCCCATTAAGCACTGCACCCTCACCCACAAACCAAACTATTGTGCCCCCTGACCACATAAGTGTTGCCCTTGCAGGCACTATCACGCCCACTGACCCACTAAGCTCCAGCACTGACCACGTTTTAACCTTAGAGCCGTCAAGACAACTCGTCGCCAACGTGGCGCTTGGTCCTGTGGCTCTGAATTTCACATCGCACGAACTATGAGAAGTGAGCATTGGGTGGGCGTACGCGAGGGTCTTTCTGTGACCAAGATTGGCAAGACGTGGCCCTGTCGGCCCAAGCTCGACACACGAGCACCGCTGTGGTCGCAACACACAACGGACGAAATGTGGTGTGGTTTTGGGTCCAAACGCGCAAGAAATGCACACTTGACCACGGACCTGGTATGGAAGATGAATGGCTTTAATGGGGGAATGGGATGGCTTCCGTGCTGAGCAGCATGCTCGCTCATCTATGAAATTACAGATTGTGACACGACACGCATGCATCGCGTGCATCAAGGAAAAGATTTGCTCTGACGACATAAGAACGTCCAAAAACGTATCTCCTTGCAGACTCTTGGTTCCAATGCAAAGTCAATGCAAAGTCAATGAGGACTGTTGGATATGAATGGGAAACTCTTTGAGTTGTTGCATGTTGAGCTTCGATCGCACACGCCCGATATTGACGTATGCCAATGGGGGGACCTAGTCGCATCGACGTGTGCTTTTTCGGGACCCTGGGGTCTTCTGGGGTCTTACTGTGACGAGCCCGCATACAGTTTATTCCCATTAATACTGTTTGTGGCCTACTCAATGGAGGCCCATTCATTTCAATGGAAACTCTTTCCGATTGCACGTGGGAGGCTCCCCGCGTGGCGACGCAGTATTCTTTCGGCCCGAACTCGACATATGTGTAGCGTCACTGTCCCGACATGCAGCAGAAAATGTCCCGTGCACTAGCGTATGCGTTAAAGGTCAAGAGGTCAGCGAACGGACTCTTGAATAATGATCTGATCTGGTAAAATGACTAAGTGTGAATTGGAAACTCTCAGAGGTGTTGCATGTTGAGCTTCGATCGCACACGCCCGATATTTACATATGCCAATGGGGGGACCTAGTCGCATCGACGTGTGCTTTTTCGGAACCCTGGGGTCTTCTGGGGTCTAACTGTGACGAGCCCGCATGCAGTTTATTCCCATTAATACTTTTTGTGGCCTACTCAATGGAAGCCCATTCATTTCAATGGCCACTCTGTTTGATTGCGCGTGGGCTGCTCCCCGTGCGCCTCTGCTATTCGCTGTCGGTCCGAGCTCCACGTATGCGTACCGTCACTGTCCCGACATGCGACGGACAAAGTTTGGCGAAGTTGCGACCGCATTTGTACGAGGCCCACGAGCTGGTAGTGGGAAATGACTTGGTTTAATGAGAAAGTGGGATGGCTCCCGCGGGGGTCCGCTACGTGCTGTCGAGCCTAGCTTGACGCATGTGTCCCGTCGCATTCCCCACGCGAGGCGTACAGAGTTTGGTTTAGTTGCGACCGCATTTAAGGTGCATGCGCCATGCAGACCTCGTTAATCATTTGCCGGGCGCAATAGTTGTTTGGCGTACGTCGCATGGGTACGTCCGATCGCTCCCATCTTTTGGCATGTCACACGGGACGATGGGAATGTCTAACACGTCAATATCCGTCTTGCTACGTTATCCGCATGTCATTGACATGCCTATCTCGAGCCCGAACGAGATGGTCTTGGTGAGCAGGTGCACGACATGACTGTGATGAGGATTTCGAGTGCTTTTGTCTCAATCGCTTTCTCATTGCATTTTCTGCATGCTATGTGGATATGTCGATCGGGGGGTCCAGACGAGTCATGGTATGCGGTTTGGGGGCTGCGGAACCTTCCTGCGAGAAGACCGCCTGCAATTTACGGGCATGCGTTGGAGTAGCGGCTTCGCGGACATGCTTCGATCGCATTGATTTTCGAGTATGTCTATCATCGGCGGCCCTGACGGAAGCCCCTGCGACGGCGTTATCCTGCGACAACGTTTAGAGGTCGTAAAGGCCAAAGAAAACCCGCATGTCCGCGAACACGTACTGGGATAAATGCGACGCGGGCCTTCTCCCGTGCCGCTCCGTAAGGTCGCTCGGTTCCGTAATGCGGACCTTCTGTCACGCGTTCCGGTATCGTCCGCATGTCGAATGCGCGCGCATTTGGTGCATCCCCGTACCAAGTTGCGAACCCTAGTCTTAACCCTACCATGCACGCGCAGGCTAAACCGCGCGGCGCAGGCGCATGCGCTCTCGATATGTTGTCGGGCGGCACTCGTGTAGTCAGTGAGCGAAAAAATCGCATTCGTACGACATTCCTACGAAGAACCCACATGCAGTTTATTCCCATTAATACTTTTTGTGGCCTACTCAACGGAAGCCCATTCATTTCAATGGTCACTCTGTTTGATTGCACGTGGGAGGCTCCCCGCGTGGCTACGCAGTATTCTTTCGGCCCGAACTCGACATATGTGTAGCGTCACTGTCCCGACATGCGACAGATAATGTCCCGTGCAGTTGTGAATGCGTTAAAGGTCAAGAGGTCATTGAACAGACTCTTGAATAATGACCTGAAGTGGTAAAATGACTAAGTGTGAATGGGAAGCATTTAGAGGTGTCGCATGTTGTGCTTTGGTCGCATGCGCCCGAGATTTACGCATGTCGACGGGGGGACTGAGTCGCACCGACGTGTGCGTTTTAGTGACCCTGGGGTCTTCTGGGGTCTTACAGCAACGATCCCACATGCAGTTTATTCCCATTAATACTTTTTGTGGCCTACTCAACGGAAGCCCATTCATTTCAATGGTCACTCTGTTTGATTGCACGTGGGAGGCTCCCCGCGTGGCTACGCAGTATTCTTTCGGCCCGAACTTGACATATGTGTAGCGTCACTGTCCCGACATGCGACAGACAATGTCCCGTGCAGTTGTGAATGCGTTAAAGGTCAAGAGGTCATTGAACAGACTCTTGAATAATGACCTGAAGTGGTAAAATGACTAAGTGTGAATGGGAAGCATTTAGAGGTGTCGCATGTTGTGCTTTGGTCGCATGCGCCCGAGATTTACGCATGTCGACGGGGGGACTGAGTCGCACCGACGTGTGCGTTTTAGTGACCCTGGGGTCTTCTGGGGTCTTACAGCAACGATCCCACATGCAGTTTATTCCCATTAATACTTTTTGTGGCCTACTCAACGGAAGCCCATTCATTTCAATGGTCACTCTGTTTGATTGCACGTGGGAGGCTCCCCGCGTGGCTACGCAGTATTCTTTCGGCCCGAACTTGACATATGTGTAGCGTCACTGTCCCGACATGCGACAGACAATGTCCCGTGCAGTTGCGAATGCGTTAAATGTCAAGAGGTCAGTGAAAGGACTCTTGAATAATGATCTGATGTGGAAAATGACTAAGTGTGAAGGGGAAGATTTTTGAGGAAGCCTCACGGGTTGCGCTTTGGGCGCATGCGCCTGAGATTTGCGCATGCCAACGGGGGGACCTAGCTGACCCGGCGTGTGCGTTTTCGGAACCCTGGGGTCTTCTGGGGTCTTACAGCAACGATCCCACATGCAGTTTATTCCCATTAATACTTTTTGTGGCCTACTCAACGGAAGCCCATTCATTTCAATGGTCACTCTGTTTGATTGCACGTGGGAGGCTCCCCGCGTGGCTACGCAGTATTCTTTCGGCCCGAACTTGACATATGTGTAGCGTCACTGTCCCGACATGCGACAGACAATGTCCCGTGCAGTTGCGAATGCGTTAAATGTCAAGAGGTCAGTGAAAGGACTCTTGAATAATGATCTGATGTGGAAAATGACTAAGTGTGAAGGGGAAGATTTTTGAGGAAGCCTCACGGGTTGCGATGCGCCTGAGATTTGCGCATGCCAACGGGGGGACCTAGCTGACCCGGCGTGTGCGTTTTCGGAACCCTGGGGTCTTCTGGGGGTTTACTGCGACGAGCCCGCATGCAGTTTATTCCCATTAATCCTTTTTGTGGCCTACTCAATGGAAGCCCATTCATTTCAATGGCCACTCTGTTTGATTGCCCGTGGGCGGCTCCCCGTGCGCCTCTGCTATTCGATGTCGGTCCGAGCTCCACGTATGCGTACCGTCACTGTGCCGACATGCGACGTACAAAGTTTGGCGGAGTTGCGACCGCATTTGTGCGAGGCCCACGCGCTGGTAGTGGGAAATGACTTGGTTTAATGAGAAAGTGGGATGGCTCCCACGGGGGTCCGCTACGTGCTGTCAAGCCTAGCTTGACGCATGTGTCCCATCGCATTCCCCATGCGAGGCGTACCGAGTTTGGTTAAGTTGCGACCGCATTTAAGGTGCATGCGCCATGCAGACCTCGTTAATCATTTGCCGGGCGCAATAGTTGTTTGGCGTACGTCGCATGGGTACGTCCGATCGCTCCCATCTTTTGGCATGTCACACGGGACGATGGGAATGTCTAACACGTCAATATCCGTCTTGCTACGTTATCCGCATGTCATTGACATGCCTATCTCGAGCCCGAACGAGATGGTCTTGGTGAGCAGGTGCACGACATGACTGTGATGAGGATTTCGAGTGCTTTTGTCTCAATCGCATTCTATTTGCATTTTCTGCATGCATTGTGGATATGTCGATCGGGGGGACCAGACGAGTCATGGTATGCGGTTTGGGGGCTGCGGAACATTCCTGCGAAAAACCCGCCTGCAATTTACTGGCATGCGTTGGAGTAGCGGCTTCGCGGACATGCTTCGATCGCATTGATTTTCGAGTATGTCTATCATCGGCTGCCCTGACGGAAGCTCCTGCGACGGCGTCATCCTGCGACAACGTTTAGAGGTCGTAAAGGCCACAGAAATGCGACATGTCCGCGAACGCGTACTGGGATAAATGCGACGAGGGCCTTCTCCCGTGCCGCTCCGTGAGGTCGCTCGGTTCCGTAACGCAGACCTTTCGTCACGCGTCCCGGTATCGTCCGCATGTCGAATGCGCGCGCATTTGGTGCATCCCCGTACCAAGTTGCAAACCCTAATCTTAACCCTACCATGCACGCGCAGGCTAAACCGTGCGGCGCAGGCGCATGCGCTCTCGATATGTTGTCGGGCGGCACTCGTGTAGTCAGTGAGCGAAAAAATCGCATTCGTACGACATTCCTACGAAGAACCCACGAGCAATTTATTTACATTGCTCTTTTTGTGGACTATTCAACAGAAGCCCATTCATTTCAATGGTCACTCTGTTTGATTGCACGTGGGAGGCTCCCCGCGTGGCTACGCAGTATTCTTTCGGCCCGAACTCGACATATGTGTAGCGTCACTGTCCCGACATGCGACAGACAATGTCCCGTGCAGTTGTGAATGCGTTAAAGGTCAAGAGGTCATTGAACAGACTCTTGAATAATGATCTGAAGTGGTAAAATTACTAAGTGTGAATGGGAAGCATTTAGAGGTGTCGCATGTTGTGCTTTGGTCGCATGCGCCCGAGATTTACGCATGTCGACGGGGGGACTGAGTCGCACCGACGTGTGCGTTTTTGCAACCCTGGGGTCTTCTGGGGTCTTACAGCGACGATCCCACATGCAGTTTATTCCCATTAATACTTTTTGTGGCCTACTCAATGGAAGCCCATTCATTTCAATGGCCATTCTTTCCGATTGCACGTGGGCAGTCCACAAACGACGAGGAAATTGCACGTAGTCCACAAATGTCAGAGGCGAGTAGGCCACAAACGACGAGGAAATTGCACGTAGTCCACAAATGTCAGAGGCGAGTAGGCCACAAACGACGTGGAAATTGCGCGTAGTCCACAAATGTCGGAGGTGTACCAGCCACTGGGCAGAATAGTGGGTTCGTGGACACTTGGCTACGTACCAGCCACTGGGCAGAATAGTGGTTTCGTGGGCACTTTTCTACTAATTTGTACCTGGGCAGAATAGTGGTTTCGTGGGCACTTTTCTACTAATTGGTACCTGGGCAGAATAGTGCTTTCGTGGACAATTTGCTACTAATTAATACCTGGGCAGAATAGTGCTTTCGTGGACACTTTGCTACTGTAGTGTCAAATGGTCATAATAGTGGACTTATGGTCAACTGCCTTTGCTGTAAACTGATGCTGGGCACAATAGTGGGCTTATGGTCAACTGCCTTAGCTGTAAACTGATGCTGGGCAGAATAGTGAGCTTATGGTCAACTGCCTAAGCTATAAACTCATGCTCGGCACAATAATGGACTGTTGGTCAACTGCCCTTGGTATAAACTGATTTTGAGCAAAATAGTGGTTTCGTAGACACTTGGCTACGTACCAGCCACTGGGCAGAATAGTGAGTTCGTGGACACTTGGCTACGTACCAGCCACTGGGCAGAATAGTGAGTTCGTGGACACTTGGCTACGTACCAGCCACTGGGCAGAATAGTGGGTTCATGGACACTTGGCTACGTACCAGCCACTGGGCAGAATAGTGGGTTCGTGGGCAATTTGCTTCTAATTGGCCCCTGGGCAGAAAAGTGCTTTCGTGGGCACTTTGCTTCTAATTGGCCCCTGGGCAGAATAGTGCTTTCGTGGACACTTTGCTACTGTAGTGTCAAATGGGCATAAAAGTGGGCTTATGGTCAACTGCCTTTGCTGTAAACTGATCCTGGGCAGAATAGTGGGGTTATGGTCAACTGGCTTAGCTGTAAACTGATGCTGGGCACAATAATGGACTTATGGTCAAGTTCCTTTGCTGTAAACTAAGGCAGGGCAAATAAGTCAGCTTATGGTCAACTGGCCTTGGTATTAACTATTTTTAGGCAAAATAGTGGTTTTGTAGACACTTGGCTACGTACCAGCCACTGGGCAGAATAGTGGGTTGGTGGACACTTGGCTACGTACCAGCCACTGGGCAGAATAGTGGGTTCGTGGGCACTTGGCTACGTACCAGCCCCTGGGCAGAATAGTGCTTTCGTGGGCACTTTGCTTCTAATTGGCCCCTGGGCAGAATAGTGCTTTCGTGGGCACTTTGCTTCTAAATTGCCCCTGGGCAGAATAGTGCTTTCTTGGGCACTTTGCTTCTAAATTGCCCCTGGGCAGAATAGTGCTTTCGTGGACATTTTGCTACTGTAGTGTCAAATGGGCGTAAAAGTGGGCTTATGGTCAACTGCCTTTGCTGTAAACTGATCCTGGGCAGAATAGTGGGGTTATGGTCAACTGGCTTAGCTGTAAACTGATGCTGGGCACAATAATGGACTTATGGTCAAGTTCCTTTGCTGTAAACTAAGGCAGGGCAAATAAGTCAGCTTATGGTCAACTGGCCTTGGTATTAACTATTTTTAGGCAAAAAAGTGGTTTTGTAGACACTTGGCTACGTACCAGCCACTGGGCAGAATAGTGGGTTCGTGGGCACTTGGCTACGTACCAGCCACTGGGCAGAATAGTGGGTTCGTGGGCACTTGGCTACGTACCAGCCACTGGGCAGAATAGTGGGTTGGTGGACACTTGGCTACGTACCAGCCACTGGGCAGAATAGTGGGTTGGTGGACACTTGGCTACGTACCAGCCACTGGGCAAAATAGTGGGTTGGTGGACACTTGGCTACGTACCAGCCACTGGGCAGAATAGTGGGTTCGTGGGCCCTTGGCTATGTACCAGCCACTGGGCAGAATAGTGGGTTCGTGGGCAATTTGCTACTAATTGGCCCCTGGGCAGAATAGTGCTTTCGTGGACATTTTGCTACTGTAGTGTCAAATGGTCATAATAGTGGGCTTATGGTCATCTGCCTTTGCTGTAAACTGATTCTGGGCACAATAGTGGGCTTATGGTCAACTGCCTTAGCTGTAAACTGATGCTGGGCAGAATAGTGGGCTTATGGTCAACTGCCTAAGCTATAAACTCATGCTGGGCACAATAATGGACTTATGGTCAACTGCCCTTGGTATAAACTGATTTTGAGCAAAATAGTGGTTTCGTAGACACTTGGCTACGTACCAGCCACTGGGCAGAATAGTGTGTTCATGGACACTTGGCTACGTACCAGCCACTGGGCAGAATAGTGTGTTCATGGACACTTGGCTACGTACCAGCCACTGGGCAGAATAGTGGGTTCGTGGGCACTTGGCTACGTACCAGCCACTGGGCAGAATAGTGGGTTCGTGGGCCCTTGGCTACGTACCAGCCACTGGGCAGAATAGTGGGTTGGTGGGCTATTTGCTACTAATTGGCCCCTGGGCAGAATAGTGCTTTCGTGGGCAATTTGCTACTAATTGGCCCCTGGGCAGAATAGTGCTTTCGTGGGCGCTTTGCTTCTAATTGGCCCCTGGGCAGAATAGTGCTTTCGTGGGCAATTTGCTACTAATTGGCCCCTGGGCAGAATAGTGCTTTCGTGGGCAATTTGCTACTAATTGGCCCCTGGGCAGAATAGTGCTTTCGTGGACATTTTGCTACTGTAGTGTCAAATGGGCATAAAAGTGGGCTTATGGTCAACTGCCTTTGCTGTAAACTGATCCTGGGCAGAATAGTGGGGTTATGGTCAACTGGCTTAGCTGTAAACTGATGCTGGGCACAATAATGGACTTATGGTCAAGTTCCTTTGCTGTAAACTAAGGCAGGGCAAATAAGTCAGCTTATGGTCAACTGGCCTTGGTATTAACTATTTTTAGGCAAAAAAGTGGTTTTGTAGACACTTGGCTACGTACCAGCCACTGGGCAGAATAGTGGGTTCGTGGGCACTTGGCTACGTACCAGCCACTGGGCAGAATAGTGGGTTCGTGGGCACTTGGCTACGTACCAGCCACTGGGCAGAATAGTGGGTTGGTGGACACTTGGCTACGTACCAGCCACTGGGCAGAATAGTGGGTTGGTGGACACTTGGCTACGTACCAGCCACTGGGCAAAATAGTGGGTTGGTGGACACTTGGCTACGTACCAGCCACTGGGCAGAATAGTGGGTTCGTGGGCCCTTGGCTATGTACCAGCCACTGGGCAGAATAGTGGGTTCGTGGGCAATTTGCTACTAATTGGCCCCTGGGCAGAATAGTGCTTTCGTGGACATTTTGCTACTGTAGTGTCAAATGGTCATAATAGTGGGCTTATGGTCATCTGCCTTTGCTGTAAACTGATTCTGGGCACAATAGTGGGCTTATGGTCAACTGCCTTAGCTGTAAACTGATGCTGGGCAGAATAGTGGGCTTATGGTCAACTGCCTAAGCTATAAACTCATGCTGGGCACAATAATGGACTTATGGTCAACTGCCCTTGGTATAAACTGATTTTGAGCAAAATAGTGGTTTCGTAGACACTTGGCTACGTACCAGCCACTGGGCAGAATAGTGTGTTCATGGACACTTGGCTACGTACCAGCCACTGGGCAGAATAGTGTGTTCATGGACACTTGGCTACGTACCAGCCACTGGGCAGAATAGTGGGTTCGTGGGCACTTGGCTACGTACCAGCCACTGGGCAGAATAGTGGGTTCGTGGGCCCTTGGCTACGTACCAGCCACTGGGCAGAATAGTGGGTTGGTGGGCTATTTGCTACTAATTGGCCCCTGGGCAGAATAGTGCTTTCGTGGGCAATTTGCTACTAATTGGCCCCTGGGCAGAATAGTGCTTTCGTGGGCGCTTTGCTTCTAATTGGCCCCTGGGCAGAATAGTGCTTTCGTGGGCAATTTGCTACTAATTGGCCCCTGGGCAGAATAGTGCTTTCGTGGGCAATTTGCTACTAATTGGCCCCTGGGCAGAATAGTGCTTTCGTGGACATTTTGCTACTGTAGTGTCAAATGGGCATAAAAGTGGGCTTATGGTCAACTGCCTTTGCTGTAAACTGATCCTGGGCAGAATAGTGGGGTTATGGTCAACTGGCTTAGCTGTAAACTGATGCTGGGCACAATAATGGACTTATGGTCAAGTTCCTTTGCTGTAAACTAAGGCAGGGCAAATAAGTCAGCTTATGGTCAACTGGCCTTGGTATTAACTATTTCTAGGCAAAATAGTGGTTTTGTAGACACTTGGCTACGTACCAGCCGCTGGGCAGAATAGTGTGTTCGTGGACACTTGGCTACGTACCAGCCACTGGGCAGAATAGTGGGTTGGTGGACACTTGGCTACGTACCAGCCACTGGGCAGAATAGTGGGTTCGTGGGCCCTTGGCTATGTACCAGCCACAGGGCAGAATAGTGGGTTCGTGGGCAATTTGCTACTAATTGGCCCCTGGGCAGAATAGTGCTTTCGTGGACATTTTGCTACTGTAGTGTCAAATGGTCATAATAGTGGGCTTATGGTCATCTGCCTTTGCTGTAAACTGATTCTGGGCACAATAGTGGGCTTATGGTCAACTGCCTTAGCTGTAAACTGATGCTGGGCAGAATAGTGGGCTTATGGTCAACTGCCTAAGCTATAAACTCATGCTGGGCACAATAATGGACTTATGGTCAACTGCCCTTGGTATAAACTGATTTTGAGCAAAATAGTGGTTTCGTAGACACTTGGCTACGTACCAGCCACTGGGCAGAATAGTGTGTTCATGGACACTTGGCTACGTACCAGCCACTGGGCAGAATAGTGTGTTCATGGACACTTGGCTACGTACCAGCCACTGGGCAGAATAGTGGGTTCGTGGGCACTTGGCTACGTACCAGCCACTGGGCAGAATAGTGGGTTCGTGGGCAATTTGCTACTAATTGGCTAATGGGCAGAATAGTGCTTTCGTGGACAATTTTATACTGTAGTGTCAAATGGGCAGAATAGTGGTTTCGTGGACTTCTTAACCAAAAGGCGCACCGAGGTAAAACTTGTTTTACGGTGCTCGGGGCGACCTCTGGATCGAGTGCGGGTCACTTCCGGAGAGGAATTGTGATGTCCGCGAAACCATTATATCGTGTAATGGGATAAACCTAAAGTGGGACTTCCGTATCTCTGGTCCGCGGTGGTCTAGGGCGTCGAGACGCACGTTCCCGTTCACGCCTCGACCCACTCCTCTGGGAACGCAAGTTTCAATAAGATCTGAGAAAGTTGAAAATTTTGTGCGAAAAAACTATAAGGGGTATGCCTTGGAGTTTTTTCGGCGAAAATTTGCAACTTGCTCGGATCTTTTCCAAACTCGGGATCCCGAAGCAGCGGGTCCAGGCGTGAACAGGAACGTGCGTCTCCAGATCCTGGCCCACCGTCGAGCAGAGATACGGAGGACCCACTTCTGATTTATCCCATTGTAGGATATAATGGGTTCGCGATCGTCGCAATTCCCAGTCGGAAACGTGTCCGTCGCACTGCCGTGGGAATGCCGATCGCCGTAAAACGTTTCTCGACTCTCTGGGATGAAGTTTCGCGATTGGGCTAAATAGTGGTTTCGTGGGCACATAGCAAGTGTAGTGGCAAATGGGCAGAATAGTGGTTTCGTGGACACTTTGTTACTAATTGGCTCCTGGGCAGAATAGTGGTTTCGTGGACACTTTGCTACTAATTGGCACCTGGGCAGAATAGTGGACTTATGGTCAACTGCCTTTGCTGTAAACTGATGCTGGGCAAAATAACGGACTTATGGTCAACTGCCTTAGCTGTAAACTGATGCTGGGCAGAAGAGTGTGCTTATGGTCAACTGCCTTAGCTGTAAACTGATGCTGGGCACAATAATGGACTTATGGTTAACTGCCTTTGCTGTAAACTGATGCTGGGCACAATAAAGGACTTATGGTCAACTGCCTTTGCTGTAAACTGATGCTGGGCAGAATAATGGACTTATGGTCAACTGCCTTAGCTGTAAACTGATGCTGGGCAGAATAATGGACTTATGGTCAACTGCCTTTGCTGTAAACTGATTGTGGGCAAAATAGTGGTTTCGTGGACACTTTGCTACGTTCCAGCAACTGGGCAGAATAGTGGTTTCGTGGACATTTTCCTGTGTATTGGCACCTGGGCAGAATAGTGGTTTCGTGGACACTTTTCTACTAATTGGCACCTGGGCAGAATAGTGGTTTCGTGGGCACTTTTTACTAATTGGCACCTGGGCAGAATAGTGGTTTCGTGGGCACTTTTCTACCAATTGGCACCTGGGCAGAATAGTGGTTTCATGGACACTTTTCTACTAATTGGGACCTGGGCAGAATAGTGGTTTCGTGGGCACTTTTTACTAATTGGGACCTGGGCAGAATAGTGGTTTCGTGGGCACTTTTCTACTAATTGGCACCTTGGCAGAATAGTGGTTTCGTGGGCACTTTTCTACTAATTGGCACCTTGGCAGAATAGTGGTTTCGTGGGCACTTTGCTACTAATTGGCACCTGGGCCGAATAGTGGTTTCGTGGACTCCTTAACAGAAAGGCCCACCGACATTAAACTTGTTATAGGGCGCTCCGGGCGACGTCCGAATCGGAGCCAACGTGACCCCCTGCCTCTCCCGGCAGGACTTTGACAAGACAGCGAGTCAGGGGGCCATAAAGCGGTTGCGCGGGCCGGGGGGCCGTGGACAGTGTGCCCTGGCCACCCCGCCACTCCCGGGCGAAGTTTGATGCAAAAGTTAGCTAGAGGGCAGATTAGTGGGTCTGCGGGATGGGGGGGCGTGGCCAGTGGTCCCACGCAAGCCCAGCCTCTCCCAGGCAGAGATTGCCAAAATAGGTGGTCAGGTGGCATAATAGTGGGTCCGTGGGACCGGGGGGGGGCGTGGCCTTTGACCCCGCCTCTCATGGCGGGAGGTAGTGGGTCAGGGGGAAAAAAAGTCGGTCCGTGGGACCGGGGGGGGGGGGCACTTTCCTAATTGGGGACCGGGCCGAACCGCGAGACCCCCAGCCATCGAAACGTCGGGCGTCGGGACCCTTCATTTAAGCCTGCGGTGGTACGTGCAATGTCCCCCTGGTGTGTGATGGCTAAACTGCAAGAATGGGCATTATTTCGTGGGATAAAATGAGCTAAAATGACCCCTCAGCGTTCGCTTCGCCTGGGCTCAAGCCGGCCCACCCGAGTCCGCAGGACCCCTTGGGGCGTGGGCGAAGCGCGGACGTCGCCGTGGGACCCCACAAAAATTTTTGGGGTCCGGCGCGCAGCGTCCATGAACCCACTACCACGGACCATCTAAATGATTGCCCGTGTTTTATGGTGTCCTAACGGCATGTAAGGGAAACCGTCAAGCTGAAGAAGGAGTCTTATCGGGCCTGGTTGGCTTGTGGGACTCCTGAGGCAGCTGACAGGTACCGGCAGGCCAAGCGGACTGCTGCCCGGGTGGTTGTGGAGGCAAAAACTCGGGCCTGGGAGGAGTTTGGTGAGGCCATGGAGAAGGACTATTGACTGGCCTCGAAGAGATTCTGGCAAACCGTCCGGCGCCTCAGGAGAGGGAAACAGTGCCCTACCAACGCTGTTTACAGTGGAGGTGGGAGGCTGTTGACCTCAACTGGGGATGTCGTCGGTCGGTGGAAGGAGTACTTCGAGGATCTCCTCAATCCCACCGTCACGTCCTCCATTGAGGAAGCAGAGGCTGAGGGCTCAGAGGTGGACTCGTCCATCACCCAAGCCGAAGTCACTGAGGTAGTCAAGAAACTCCTCAGTGGCAGGGCACCGGGGGTGGATGAGATTCGCCCTGAGTACCTCAAGTCTCTGGATGTTGTGGGGCTGTCTTGGCTGACACGCCTCTGGAGCATCGCGTGGCGGTCGGGGACAGTGCCTCTGGGATGGCAGACCAGGGTGGTGGTCCCTCTTTTTAAGAAGGGGGACCGGAGGGTGTGTTCCAACTACAGGGCCTTCCCGGTAAAGTCTATGCCAGGGTACTGGAGAGGAGAATACGGCCGATAGTAGAACCTCGGATTCAGGAGGAACAGTGTGGTTTTCGTCCAGGCCGTGGAACGCTGGACCAGCTCTACACCCTCTACAGGGTGCTGGAGGGTGCATGGGAGTTTGCTCAACCAATCCACATGTGTTTTGTGGATTTGGAGAAAGCATTCGACTGTGTCCCTCGCGGCATCCTGTGGAGGGTGCTTCGGGAGTATGGGGTCTGTGGTCCTTTGCTAAGGGCTGTCAGGTCCCTGTACGACCGAAGCAGGAGCTTGGTTCGCATTGCCGGCAGTAAGTCGGACCTGTTCCCAGTGCATGTCGGACTCCGGCAGGGCTGCCCTTTGTCACCGGTTCTGTTCGTAATTTTTATGGACAGAATTTCTAGGCGCAGCCAGGGGCCGGAGGGTGTCAGGTTTGGGGACCACACGATCTCGTCTCTGCTATTTGCGGATGATGTCGTCGTGTTGGCCCCTTCAAACCAGGACCTTCAGCATGCACTGGGACGGTTTACAGCAGAGTGTGAAGCGGCTGGAATGAAAATCAGTACCTCCAAATCCGAGGCCATGGTCCTCAGTCGGAAAAGGGTGGCTTGCCCACTTCAGGTTGGTGGAGAGTTCCTTCCTCAAGTGGAGGAGTTTAAGTATCTCGGGGTCTTGTTCACGAGTGAGGGGAGGAGGGAACGGGAGATGGACAGACGGATCGGTGCAGCTTCTGCAGTAATGCGGTCGATGTACCGGTCCGTCGTGGTGAAGAAAGAGCTGAGCCGCAAGGCGAACCGGTCAATCTACGTTCCTACTCTCACCTATGGTCATGAGCTTTGGGTCATGACCGAAAGGACAAGATCCCGGATACAGGCGGCTGAAATGAGCTTCCTCCGCAGGGTGGCTGGGCGATCCCTTAGAGATAGGGTGAGAAGCTCGGTCACCCGCGAGGAGCTCGGAGTAGAGCCGCTGCTCCTCCACATCGAGAGGGGTCAGCTGGGGTGGCTTGGGCATCTGTTACGGATGCCTACTGGACGCCTTCCTCGGAAGGTGTTCCGGGCCCGTCCGACCGGGAGGAGACCCCGGGGAAGACCTAGGACACGCTGGTGGGACTATGTCTCCCGGCTGGCCTGGGAACGCCTCGGTGTCCCCCCGGAAGAGCTGGAGGAAGTGTCTAGGGTGAGGGATGTCTGGGCATCTCTGCTTAGACTGCTGCCCCCGCGACCCGGTCCCGGATAAGCGGAAGAAAATGGATGGATGGATGGATGGACCCCGGCAAATGGCTTTGAGGCAGCGGCGATTTTACGACGTTTGGATCTGATTAGCTCCGAATTGAGGATTGCGAGAGATGATCGGCGTCGTTTGCGTGATGAAAGACGGAGAGACAGAAGGGACTTTGAAAAGTTAAGGAGTGTCATCACCGCAACATCAGTATCGCTGAGAGAAGGTCTAGCGAGACAACGGTTGATTCGTAATGCTCTAAAAGACATTCAGGACGGTCAAGCGCAAAGTGTTGTATTATTTATGGAGATCATTAACATGGGCAGACGCAGATCTGGTGAGTAAACACCGTGTATATAAATCACTTTGCCCCTGTTTTAATGTTTTATTGTTTTTATTTGTATTGTTATTTTTTTTTAAAAGTGTGTTTATGAGGGATTTCAACAGTGTTTTTAAAAAGTTTTAAATAAAATATTGTGAAATGGCCGCAAAACGTTGTCAGGGGTCAGATGATTCTGAAAGTGAGTCAGCAGCAAAAATATTTAGATACCACAGTGACGGTGGTTCACACCCCCCACAAAGTGTTTCAGACACGTTACAGAGATTAATTTACACAGTCAGGTCGATGCATAGACCGACTACTACAACCTAGTCTCTTTTAGCTTTAATTAGTACCGTTCGTTCAATGTCAGATGTACAGCCAGAACCAATTGTGGCTCTAGATGCACCTGTTTTAAATCAACATCAAGTTGGTTACGGATTAGACATTGTTGGTGCAAATAATGTAGGTGCTGATATTGTTGATGACGATGATATAGTTGTTGATGATGAACCGGTTGTAAGAGATGTAAGAAATATTGAGACAAACGAAACAGCCTCTGTTTGTTTAAATCCTAGCGAAGCTCAGCGATTAGTAAGAGAGGGCGGTAGTGTTGGTGATTATACTGTGGTCCCTAGAAGGAGGTTTAACAGCTTGGAAATACATAGAGTATTGAATCTGCGTTCGATAACATCCAACGATATGGCAGACTATGTTCGTCTTTTACATGAGGCGTTGACTGAAATAGTTCAATTTTCGCGACAGCTGGCTGGTGATGGCGGTTTGATTAATATCACGTTACGAGGTGCTAGTCTGACAGCTGATGTTAATACACTATTGTCACCTAGCAACAACTATAGCGTAGAGCTTTTTGAATACCAAATCGAAACGATAATGCAGAGCAACGCAGACGTGTGCGTTGACGATAGATTTGAATTGAAATTGTCTATAGCCATGTGTAGACAAGGTGGTGCGTATAGAAAACTCCGTGACACAGCTCAAAACGAGGTTATTGCGAGAAACAGAATGAATCTTTTCTGCCCCGTTAATATCTCAAACAATCTGTGTTTTGCTATTTGTCTGGCACATTTTCTGAACCCCCAAAAACAACACACAGAGTTAATACCATTAGCTTCAGCATTGCAGAATGCTGCTGGTCACACGGATCAGGATATGATAGGCTTTAATTACATAGCAAAGTTTGAACGTCAGTCTTATGTTAAAATAGTGGTCTTCCACAGGTCAGACACTGGTGTGTTGGAAAAGTACAACACAAAAGATGCACCACATAACAGAACAGTGTTTTTGTACCTGCACGATGGTCATTATTTTATGATTAAGAACTTAAAAGCTTTCATAGGTAGGCTACGCCTTACGTTTGTGAATTTTGTTACAGGGGTTACACATGTCGTAGAGATCACAGCTGTAAATATGTGTGTGATATCTGTAATGGGTCTGAATGTTTCAGACACACTGTGAAAAAAAGACAATGTGGCGACTGTCTTCGTTACTGCAGATCTGACTATTGTTATGACATGCATAAGAAACCACCGCTTGGTCAACAGTTTTCGCAGTGTGTTGTGACCAAACATTGTCCAAAATGCAATAGACGTTATCACATTAGCGGCACAGATCCTAAACCCCACAAATGCCCAGCAAGTTGTTGCGTCCATTGCGTTGATGTGTTGGTTGCTGATGGAGCCCATCAGTGTTTCATACAACCGATAACCCCTAAGGAACCTGGTGTGAAATACATATTTTATGATTTTGAAACACGCTACCAAGACGGTAAACATGTTCCGAATTTTGTGTGTGCTATCACTTTTTCTGGTGAGGAATTCACAGCAGAGGGTACAGATTGTGTCGACAGACTCCTCAGACGTTTCAGACAACCGCGTTATAAAAATTACACATGGATTGCACATAATGCATCAGGGTTTGACAACTTCATACTTTTGGAACATTTCACAAAAGTAGGGCTTACACTTAAAATCACAATGCAGGGGTGTTGTTTAATTTTAATGTATGACAGCGGCTTTAAGCAACGTTTTATTGATAGCTACTCATTCATACCCATGCGTTTGGCCAATACAGCGGCCATGTTAAACCTGTCCTGTGAGGATAAGGGATACTTCCCACACCATTTCAACAGGGTAGAAAATGAAGATTATACAGGCCCTTATCCAGACAAGCATTTCTATGGGTACGAGACCATGAGTGATAAAGACAGAGGTCAGTTCGATGCTTGGTACACAACAGTCACCGATAAGGTGTTTGATTTTAAAAAAGAACTAGCCATGTATGGCAAGAATGACGTTGTTTTGCTGAGGGAGGCATGTATGAAATACCGCGATGAATTCATGCAATGTACCGGGATTGATCCGTTTATGTGCACCACATTAGCATCATGCTGTATGGCTGTGTACAAAACACATTACCTCCCAAAAGACACTCTAGCTCTTACCCACAACAATGCATACACCAATCAGAACAAGGCCTACTCAGATGTCTCCATCGAATGGCTGGAATATGTAAAAAAACACGGGGCATAGACATTCGACATGCTTTAAACTACGGTGAGGTGTCAATTGGGAAATATTTTGTTGATGGGTATTTTGACAATTCAGATGTAAAGACAGTTTTTGAGTTTTTTGGATGTTTCCACCATGGATGTTTAAAATGTTTCAGACATGAACATGTTAACCCCCTCTCAAAACTATCCTATGGTGATCTCAGAAGACAGGTTGATGACAAACTTGTAGTGTTGAAACAATTTTATGGTCTGAAGGTGGAGGTGATGTGGGAATGTGAGTGGAAAACAGCTAAACAATCCGATCCTGCTGTAATTGTTTTTATGTCCACATATAAACACCCTGAAAGATTGAGACCACGCGACGCTTTATTTGGGGGGCGTACTAACGCGTTCAAATTGTACCACAAGGTCACAGAAGGTGAGAAAATAAGATATGTCGATTTCACAAGTCTGTATCCTTTCTGCCAAGCCAGAAAGGAGTACCCTGTAGGTCACCCAGAAATCATTTTCAAGGATTTTGAACCTCTAGAAAATTATTACGGACTTGTGAAATGCTGTGTTTTACCACCGCGTAAACTACTACACCCAGTGCTTCCCATGAGATTTGGTGGCAAGTTAATATTCCCCCTCTGTCGCACCTGCACCGAACAACAAAACCAAACAACCCCCTGCCGACACACCGATGATGAAAGATCCATCTCCGGTACTTGGGTTAGTATTGAATTGTTAAAAGCTGTAGAGAAGGGATATATTGTGACGAACATAGATGAGGTGTGGCATTTTCCACAGCGGTCGGATACCTTGTTTTGCGAATATGTTAAAACATTTTTGCAGTACAAACAGGAAGCCAGCGGTTATCCAGAACATGCGGCAACGGACACTGACAAACAATCATACATCGACGACTATTTTGAAAAAGAAGGATTCAACTGAACCCTGCTAAGATAAGTCACAACCCGGCACGTCGCTCAATCAACAAGCTATTGCTTAATAGTTTGTGGGGCAGGTTTTCAATGAGGGAAAACCTACCCACAACAGAGTTACTCTAGTTATCGCACCAACACTGGGAAAGTTTGTATGAAAGCCAAAGGTATAACGCTTAATGCAGTAAACTCTGAGGCTATCAGATTGGACACTCTGATAGGACTTGTCAATCACTATGTTGTGGGGGATGGTGATAGTCGTCACATACTGGCCCGTATGGACGGTATTGTGAGGGATAAAAAGAGGTTTACACTCCATAACAAATCACTAGTCAAACGTTTTCGAGTGAATTACAATAAAAGAGTTCTGCTTGGGGATTACACTACACTACCATATGGCTACTGACAACGTTTTTGGTCATCGAGGTGTGCTAGACACTGAGGCATTTGATTTCAGGTTACAACATCCATTTTCATGTGTGATAAGTGGACCATCAAACTCTGGGAAATCCTTTTTTGTAAAAATGTTGTTGCAAAATGCTGTTACATTGATTTCTAAAAATGTGGAGAATATTGTATATATTTATGATTGTTGGCAACCATTGTATGATGATTTATTGAAACTGTATAAAATTAAATTTGTTGAAGGTATACCACAGACTCTCAATGATGATCATTTGTTTCCTGTCAATAAAACAAATCTGCTTATTATTGATGATTTAATGAAAGAAGCCAGTGTTAACAATGAAGTGGAAAAGGTGTTTACACAGTATGTACACCACCGAAATCTTAGTGCTATTTACATTGTACAGAATTTATTTTGTCAGGGTAAATCCAGCAGGACCATCAGCTTGAACACAAACTATTTGATATTGTTTAAAAACCCCAGAGACGCCACACAGGTAATGGTTCTAGCCAGACAGATGTATCCAGGCCGTGCAAAATATTTTATGGAATCTTATCAGGACGCAACCGGTAAACCTTACGGATATCTCATGATTGATTATAAAGCAAAAACACCTGAACAATATCGTCTCAGAACAGACTTACTCTCTACAAATCCGGTAGTGTATCTACAGAAAAGAAAACATTGAGACGATTTAAAATGTCTGCTAAACTTTATAGAAATCTCCCTGTGTTAAAGATGCTTTTAAAAGCCACACCCAGCCAGAGACGGGTTATTTTACAGTCTACATCCGATGAACTTATTGTAACGCTGTGTGAGCTCGCCCTTAATGTACTTCACGGTAACATACCGCTCACATCGCAGCAATACCAGAAGCTAAAACGCCGGAAAACAGTGCTTAAATTTGTGACAAACAAGAAGATTGATATTAAAAGAAAGAGACGGATGATAAACCAGCAGGGTGGTTTCCTTTTGCCCCTCTTAAGCATAGCAATCCCCTTTATTACTAGTTTGGTTACTTCTAGATAAATGGAGTTTGCCGAGAAGATGTTTTTAGTCCCACAACATCAACTCGATAAACTAAAATCTGGTATACCACGTGAGTCTATTCAACAGTCGGTGGAGAATGATTTGGACTCTGCTATAAGGGACATCCTACACAACTCTGAAATGGCATCTCATGAAAAAGCTAAACGGTACACAAATATTTTACAGAGATATCTAACATTTGCTGACCGCGAGAC
Organism: Barbatula barbatula; assembly: GCF_947034865.1. Lineage (NCBI taxonomy): Eukaryota > Metazoa > Chordata > Actinopteri > Cypriniformes > Nemacheilidae > Barbatula > Barbatula barbatula. The sequence goes on from NC_136783.1 coordinate 11,477,902, forward strand.
ATCTATGTTAACGTTAAACATGCCTCTGTCTGATAAAGAAACATCTAATCATGTACCGAATGCTGAAAACACTAGGTTATACGACAACGTGGTGAATGATGTATTAAAGAATATACCGCAAAGGAGCTTGAAAAATACTCGATACATCTTAGATAAAATGACTAACGCTAAAGACATCGCTTCATGGACTGATTCTGGGGAGTTTGTATATAAAGGCCGGAACATACCCGGATCACACATGTTGGATTTAGTTAAAAATGTCATAGCCCCATACAATGTCAAAGATGAAAACCGACCTCTAGGATGGATAGTGTTTCTGGAGACTTTTGCAGCACTAAATATACCGCAATCTACGGTACCCAACCGTCATATACGGCGTGTAATCAATAATTTTAAAGTAGGTTCATCGCCTGATAGTTATGCAACAACCCCGAGGGGTAGAGATGCGAGAGCCGGTACCCCACGTCATGATAACGACCATTCTGACGGCGATGTTATCATTTCGCCTAGTCGCAAACGCTGTCGATGGATGCATCTCTAATCTTTTCGTTTTATTTTGACATAAACAAGAATATTCTGTTATATTTTGTGTGTGTGTGTGTGTTAATAAAAATAAGTCATCGGAAAAATAAGAATCTTGCACTATTTGTTATTTATTATGGTTTTATTCCAGTACACAATTATACATTTTGCCAGTCTGAACACATAGAATACATTTAAACACATTTTTCTTATTAAAATGGTTATAGGTTTTTAGTTTTTTCACAAAAAACGACACCATAGTATCGTTTTTATCTAAATCATCAGAGTACAAACTCATCATGTATTCATAATCATAAGTAGTGGACATATGACGGAGAAAGAACATGCAATGCTGCCCACACGTGTCTGACGAATAATTCTGGACTTGCTTGTTTGAGTATATCACACTGTCGCAGTTAAGAAATAGAAAATTACTGATTTGTGTTGGAAACCGGGGGTGGTCGGGTTTATTTCCAAAACTGTCAAAAAAGCACCCAACCCCTTCCCTGGTTATGTATATGGCTAACCAGTGTTCCCCGGGGAGTCCTGAGGGGTGTGTATTGATTATGACCATAGATGGTACTGTTCTCAGACGTTCTTCTGGTAAATAATCACACGGCAGCACACCTAGAAAATGTGTGTTGCATGATATTTTATCCATCAAGACTGTGAGCTGTACGGTATTCATTTTAATAGTAATCGATCAAGACCTGTCTGCGATTTGAAATTTCAAGAATCAAATCATAAATAGCATAGATTACAAGGTTTATCGTACGGGGGAGCGGTTGTCGAAACCGTGCTTCTAGTCTGATATTTCCAGATTTGATGAGAGACACATGTCTAGAACACTCCTCATCAGGAGTCAAATTAAATGAATATAATGTGTAACCGTGCAAATATTCTTCGCAGTCAATAGACAATGTTTGGTTTTTCAGATGTCTTCCAGAAGACAGAGCTAGTTGATAGTACTCCCGTATAGCAGAACCGGTCCCGTATTCAGGTTGTAGCGGTTTGGCCGGATGTTGCTGACCGTCAACATATACGGCCAAGAATTCTAAATCGTAATTTTTAAAAGCAAAGGGGTTTTTATTATAGGCCCCCGTGAATGCATCGTTATCAACCATGGCTATGACCAAAGACTTGGGGAGGGTTCCTAGAAACACATTTTCCTGGGTCACGACGCGAGAACCAGCGGGCAGCGAATTATTTTTTAATATTACTCGTTCAATAGGGTATTTGGCTGTTGCCGAGAGCAGTGCGTGAGCATGACCCAGTCGTACTGCTGGTGACACGGTAACTTTTTTCACAAAAAGTGACGCAGACTGAATATTTATTTTATAATTTATATTGTCATCCCTCATCAGACAAAACTCGTCTTTACACCTAGTCATACGGATTTTGATGTCCACACCATTAAGCATAAGTTTTTCCTGAAAAATATGTCATTGTGAACTGGTGCTAATAATTCTACAACACTGCTGGCATTAGTGTACGCAGCTCTCTTTATCAGACCCGCATTTCCTCCACCCGGATCTGTACAGTCCATATGTCCGGCTGTATCTTTGTAAAAAAGACCGGCGGAAAACGTTGTTTGAAGAACATCTTTTCCGTAGTTAAGAAGACACTCTATAACACATCGGTATGGATATGTGCTGGAACTCTGTGAGATAAGTCTATCTCCAAGTGATACGTCAACCTGTGAAAAAATGGTGGCTCCTGCGTAGTTAATCAGACCTACAGGTGCTCCATCTACAATATCTGTGCCGTCCGGATTTGTGATTTTGAGACGCAAAAACAATAATGTATTATTTAGATCGATATAATCTTCTCCATTGCCCGCTATAAAAAATTCCAGGGGTGCTGTGTCTGATATTGCAGATAATGGTGGTATCTCAATATAGGCATTTCTTTCAATTGCCGTTTGAGTTAGAGGCACCGTGAACAAATCCAATTCTGATTTAACACACTCTTCTGACATGCTGTGTAGCAATGCCATGATCTAGAAGATGGTGTTAGGATTTCTCTTTGAGCTTATTTTACGCTTTACTGACACCCTACGTTTTCGTTTTACAACTGAGACCTTCTTAGATGACCGTCTTGCTTTCTTTTGAGAATGACCCCTCCTCTTGTCACCTGGGGGTCGTAGCAAACGTTTACGGGACATTACCAATTGACCCGAACCGTCTTGTGGGTGTTTGTTATGGTTAAAAGCGCTTGACATTGTGTTACTGACAACGTCACTAAGTATGTTTTTGCAGCTGATTTAAGATGGGGTTTCGCTATGTTGAAACCTCGCCTTAACAGAGGAATAGCCATTCTAAAGAGGCCTCTAAACAGACCCCCAACACCTCCTCCGTACATAACAGCCCCGCCGGCATACCCTGGTAGAGCGCCACCTGCCTGGTTCGTATAGTAAGCCACGTAGCGTTCAGGATCATGATTATAATTGTTGAATAAGGACATTATTATAATACGAAATGTTTCACAGGTCTAAAGTGAAGCTTAACGCTAACTTTACCGTATGAAAACTTTACGTGTGTATTTTGGTCGTCCTTAACTTCAATACCAATGTCTGTGATGGTTGTTTTGTTTATAGACACGTAATGCACTTTGTCGTATCGCAAACAAACCATATGCTTATTTTCTCCGGCTATATGAGCTGTACCTAAGAGAGGTACATAGGCATCACCAACTGACTGGTAATCGATAATGTCTGTGTATAAATACAAGGTGTAGAAGCCCCCTTGTATATCTGATTGATGCGGTGCATACGTCACAACATCCGTGTCGTTATTAAAGTCAGCAGATATGTATGCATTCCCGTGTTTGTCCGCCTGTTGCTGAGTGTGCGTTACACTGTTTTTGTCGATATTAAAATCCGTTGGTACGTATGAAGAGCCACCTAATGGAGCCCCGGGTTTCACTCCTAAAATATTGGCTAGTTTCCCGTAAAAAGTCAAAGATATGTTAGGTTTTGCATTCAGAAACACACAGTTTTTCACAATGTCATAGCCGAAAGATGAATGCGGCGTAAGGGCCTCATTTATCTCTCTAACCAGAGAAGCAATGTCATCATAATACCCCGTTTTTATACGGTAACGTATCGGAGACATTTTATTACGCATCAATGAATCGTCATCGTGTTTATTCTTCTTCTTCATAGGACCACCACTGAGCGGGGGTTGGCCGACATTTATTTCAAAAAATGCATCTTCAGTATTAAACGTATACCACGTTCTAGGATATTCGAATTCAACAACCCCCACTTCCCATTTACCTTTCACATGTAATGGGTTGGCTAGGCACGTCCTATAATTAGAAATAGTGTTGTCAGGATACACCGCCGATGCATTGCATGGTAATACGACATAAAAGCCGTCGCTACCCATGGCTGTTTTCTAAATGAATGTCGTAGACTACTATGCATTCTCCTTTTTAAATCGAATGTACGTCGACCACTTCTTTTTCGGGGACCCAGCTATTAAATTTAGACGGCCATCCATACCATTTTACCAAGACAATGGTCTTCTTACCCTGCTTTTTCTTGTCCAAGATTTTTTCTACTTTAAACGTATTGTTTTTTCTCACAGATATTTTTTGTAACTCTGGCTCGTAAAAACTACCATCAATAATATCTCCGTCATAATCACAAAGTTTGTAAACTGGTGGGTCTCGTTGTACACACTTGTTCACCGTGAAATACTCTTCTGTATAATTTTTCTCGTAACCCTTGGCGAATGGACCCCTCACTTTGGATATTCTTACAATATCTCCGATTTTGTATTTAAACAGTGGTTTAACACATCGAGCATTCCTAGGTCCGTAAAGATTTTGAAACACTGTGTCTTCGTTGTTTTCGTTAACATCCACTGGTCTCATTTGAATACTTCGATGAAAACTGGTGTTATAACCCAGCGTAATGTCTTGTAACACATCTACGTATCGACGTGTGTTAGCGGCTGTTAAGTACCGCCACATTCTGCTATTCAGAGTTCTATTAAAACGTTCAACAACGCTAGCTTTTAAATCCGATGCTGTAGCAAAATGTTGAATATTATACTGTCACAGGTTAACCTGGTGACTATAAACTTGGACTTACAGACACACCCATTTCACGAATACTTCGCATGGCCGGCAATAGTTACATCTGTGTACTATCGGACTTTTGAATCTCGAGTCCTGCGTGTTCAAAATTTGAAGAAAAGTCAAAGAGATCGTTTTCCCAATAAGTTTAAGTAGAATTTATTATCAGATGTAAAAGCTTCTTCCAGCTGGGGCTGTTCTCTCAACATACATATGAGACAAAACAACAGAACCCACACTTCTGGGTTACAAGTATTTATAAAGTATGTGACGTCGATTCTATCTTCGGGCTCCTCCCCTTCATCGGGCGGGCGTTGAATCCTCCGGAACCAATCACCTCGGGACATGTAAATCTGACTCCATTCTCCCCCAACTATTGGCTCCTGCAAAACATTTTGAAAATAGCCGGTCCTGCCGAAAGATGCGATTGACGCACACACACACATACACTCACACACTTGTTATCTGAGACCCTGCTTCTGCATTCCTCAGAGCTCATGTTACACACTTCTGCCAACTAGCTTTCAAGACAAAGAACCCAGCACAGCATGGACATCCTCATATCATTATATTTAACAGTAAAACAACAGTAAACATGAATTTATAATACATAAAACATCATAATCCCAATAATCCCTCTCTTGACCTCGACAGAGGTCAAAATTCTTGGTCCTCCGTGTCGTCAGTATAGCTAGATAACAATGGCATATTAAATGGTTTGGGGCTTTCCGGTCTCTCAATAGCTGAAACTATTAAACGATTACACAGTGATCTAAGGCAAGGAATGCAACAACAACCACACGTAATCAAAATCGCTACAAATACCCCTATGGACATCACAACAGACATTACTATTGCTTGCCATCTTCCCAATGTTTTGTCTAGCCAATCTCCAATAGGATTATTTACTCCTGAATGTTCCTTCATCTCTGTAGACAAAGTTTTCAAACCTTCCAATGCCCTCGTCACTGATCCATCTGGGGCAGTATTATTGGGAATGTACGTACAACAAAGATCACCAAACATTACACATACTCCTCCCTTCTCTGCCAACAGCATGTCCAGAGCCATACGGTTCTGTATAGCCATCAGTGAAGTTGGTGCTAGCTGCTCCGCTAAACCATCTACGGCATCCCTTGTCATATTCGCTAACCTCATCACATTATAATGCACATAATTAATCCTATCTACATTCTTGTTTGGGGTGACTGGAAAAAGGGCAGCTATTATGGGTATATTCTCAAAACCTGCTGCCACTTGGTTTGCTAGTTTATACTCATCCGGCACACCTCGTGGAATCCCAATCGCGTCGATATACGTTGGACTATTCAATGATAAATCTACACTTGAACCTATTGCTCTCCGTTTTATGATGTGTCTCCTACGTCTTCTTGTCAATGTTGCTGAATTTATGGTTTCCGTTCTGACTGCTCTGTCACCTATCAGAGTTATTGGGGCTCCCAGTCTTACCAAAGCACACACTCCCTTTGCCTTCTCAGGTATCCTAGTAAACAATCTTCGATCTCCACAATAATAATACAAACCTGCTCTAGCCCACGTACCTATTTCAGTCCCATTATCCACTATGATGTGATCACACCACTCCTTATTTATCTCCCCCAGGTTGCTGGTTGGTGATAGACGTTTAATATCAAAACAGGTATAATTTGCTTTCTTTGGTGTAAATGGACCTGCCCGTGAAAGGTTAGTTATTGGTGGGAATATTGCTGCCAATGTGGTACAATTTTTTGGACTGGCCATCCGTGTCAATGCCAGCATACACTCATAGCCCCACGTATCATTTTGGTACAACGGGGCTGGTTCAATATATAAATGAGGTCTTGCATTAGCACATCCAACACAATCATCTAACCTCTGTTCTCTGGCTGTGGTAATTATCCATTCCAGCCACAAATTATTTTCCCCATATCCTGTAGCTCTCTCTATCATATCTTCTGGTTTTAACATGGTGTAATCTATTTCCACCACTACATTCTTTTGTCCTACCGATAATGGCTCAGCTATTGTCTCATTTCTTTCCTCCTCAGGTGAACTGTCTATAACAAATTTTATTACTGCTTTTTTATCTGTTCCTGGGCTGTGCACCCCCATTATAAGGAAAAACTCCCCTGTATAATTGGCTGATCCCGTTCTGGTGGATATTGAAAGGGTGAGTGGATTTTGACTTGCACTGTAATCTCTCTGCATTTTTAAATCAAATTTTGCCGAGGTACGGGTCCAAAGGCTAGGTTGTTCCGGAGTCCAAGCACCTGTATATGCGATTACCTTATTCCATGATGGACACCATTCACCCCTATAGGTTTGCCTAGACTGGGACACCTTACAAACACTATCCATATTCCCATCCATGCATATATATATATTGTACCCCCTCCATGAACTATTTTTTCCCCCACAATTTATGACAGCGCATAGGTCGAAAGTAAATGATGTAGTCTTACCCCAAACATAATTAATTACGAGTTGTTCACACGGTAACCTCGCATCGGCTATGGCTTTTTTTTGTCTCGATTTTGATATGGTGTTGTTGCCTTCCTGACCCTTAGTTAGGCTAAAAATTATTCCTACTATAACTCCTGAAATTATTAATAGGATCCCCGACAGCTTACAGTTTTCCCACAGCTTCATTTTGTTGCCCTCTCTTGGACTTTAAAGGAATAATAAACACACTCTTGGAAATTAAAATGGTTAAACACACAGTATACTTAATGGGAATATGCAATTAAGGAAAAATATATATGGTTAAAATCACACAAAATAAAATGGTAAAGAAGATAAAGAATGACAATATAAAAATCACAATAGCAATATAAAGGTATAAAAAATAGTAAATATTAAAAAATATGAAAAACAATAGATATCACAATAAGAACAATATATAATATGGTTATAAAAAATATATGGTAATACGTATTTCCACCTCCGTGAGTATTCACTCAAAATTTATTGCACTGGAAAATGATTCTACTGTCCTTCTCTTTGGTCACAGCACATTCACCTGGAACACCTGTCTTGTGAATGATTTGCAATTGTTATTGTACTGGTGGTGTTGTGATTTCACCTGTGGCTTCTTCAGCCTCTGATTCTCCTTCCCTCTCTTGGACCTGTCTACGCAGGTCCACCCGTGTCTCTGCAAGATCCCTTGAGGGGGGGTCACAAGCTACACATGAAGTTAAATGAAACCAAGTGTCACCCTTGCCCTGCAATCGAACACAGTGTGATGTCCTTGCTGTCACCCTATGGGGTTTCGACCACCTCGGCTCATTCCACTTTCTCCTGAACGTCCTCAGCCTCACCCACTGTACCGTCGTTGGAGGGGGGTCGGCTGCTGGAGATGGATTGACCTGGCATGAAAAAGTCTTAATGAGAGCAGTCAGTTTATCAAAATAGACAGCGTGAGATAATGGTGTCACAATGGCATCCGACAGTGCATTCCGTGGCCCTGGAAACTGCCGACCTGTAAACAATTCAAAAGGGGTGAATCCTGTGATTCGGTTAACAGATGATCTTACTGACATTAAGGCCAATGGCAAAGCTGACAACCAATTTAGTTTTGTCTGTGCACAGATTTTAGCCAATTTGAGTTTTAGTGTGAGATTCATTCGTTCAACCTTACCTTGGCTGGCAGGATGCCAGACTGCACCAAATGCATGTTTGAGGCCTAGGGCCTTTTCAACGACTCGCAAATGTTCATTCTTGAAATGACTGCCATTATCTGATCGTAAACGCCGGGCGAAACCATAGCGCGGAATATAATGGTTAATTAAACATTTTATCACCGCCGTACTGTCTTCTCTGCCTACAGGATAAGCTTCAGGCCATCCAGTGAAATAGTCTACGATTACCAGAAGATAACGCTTACCCTGTATCCTCGTGATCATATCTGTGAAATCAATCACGATTTCGTCCCCTGGACCACCGGTCAAAGGAAACGAACCCCTTGTTGGTTTAATCGTGGGTTTAACGTTATATCCCTGACAAACTTCACACGTGCTCACATGTGCTGAGACCATAGCTTTTAAAAAAGGATGCCACCAATATTCAAGCGCTCTCATCATCTGTTTGTCCCCGACATGGCTCACTCCATGAACCTCTACCATGATGGAATGACACAGACTCGCTGGGAGCGCCGGACGTCCATCCGGAGCTTGCCACAGTCCGTCAGAGGCACGAACAGCTCCATGTTGTGCCCACACAGAGACTTCTTCAGGGGTACAGCGCTGATGCTCTTTACAAAGGTATTCCCTTGTGAATCTCGGCAATAAATCGTTAGATGTTCTTTCTGATGTGCACATCATCTGCGAGGACACATAACCAGCAGCAGCTTTTGCCGCCAAGTCTGCTGCGTCATTGCCTCTGCTCAAAGAGCTATCCACCTTAGAGTGACCAGCGCATTTAATCACTGCCACCTCTGAGGGGATCATCAGAGCCTCTAAAAGGTCTCTGGCTTCACATGCATGTGTTATTGGTCGACCTGACGAAGTGATAAAGCCACAACGTTTCCACAACGGCATTTCTACGTGTACAGCTGTAACAACATAAGCAGAGTCAGTATATATGTTTACACGGTGTCCACCAGTATGTCGCAAGGCTTTGATCACTGCTATCATTTCTGCCCTCTGTGCTGACTGCTTCCCCTCTAACCTTGCTGCATCCCTCGTAATCATCTCATGTCCTACCTGCTCTACCACTGCATAAGCCGCTTTCAAACTTCCGTCCTCCGCCCTGAAACAGCACCCGTCAGTGAACAAAATCATGACTGGCTCAGGGCCAGTCAATGGTTTTGCAAACAAACCTGGTCTGACCACCGATGCCCTCTCTGTGATCGGTGCACAGTCGTGTGGTTCTCCCTCCTCCACCAAATCTGCCATGTTAATGCCCTCATGCGTGTATATGATATGGTCGGCGAGCAAAATTGCTGCAATGCGTCGCTGTCGTAAAGGGGAAAATGTGAATGATTCAGAATTAACAAAAGATGCGATTGAATGCGTTGTTAAAACAATTAGGTGGTGGCCCATAACAATGTGAGACACTTTCTTCACTATCTTTGCCAATCCTGCGACAAACCTGCTGCATGGTGGCTGTCTTTGTTCTACACTGTCCAACAACATGCTAACATACATCAACACTTTTCTGCCCCCCTGGTCTTTTTGATAAAGTACCCCATGTGCACTTGACCCTGTCTCAGAGACGTCTAAGTGAAATGGTGATCTGTAATCAGCACTGCTGAGATTAGCTGCATGTGCCATCTGTTGTTTCAGGTTAATGAACGTCCGTTCAGCTTCCTGTGTCCACTCAATGTCTGCTCTCAAATTCTTCATACCCTGTTGTTTTACAAGATCTCTCAAAGGGGCTGTTAATGAAACATACATTGGAATATAGTGTCTACTATACCCTGTTAGGCCTAGAAATGACAACATCTCTTTAACCGTGGTTGGTTTTGGATGACTCAAAATTCCTCGTCTATGGGCTACAGTTAGCGTGGAGCCCTCTGGGGTGATCATGCGACCTAGAAATGTAACACAAGGTCTGCAAAATTGCAGCTTTTCCTTGCTTACCTTGAAGCCACTTTTGTGTAATTGTCTTAACACAGCTTCGCTCCCCTCCAGGCATCCTTGCTCTGTTTTGGCTGCCAAAAGGAGGTCATCAACATACATGATCAACACACAGTCTCCAGGCAAACTACAGTCCTGTAATTGTTGTTTTAATGCATGGTTAAAAATTCCTGGTGATAAAACAAACCCCTGTGGTAATCTGTTGTAAGAATATTGACAACCTTTGTATGTAAAAGCCACATACGCCTTGCATTCCTCTGCTAAAGGGATACAGAAAAATGCGTTAGCCAAATCAATACATGTAAACCAATTGTGCTCAGGTGTTATCACAGAGAGTGCAGTATACGGATTAGGCACTGTTAACGATGGTGTAGCCACAACAGCATTGATTGCTCTCAAATCATGTACCAACCTGTACTTATTCGTGCCTGGTTTCGGCACCGGAAAAATAGGTGTGTTCCACCTAGATTTGTATGGTGTAATAACACCCCTCTCTAGGAGACCTTTTACTGTTACGGCCACACCCTCGTCCGCCTCAGGTTTGTTGCGGTATTGTGGAATCCAGATGGGGTCAGGTGTGCTTAACTGAAAGTAAACTGGAGACATGTTACAAAAACCTACATCTGTTGGGCCCTGAGACCAAAGATCCTCAGGTAAATTTTTTATGATGTCTGGTGCTCCCACACTATCTGACAGCTCCCTGCCATGGAATCTAGAAACCTGCACATGCTCTAGAGCTCCAGTGTCTCGTGTGGCACCTTCTATCCAATAGGCTTTGTGTTTAGGTGAATATTTAACATCTGATTTTTCCGTGGGCTCCCAATCCTGGGTGGCCAACAGTGTTTTTGTAATCTTACCTAGCTCCCTGGCTTCATGGCTTGGGTGTAAGGCTAACGATATGTGAGGTGCTGCTGTGTCTGCCATCTCATACCACTTCAACTGCTCTTCTGTCAGCTTCACTGGAGCCATCACTCCTTCTTTACTCACAAAAATTCCAGCTCCCTCCAACACCCATCTGTCTCCCTCCACTTCCTGAAACATGTCTTCATAAGTGGTTATGTCATTTCTGTCATAAAACAATGTACAATGCAATGGGTCTATGGGGGGTAAATAGATATCTAAATTTGAAATCCATGAACGGTATTTGTTATACAGTTCCATTGTGGTGCCCCACTGTGCGTCATCATCTAATTTTACCCAGTATAGATCAGCTGCCTCCTCCTCCCCACACGAGGTCAGCATCCACTGGCTGTCTGTTGTATTACCTGATAGGGAACAGTTAATGGTTGTACCATCTGGAAATGTAACTATTACCCCTTCTGCTGAGCACAGAATGCTAGCCCCTAATTTTATTAATAAATCTCTACCCAAAAGAGGAATGGGAGCATTGCTGGAGAAAAGGAACGAGTGTGATAAACATTGATTTGCCACTTCTACTTTGAATGGTTGTGTCATTTTCAAGCTTTCACTTCCCCCAGAGAACCCGATTATTGTCACAATTTTGTCACTCAGATCAGATTGTTTTATGCCGCCTGTGACAGTCGAATAGGTGGCTCCGGTGTCCACCAGAGCTTTTAATGGTTTGTTGTTTACCATTAACGAAATGAGAGGTTCGGCCCTAGCCCTCATTTCGGTTCTCTGGGGGCCCCTTCAATAAACGCTCGCGCCATCCTCCGGGCCCGATGGCGGGAACATCGGCACCTGTAGGTTGGAGGGTGGTGGAGGGTATTGCCCCGGGTTGTATGGGGTTTGTGGTTCCCTGCCGCGACCACCGGCACCACCTCTTCGAGGACCCCATCCCTCCGCAGGTGGTCCGTTAAACTGACCTGAAAGCTGTGGACACTCTCTCATCCAGTGGCCTGCCTCACCACACACGTAACAATTTCCCCCGCCCTGCTGCCTCCCTCCATAAGACCCCCTCCCTCTATTACTACCCCTCCAATTGCTCCTTTGTCTATTTCCCCTCCCACCTGCTGCATGGGCGTCTGTACCATAGGGTGGGCCGTTATATTGGTAAGGGGGTGGCTGATAGGGTTGTTGTGGCATTTGCTTACTCTTTTTTGTCCCTCCCTCATTTTTTGCTTGTTCTAACTGTAGTTTTAGCAACTCTATTTTTATCTTTTCTAATTGTTCTTCCTCTTTTCCTGTTTTCTCTACAGCCCTATCTGTGTGGTGGACTAAATGCCTTTCCCATATTTCGTTACTAGCAATTGGAATGTCAGGGTTATTTTCCATTATTTGCTTAACACCACTAGGGGCACCTGCCATAACCGCTGCTCTGAATATGTCTCGTGTAATTGGGTTGGTTAAACTATTTTCTTCCACCATCTGTTCCCACTCAGCAGCGCACCTGAAATAATATGCTGCACCTGTCTCACCTGGTTTTATGCGAAACTTTATGTTTTGGTATACGGTGGGTGGCAATGGGTACAATCGACCGAGTGCCCTGCCCACCATTGTGATTACTTTTGAAAAATCAAGATCATTTGGATATTGTAATGTTTGGGCTTCGAGTTCAAAACTCCCCATCTGAGAGGCTGTCAAAATCTGACCCAACAGACACCTTATGTCACCCAAAGCCAAAACGGTACCATGACTCAAGGCCGTTAATTTACTTAACCACTTAGAGCCCCCTGATGTAATTGGAGGAAGTTTACTGGAAATAGCAGTCATGTCACTGTGTGACCAGGGCTGGTACTGCACCCCAGTGCTCTTTGCTAACAATGGGGCTTGTACGCCTGGATATAATTGATTAGTATGATGACTCATTGCCTGCTCTCTCTGCTCTGGTACGTTAGGGGGGCAATGATCAATTGAAAAATTAGACAGCTGCTGCTCTTTTTCCCTTCCCCTAGTACGTTTTGCTATTGGCTCCTGATCCATCACCATCGTTCCCTTAATACATACTGTATGCATCGTGCCCTGGGCCTGACCTGTTGTTTCTATAGGGCCAGCTGCTCTACAACTTCCCCTTTCATCTTCACTTCCTACTCCGTTCTCACTACCATCACTTCCCTCTGGAAGTTCCATATTTTCTGCCATGTGGCGCATTGTCTCATTCACCTGAGCTCGTGCCGCATGTACCTGTTCTGTCACTACCTTGCCCAGATGTTGTACTTCCTGTCGAAGTTCTTCTAATTCTTTTAAATTACAGTCTAAAACTCCCTCTCGTACCTCAAGCACGACCTGTTGTTTGCTGTGAGTCGTATTTGGTGAGATGTAGGGGGGGGGCTGAGCAATAGGCGGATACAATGGGCGGTACTGTTCAGGGGGCGGTGCTAGTGACTCGGTCTCCCTGTTTCCATCCTTCACTTTCAGTCTAAAATCATCCTCTGTGACTTTCCCTTCCTTCCTTTGTCTAATGGGTGATAAAGCTGTTGCCACGAGGGCAAGACGACTCCATTTTCTTAAATGTTTTTCTAAGTCACACCCTTTACTTTTATATCTACTTGCATTATACCATTTAATCGTTTTTTCATCACCTTTATGTCTGACTAACCTACAATGAGCCTTTTTCTCCATATTTCTTATTTTCGGGGCCAGGGGCACTTTGAATGTCTCTGCCTCTTTCGTCCATGCATAATTATCACACAATTCTACAAAACATTCCTCGACCCCTCTTTGTCTCTCCTTTCTGTCTTTTGGTTCAGCCTGTGCTATCATCATCTCAGCGATACTCTGCCATTGCGCTAATACGGTCGGACATTCGTATTCATCACACTCCTTTTGAAACTCTGCCATTCTATTTATTTACTTGTATATATATATATATATATGTATTCAATATAACTTTCCTACTAGTTTCTTTACGATCGTCTCCTTACACCAACTTAGATTATACACATACACAAGGCCTACACACCACGTGCGAATTTTCCGTTCACTTATGCATTCAACTAAACACCACGTCTAAATACTTTCATCCCCAATACCATTCATACAAAGTAAATAATTTACGGATCTCTTGTCCGAAGGACTTTAACCTTAAAAACAGACTCTAACTGTTTTAATTCCAGTTATACAGAACTTTAATCTGTATTTAATTTATGGCTTTTTTCTCGCCAAGGGACTCCAACCCGTAAACAGAGTTTAATCTGTTTTAAAACAAGACTCTAACTTGTTTTAAAAGAATCTTTTAAATCTGATTTTCCTTATTTCAATTTTACTCGTCTATTCATCGAGATGTTCATCAAATTTAACACAGAAATTTAGTATTTCCAATAGCAGAATTCGTATTAACAGGTTCCTGCTTACCTTATGAATTTTAGGCCAGCCTTGTGTTAAATCTGAATCCGTCTCGATATCTTTTCCCTCCCCCACGGGGTCCGCCGAAATGTGGCGCCAAAACTTCTCTTTGTCCTTCAAATCACGTCGGGGTCACCAACTATCGGACTTTTGAATCTCGAGTCCTGCGTGTTCAAAATTTGAAGAAAAGTCAAAGAGATCGTTTTCCCAATAAGTTTAAGTAGAATTTATTATCAGATGTAAAAGCTTCTTCCAGCTGGGGCTGTTCTCTCAACATACATATGAGACAAAACAACAGAACCCACACTTCTGGGTTACAAGTATTTATAAAGTATGTGACGTCGATTCTATCTTCGGGCTCCTCCCCTTCATCGGGCGGGCGTTGAATCCTCCGGAACCAATCACCTCGGGACATGTAAATCTGACTCCATTCTCCCCCAACTATTGGCTCCTGCAAAACATTTTGAAAATAGCCGGTCCTGCCGAAAGATGCGATTGACGCACACACACACATACACTCACACACTTGTTATCTGAGACCCTGCTTCTGCATTCCTCAGAGCTCATGTTACACACTTCTGCCAACTAGCTTTCAAGACAAAGAACCCAGCACAGCATGGACATCCTCATATCATTATATTTAACAGTAAAACAACAGTAAACATGAATTTATAATACATAAAACATCATAATCCCAATAGTACACATAAGGAAAGTGTTATGGAGTTTTAGTTTGTTTAGTCTAAAGTTTGTTGCTACTGTGTTTTGTTATAGTTTTCAACTCTTTATACATTTTCTTTAAAGATGTAATTATTTTTTCTAAAAATAACAATGCCAGAACACATATTAACTCGTATGGGAATTACCTTTATTTTTCCACATAATTTCCACAAACCTTATTGCAGTTTAACTTCCCGGTTCACACTCAGTACAATCAAACCCATAATCCAGGTTAAACAGTTTTTTATAGAAACCGCCACATCACTTCCGTTGGAGGATACCATTTTAGGGTGATGTCAGAGGGGGAGGGGATTGAGAAACAGTTGCTTTTGCTATTTAATTTGTTGTTAAACTCTTCCTCTGTTAATGGTTGCTGTTTAACTGGTTTGAAAGGTTTAAGTGTTATTTTGAGTATCTATATTATTTAATTGGATGACTTCAAACTTAATTGTTTGTCGATTGACTTGGTATGCTCTATAGGAGGGGCTTCAGCCTATAAATAGGCTTGCTGGCCGAAAGGCTGGCAGTTCTAATGGTGGACTCTAAGACAGTGTTGCAAACTTGGGCCATTTGGTTTAGTCAAAATTAGCACATTGTTGCTGTTTTTGTTTCCTTTTGTACAGTTTTTATTTATTTTTTGTTTTCTCCTGCACTGTAAATATTTATCACCTTCCAATAAAACACCGTTTTTGGATTTTGCATCAACTTTTTGTACAGCACGTCATTTCCCTTTTCCACTCCAACTGGTTGGCCTCCCTACATATACTTTTTAGAAACAGATTGAAACTGTTTGTTAAAGAACTCACCCCCGGCATCTGTCTGTAATTTTTGGGGGATGCGTTTATCAGCAAGTATAGAAACAAAAGCTTTTGAGACTTCAGATCCGGACTTATTCTTCAAGACGCGAGTCTATGCGTATTTACTAAATACATCTATACATGTTAAGAGAAATTTGATACCGTCGTTTTCCTCGGAGTATGCTGACATATCAACCAAATCTGCCTGAAACTGTTTATTCATACCATAAACAAATACCCTGTTTCTCTTGTATTTTAGGGGCGTCGTTTTATGTAATGTATTGGCATCCTCTGCTGCGAGCCACTCTGAAATTTGTTTGTCAGTTAGTCGAACGCCTGAGTCATTTAAAACACCCCGTTTTAAACGGTTTTTACCACCTAAAGACCCCGGGTTAGACGGTGTGTAATAAACCTTTTTCATGAGATCTGACATGTTGTCATTTCAACAGACACAGACATATAAAGTATACCTTTTTTAAAACAAAGGTTTTTATTTAAGAATGTACAACAACAATAAAAAAAGTAAAAACAACACATTTCATAGGCTGTCTAGATAGCCAAGGAAACGAACACATGTGAAAATATCTTTATCAAGCATGTAGTCGCTCACAATTTCAACAATTTCAGAAACATCATTACTATCTTTTTTTATGGATATCAGATTTATGCAAACATCAACTGTGTATGTAAACATCGTTATGATATGTTCAATATCAAATATAATAGTGTTTTCACACAATGCTTTTAATACTTTTCTGATGAACGCTGCTGAATCATCACCATTGACACAAGCCTGTGTCACGTTAACCAAAGAGTCCGAACAATTTCGTACAACAATCATTTCATTCTTTAAGTTATAGGTGGTTAAACCCGTAGGTGGTTAAAGCCTGAACAATACTGTGTTTAAACTGGGGGTTGAACAATTTGTTTGATAATTCTTTAAAGTATCCTTCGAAGAAATAGGGTGATGGTTCAAATAGACACGAATGTCGCATCTGGCTCGGATGGTCGACCTCACACCCCTGACATAGTTCCTTGAGTTTTCGGTTAACAATGTGCGACATCAGAACAGCTACGATGGCTTTAATTATTTTAAATCCGACCTCTCCGATACACCCGTCCACACCATCAATACCAGCGCATACGAAGGCATCCGAGAGGGCTTGACCCCTTGTAGTGATGAATGTAAGGTTGTGATAACCCAGCTCTTCGCAGAATTTATCCAGCCAGGTGTTTGTAGATTGCTGCAATGTGTCTTCGGCCACACCGGCGACGGCCTCACACACCGGTGGATTTTGTCCGGCGCTGTGGTATACGGATGATTCCTCCTGGGACATAGTTGAATGTTGGATGTTGTGGTAAGGGTTTTGTCTGAACGGTCTGTTTTTAAAGGTTATAGCAGGGGGGCGGTGTCATTTGCAACATCCATTTCCGGATCAAACAAGTTCGCTCTCACAGAGTTGTAACGGTCCCGCAACTTGCACCATTTAAACATGTTGTTAATATCCGCGAAAATGTCATCAAGCACACACACATCTCTCCATTGAAACATAAACCGCAGATCGTAACGCACGCCTTTAGCTGGAGAATCAATTCTGCGGGCCTTCGGCTCAGAATCAAAGCCGCATGATATGTACAGGGCATCTTCAGGGTTCTCGCCACAGCCGTCGGCGAACATCCGACAACATACACCGGGGATTACACTCCACCATTCACCGACGAACATAGGTTCCTCACGATACTTGTTTAGATCGCTCCAAACGTAGTTGTAAAACAACGACCAGTCTTGCGCTGGCAGAAACAGACAGGGGTCAAGGATGGACCTCTCCACCCCCAAATCGGTGCTGTACAATGATACACAGCGTCTCGTCTTGTCGAACTCGAAACACCCAACACGGTTACCGGCGAGGGAAAAATCGCGTATTACAAGCTCTTCATCGTCATGTATAAAACGGGTTATGTGCATACGTTCTAAACGCCGCGGAGCCCTTGTCAAATCTTCCGATTCCATCCAGGCATCAGTAGACGAGTCAGTCGCAACATTTTTAGGCGTTTCGGTACTGTTTAGAGCCATTGTATCGCATGTAAGACAACGTAAGTATCTGCTTTAAATTTACGAAAACCCTCCATTATTTAAACCCTTTATTACGACACACCCTACAGGTTTTTCACAAGGTAGTGTGAAAAACACCTTTATTGATGGTAAGTGGTTTTTAGGTAGACAAGTCGGCTATAAATCTGTCGTTTTTAGATTGACAGGCAATAAAATCCTCCTATTTTAGATTGACAGACCATAAACTAGCCTGTTTGGAGTGACATGCCATAAAACTAATTTGAATGACATGTGGGGGGCCACATCTTATCTCATGTTACAAAATTAAACTAAGACAATCGAACATATTACAAGGGTTAGCCTATCAATGCCACTATGTATGCCTCTAACTAAACCTCTAACTCTCTCTAAATTTACTCAAAAACACATTTCACAGCAGGTGTCCTGATAGAAAAAGCAACCAGGTTTGAAAAGGTGTTGGGGGTTTGGGGGTCTAACCCTGCAGGAAAAGTGGGGGCCAAAGGCACCCCTACAACAGTCATAAAACATAAATGTCAGTAAGATTGACAGGCTATAAAAGAACCATTTGAGTGACAGGCTGTCAGGATGACAGGCCTTTGACAGGAGGGTCATAAATCAATCAAACATTTTGACACATAGTATATGATTATACTACTTGTGTACTGAGCCCCTTTCTCTACTCCCTTTTCACACTCGACTGCAGGCCTGTGAACGGATCTAACTCATTCATAAAGTTTGCAGACGATACAACAGTGATTGGTCTCATCAGCAACAATGATGAGACTGCATACAGGGAGGAGGTTCGGCACCTGGCCACATGGTGCTCAGACAACAACCTGCTCCTTAACACCTCCAAGACAAAGGAGATCATCGTGGACTTCAGGAAGGCGAAAGGAGGGACACGACCCCATCTACATTAATGGGATGGCTGTTGAACGTGTTTCCAGTTTTAAGTTCCTGGGGACTCACATTTCGGGGGCCTGTGCTGGACCACCAACACCTCATGCCTGGTCAAGAAGGCTCACCAGCGTCTCTTCTTTCTGAGGACACTGAAGAAGAACCAACTGTCTTCAACTATCCTGGTGAACTTCTATCGCTGCACGATAGAGAGCATCCTGACCAACTGTGTCAGAGTCTGGTACGGGAACTGTTCTGTTGCTGAGCGCAAGGCACTGCAGCGGGTGGTGAAGACAGCCCAGCGCATCACAGGGACTACACTTTCTGCCATTGAGGACATCCAGAAAGGTCGCAAAATTCTCAAGGACTCCTCACCCGCTCATGGACTGTTTACTCTCCTGCCTTCCGGTAGGTGCTTCTGGTGCCTTCGGACAATAACCAGCAGACTAAGAAACAGCTTTTTTCCCAGAGCTGTTTCATTATTGAACTTTGGCCCCCACTGATTCCACTACCTCTCATACCTTTAACTCTAATGCTGCTACAACATTGTTTACATTGCACTACAGGGCTGCATGCATGACTGAACGGTACACCAGTACTTCATGTTGTCTGCTCTACCGGACTGTTTACACACACACAGCATAATTTGCACTCTATACTGCTCACTTGCACACCAGGAATATTTAACTGAATGCTCATTTGCACTAATGGACCACTTCCATAACTGCACTAACCTATCTACTGCACTGTAATTCTATTAACTGCATCTACTCATCTATAGCTCTGTAACCTATAAACTGCATTAACTCATCTTCTGGACTGCAACCTATTAACTCGTATACTCCACCGTAACTTTAATAACTGCATTAACTCGCCTATTGCACTGCAACTTTAATAGCCAATGTCAATAATTTAAGCATACCTAAGTCACTTGCATTTTAGTCTAAATTATTATCTGTTCATATCTACCTGTACATTAATGTTCATAGTATATAGCCATCTGTATATATTGTTCATAGTATATACCTACTGTCATATTTTCATAGAACATTCCTACTGCAAAATATTTTTATAGTCCATGCCCACAGTATTATATTCTCTCATATTGTATTCTGTATATCATGCACTTGCTAACTGCACTTCTGGTTCGACCTAAACTACATATCGTTACACTGTACTTGTATATGTGTAATGACAATAAAGTTGAATCTAATCTAATGGTACTCCGTCCGTCGATCTCAGCATGGGACAAAGTAGTAGCATGCCATTTAGTAGCCCTGGTTCGCACGCTGGTGAGGATAACAGCTCTTAGTGGGCCCGACCAAGAATAAAGCTCACACCCATAAGCTTAGCTAAATTCTCCGGAGACAGGAGGGGTTATTGGCGAGGAAGGCTGAATAGGAAAGTATCCAGGCGCAAGCGGAACCTACAGGGTCAAGGGAATGCAAGAAACTTAACTTACTAGATAGACTCGCTTATACTGAGAAATGTGAACTAAGGCTGTTGCGCTGCAGAGATGCAAACGACATCTTCAGGGAATTGGAGAACCGTTATGGTGACAAAGCACAAACGGCCGACGAGATCGTGTTGGAGCTTCAATCACGACCTGCCGTAAAGAATCATCACGGTTCTCCAATTCCCTCATGATATCATTCGCATCGTAAGAGAGGTTGCCGTCTGTTGTGCGCCACTGCCCGGCGACTCCCCCTTCTGGTTCTGTTGAGCTTTGAGGCTAACTCGCTGCTGTGAGCTGTTGGCGGCTGCTACTCTCCCTTTTACATGCCTCTCTTGCGGTCCTGTGTCTTGTGATGCTTGAGGTATGTGTGTTTGGCTAACGAGTAACATTAACATATGCATGATCTTGCGTAACCATTATTTGGTTTGTAGTTTTTGGGATAATACGCTGTCGTTGGCTGCCACTTTCGCTGTACATGCCCCTCCCACATTCCCGTGCTGTGTGAACTTATCAAGCTTTGACGATAGTTCGCTGCAGTGGGTTGTTGGCGGCTGCCACTTTCCCTGTATATGCCTCTCCTGCAGTCCCGACTTGGCGATATGATGGTATCCTTTGCGCATGTGACTGGCTATAAAGTGGAGGAATAGACTGTTCCCGATACCGCGAGGCATATGGGTCAACTCTGTCTGATGCAGCTACTTTTTATATTTTGACGTTTCCGTGTCAAATTTCTCGTCAGCCCGTGCGTGCTTGGAAAGTCTCATGTGACATCTGTTCTCCAGCACTTCGTTCTGTGATTGCTGGGCTCTTACTTTAACTAGTTCTTTAAGTTGTTTGTGACTTTGTTTCGTTGATTTCTGGTAGATTTGTTTTCCAGTGCATGTAAGGATGTTTGCTTCACTATTTATTTTGCTTGTTTTGTTAAGTTATCTTGTGGTGGTTGTTACTGCTTATTCTGTTTTGCTTTAAAAGTGCGGTGACTGTGGAGTGCACGTACACCCAGCTTGGATGCCAAACCCTGATGATTTCCATCATTCTAGTATTGTTTTATGATTTCTTTTGGTTTATTAATGTAAATGTTTATTGATGATTTTTATTTAGTATGTGTCCGTGCTGTTAGTGAGACCGTTACAATAACTGTGTGTCATTACAGGAGCCGAGGCTTCAGGGCAGGCCATTAATAGGGCCTCACGTGCGGTGGTGGAGGTTTTGTCACAGTGGTTTGCAGAGTTGGGACGGACTCCCCACCAGTTGGAAGCTGTCCGCAGAGCCTGTACTAACAAGGCAACGTCGACAGTGTGTCCTTACAAGAGTCATATTGAACAGAGTGGTTTAAAAGAACATGCAGTCCTTATGATGCCCGTACATGTCACTACAAAGAGAGGAGACAGCCATGGAGCTTTGGTCGATCTCGCTTCTGACATGAATTACATTACACACCAAGCTGCGGAAAGGCTCGCTAGTTGAGTTAGCTGCCCAGCTAGCTTGTGAACGGGCAGTATACGCCCAACCCAGGCTAATCCTATACACGCACCGCTGCAAACAATCCAATTATTGATGGATTATAGTCTCCCTTGTCGTGTATGGTGTCATAACGATGAAGGTAAGAGTTTATACAAAAAAAGGTATCTTGTGAAAATAAAAGTGTGGACGTCCCAAGGAACCCTGAAACTCCATGAGTTGATTTGCCTTGGGATGGAAGACATCACCAAAATGAATCGAGTGGTGAAATTGGAGCGGCTAGAGCAGTTTTTCCCTGATGTAGAGTCGGTAGTACTGGTCCGCCCAAAAAAGATTGATCTATTAATCAGCTCTCGTGAAGGCCGATTAGCTCCACAAAGAGTGCAAGGGTTAGAGATCTAGTGTTGTGGGAATGTCCTTTGGGCGAGATTGTGAGTGGTTTGCATCCAGACCTCTTTGATGATGTGGAGGTGGCTGCATGGCGGTCGAAGACACACTTTGTTCATTCAATGAGGACAGTAGCCGTCAAAGTTGAAGAACACTTCGTGGGAAGGCCAGGAGGCCATTTGGAGCAAGAAAACAGAGTAGAAGTTCGAACGACAGCAGCGTGCAATAAAGAGGTCCTTGAGTGGCTAAAGTGGGACAAAATTGATGCTGCCTGTGATCCTATCTGTGGAGGATGTCTCTGTGGAAAGTGCTTGCTGGGAGGAGAGGAGATGTCCCTGGTTGATGAGAAAAAGCTGGAGATAATAAAGACAGGTCTAACCTTCAGAGAGAGAGACCCTCACAGAGACCAGCCCCACTGGGATGCGAACTATCCCTGGAAGGAAAACCCAGTCTCTCTTCCTAACAACCGAAAGGCTGTGGAAACAACGTTCCTGAGATCTGAGAAGCGGCTCATGAGAGACCCTCTGTGGAAAGAGGCTTACATGAGGCAAGTCCACGAGATAGTGGTGTGGAAAGTTGATCTTGTAGCTTCAAGAAATGGCTCAGACAAAGAGGGTCCAGGTGAAAAAGAGTTAACTTTATATGTGCAAGCCAAACAAAGTGAGATCTTCCCAAAGCATCCCAAGTTAGTGTTTTCCAGCCCATAGATATAGTACAATTTCTGAAAGGGGGGCTTATCTTAAACCAATCAAATATGTTTCTGTTATCTCTTATTACTTGTCATGTCTTTCCACCAATAGATTTCCAGAACCAGATACAATGGAGGTTGGCGCATTAGTATCATAAGTTAACCAATAAAGAATAAGGATTTCGTATTCAAATTAAAAACATCATACATATGATGCTCCTGAGTGGAAATACACATGATTCTCG
Source organism: Barbatula barbatula (assembly GCF_947034865.1). Classification (NCBI taxonomy): domain Eukaryota; kingdom Metazoa; phylum Chordata; class Actinopteri; order Cypriniformes; family Nemacheilidae; genus Barbatula; species Barbatula barbatula. Next base: position 11,501,053 of record NC_136783.1, read on the forward strand.
GACAATGGAGATCTGATCTGTTAAATATCCTGTCTGAGACTTAACAAGACATGCACAGAAAGTTAAGGCCTACTAATGGTATGAATGCCTCAATTCAGATACATTGGTCAGGCTTCTGAGCCTACAGACATTCCTGGAGTTTACATTGCTTTTCTCTTAAAACATAAGTGTAGGTAAATCATTATTGAATAAAAACATGCTTAAGGGTAAATAAATGATCAGATTATACACAATCATCTTTGGTTAAATATGGTTTCAGATCACTTAGATCATAACACTAATACATAATTATTCAAGTTTAATACTGTCAAAATAAATGTGTGATTTAGTAAAATTATTAAGAACAAGTATATATGTTGAAGACAAATATGTGGTTAATAAGGTTAATAACAGTGTGTAAGATCATTGAACCGGCTAGGTTTTAACCGTAGCGGGGCCTCTCAAAGACAACTACTCATGTTTTAGCGTAATAATAAGCAGTCTAGCATCCTTGGCTGCATGCGATAAGTTAAACTTGTCTACAAAAGTGTGTGTGGTGTACGTGCAGTTCCTGTCTTAGTGTGATAAGATGCTTGGTGTGTGTGCAGGTTTTCAAGTGTTCAAACAGTATGTTAAATTATTGAAAACGACCCAGAAATTACACAATAATGGTAGAGAGGGGAGCTGTTGTTAAGCTCACTAAGGATGTTATGGACAGCTGGAAGGGTGCTGTGTGGTGGGTAAGTCACCTAACAGCTCCAAAGAGTTTGAAGGGTTAGCATGAATAGCATTTTGCTTAAAGGCCCAGACGTCTTAAATCCCATCAGAGCGGTGCTCCTCAGATTTCGGGTGGGAGAACATGCGCAGAGTTCCTGTACAATCGTTTGGTCGGTCTTACCCTCGTGGAGCTCTTTTAACGCCTTGGCCTGCAGAATGGCCGTGGCGTAAAGAGCGGAGGCAGCTTGGCCCACAGCATTGTAAGCCCTCGACACCAGAGATATCGAAACTACACGCTGCTGCGATGTAATACTCCCCCTGGGGCGCGTCAACATAGCCCCTAGCTGCCCCCCAATCGAGGGAATAGAGGGCGACAGAGTCAGCTTGACGGGAATGCGCCGAAGGGGGCGTTCCAGGTCTTACTGAGCTCCTCATGCGCCTCGGAAAATATGGCACTGGAGCCGAGCGCAGCTTCAAGTCACGCTCGGACCCATTGTACCAAGTATCCAGCCGTGAGCGCTGGGGGCGGGTGCCCCAGAGCCCCACGCTCACGGCGGCCCAAGAGAGTATGGCTGACATCTCGACGTCTGCCACTTTCTGAGCTCGACCTCCCGAGGGAGGGGGCTTCAAGGAATCGTCAGGGTCTGATGCCAGCAGGTCGCCCTCATCTCATCATCTTCAAGCATTGTGTCAGAGTGAGTGGCTGAGGAGCAAGACAGCGTAGGACCGTCTTTTGGGGAACGGCCAGATGAGCGAGACGGGGCGTGAGCGGTCCGTGAGCCGATGGCTGATGGATTTACACTCATGATAGCGTTGCTCGCCGTAGCCGCTGCGGTAACAGAACGGGAAACAGACGAGGTGGTGGCTGGATCTCGGCAGAACACAGCCACCTGTGACCGCAACATCTGAATCACCATCCGTCCGCAGTGTGGGCGAGAGACATATCCACGAAGGCAGCCTCTGCGTGTCGGACCCCTGAACACCTGCGGCAGACATCATGTCCGTACCTGTCTTCCAAGAGTGTGTTGCACCCACGAGAGCAGCAGGCGATGCCACGCTGAGGAAATTAGCTCTTTTAGAAAAACACTTCTGGAGAACTTCAGGTGAATGAATGCAGCACGCCGTCTCCCCTTTATACCCGGATATCTAGGGGCGGAGTCCGGCATGCAAATTTAATTCGCCAATTTCATTGGCTTTTTCAAAACTAGTCAGAAGATAATAGGTTCTCAAGTCAAACCCCATCTGTCGTTTCGATACAACGTCGAGAGACCGACAGAAAGGGAACTAGACTACACCACTGACTCATAATTATAGACGAGCTTCACTTGTCTCAGTCTCTATCAATCAACCGCCATAACAAATCTTTTTTTTCAAACATCAACAAACACATTGAATATAGTCTCTTGTGATGCTTCGTCCCATAAATACATTTCTCAATTAACTCGTACAAAAAATATAACGTATTAAAACACTCAAAGTTAATTTCTCCTGAAAACACTCACAATTCAAATAAATGAAAACTTCATCATTTGATTTCACCCTGTAAAACGTAACTATCACTCTGCGTGATAGTTCTTGCCTGCCACTTCACCTCCTGCTCCTGTTGACTGACTCCTAATCCTCCAATAAGAATAATCCTACCAGTGTGGAAGGCAGGACCATGACGGTTTCAGCAAATCAGATTTTCTCAACTGTATTTGCATACAGGCTTTAAGGGTCAGTTACATACTAACACAAACCTGTGTATTTGTCATCAGGTATATAAAGATATATCAAAAATATTAAGTAACCCAAATTTACCCTGGGTTACAACACTTTAAATGCGTCTTTAGGCCCAAGTAAAACCTCCTGAATAATTTTCTAAAGCACCTGTCTTTTATGACAACGGTTGGGGATAGTTCAACCAAAAACTAAATTCTGTCTTTACTCACCCTCAGATTGTTGCAAACCTCCTTACATTTCTTTGTTCTGCTAAACAAATGCGAAAGCTATTTGCAATGTCCAAACCAATCTCCTCCCCGACTCCAATATTCTACTAGGGCAGTACATGGACGAGATGGGGTGAGATCTGTTTGGTTACTGACATTCTTCCGAACGTTCAGCAAAACAAAATTGTAAATTTTTGCAACATCCTGGGGTAAGCCATCCCCTAACTCTTTCATGCGAGTAACGTTAGTTTGTTTGGTGAAAACTGCAACGCAAAACAGCTGTAGTAGGCTGTATTTTGACCTGTTTCTTTTTTGACTATCTATCTAACGTTCTCTGTGTACAAGTGTGACCACTGCGTCGTGCGCGCGCCGCTGACGTCACCGTGGGCGTGTTCCATCTAGAGAAATTGACGGACATCAGCACTCTCTCCCTCAGCGCTCAGTAAGTTATAATTTTAAAACGCATGTTCTTTTGGACATAAGTCGCCGATGAGTGGTCGGTATGCCGGCAGGTTCGATAAAGGGGTTTCGCCGTATTTGTTTGCTAGTCGGCTTTTCTTGATGATGTAGTTGGTGTGACGTTAGCAGAGTGTTCGCCAAGAGCGAGCACGCCGGCAGATCAGGTGCAGCAGGTCAGACAGCATCAAAAATGACGCGTGTGTGATCGGTTTTATCGATTGAATCCTTCTGATTCAAGGTCCACTCGCACTGCGTGGTGCCACCCCACCAAGCTGCTTCGCACGATCAGATGCTGATGATTTTGGATGTCGATTTGTATCTTTTTGATAGACATAAACTTACAGTCTGTATTGTAGCTCACAACCAGTGTTTAATAGCTGACCGTTCTTAATCCTGGGTGTTGAGTGTCGTGTTTCCGATGTTTTTATTAGTCTCGTTGGATTGTTTGCAGCGGTGCGTGTATAGTATTAGCCTGGGTTGGGCGTATACTGCCCGTTCACCAGCTAGCCGTGCAGCTAACTCTACTAGCGACAACATTAACTAGCATATCTGGAAAACGATCGGATTAATTCTTCAGGCACATCCTTCAGTCTCAAATAGACAAATGGGTTTGTATTAATGTTTTAACCCCCTGTGTAGCATGTCATTCTGAAATCTGTCAGTGACAGCTCGACGAGAGATGGTAGCGTGAGTTAGCTTCGTACGCTTAGCCTGTCGTGTTTATCTGTTTTTTGTACAATGTCTGACATTTTGATCATTCATTGATTCCAGTATAGAAACGTGTGCATCGGCGTCTCGCATAACTGTTTGCGGCAAACTCATCAACATTTCAATGTTACACTAGTCAATAGTGGTTTAAAGTCTTGAAATCACTTCATATGCATTTTCTTCCTGTTACAGCATGTGATACACATACATTTATGAGGGGCAAGCCGTCTGAAGTGTCCAGAGTATCCAGCAGTAATTGATTGTCTATGTGCAGAAGATCGTTTTGGATTACTAAAATTTGTCTACAGTATTTGTCTTTTCTATGGTAGGAAGATCGAGCTGGCCTGCTGATGACTGAAACTGAAGGTATGGCAATGTGTTTATCACCCATTATCTTATTAAGGCACAGGAAGAACAATTTGTAGCTTGTTTCACAGTAAAATATATTGCAAATTAAGTTTGAGTGTGCAGACAAAACGATTCATAATGCCAAGGACATGGGTTCGATCCCAGGGGATTGCACATACTCACATTGCATTGTATTATACAATACTATCGAATTTGCTTTGGATGTAAACTTATGTTGACTGTGCTCACTGAGTGTTCTGAATGTCTTGAAGTCTGAAGTGGAGTGTACCTTGGGAAGCTTTGTAAACCGTACGGGGAGAGAAAGATGGAGAGAATAAGATGATCCATTTCAGCTACAAAGATCTACTGGTTTTGAAGTGTGTTTTTATGTAGGCATGTCAAATAAGGGAGTAATCTTTTCTGATACGTTCCTATCACAATTTATTTAATCACTGTATAAATGTGGATATATGAGTTTTAAATTGGACAATAAAATTATAATTAATAGTCATTTGAGAGAGTTCACTTGCCTTTCAAGTCGTAGTACAAATGATTGTAAACAGGTGGTTTGTTATCCCAAGCAGAAGCTTGATCCAGAGCTTTGGCTTGAGAAGTAGAGTTGAGTTGGAGTAGAGGAGTTGAGGGGAGATAAGCCGAAATAATTGTCACTTGCAGTAGGTAGGCAGTCACTTGTAGACAGAATTGAATAATCAGGCAATTTGGGGGTTTTAGTTAGTTCATTCTTTTAAGTTTTTGAAATCAAAGTGATTCATTCACAAAAAAATATTAATTTACTGTAAACCCCAAAAATTACACAGCAGGTTTAGACAGTTTAAACTGTCACATGTCACAACGCAAATATTTCATAGCCACATGTCCACAGTTAGTCGTGTGCTGGTACATTATGAATTGAACTAGCTTTAAACGATGGAAGAGTCAAATATCAACTTCAACACTGCAGAATAAGTTTGTTAGATGTTTGTTGCTCACACAGGTGTCTGGAGCTTTTCTGTTATGTAAACATTTATTTTTGTTCTGTAAATACATCAAGATTTAACTGGTGTGACAGCACCCCAGGGTGTTCTTGGGTGTGTGCTATGCCTGTTAAACTGCTGTTGTGTTGAATATAATTGTGTTAGAAGCTGTGTTGACCGTATGCGTTACTCGGTCACTCGTCCTTTTAATTATGCATGTAGGACACGGACACATCAACACTTCTTTCCGGCTATACTGTAGCTACACAGACACAACAGTTCGTTCACAGTGCCGTGTGTCACCTTGCTTTGTGCCACTCCCACATCTGAAGCATACTGTGTTTCTAAACAAATTAAGGTCATGGTTATTTACTCCATTTAGGTAAGGGCAACGGGTTTAGTTTATTATGGTTCACAATGATGGCTGTTACTTAAGCACGCTGGAAAAGTCATTCTTACAATTTAGACACATTTTCTGTTTGACCATGGTTCCAGGTTATGTTGAGGTTTACATTCATGAGATGGTTTTGGAAATGCTGTCTGTTTACAAAGGGTAGAAGAAACATTTGCATGTTTCCCACTTCCCAGTAGACTCAATAAGGTGAGATAAAGTTAACATTCATGATATTTATGGTTGAAATGATTATAGAGCGGCATGGTACTCCAGTAAGAGGGTTCATGTTTGTTGAAATAAGCTGAATAAAGAGGATTAGGACAGACTGTTATTCTCTCCATGTGAGGCCCATTTTAACCCTGAGCTTACTCACCAGACTCGAGTCAATACATCTGAAACTTTAGGTCTGTTTTTAAACAGGTCTGCTTTCATTTTTTGTCGGACATGGTTGAATAAAAGAGATTTATAATCGTACTATTGTATTGGTTGTTTGCCTACATGTCTGTTTGAAAGTGAATGTAGTAATTTATAAATAAAACAAGTCAAATACACAATGAGTTAATGTAATTATGACCTAATGATGTAATCATATGTTCCCCAGAAATTGCTCAACTCTGGCTGTTCAAAAAGAACACATGCCATAATCATTTATCAGAATCTAAATGTGAACACACACCCTGTTTTTATTGTTTCTAGTCTGGATCATTATACTGAAGATGTAGAATTGGCTTTGTGAAAGTGTCTGTTATCCTTGTATGTCATATTGGTATAGTGGAGTACAATGGGAAAGTGACAACCATTTTCTTCTACAGCCAACCCTGAACTGTGAGCCAGTGGAGTCCAGGCTGGACTAATGGTAGGAGGCACTGTTTATCTTTCTTGAAATGTCCAATTATTGCTACTGTATCAGTGTTTGCATTTAAATATAGAATGTGATATTGATTTGTAAAATGCTGTGTTTATTTATTCGGATTAAATCATTTTAAAAACAAATAAGCTGCTTTTTGGATGTATTGCGAGTAAATGATTGGTCGAGAAACAGTTTGGGGCACTAGTATGGCTTCAGCTTCAATGGGTGATTACAAGGAGTGTTCTTCACCTCACCCAAAGCTCACTTATGTGTTTAACAATGCCAAACCTTTCACTCACCATCATGCTAAAACCTCCACTCTTCATAGCTTTGTGTAATGCTTCAAACGTCATCCACCATGGTTTTGATAATGATTTATTAAGAAATTTCTTGAATAATATTCAATTTTTTTATATTTTATGGTACTGGGTAAGCTTTGAGTCATTTAACAGTTGACCCAGAGACCCTTGGAGCATTTCAGAAATTAGCACTTTTATATTTTCTTTGAAGTTCTGTCATGCCTCATTTGCTTCGCAACACCCATTGCTGTAGACTGCTAGAGGTTTGTCAATAGTGATGTAGATGTATTATGTTTTATTACACTAATGTAGTTTTATTCGGTTGGCTCAGAACAATTTACCTCTGCCGTCACTTTCAGTAATATATTCGTCACTCTCTTAAAATCATCATAAATGTAATCTGCATTAGGTTAAAGTAAAAAATACCCGCCACATCTTTTTGTTTTAAGCCAACCGATGTGCTATCGCTGTGATTGAAAATTTACTTATGTCGTTGTTGCTTGTGTTCCATTGCTCACGGCTGCATGACATAATCCATATTATTTTCCCTCTGTGGTAGACGAGCATGACTTTACGCCAAACCACAGATGCATGTACGCTCTCGAAGTCCACCTGACCACTGCTACCCTTTGCTTCCTGGCTTTTGAATCAGCCTATCAGAGGGCTGGTGGAGGCGGGGTTTAGCTAGACCCCACCCCTGTGCTGACCCTCTGAGTGAGACTGGCACCTCCTGATGGATCAGGGTGGTAGCGAGCAGCCTGGGGTGGAGGAACCAGATTCTGGGGGTCGTGCAGAGCGAGAGGTGAGCAGAAGGGCGTCTGAGCCTGATCATGGCCTATCCAAAATTACGCACAATGCCTTGGAGAACATGGGTGCGCTAGGCCACGGCTTGAAACAGTTCTTCCAACCTCAGCGCAGACGCTCGTCCGTCTTGCCGTATGACTCTTCCTCCACAGGCCTTATTCATGAGCCCCTTGACTCGGGGCCAGAGCTGGGGGAAGCGCCTGCCATTATGGTCGCCGCCCCTAACTCTAACCTCCACGCTTCCGCCCCCCCTGCAGCTCTGAGCCGTGTGCTGCAGCAGATTCGAGCCCCCCCCATGATGAAAAGAGGGACCAGCCTGCAAAGCCGGCGCAGCAAGGCAGGGGGGGGGGCGGAGCCCCCCCAGAAAGGCAGTCCCCAGATCCACAGGCGCAGCACCCAGGAAACGTTGCTGCAGGCAGGACGGCCACGCTCCTCTTCCACCACGGATACACCCAGCAGCCCAGCGTTGGCAGATATGTTGTTGACCTCGGGGTATCTCTCCACCGAGGAGTCTGAACGGGTGAGTTCAGGAGTTACAACCACATTTGAAAACTTAACTTTCATGTCAACGTAGACTCTTTTTGCAAGATGTAAACAACACTGGTTCAGTACATAATTAAGTCGTATTACTTGTGTAGCGTTAAAATGAAACACAACATGATTCTGGACCAGAGTTTGCATCTTGCAAAACTATCTATAGTATACTGTCGTATACTGCACTTATCTGTAATCTTTTATATTTATGTCCATCACTGTTATAGTGCTGTCACATGTGAATAGAATACAGGGTTGGTTTTAGTTGCTCATTCATACAGACAGTGTGGCATCTTTAACTGTAAGCAGTTGTGTGTGTAAACAGGACATTTCCAGACTCAAAGCTGTAAGTAAATACTAAACATTGACAGTGTAAACATAGACTTAGTGACACAACTTATGAAAAAGCAAAGGACAGTGTCACTGCTTTATTAACAAATTTATGTGTCTAAAACACATGCAATACAACATAAAAAAAGTTTTTTCATGTTATTTAGAGGTTTTCTCCAAACCAACTGTGACAAGCTACATTGTATTCTATATTCGAAACGTTTGTTTTTATATTAGAAATGTTTCACGTCGCATCACAACTTCTGGTGACAAGGTTGTTAGACAGGTTTAAAAACTTGCTTTTGCATTTCACACTTATTGCCACTGTTGAAGTAGCCTTCAAGAAGCTTGCCTTGCACATACCCAGTAATTATTTGATTAATGTTAATGCTAATAAGTGTTTAATTGGAGGCAATAGCAGAATGTTTAAACGTAGCACACTTGAATCAATATTTGACTGCAATCCTCACAGACAGCAATCTGTTGCATGCTATGTGTGGCTTGAAGAAATCTTCTGGATGGATGGATGGATGGATGAGTTGACAGTGTGCACAGGTCAGGAAGGTTGTGTGGCAGGTCACTATGTTCTCTGAGCCTTGCTATATTTAGCCAAGTCTCTGGGTGCACTTAAGTGCATGGCACTTCTGTAGAGTATAATGTATAAAACAGCGACTTTGTCCCCTTTTCACAAGCCGGGCTGTAAGATCATGGTAATTGTTTCCTTTCTAGTGTCCTCAAGGATACATTCAAGGTTAAATTTGCTCTTGCATGGAAGGTGCAGCGTCTTTATTTAGACACCAGTTTAAAGAGTTGCAAAACCATTTACTCTTCTACATTGCTTTATTTCTATTACCGGCTGGATTTTTGCTGCTTCTTAAAATAGCCATCAGTACGCTTTTACCAAGACAAATGTTGACTAAGACTTATGTATCTCCGCAAAAAGATTATGCTTACAGTTCTTAGTACTACCCTTTTAGGCATGTCTTTTTTGACAGCTAAGCATTTTCACCAGACACTAAAGATCTGGGTGTCTGCCAAACCGATTCAACTCACTCGTTGTTGGAGAGCTTAGTGGCACCATCCAGAATGTTCCTCTCTCAAAGGAGTGTCCAAACATAAACTCTGTCATTCATTTTAGGCCACTGTTCGAGTCTGGCTATCCCAGTAAAGGGGTGCTCATGTGAATTCACAGGGGGATGTGTGCTGCTTCTTAGTTTTTTAGTAGATGGGTAGTGTTACAGCATTTAGTCATTATTAGTGTACTGTCTCATGATGTGGTTTTGGTGAAACTGAGAGCTAACATATTTTTTCATAGTTAGCTTAGGTGCTTAGTAGTGTAATGTAAATACTTTGTTAATCAAACAACTGTGGGTTTCAAGATAAGCTGACCTAGGTTAAGATAAAAGTCTACTGTAATGGCAGTGGTGCGGTTTCTATAGGTATCGACTGGATCTTATATATGCTGTTTACCACGTGAACAGTTCACCTAGATTTCCCCTCTATGTGCATGGCCACATGGTTAAGAAATTTACTTTTTGTCCTACATCAAGTTAAAATTGAGAATGATTGTCAGACAGCAGACATTTGACTGTATTAACAATAATTAGAATTGATACAGTAGTAGAACATAGCAGAGCCTATAGTGATTTTTTTTATCCCGTTTTATATGATGATTAGATCAGTCATATCTATGATCAGGCCATATTACTGATAAAAAGGTTTCGCCTTAGCAGCATTCCATGGCTGAAAGGACAGAGTTCATTTAAGTGTGAGATCACAAAAGATTTAAGTGATTTAAGAATTAAGTTTGCATAAAATATTACTGCATAAAAACAACCAAAAAATACTACTTAGTTTTAGGGGGGTTGGTTCTTTTTTACTTTTGCCAATTGAAATGTAATATTCTTTATCAATTATTTACAATGCCCTGCATTACCTTTGCCGGTTGTGATGTCATGGTACAGAGCTCAAAATGTTTAGTGGCACCTGAAGCTGGTGGAGTCACAGACAGTTCAAAGTGGCACACCTGAGAAGATGAACAGCACAGAAAGTGAATTTCCAATAATTGTGGTGTCAATGAGGGTAATGTATTTTTAGATATTTTGTAAAAGAGAGATATAAAATATTGAGCTTTTTAAAGAGAAGTGTTTTTTTAGTGGGATTGTAAGCGCTAAACAAGTGAGCTGTCATGCTGTAAACTGCTTGTTGTATATTTTTGTCAATGTTTTTCTGTTACTAATCTCTCTTTGGTTAAGATATGTAAAAAATTGCTCTATATATATATATATATATATACATACATATATATATACATACATATATATATACATACATACATACATACATACATACATACATACATACATACACACATACACACATATACACATACATATATACACATACATCTCATGACTTGTTACATTATGATGCAGTAGAAGATCTTTTGACTTTCATCTAGTCTGGTGTCTCGGACACTGAAAAGGCTTGAAGTTTTAATATTTGTTTATTAAAATGATGTGCTTCTTCGTTAACTAAAACATGTGAACTATGAATACACACAAAAGTAAATCAAAAACAAGGATATAATGTATCAATGCAACATCATAAGGAACATTATTTTCCGCACTCTTAAATCACTCTTCTTTTTTTCAGCAAGATCGTATGGAAGGTTCTGGCCCAGCCATATCTCCCAACGCTTTGTCAGGCAGTTCAGATGGCGGTCAGTATGGCGTAGATTCAGTGGACGGCACCCCGGACCCTCAGCGTACCAAGCAGGCTATCGCTCAGCTCCAGCAGAAGATCCTCAAACTCACAGAGCAGATCAAAATCGAACAAACGGCAAGAGACGACAATGTAGCCGAGTACCTAAAGCTGGCAAACAACGCAGACAAACAGCAGAGCGCCCGCATCAAGCAGGTGTTCGAGAAGAAAAACCAGAAGTCTGCCCAAACCATCCAGCAACTACAGAGGAAGCTGGAACATTACCACCGCAAGCTCAGAGAGGTGGAGCACAATGGAATACCACGGCAGCCTAAAGATGTCCTGCGAGACATGCATCAGGGTCTGAAGGATGTTGGGGCAAAGGTAACATCTGACACTTTTGTGCATGGTTTGGTGTATTGAAGGTTATGTTTTTAAATGTTTTGCTTGCTTTTGATTTTGGTTTGAGTTTATATGACAAGTATAATGTAACTCAGCCACACAAGATGATCCTGTTTTCTCATAGGTGACTGGTGGCCTCTCCAGTATCTCCCAGGCCACTCACTCCGCCGCAGGAGCAGTTGTGTCCAAGCCCCGTGAGTTTGCCTCGCTTATCCGCAACAGGTTTGGAAGTGCAGACAACATCTCTGCATTAAAGGACTCTCTAGATGAACAACAAGAGGACGAGACTTTGCCAAGTACAGGGACGGCTGTAACCAGGACTCCAGGACCTGGGCAGCTTCAATCCAGCCCGAAATACGGCAGCGAGGACGACTGCTCCAGCGCAACATCAGGGTCGGCAGGGGTAAACAGCACCACCGGAGCACCTGGAGGGCCTCCGAGTTCAAAGGGTAATACACTGGATCACGTTCAGAGCTCTGGCTTTGATACACTGCTGCATGAGATTCAGGAATTGAAGGACAACCAGAATCGACTAGAAGAATCTTTTGAAAACCTGAAGACTCACTATCAGAGGGACTACACAGAAATCATGCAGGCTCTGCAGGAGGAAAGATTCAGGTATGTGGTACTGTAACTGATTTATAATGGCACTAATAGCAGTTGCAGTGATATTGCGTTTTTCATATTTGAAACAAGAAAGCACTGGAAAGGATGATTTTGTGTTATTTGCTCACTGTAGGCTCTTCTCTCACTTTTTTCATGTGTATACTTTAGGTGTGAGCGCCTAGAAGAGCAGTTGAATGATCTAACAGAGCTGCATCAAAATGAGATTCTCAACCTAAAGCAGGAACTGGCCAGCATGGAAGAGAAAATCGCGTACCAGTCTTATGAACGAGCCAGAGACATACAAGTAATTTATATTCTGTTAAGACGATATCCATTATAAAACTGTAACTCAAATACATTTTGATACACAGCTAAAATAACAGGAAATGTGCTTCTGTCCAAATATTTATGCACCTAACTGTATATGAGTTGCACTTTTATTGAAAGCAATTATTATTTACAGAATATGTACATGAAACATATGGTGTAAGGTGACGCAAAGTCATACAAAATGGTAAATTGCTAAATTGCAGTTTTGATATATGAACGTTTAAGTAGAACATTACGGCACTAATGCAAAGGTTATTGATTTGGCAAGAGCATCTGTTCTATTCCTTAAACTATTTTGTGTCAATATGATGGCCAACATTCTTTCTCATAATTTAATTTTTATAATGAAATCCATACATTATTCCCTTACGGGCTTCCTTTAGGCCCTATTATGAAGCAGCTAAAACGCTCCATTAGGTTTGTTTGGGTACTCTTGTCTTACATTGACGGGAAATATGTTTTTTTATTAACCGCATTAGCATCATACTGTTTTTTTATTAGCCATAACACCTCTCTCGTTTCATTTCTGTAGGAGGCATTGGAGGCCTGTCAAACTCGCATCTCTAAGATGGAGCTTCAACAGCAGCAGCAACAGGTGGTTCAGTTAGAGGGTTTGGAAAACGCCACGGCTCGCACTTTACTCGGCAAACTCATCAATGTGCTGCTGGCTGTCATGGCTGTTCTTCTAGTTTTCGTCTCGACGGTTGCAAACTGTGTAGTTCCGCTGATGAAAACACGTAGCCGTACGCTTTCTACGTTGCTCCTGGTTATAATCTTGGCTTTCCTGTGGCGGAATTGGGAAGCCATGTCCCAATACCTGGACAGATTCCTGCAGCACCCCAGATGACCTGCAGGGGAGGTGTTGTTGATTAATGAAGGTACTTTAGGGCAAGAGCTTTTATTTGGAGGATGGAGACTAACACTGCCTCAGTTGCACTTAGTACAAGAGGGACCTGGCACAAGCGTGGTGGAGATGGATGTATCTTACAACCTCTTTTCTTTCACTGAAGGAGTGAATTTGTTTACATTTTAAAGATCTTTTTTCAGTCAACATAAATTGTATTGCAGAGTTTCCTTTTATTTGTTGTTGGAAATGATGCAAGCGGTGTTGTTCTTCGTTATTGTAATTATTGTTAGGATATACTTTAATGCAATTTACAGAGTGTTGCATTGCATTAACTTGTGGTTTTAACATGCACTGGATGGAGATTCTTCTCCTCGTTTTTTACTAACCCAACTACTCTAACTACTAACCTTTTATGATCTTTTTACTTTTCTCACTCTCTTCTCCTTTCATGCATCTTTAACTCGGTTCCATTTCCTGTATTCATAACATCACTTTTCTCACAACCGTTTTGCTGCTGTTTGGACTTTAATTCAGAATGAATTGGTGAATGAAGGAAAAGATGGATTCTTTTGAAGAGGAGGCACATGGAGTTTGATTTGAATGGGCTTTAGTAGACTGGGCCAAGGAATTGGAACACTCCCGAGCAGGCCCAAACTGCCGTATGCCCCTACTGGCCTGCCCTCATAGAGGCACAGTCCCCTGATATATGAACTGAATGAACATACTTGAAGAGCTAGAAATGCTCAAAGACACTCAGTGCTTCCGTACTGTTTCTTATAGCGACAATGAAATAGTCCTTTTTATTTTTATTTTTTATTTTTAAAATGAAAATAATAAATATGCTGTTTTAAAAATGTGACGCTTTGTCCTATGATTGAATAGTTTCATTATACAGTTATATGAACACATAATTGATAAATGCTGGGTGTTACACATTTAACTGAGTTACCATTGTCCAGACCCAGATCAATTGCAATTTTAACTGTTCAGGCTTTGTTTAGCTCTAGCTCATTGATCTCAAATGCGTCTTGTAATTAAAGATTGCCATCTTGTTAAAGACGGGGTGTCCGATTTCCGAATTACGCTTGTTCAGCAGTAAGGTGCACAGGACGGCCATTAGTCAGAGCGCTGACGAAAGCGAAAGATGGGGGTAGGGGTGTGTTTGTTTTGGTGATTTGAACATCAACAACAGCTAAGAGAAATTGGACACCCTGTACTGTGTACATAAATAATAATACCATAACAATCCTTCCTGCCATTGAAAGCAGCCCGGGATTATATTTTAAGTGGTAAAATCCTTCCCCACTTTAAACAATCAACATTTTAACAAAATGTTTTTAGTGGTTTATAAATTATTTGTATATAATTTATAAAAATTATATACATTTTATATAATTCCCCCCACAAAGTGAACATTATACCTTATTGTTCTTGGTGCAGGCAGGCAGCATCATCTGGGCAGCCTGTATCATCACTGTATTAAAATGAAGCGCCACCTGTTGGACCGGAAGGTTTGTATGTAGAATTATTATAATACCCCTCTACGACATAGCTTTTACAGGTGTTTTATGCACATATATTCAAAGACAGATGTTTTTGAATTTGGACACTATACAACATTGAGCTGTTGTTTTGTTTATAATTGTTTAAATGTGAACGAGATGTCAGCCACAATGTTAGTGACAATTGTCCTGACAAAACATATCCTATCCTACGTTTCATAAGCAGGGGTGTGCAAATGATGCTATTATAAAGCAACGTAACTGTTTAAAGCATCCATTTTCCATTTCTACTCTACCTTTTCTAATCCGCATTTTATAAACTTACCATTACGTGATGCAATGTTTGCCCTCTTGATTTAAAAACCACATAAAAATGTGTACACAGCTTGACAGAGAAATCATTTGTGGGGACTCAATGACATGACCAAACATGACAGAAAACTGACACAAAGTTCAGAAGGGGTTTGAAGTACTTCATATATAGCAACAGTAAGCAGTATAAAAATACAAATATCCAATTTCACAAATTCATCCACATTAAAGTCAAATCATTTAAGTTGTGAATGCTAAAAACGTCCTATATGCTATTACAGACACATATTTAAAACACAGATAGCAAGAGATTCAATTTGTGCATTACGCATAAAGATCTCATTTGCCAAACACACTTCCTTAGGGAGTTTTGGGCTTTTCAAGTGCCGTCTCACCTCCGGACCGTACACCACTGAATACAGACGGAGCAATCTTACCCATGCGCTCTACACAAGAAAACAAGAGATTTGTTTTATTACTGGTACAATATAAACAATACAATTTACTGCTATCTGATTCAAATAATCATGATTATGATTTTTGTATAAAATGTATAATAGAATAATATATGCACATAAAATATTGGAACATTTACCACAACTGTCTTACAGTCTACATGACTACACGAGAAGTTTTCAAAAATGATCAATGTAGAAGACTCACCACACTCAACCATGACCTCATATGTTTTGCTCTTGACCTCTCCTTTCAGTCCCAGTTTACTGCGGGCTCCTTTCAGGTCCTCCTCTTTAACAACTGGCCGCTTCTTCTTCTTAACCTCTGGCTGATGGACAAAGAAAATGTGAATATAAAAAATTTACTTCATCTGTTGTTCAGCAATACTGAATAAAACATGTGCATACCTGAGACATACTGTGAGGTTGTGGTCTTTTCTCTGGACGGTGGCTTGTTGATTTCTTGTGTACTGCCTCCTCTTTGTGCCCTGTCTCTTATACCAGCTCAAACATCTTACCCCCACCCCTCTTTAATCATGATATAATATTAGCTCTCCAGTATGCGTCAAAAAGCCTAAACTGGGTGCTCCCTCTTTCAGAGCGTGACTACTATGAACAGCTGAACACATTATAAAACAAAACATCCTCCTATTCCTGTTTCACCCCTCCTCTCACTTTATTTTTGTATTTGACATCACCAATACGGTACTGTTATTTGGTTTGGTGTGACACATGTCAAAGATAATAGAACTGACAATGTGTGACAGTGAAAAAGAAAAAGAATATATATATATATATATATATATATATATATATATGTAGTGTTGTAAAGTATTGGAGTAAATGTAATTATTTACTGTACTTGCAGTAAGTTTCTTTTTGGCTACACTGTAAACGATTTCCTTGAGTTGTACGGAGTATTAAAGAAATTAAAAACTTTTACTCTCTACTTGACTACATTTATGAATGAGTATATGTACTCTTTACTCCACTACATTTTTAATGACTAATGCAATTACACATTACTTTTAGCATGGCACCTAACTTTATCTGCAGCAGTTTATTTCTGCTATAGTTGAAGCAAAAATGCCATTTACAGGGCATTGAAGGCACTATTTCTTGTGCATTTTGCCCTTAGTTATTGAAACTTGTAAACATGGCTTCATGCCAATGTGGGTGCATTATCAGATAGTTAACATTGCTGGTGTTTTTTGTGGGAAGAGGGCACGACATGAGGTCGATGAGGTCAAAACCAGCATGTCCAGTGCAAAAAGGCTTTGACTTTTGTAATTTTGTAATCATTTCATTTATCCGTTTTACTGAAGAGAGCTTTTTGAAGGATATTGGTTCCCTTATGAGCCCTTGAGCTTAACTGAGACTTTGGTGTCTGTAATAGACGTAGGCTTTGGTGTCCACCTTGATTTGTTGCAATTTTGAGGTGTTCAGTGGTATATATATATATATATATATATATATATATAAATAAATACAGAGGTGTACATACATATATACTGTATATATACAGTATATTAGGGATGCACAATAATTTATGGGCCTTATCGGTATCGGCCGATAAATGGTCATTTAAAATAATACAATTTTGATAATTATAGACGATAAATCTTAAATTATTTCCTCTGGTTAAACTTCTTCAGGTGCAGGCTGCTCACAGTTAAAATACTGTACAGTACTGTCTTTCTGCCGTGATCATTCAGAATACTTTTCTACATGTGCTTTTTCCGTTTTTAATTTTTAATAAATCTGCAAAGATTTCAAACAAACTTCTTTCACATTGTCATTATGGGGTATTGTTTTAAGTCAGTTGAGGAAAATAATGAATTGAATCCATTTTGGAATAAGGCTGTAACATGACAAAAATGTGGAAAAAGTGAAGCTCTGTGAATACTTTCCGGATACACTGTATATCGGTTATCGGTGTCCAATGGTAAAGAATCATCGGTTATCTTTATCGGCCAAAATTTAATTTCGGTGCATCCCTATTATAACTGACAATGCCTTTGCCACATTATATGAAAAGGGTCATGTTACATCTAAAAAGGCATTGTTGTTGGAAATAGAACTACATATTCATATAACCACATAACAGAATATTAAATCTAAATATTACAACACTACTCTCCGCTGCATATTCATCATTTACACATTACTGACAGCCTTCCAGGAAAAGGAACTAAAAACACCGATGACTCATCCTGCACTACGTATACCGTTGTCCAATCAAATGCTCTTTTGAGAACGTCTCTTCCCCAAAATGATAGCCCCATCTCTTCGCGTAACAACAGCTGTCAGCAATGGGACGTCGATGTGTATTTGGCTGCTCTAATGCACGCACTTTATTCTGTTTCCCAACTGTAAATTGGCTGCGAAGTAAGTGGCTGGAGTTCGTTCATTTCGAAGAGACGGGTGTTCATGTCAACACGCGCCTCTGTGACAGGCATTTTTCTGAAGACTGCTTCACTAATTTAGGGATGTTCGGCGCAGGGATTGTGAAATACCTCACATTGTCGGAAACAGCAATTCCTACTCTGTACACTGTGGGGACTTCCCCTCCAGCACGAGTGAGTATTCACGTTTTCGGAGCAATAACCTAAGCACCCTATTCGCTTCCTCAATAAACGTCATTGCGTTTGCTGTGCACGATTCAACAGTGCATGTTATTCTAAAGGGTTAAATGTGTTTGTTTTAAGGAGTGAATAACAATTAATCAAAATATAAAGTTCTCCATCTCTGAAACGCCCTTTCTTTATGTGTTTTGACGTACATGCGTGGTGACGCAATGAATCACTGAATCGACTTTGAAACGGTTCTTTAGAACAAACCGTTTAATGTTCACTGAAAAGAGTCGGGCTAATATCCAAGTACCAACTCAACTGGAGCATAGACAGTGCTACACCTGCCCTAACACACGATATAATTGTAAAGATGTGCGTTTTAGGCTGTACAAAACTTGTTCCCATTCCCGCAAACACCTTGGCTGCGATCCCGCTGGTTTGAGTTTTTGTATTTTGAGGAAGGAGGAATATCGGAGAGCTCGCGCTTGTGCTAGACATTTTGCACCTGAATGCTTCACAAATTTGAAGCAGTACGAAATTGGATTTTTAGACTTTCTATACCTGGTAGATGTAGATATAACGACAATATACACCATTGGTCCCTCGCCATGTGTAAAGGTAAGCAGTTTTCCCATCGGCTGTCCTTCACTGAATCCTGCGCATCATCGTAGCTTATTTTACTCGCGAAGAACCGCTTCATTGGAAAGGAAATGAGCTCGTATTGACGTATAAAGCGACCAATCACAGCTTGTTTTTTAATCCGTCAAAATAACAACTCCGTTGTTTTGTGACTATCTATTTTAAGAGAATTTGGGCAGAAATAATCATTTGTAATATTTTAACATATTTGTTATTTAGTGAATTATATTTTTCCATGAAGGTAAATAGAAATATCGATCTAATTATGTTTTTTAGAATAAGATTGCCCTCTCACCTAAACACAAACGTATACCAAATAGCACAAGCAAACGAAATATTATGGGATGGGATTAACAACAAAAGTGCTGTAGTTTAAACATTTCCAATGTAGTTATATTCCTTGTGTATGCCCCTCAGCCATTGACACGAGAGGTGGGCTGCCAATGTAATGCACCACTTATGAAGAATGTTTCGGTCCAAGCGGTACTCACCCAAAAGAAGCCAAAAATACGAAGTAAAGGTAACAATTTATTCGCTTAAAAGTTCCTTTTGATACAGTCTACTATTTTCTTGTGTTATGCTTACTGGCCGAATTTTTTGTGGAATGTGTGTGATGATCAGCGATTCAAGTAAGACCTCTCGTGAGACACTGCGCGAGCATCTCCTGCTCCGAAGAGGATTTCAGCGCCAGCCCCGAAGCGCCATCCACATTGAGGCCAGTAAAAAGACCACGAATGCAAGAGTGCACTGCCAAGTCCACCGAAGAGCCATCACAGTGCAAAGAGGAAACAATATACCCTACAGATGTGCCTGATATCATTAAAGAGGATGACATAAAGTAAGTGCACTTGAGTGTCTTAAAAGGAAAGTTGCCCCCATCCTGTATAATTAATCCTGCCACATTTCAAGAGGCAACTTAAATGTGGCATGTTTGCATAAGATTTTAAATTAGGGTTAAAATGATCAGGTTATGATGTTCTTAAAGGAACTTGCCACAAGTTGTTCCAAATTAGTGTAAATGTTTTTGTTCTGATGAAAACAGAAAAATATATTTGGAAGAATGTTTGTAACCAAGCAGTTCTTGGCCAACATTTGACTACCAAGGACAAATTGCTTTATAAATGTCTTCGTTCTGTTGAAAACAAAAGAAGATATTTAGAATAATGTAGGAAAGAATAAAGTTATAGGTCACAATTGATTTCCGTTGTAATTGTCGATGGTGAAGAACTGCTTGGTTACCGACATTCCTCCAAATATCTTTACTGTGTTCTTAAGAACAAATAAATTTACACAGATTTGGAACAAAGTTTTGCCGATTTGGAGTTTTCTTTTTTTGGGTGAGCTAATTGATTGTCACAGAAAAACATTTGGATGGATGTGGCACCTTTATTTTGGGTTGGGATTGATTCCATGTCTGGCATGATAGCAAAGGTGTCACACATAGCTATTTTACATAGTTTATTGAAAAAGCATACATAATGCAAGTTCATAATTAGTCAGTTATTCATAATTGTCTAATACAGTTTATTAAAACCCCTCTTCATTTTAGATTAGGTTTTTCCATACAACCAACACTAACAATAACGCTCAGTAATAAGAGTCAACCCAGAGAGGGAAAGGCATACATTTCAAATCCTTTTCAGTAACCATGAGCAGGCCTGACAAGAGAGCCTGCTTTCAAAAAGCACATTTCCTGTAAAACAAACACAAACACATACTGTACACAAACAATACGACCACTCTTACAGAATTAGTATGTCGAATCAATCAATGCTGAAGCTATCAACTTCCCAATTTCCTTCCTTGCAGTTAAAAGCCAAACATGTACAGTTAAGTATATAACTTCTCCCAAATTTTAAAACAACCTAAAAGCATCTTTCCTATGCTTATTATCTCATTCCCTAAAATAACACCCAAAATAATCTGAGACGCACGTTCTTGATTTTCTAGGATCTGCAGAAATGCAAAGGCATAACCCTGTTAGTATCTGTGCCTTAGAGTAGTAATTAAACCAAATGCTTAAAACAGCAGAAGTGTGTGTCGGGGGTAAGGAAAACATGAAATTGTAATATAGGCTCTCCAGTTTAGTGTTTGATAGTGTTAATGTGATATATTGTTATATAGAGGCATTAAAAGGAAAAGAAAAACATAAAAAACAGCATATCAGTTGACTTCAGCACAGAACGGTCACAATGCATCATCAAACTGTGCAATAGACCACACATCTGTCCTACACCAAAACCTCTACCCTGAAGGCGAGGGGAGACCAATAAAAACTAGAAGTCACAAATACAACAAATAAATACACAAGAGACAAAAGTGGCAAAAATACACAGACACTCAAACATTCAAATGCCGAACAATAAGACATGCATGCTATCACAGTTAAAGGACACAGCGATGTACAGGCAGCTGAAAAAGCCTTCCTGTATTTATGTACCTTGTCATTAAATCATCTCTGTCTAGTGCCTAATGCTTGAAAAAGGCATAGCAAGCGGAGAATACCCAGCTGTATTATATCATCAAGGGGCTTTCAACACTGCTGACAAATCTGTTATTGCCAAAGATTTATCGGCATAATTCCCTAAAAAAAAGGATATACTCTCAAATACGTAGTCTGGAACTGACAATAAGCAACCCTGAGCGTTTTGCCTAGTCAGCATCATCACAATCACATGCAAATGGTTAAAGGTCCTTATCTTGGAAGAAGAATGTCAATGTGTTATTTGTAAAGGTAGATAAACGTATGGAATTCAACACTTATTGAAAGGAATTATTGAAGTTTCTTCTCAGTTCAAAGGCTGGACAGAGGCATAATGCAGATGATCTTGTAGCCACTTGTTTATTATCCAACGGCAAACAACTTAGTCGAAGCAGCACAACGCACAGAATTGTGCATTGAAAAACCCTGACAGGTTGAAATATTGTGTTTCAATTGTTCTTCAACACCAATCATTTGTGACACATTAAAGGTAGCAAAAATTGTTCCGTTACCTATAGACGTTTCTGAATAGCTGCAGGCACCTCTTGGGTATATTCAGGGATACAATTGCAGAAAGATTGTGCATTGCTACTATAGCCCTGTCCTTTTCCCATGATTCATAGTAAAACTGCTCACAATGTCTTACTGGTTTAGATTTAGTAATTATTCCTCCAAAATCCAAATGGCAACTAGAATGATTTAAAATCACACAGGGATACCAAGACGGTGCTTCTTTTTCTTTACAGACTTGAGCCCTGTGATTCTTCGTACATCGTCATCACCATCTGAATCCTCCATCTCGTCATCTGCGGAGAACAGGATCTGAGCAGCAAAGGAGAAAAAGAGAAAATGAGAGCTCAACTAAGCCCATTTTCCCAAGGTGCCGGTGATGTTGATTACATTTCTTACAGCAATTCTCACCGGAAGTGAAATACTCCCATCTTTATTTTACCAGTGCTATTGCCATGTAAAATGGATAACATTCTCCATCAAACCTGACTGAGATCTGACTCTTGGAAAAGATGCAGATGTGTCAGCGTGTTTCTAGTGGACACCTAGAAGTGGCATGTAGATGGAAATACTAAACTTTTTATGATTGAGGATAACGTGTCTTGTAGATATAACCATACATTTTTCAAAGCTTCCTGCTCATATGACTTAACTTGTCTATCACCAGTGACAAAGTTGAAGAGCGAGCTCGTTTAAAGGATATGCATTTATTTACCAGATGTAATTGTTCAAACACAAGCCAGTCAATTATTGAGAACACCTAAGCACAAACCCTCTATTTGTTTTAAGTAATCTGTTTTACATTGAAAATCCTGTGTACCCAGAGGTAATAACCGGATGTGGTAATGTTTTGTGTGCCGGAACGTACAGTATAGAACACTGTAAACGGCACACCCATTTAATTCAATTGTGAACTCGCATGTTTGCTGTGTTAACAAAGACTTCAAATCTAAAGTGTTGGGAGGGTTTATAAAAGCAGTGAGGAAACCCCAATGTTAATCGAGAAAGAGTTTCAACAGAGAAGTAAAAGCGTGTTTACCAAAAGACGTCCAAATCTGGATTCAAATCCAAATCAAAAGAAGTGTTGTATTAAAATAGTTTTACACGTTCCAAATGTCATAATTTGTGTTACTTTGATTTATTAAATGAATGAGTTTTATTCATATTCCCATAGAAATGTGAAATTGACATGGTTTTTTTTTGGCAGCTGCAATGTGTCCATCATAAATATGATTTAGACTTGTGGTGTTACAGAGTAAAAATCATCTAATGGCTGTTACATGAAATCAAATCAAGCGCAACTTACTTCTGATTCAGAATCATCGTGTGACAGAGCTCGTCTGTAGCGGACTTTACTGTTTCCACGAGGATCATCTTCTGCCTCCCTCTCCTCCAGTTTGGCTTTTGTTCTGCCCTTCTTCATTAGAAAGTTATCTACTACCCAGAACATCAGAGCCTGGATATAGCCCAACACACACAGCGATTACTCTACAGCATGTAACTACATATTGTACAGTTTAACTGTAACATAGACTGAAACAAGCATCAGGTCATTTATCTGCATAAAAGAAATGCAGAATGTTTAACATTTTAAGCTGCATTGCATAACTTCTCTATATCGCCATCCCTTTTAGAAACTTAAAATTGCACATCAAATGAACATTTCCCACAAACTTTTTCTAGGTAAGGAGACTGATTTTTTATTTACGGATTGCAACTTTAAAATGTTATCTTTGTAAATAAATCATGTACTTCCTTTTTCATCAATGGATGGAGTTATTATATACAGTTTGTTAACTAACATGAGTATGTCTTTAACTAGATGGTCACTTACGTTCACAAAAAACGGGACGATTAGCATGACAATCGCTAGTTCCAGATGAGGGTTTGTTATAGGGTTGAGCGTAGCCAGCTGTTAAACACACAGAGCAATCACATACACCATCTAAAAGACTGACATTCATCATAAAGTGGCAGTGTCCGAAAGCCCTAAAATGCTGCCTTCGGAGGCAGCATTTCAAGGTAGGAAGGCATCAATGCACGTCTGAATCCAATGTTTGCTTTACTTCCTGTCTTCTGAGATACCACTAGGTAGGTTTTTGAAGGCAGCGTAGATGTATCCTTCGCTGCCTTCAATGTCCCACAATTCTATGAGTGAGCACACACGGGGAATGTGATTGGTCGAGCAGGGTCAAGTTAAAAAAAATAGTGGCTATCAAGAAATTGCTATTGTAGATTTCAAATATTCTATTAGTGATCACAAAGGTGCCCTCTGATTTTATATCGAGCAGACGGTGCCTATGAAGGCTGTCCGAATGGGTTTCTCGGAGGTGCCTTCATGCCTAAACTCTGCCTCCGAAGTCATTGCACCATGAGACAGCGAGGCAACAAGTCAGCTGCCTAAGCTTTCAGATGCAGCCAGTATATTTGACATGAAACAGACCAATTTAAAACATATATCAATGCTTGTACACGATTAAAGGAATAGTTCACCCAAAAAATGAAAATTCTCTCATCATTTACTCCCCTCCCCTTGTCATTTCAAACATTTATGACTTTTTTCTTCCACAGAAGATATTTTGAAGGCGGCTATTAACCGGCACTCATAGACTTTCATTGGTTTTGTGTCCATACAATGAATTTGAATGGGTGTCAGCCCTGTTCGGTTACCAACTTTCTTCAAAATATTTTCTTTTGTGTTCTGCGGAAGAAAGTCATACAGTTTTGAAATGATAAGAGGGTGAGTAAATTATTACAGAGCTTTCAATTAGAAAAAAGTAAACAAATACTTTCTTCCAAACATTTTAAGTTTATAGCATGAATGAGAAACAACATCTGACTAACCTTCTTCCACTGTGGGATGAGGAGGACCAGCATGATCATGACTTTCTCAAACATCATGATGATGATATAGAGCGCACACTGACCCACCCAGGCACTGCACTGTACTGGCTCACCTACACATTACACAGAATACATACATGCATTACATTTACATTTAGCAGACACTTAACCAAAGCGACTTGCATCATACGTTCAGTGAATTTTAACATTCATTCTATAATAATAGACTTGGGTTTAATGAAAAGGCAGAAATGGTAAACTAAGAGAGAGCTCATGAGGCTGGTATGTTTGATAGCTGTATCGTTCAATGCTTATATTATCACACAATCGTGTTTTCAAAACAGCTGGTGGATTAAAAAATAAAAATAGCTTGCGATTTGTTTTTTCAATCCAATTGATTATAAATATATGTACAAATGTCAGTTTTTTTTATCCCTGTACCATATTCTCCAAAACGCAGAGAGTCCCACTGCCTCCACTCGACCACAGCACTAACAGCCTTCACGCCACCATAGATGACCAACATGCCCAGTGTTGCATCCAACAGGAAGTTGATAAGGTATCTATGGAAACAGCATGAGGAATTATGTTACTGGGCACAGCCTATCACAGGTATGTAAATCAGACATGTACCACAATAGGGAAGTACAACAATGTGCGGGGGGAAACGCTGACAAAGACGCACACACACTCACAGCGAACATGGGTCCTCCTCTGTGAGGTCAGACAGGTAGACATTGGCAAAGTGAATGAACAGCATCCCTATGGCCTGTTTGGAGGTGTCCAAAAACCTGAGAGAGGTGGAGGGGATTGGTGAGAGGGAGGGAGACCTGTTTAGAACTCACCTCCAGTGAGTTTTCCCCTTAGAAAAAGCAAATGGGCTTTAGAGGGCTGCTGAGGTCAGGGAGGTGCAGCATTGACCGTGCATGTGTTCCAATGAGTTTGTATAAAAGTATATAATGCTTACTAATGAAACAAAATGGCGCTTTACCAGATTCTCCAGGGTCTCCGTTCGTGCTTGGGCTCCCTGAAGCGTTTCACTGTGGAGAAACAGAAGCTTTCAGATCGTTGCAGTAGAACAGAAGTCATCAATAACGTCTACCACATGGTTACAGTGCTGATGGTAAAAAAATGCTTTATGAACTTTAAAAGGGTTGACAAATGAAACAAAACATGACAATTTTAAAAGGGGAAGAGATAAGAGGAACTGCATAATTATGAGTTTAAAAAAACATCCTACACTCGCACAAAACAAAACCTCATGTAACGCAATACATATGTGTACTGGTCATCAATAATTGATATGTTTATGAGCAGTGCTTTAAAGCCGCACTATACTGTATGGCCTAAAGACATCAATAAAGAGCTGGTCATCGCTAACAACTTCATTTATATCAAAAGTCAAAATGACATTTTATTTAAAGCAGGGTGCAAAATGCACAACAGGGTTAACATAATACACTGCCTGCAGTGTTGTTTTTGAGGAAGAGGTGAGAACTGCTGCTTTCTGAGCTGTTGAATCCGCTGGTGTGGCCGCCCTGGTCGCCAAACGTGACCCAATGGCTCACAGAAATAAAGGACAGCCTGTCTGTCACAATGACTGTTTGTTTGTAGAGCTATTAACTATGTGCCCCTGAACACCATCTCCTACAATTACAGCTTGCATAACCAGTAAGGGAAGAGAGTCTTCTTGCTTACCCAGTTTTTAAAGGAGTGTTCTGTGTTCAATACAAAAATCTCTACCAAACCAAAAGAGCTCTTACAGTAATGCCATTATGCTGTCGATATAGCAACTTCTATTCAAACACCATTAAAATGAATGTCCAGCTTTTCTTTTAGACATTTGTATCCACTCCATTGAGTAGGTCTGTCCTGCAGCGTATGTTATCTCACATCATTGAGAAAAATGTGAGCAAGCCAGCAAAGTAAACCAACTAGTAAGGATGCAAAATACCAAAGAACCCCTACTATATTTTTTACAAATGCTGTATGATAGATTTCCTGTAGCTCAGTGGTAACAACTAAGCCACAACTTGGCTAGTAACGCCAAGATCATGGGTTCAATCCCAGGGGATTGCATCTAGTCAGAAACAAATGTAAAATATGATGCAATGTAAATCGCTTTGGATAAAAGTGTCTGCCATATGCATACATGTAAATGATAGATGCTTTATAATGTTGTCAAGTCAAAACTTCCCCAAGTAAACACTCTGATCAAGTACAGATACTTCACTTCTGGGTTTAAACACTACCAAGCAGATCTCGTCCCCCATTTACTGCAATATAGGGAAAACAAAAACTATGGGAGTCAATGGGGGATGAGATCTGCTCAGTCACTGACATTTAGGGGTGGGTGGAATGATCAAAAATCTATTTCACAGAAGAGAGCAATTTTATTTCATCGTAACAATATATCTCACCGTAACAATCTCCCATTATAATTCTACATCTTATATACCTCATTTTTCTTAATTCATTTAATTTATTTATTTCAGTTCCTTTAAATGCTCACCGTAGTTAAAATGCTTTTACCCAGGGCTAAGCAATAAGCACAGAAATGTGAAATGTGACCCTATCACACTTCATCTTTATCCAGACGTTCTTCTTCCATGTTTCACAAAGTTCATAACTCATCTTTGGTTATTTATTAACATTGCATACCTCTGCCACATTAAATTGGCTCAGGGTTAAAACTATATCAAATTCAATTATAATTTAACCCTGGGTTACAAAACAAGATTAACCTCAATTGTATTGTCAGTGTAGTGGGAATATCTAAACCAGGGTAAACTATAAACCGTAATTCAGGATAACCCAGGGTTGAACATTAAATATGGTTTCCAGAACAGGGTTAAAACTAAACTGTTGAACCAATATAGTGAGAATAACTAAACCAGGGCAAAGTACGAACAACAAAACAACACATACAGGACATCCCAGGGATATAAGATATCCATGTTTAGTGACTTTTAAATGTGACAGGCCCATTGGTTTTTATGAAAACCAAACACGTATGGTGATTGTTTGAATCCTTATACTTACACATAAGGGTACTGAAGGCCACTACTCCCAGCAGGCCCTGCAAGAAGATTCCAAATGAGTCCATGAAATCCCCGTTGGAGCAGCCCCGGGTATCGGCATCAGTGGGGGAGGAGTTGGATGTTGGAGGAAACTGACCCCGGGATAACACACTGACCCCAACCGCCGCCATTGCGCAGCAGTTACTGAATCCAAACTCGAACCCACAGAAATTTCAGCAGCTCTCTCAGACGTGACGATACGCAGACGATGACACACCTATCGGCTGATCATAACTACAGAGTCTGCCGCCGAGCCTACAGTTACATTAAGAGTCACAGTGAATGAAGCGCAAATACATCGTATTTCATAATAAAACCCGATGGAAATATCTTGCCATCCAGTTGTTAGCTACCTAATATCGGTCAGCAGGTTGTGCAGTACAGACATCATCTTTAGCATCGAGCAGACATGCTACAGATTGATGCGTTTAGCGCGAGTTGACTATTGATGCGCTGAATACTACAACACACACGTTGTCGTGGTAACATTCATCGGTTAGATACAATGTAATGCGTCGATTGACTAGCCAGTGGACTACAAAAATAAAGATCTGTGGAAAAGTTATAGCAGATAAACAGTCCACATTACTGCATCCAAAGTCAATAACACTTCATAAAGCGTTTAAAACCTTAAAGACTCGTTTTAATTGGATGAGAAATGCACACGGATAGAATAATAAGATAGTGGGTTCAGATAGATGATATTATAGTTTCTTATTTATAGCGAGAGTCTGTACAGACGCTTTTGCTAGCAAACCAACTCGTGAACGTCGTCCCGCAGACGCCGATCTCTCAAGAGAAAAGTTCCCGATAAACAAACCAGATGTGATGTTTTGCGTCTTATCTCGCCTCACGCGGATCTGACAAGGCAAAATATTAACCATAAAGGAAGAACTCTTCCGTGCTCACTCGATTCAAGTGCCGCTTACGCTCATTTACGCGACCGTTTACTGCGTCATCACTGTGTCGAGGATTACAAGTGCATGCTGGGATATGTAGTTTTGCACTCGTACACATTTGTACTAGTATGGAAGCCCGTTTCCGCCAGGGTTGGGAATTTTTTTAAATTAGTAACTCATAATTATTACTTAGTATCTCATAATAATGACATAGTTTCTCATTATTTTGAGATACTAAGTCGAAATTTCGACTGAGTAACTCATAATAATGACTTATCTCAAAATAATGAGTTGTACTAGTAAGTGAAATTCTTCTACTGAATGTTTTATTTCATCTACAGACATTGTTTTATTTACAGTAACCTGGTGAAAAAAACATTGATCCCTGCCAAAAAACAATTTAATGGTTATAACGGGAATTGTATTAGGTTTAATGGTGTCTACTTGTATGTGATTGGTTCTATTGGGGATTTTGAAATGATGCCTAGCACACACTACAAAATGTTTTTTAATGATTTCAATGGAAAAGCTAATGGTTCTTGGTATTTTATTGGAATCCAGAATTTCTGTAATGTTTTTTTTATTTAGCAGGGAGGTGTAAACTTTATTCAGCTTTGTGCGCATTGTATAAACAATACAATGTTAAACAATATTGTATAAATCCTGTATTGTGTAAATGGTGTATTATGAACATTTTGTTTATATATATATATATATATATATATATATTACGACCAAAAAATTCACCCACTTACCACGGTTTCTGTTTCGGTTGTGTCAGAATAAAGGTGATTAGATTTTATTTAGTATGATTTGGTTACAGTATCAGGCCTGGTGATCACAATTGGCCTGATACTCATGTTTCTTCACATTTTCTGTAAAGCTGTCATAAAATCCCTTTCCATAAACCTTCCACCTCAAGGACTTTTTACTGGCACAAATGAACTGCGACATATTCGTGACCTATGTTTATACATCTTGGTTATGTCAGCTTTGATATCACAAAGGTGGTAATTTTTGCAAGTACCACTGCAATTAAGGAAGTTACCACACCTCATATTTAGAAAAACACTAATAATACATTTTCAGAATTATTGTCCTGATGTAAAATAACCACAACATCTCACCAACTTAAGGAATATATGGCCTGCTGTGTTTGTTATGACATAAACTGAAAACTTAGTGTGTTTATGTTACCCCATAACATTCTCAAAAATGTTAGAAGAGACAATGTTTACAGTCATTACAAGAATGAAGGCTTTATGTAATTAAAACATTTCCAAAGAATCAAACAAAGAGACGCTCAAAGACAAGGTTCCATTCAATTTATTATTGTTTAAATAACACTTTCCACCAACATGTAATTCAAAGTAAACCAATATTATTTCAACATTTGTTTAATGAATGGGGGTGAATAACAGGAAATGAACAAAACAGAGCATGGCAAAACAACTTATCAAAAACATCTTTCATCAGTCCAGCGCAAATGCTTACAGAAGGGGGAGCAAGAGAAATTAATGTTAAATCAAGAAAAGGGAGACTGTTGCATATCGTATCAAGTCAAATAGTCTATAACTGACACCTCTTGATCCATAGCTTTGCAATTAAGCCAAAACCAGGTGTTATTTCAGGCATCAAAACACAGAGGTTTCTATTTAATGCATTTAAACACACGTTTTCTATATGATGTTACAAATATTACAGCAGACATGTTTGAAAGAGTGCCAAGACTCTTCAATTTTGGTGTTGATAGACCCTGGATTTGCCACTATATTGTCCATATCACAGTCGATGACATAACCTGAAATCTTTGTGTGCTTATATCTTAACCATTACTCTGCACTTTTTATTTACTAACAATTTATTAGGATAAGCAAATGTTTATTAGTATTTACATCAATCACAATTAAAGAATCAGGCATACATGCCTTTTCCTAAGTACTATTGTGTTACAGTGTAATTCCCAAGCTTTTATAAAAAAAAAAACACAGCGAAATGGGATAACAGTCCCATTAAAATTAACATCTGGTTATTTACACTATTTACATTCACACTCCTGTATGTACATGTTTGCATACCGCTTACAGTACATGGGCAATTGTTATTTTGTGCTTAAGGTAATTGCATTGTCATCCGCTCTACAGTTAAGAAACGTTTCAAAAACAAGAGCTTTGCTTATTCTTGCAGAGACTGAATGGACTAGTTCTTTTAACTCAGGTTTAACATAACCTGAGGTGAACTAATCTCTAAAAACAAAGATCACACGATTAAACAAAGTAGTCCAGAACAAGGCTTACGTTGAGATGGACAGCCCAGCTGTAAAAGTACCAGAATCACCCTGTTAAAAATGCCCCTCCAGTAGTTAATCTCAACTGTGCCTGCTGTGTAAACAAACTAATGGTTAAGGAGGCTTCTAAAGCGCTAAGTGAGTTTGTAAAGGATCTATGGTCCATAGAGGTAAAGGAAGATCACACACATCAGGAAACTGCCCCAAAATGCCATAATGTCATAGCTCTACCTCCTCTACCGAATGTCACCCTCAGCTGGCAAACTGTTGATAAAACGCCAGCTTGACCCTCTCAATGTGATGGCACAGCTTAATGGCAGGGCCGAGCTTCAGGTCCATACACTCTTGCACGGTGGGGAGATTTAAAAGAAGTAGGGCCTGACCGTCAATCTCCTGTAAATAAAAGTGTTAGTTTCAACAAATGGATCGATGTGAATGTAATGTAGTTGTGTGTGGGTGCATTTAATTACTTGATCCACGAAGATGCGTGCCAGCGGAGCACAATCGGTGGTCCTGATAAAGCGCACAACGTCAGTGACGCTCCACTCCAGCGGACTGCTCTCTAAGCAAAGCTTCTGAGGAACTTCAACACGCAGACTCTTTAAAAGAAACGTTGAAAAACAGTAATGCACACATGTTAAAAAAATTAAAACCACTTGAAAAGTAATATATTGTCCATATCACAGTCAGTGACATAACCTGAAATCTTTGTTTGCTTATGTGTTAACCATTACTCTGCACTTTTTATTTACTAACAATTTATTAGGATAAGCAAATGTTTATTAGTATTTACATCAATCACAATTACAGAATCAGGCCTACATGCCTTTTCCTAAGTACTATTGTGTTACAGTGTAATTCCCAAGCTTTTATAGAAAACCACAGCGAAATGGGAGAATAGTCCCATTAAAATTAACATCTGGTTATTTACACTATTTACATTCACACTCCTGTATGTACACGTTTGCAAAGGTTAAAAAACTTAAAACCACTATAACAGTAATGGAGTTTCAGTGGCATGTATCTAAACAAAGCTATTTTAACCCCAAAATTAAAATTGTACTTAAATATTAATTCATATTAATATAATTTATTCACCCTCCATAGCTATATGACACAAAAGAAGATATATTGAAGAATGTTGGTAACCAAACAACACTGGCCCCCATAAACTTACATTGTCCATAAGTCGGATGCGGGTTTTGAATAACATAAGGGTCAATAAAACTTACGAATTCTGTCGTCAGTTAAGTATGGTAAGTATAGAAACACTACCTTGGGTGAAGGAGGCCTGTTTTCATCATCTGAGCAGGAAGGCGAGCGAGCCTTGCGACGTCTACGTGAAGGACGAGGGGTTTCGGGAGGAGACGGTGAAGGTGTGGGGGGCTGTGACTTCTTCTCTGAGTATTCAGAGTCATCCATCAGCTCGTCCTGCATCTCAGAGCCAGTGTCTTCACTCAGAGAGTCATCTTCATCCAGGTCTTCCTCATCACCACTGCCCTGTAAGACCAAACAACATCTTGTTAGTACATTTCACAACACATGAAAATATGATGACCATTAAAGCAGATGGATGAAGAAGTCATACTCTCGGTCTGAAAAGGTTTTGTTGAGTTACCTGAGGGGAGCCTACAGGAGTATTGTCGACCGAAGCAGAAGAACGTCTCTTTTTGTGGACGAAAAGCTGCTTCCTTCTCTTCCTCCTCCTGCCTCGTCTCTTTACACCCCCTTCCAGGTTAGAGTGTCCTCCAGGAGGTCTGCCCACACGCCTGCTCTTCTTCTTCCCATAGTAGTACGCTAGAGAACAGGGTCAGTTAGCTTCACAGAGCAATTTTAACAACAAGTAGAGCCAAACAAATACACAAAAAGTGAAAATTACTCACTGTATTTAGTTTTGGTGAGCACAGAGCAGTTTTCCGAACAGCGGTCCAGAACCATAAATGGACCGAACAGGTTGGGACAGCACTCTAGTTTAATGCAGGTCTTACGACAAAAGTCAGCTACCTGGTCCGCAGTGCGAACTATTGCTACTGTCGCCCTGTAGCTTTTTCCTTTATACCTGTGAAACACATAGACTTGTCAGGAAAGCAACAGCCAACTATTCGTAATATAATTACAGTATATCATAAATGACATACTGGAAGTAAAAGGAATATACTTACTTGGCTTTAAGTGTCTCTCCGTGACCCTGCCAGCGGCCCTCCTGGTCCAGCTGCAGTTCTCTCAACACTCGACTGGGCTTATAGGCAGAATTTATGAGCAGCGTCAGCACCTGTACATGCGACAAGTCACCAGGATAACATGAGATAAGAGTTAAAAAGCCTGTAAGTAGCACACATAACTTTTTACTTTAGCAATTTATAGAAAGTAAAATTTGTAATGTGTAATGCATAACCTACCTCTTTCAGTACCAGAACACAGTTCCCAGGTCCCACACACTGGGGTAACTCTGCAATACGGCCCTTATTGAGGTAAGGCCCTGAGAAGCAGCGATGGTTAAAATAGATCTTAGGGCAGCAGTATTTGCCATTTGTCTGGCCGGCTGAAACAAGACCAGAATAGTAACAAGTTAGTGTGTCAGATGACCATGTTTTTTAGTGACGCCTGTATGTTTCAGAGCTCACCTATCTCAGCCTGACTGTTGTTCAGCTGTTGTTTGGTTGTATCAGGTGAGGAGTCTTTTGACGGGACTCGCCTGTAATAAAATAAATGAATGAGTATCTCTCTATAAACAAAACTGTAAACTAAGACCGGTTTGTGTCTTACTGTTTCTCTGGCTGTACGACTGCCACCTTTCTCTGCTTCTGAACTGCAGGAAAATAAATATTACACGGGTTGAGGTGTCTCATGTTTCTGAAGGTCAACAGTCAAATAGTACCCACCTTCTGGTCACACATAATACATAAATGGCAAAACAGAGACACTTTAAATAAAACGCTTTTGTATGGCACTTGTCAGAACTGGCTGACAAGTCAAGTGATAGCTGTAGGAGTGTTACACAAAATGTAACAAACTGTTCAGACCGCCAGCGACATCCAATTACAAAGCAAGGCGATGTCATGGAGAGCCGACGACTGCTGCCGACAGGAAGTGTGTGTGTCTAGCGACGCGACAAAGTTGAGATTTACTCGACTTTATGCAAATATGAGCGACTTTTGAGAGTGATTACCAATAGGAGTAAAGCAGCAGGTCTCTCATCAGTTTCTGCAGGGTTTGTTTATAAATGTTATTAGAGCAACCAAAGCTAGAAATGCCTTCTAACAATCCTTGTAGCAAGAGACTAGCGACACAGTCGCTGACGGTCTGAACGCACCTTAAGGTTTGCGCTACAGCCGTTCTAAACTAAACAGTATTGGTGATTACCAAAATAACCTTTTATGTTTCTGTAATGGTTAATCCACCAGTATGTTTCAGATCTTTATTTCTAATGCTAAAATAAAATTATTTATTGCTATTAACCATGAATTTTTGAATTTACGGTTGAATTTTATAAGAAAAGAAGGAAATTGTAAAGCAATTTATTATTATGCACAATTATAGTTATTTACTTGCCGTCCTTAATAGAAAATTAAGTTTTAATGGTTGAATGTTATGCTTGATTCATTTCTTAAAGAAGTTGAACTTGCCGATATCAAATTTTGGTATAGACGGTTTCACCATCTGTGTTTGGTTATAATAAAACAATTTATTTTATATTTCATTTACGGTATATTTATGTTAATATTAATTTACAATAATATATAACAATTATATTAACTATGTTAAATTAAATTAAAACTACTCAACAGTTATTGACTCTTTGTTGAGGTCTACCAGAAGTTAAGTTTGGGCTATAAACGCTTGTTTATGTTGTTGGCGCTGAAACCATCTATAAAAACATTTTATTTAAGCTTTAGTTAGTTTCAGTTCAGTTCCAAAATATTTATGTCTTTATTATAAAAGTTGGTCTAAAAAATTTGTTAAGCACTGTACAGAAAAAGGAACGAGGTTAAACATAAAAAAAACAGAGTAAGCTCATTTCACTGACCTTTGGGCTTGCTGGGGTACTGAAGAGGGTAGCCATTTGTTTCACACCAGCTCACTGGGAAAACATCCATAGAGTCTGTGTGAACTATGATCTCTGGGACAGGCTGCTTTGAACCTGAGCAAAGACAGAAAAATACGGTTACGCTGAATGTAGGTAATAAGTCTATTAGTAGTTTCAGTATTTTTATCAGAGATCTTCCTCTAACAGACATAGCATAATTATTTGTGGTAATCTAGAGCTGTCATGCTGAAATAAGATAAGAGTGTTGATGTCACACCTTCTAAACGCAGCCACATGTGTTGACCTTTGACCTTGGTGACATTTGCTACGTGAATGTTTTCAGGGCACAGCGGGTTAACGGACTCCAGCATCATAGACTCTTTAATGCACTGATCAGACGGGTCCTGAAAGGCAGTTCAAATCCAAAGACATGTCAAGCATGATACAGTATAGTCAGCTCACGGGTTGACAACACAAAAGTGTCACAATATTTTCAAGAACATTTTAAAAATTAAACTGTTATCTGAATCACAGACTTGTTTCCAAAACAAATTTGAATATTTTTTGTTGTACATTAACTTGTTAAAGAATTAACATCCTTTCCTTCTTTTCTTCGAAAAAAGTAACTGAATTAAAACTGAAAAGTTCTGTCACTATATAAACAATGTCATACATTTAAAAACCCTCAGACAGAACTTCTTAAGGAAGATGTATTTTAAATTTTTTATATAGTCCTTATATTTTTTTTATTCAAAAAGGAAAATACCCCTTGAGTCAGCGAGAGCAGGAACATAAGATGACTCATTGATTGACAACCTGGTAATCGGCCCTGGCATGAACACGACAATGAATCAGATAATCAGCACGGCACCTACAGCATCAGCTGTGAGACAAGAACTCCAAACTTATAGCTGCGGCTGGTCCAAGGTAAAATCCATTACAGGCTTAAAGATACATCAAGGGCAGATGAAATGCTTAAAGGAGGTGAGGCCGGAACCTTCCATTGATACTTATCTCTTGAGGAAAAGATCAAATCAGTCGCGTGAAGCTCAGTGGCAGGACACAACCCACAGTCCACCGAGCATCAGTAACTCAATGGCTGAGGAGGGTAGTTTGAGCACAACAGCTGAGAACCTGAAACCCAATCAGAAACAGCCTGCTACGGAGAAGAACATCAAAGGCTACAGACCTCAAGTGAAGTGGCCAAAGTCTAACAGCAAGAAAGAGTGGACAACAGTTAACGCAGACCTGAGAAAGATCCTAAATGAACTCGGAGGAACAGCAGAGAAGAAGCTGGATAAAATG
Organism: Barbatula barbatula; assembly: GCF_947034865.1. Classification (NCBI taxonomy): domain Eukaryota; kingdom Metazoa; phylum Chordata; class Actinopteri; order Cypriniformes; family Nemacheilidae; genus Barbatula; species Barbatula barbatula. The sequence goes on from NC_136783.1 coordinate 11,537,180, forward strand.
GACGATTAGATCTACTCATACAGGGTGGAAAGATTTGGAGTAAAAGAGAAAAACCAGAAGGAAACAACAAACCCTCCCAAGTCCAGAAGGCATCAAGAAATCATACGCCTGGTCAAATAAAGAAAACAGTTGAAGAAATCCTCACCAGAAGAGAGAACTGGCATAAACCTTCTTTAGGCTGATCTAAAGGAACGCTTGTGAAGACTGCGGAGAGCAGAAAACATAAGAACTCGATGCAAGAAGAAGGAGAGGGCGAGAACATCCTTCTACAAAGATCCCTTCAGATTTGTGAAAGCTCTCTTCACAAGGGAAAAGAGTGGGTCACTTAAAGTGTCAAAGAAGGAGCTGGAAGACCACCTAAATGCAATAAACAAAGACAGCCAAAGACATGAGCAGAGGGTGATACCACCAGAAATGCCATCTATTCCTAAGCCAGAACATCAATTGGATGACAGCCCTCCAAGGTGTAGCAAGGTTCAGAAATCTGTGAGAAAGAAAAGGGCAGCTTCAGCTCCCGGACCAAACAGAGTTCCATACCGGCTGTACAAGAATGCACCAGATGTCCTTCGGTTCCTGTGGAGGTAAATGAAAGTGGCTTTGAAAAAGCAAACCATCCCAAAACATGGCGAAGAGCAGTGGGAGTGCTGATTCCGAAGGAAAAAGATGCCTTGACCATCAACCAATTTCGGCAAATCAATCTCATAAATGTTGAAGGAAAGATATTCTTTAGCATTGTTGCTAAAAGGATGACAACATACCTGAAACAGAACAACATGATTGATACGTCTATACAGAAAGCTGGTATACCAGACATCTAGGGATGCTTAGAACATACTAGTATATGGCATCAAATCCAGACTGCACAAAGAGAAGGAAGAGATCTGCATGACCACCCTGACTTCAACCATCGCATGTACCAAATGTCTACTGGTAAAGCTTCATGCCAACATAGCATGGGCGCGTATGAAGTTAAAACCCATTTAATCTAGAAGCATATCCATTGTCAGAGGGAAACTCGTAGAGACTGCTCATCACCTGTCCAATACAGTCCCAACTGTGAAAGCATGGTGATGGCAGCATCATGCTGTGGGGGTGTTTTTCAGCTGCAGGGACAGGACGACTGGTTGCAATCGAGGGAAAGATGAATGCGGCAAAGTACAGGGATATCGAAAACCTTCTCCAGAGTGCTCAAGACCCTAGACTGGGCCGAAGGTTCACCTTCCAACAATACAATGACCCTAAGCACACAGCTAAAATAACGAAGGAGTGGCTTCACAACAACTCTGTAACTGTTCTTGAATGGCCCAGCCAGAGCCCTGACTTAAACCCAATTGACCATCTCTGGAGAGACCTGAAAATGGCTGTCCACCAACGTTTACCATCCAACCTGACAGAACTGGAGAGGATCTGCGAGGAGGAATGGCAGAAGATCCCCAAATCCAGGTGTAAAAAACTTTCCCAAACAGACTCATTGCTGTATTAGATCAAAAGGGTGCTTCTACTAAATACTGAGCAAATGGTCTGAATACTTAGGACCATGTGATATTTCCGTTTTTCTTTTTTAATAAATCTGCAAAAATGTCAACAATTCTGTGTTTTTCTGTCAATATGGGGTTCTGTGTGTACATTAATGAGAAAAAAAATGAACTTTAATGATTTTAGCAAATGGCTGCAATATAACAAAGAGTGAAAAATTTAAGGGGGTCTGAATACTTTCCGTACCCATTGTAATTTGTTTTAAATCAGCATATAATACATTCATTCTTGTGTATCATTCTATCGCGTTTGTGTGTGTGTGTGCGATCTGTGTTTTTGATTGTATTGTGATATGTACATGTGTAATGTTGCATACGCACCCTCCTGTGAAAATGCATTTCCTCTTCGAGGACAAATAAATTATCTATCTAATTATCTATCTATATCATAACACCCCTAATATTCACATATATAGAAACTGAAACTCACAGGTGGGAAACAGTGCTGGGGGGCAGCTTCCGCCTCACACTGCTTTAGATAGTCTGCCCAGTCAAAATCCTGACCTTGGAACCCTATAAACACACACACGCACACACACGTCCATAAGTGCATTCTTCCTAATATACATACAGATTACAAATTAACTAAAACACCAGACGAAAAATATCTTAACTGTCGATTAAAACACAATTACATATTCTGCTCCTATTTCATAAACATGTAATTAAACAGCATGTTGATGCCACTATAACACCAAAAAAGTGAATAATATTTATCACATTCTTTTGTGAAAGCAATGTTCTCTCATCTTTCAATATTATTGGGTGATAATGCACAATGCCGGACTATATCATAGTGGTTTCATGGTTCAAGTCTGAAGTGAAATACTTTTGGTGGTCTATCCAATTCCCAGATCTCCATTAATAAACCACTATAAAATTTACAGGGATGTAAAATAGATTTCTTTCAATGGAAAAAGCTGCAGGATCTTTCTGAGAAGATATTTAGAAAGCAAGGAGTTCTACTTCTAACTAAGATCTTAATACATCTTTCAGTAATTTTGTTGTCCCGCTGTATATAATGATTAAAAGAGGTCACACACCTGGAGGAGGGCTGAGCTTTGCTCCATTTTTCAGACACCACTGTGTTGGGAAGATTCCAGGACTGTCTCTATGACAGAGAAAAGCATGTCCACCCCCTTCTTTTTGTGCCTCTTCTCTCATGTCATCCATCCGCACCAGAAAGAACTGATCATTAAACACCTGTCTCACACACACACACAGGTTAATGAGCACAGGCTGCACAGCTATGAAAACAAAGCGACAGGTCTAAAACTGGTTTTCCTGTTCCTGTGTTCAGTTACTGAAAGCATGTTTATGTACACCCTCCCTTTAAAGTTGAATAACACATGGCCTGTTTTGTAAACCAACATTACCAAGTTGTGATTGACAGATTACAAAGTGGAAAGAAAATGAAGCCCAAGGCTGATCAGCCTCCCAGGGTAGGGGGCTTTGTCAGCCTGTCAGGCAATAAGTAGGGTACCTTCCTCCAATGGGCATAGCTTCTTTTAAAAGGAGTAGTTCACAATAAAAAAAAAAATGTCATGATAATTCACAATGTCAAACAAGCCGTCCGTGTGTTTATTTCTTCTGCTGGAGAGAAAAACGTGAGGCAATCAACGTGCATAAGCAGTGCACAAAACGCTACCTGCTAACTGAAAACATTTTAGAAGGGGCGCGTCTAACCGCGTTCTGTCTGATCTGCCCTTATTCATTGGATAGTGTTGTGTAGAGCCTTTTGAACCTGCAATGAAACTGAAATTCGGACCTGAACCAACAGCCCCCCGTTTGAGTGAATGATATGAATAAGAACCCTGAAATTCTTTCCTTAAAAGCCTCTATTTATATTCGACAGAAGATATAAAAACACACGGATGGCTTTTATGACATGTGGGTGAGTGAATTATCGAGAAATTATCATCTTATAGTGAAGTACTCCTTTTAAGCTTTCGGATATTTTAACTATAAGATTTAGCAAGATTAAAAGGAGTGTCAACTACAGTTTTAGGCCAATGAGAGCACAGAGCAGGTGAGAGAGGTAGGATCAGTTACGGTACCTTTGTCACAGTGGCAGGGCTGATGCTGAAAGGAGCTGCTGGGTCCACAGCTTCTAGCTTCATTGCTTCAATAAAACAATGTTTTGTAATGGCCGGTCTGTCCTGAATATAGAAGCATATAGTATGTCAGAAAATAAATTACAATGAATAATTTACAAAGCTAGTTGTGCTTCGAAACAAGCAAAACCTGTATAATTTCTGCAACACCGATTTAGATTCGCTGCATTGTGCAGTCAAATATTTTTGTATAATGACGCTAAAATAGTTTCGTGTGTCTTGTACCATAATGCAGTATCTTCGCAGACAATAAATCATTTGAATCCCCACAAAAAAACATCCTATGCGTATACTGTATTTATTATTATACAGTTTAATTATCCCTTAACATACTGCACATACTGTATGTTCAAACACTTTATTCATTTTTTATAATGAACTCCTTTTCTGGAGAAACTTGATTGTAGGGATTATAGAGAGTATTTACCCACTGTGGCTCTAGAGCAAAAGGTGCTGAATTATGTACAATATTATCAAATGTGTAGCTTAGAATTAACCCAATATCAATAATCAATGATTTTTAATACGGTTTTTATCAATAACTGTATATTGTGTATATACTACAAAAAGTAACATATTGCATACAGCAAAAACTGGGGCTAGTATGTTAATAAGCTGTTTTGGAGCATAACCATTGATTGGTTAACTACCACTTAGCAGCTGCCTCTATTCAAGGTGACTTGCAGTATACTTGCTAAAAAGACAATATATTTTATTCAAGCCCATTAAGGCCACAGTGAATCACAATAACTACGTCATACAGTAGTTCATTAGTAGTTACTGACCCTGTAAAACTCATCACTGATGCTGGAGTCCTGTTCCTGAGAGGAGATGGCCTTCTTCACCTCCTCCCATTCTGCTTCAGTGCGTAGAGGGAGCAGAGCTGCGACAAACACAACACAAACACACGCTCAGCTCTCTGCTGACCTCATCAACCGTTTATCTTCTGAAAGCCAGTGGACTTTGAACTAAGCCCCTGTAAACCCTCCCCCATGCATCAATCCCTCATATCGATCTGCCAGGGTACACATGCAAGGATGACCCACTCGCCCAGGGTCCATGTAAACAAGTTTTAGGCCAGTTGATGGAACCGTTGCTTCACTTGCCATTCATATATTTCAACAATTTGTTAAACCCAAAGTATGGCAAATAGGGAAACTATGACAAATGCAAATCGTGGAAAACATTCCTGAGCCTTTAATCATGCATTTTCATGACTTGTCACCTTGAACATTTAATGTCGTGATCAATATTATTTACCTGACTAAAATTAGGTTTGTTGAAATTGCAAAAATGATATGTTGAAATACGTTTCGGGACAAAATGAAAATGCATTAAGATTTCTTAAATCTATTCTCAAATTATGCTAATTGTTATTTTGCATGCAAGGAAAACAAACATGACACATCCTGTTAGGCCACGTTTACACGATGAAAAACAGAAAAAAGTGTTTCACGTACACACGACAACGTTGTTAAAACTATCCGTGTTTATACATATCCATAAAAATTAGTAAAATGCTGTATTACGACATCACATTGTAAAGAAAAAATAACAGAGTGCCTGACGATTGATTGACGGTTTATTGGAAGGCGGACCTTCGTCGCTAAAGAGACCATAATACAGAGCGCTGCGTTTCTCCTCATTCATAGCGAAGAGAAGCGTGCGCACATAAACAAGATGGCGACAAGTTTGGACATTCGAAAGGTTTCCTTCCATTGAAGCTCGTCAACCATGCCATCGACAAAGTTGTACCACCATCTACTCGTCCTCCCGGGTCTGATCCAAAAGGACCATTTAAAAACCCTTCGTCGCCATGAATGAGTGTTAAGATTTTGCTGTAGATAAAATGTTGTCTCTGCTGTTGGTCATTGCACTGGTGTAGTAAATCTACACTTTGCTGGAGAAGCGTTAACAAACTATCGCGCAGCGCAAAAAAACCCATGTAATCCGCCGTTTATGTATTTATTTCTCCTTCGTTGTGTTTGGATGTACACGTGCATACCACACCCCCACACCTAATACACATGCGCACGATGTCGTTTTCTCATTCTTGGGTGTTACACGGAAATGAGACCGCCGTTGTTTTCAAAAACTTGCACTTTGAAACCCGTTTTCAAAAGTTTGCATTATCAGTCCCCTAAAACACAGTTTCCGGACAGCCAAATCGCATAAATTGTTTTGCGCTTTCACTTGAAAACGGTCTCGTGTAAACGGCCCCTTAGTCTTCTGGCTTGATGATTGCTGAGAATGACTAAACTTAAGATCCACTGTTGAGAATATATATTTTTTAAGTTAATTTAATTCAGTAATGCAAAGATGTTACTGTTATTTAATTATATGACAGTTTATTTTTATTTGAAAACTTTGTGCAATTCTAGTTCTTGTTGCTAGATTGAACTGTATATCTCAGTTGAGAAATAAAAATTTCAGCATCTGTGTGTGCATTTTCCTTGATACCAACCAAGTTGACTCATTATACCCAGTTTATCGCAATCGCACATCGCAATTTTTACCTCAATAATCACAATGTGACATTTTCCTCAAATCGTGCAGCCCTACTTTACTTTCTGCAGCATATTAAAAGGTAGGTGGTGCACAAACGCTCACCTGCTGGAGGTCTTAGAGTGCAGTCGTGTTCCTGTGCCCAGCCAGGCAGATGAAGCAGGGGGTCCAGGTAAAAGACCCATATGATGGAATGGGTGTCAGGAAGCCTCTCTGTGCCGGCATATCGAAGTCGTAAGCGACCCCCTATATTGTCCTCAATTACTGCAGACCAGACCACCCCGGCATCCTGATGGTCCACCAGCTCAACACTGAGACCCAGACTTAAGAGATCTATAGGATTACAGCCACGCTGTGCCTACATAAACAAAAACAGTCAATATCTTTAGATCTACTTTATTACTTACGTTACGATCATCAGTTTTAAGGAGAATCTAATAAGACTGTGACGGTGGCAGTTGTTTACCACAGCGGTGGTGCGGTGTTTGGGAAGTATATATTTTATATATTTATACAAATAATAAAAAAATATATTTATATTATTAGATTTGTATGTAGCAACCACATGACGAGTGGAAGAGAAATATAGACCTTATTAAAATACTTCTTGAAAATATGATAACGTTATCTGAAATAAATGAGGATGAAACATCCGTCCATGTTTAAGACGCAAATCCATCAGTGAAACGGCACAAAACAGTAACTAATTAAAAATTAAATAATATAAGAAAGTTAAATATTGAATAAAAAAGCTCTTGTTGCAGTGACAACTTTAGTTAGTCGCGTATTTTCCCTTCCAGCCCTTAACAATTCCATTTGAAACAAACTGTTTAAACCCACCTTGGCTTTCCTATTCAGATTGCCATAAAAAGTAACTTTTTCCTACTCGTCGATGGGAAACTAACATGTTGACATTGTCCAGATTAAGATATGTACAGATGCACTAAATGCGCGTTCAGAAGGTGTGCTCAGAGCAACAGAATAAACTGTTTTTTGCCGTGTAGGCCCACACTCAAATGCATCAACGGAAACATATGCCAATAATTTGTGTGCTAATGTAAAATCTTAAGAAAAAAACCTTCCACAACTTTAAGGCTACAAATGCCAATACTTATTGCAACTGCCATTTCTATAACACTTATTTGTCACAGTGACGTGCACTACCGAGGTGTCAGTTCAACACCTTCATGGCACTTAACCACCGCAGTGGTGCGGTTGTCACGGCCATCGCCACATTCCTAGAATTAAATATGTCATCTGTGGCACGTCTGTGAATGTCAACGTAATCAAATGGCATCAGTCTTCACATGACCAAATGTAATGACACCAAATTATGGGGGATTCTGAATTTATATGGAACAAAGCTCACATTTTAGCATGTTATTGAGTTAATAAATACCAAAATGGGTGAACTATTCCATAAAAGGTGAAATAATACAGTATAATATACAAGGCACGGCTCTCACCCCTTCCAGTAGATTAGCAGGTACACTGCAGCTTTCATTCATAGCTTTCTCCAGCAGAGCTTCCCAGTCCTGATGCTTCTCACGTACACCTAAACACAAATTCAGCACAGTCAGGGACATTAGCAGAAAGTAGCTGATCCTCTCACAGACTAGACTGTTAATAAGAGTTATACCATTTAGCATTTAAGTTCTTATTATAACTGACATTGTGTTTTGTTGTATTAAACTGACAGCGGACAAATAGCAGCAACCATCTGGACCTCTCCATCCCTGTCTCTGTTCCAGGATTTTATGGCTTTAAGTATTAAAACAGGCCCTTTAATAATTTCATAGAAGAAAAGTCTGTGCCCATCATGGAGTGCTATATAAGCAATATAAAAGCCCCAACACAACACCCCTCCCCCATTTCCTGAATATGCCCACAAATCAACTATCAACAACCACCTACAGGAATTAGCAGCACGCTGCAACACAGCAGCTGAAGTACTCAATAAGATAATGCTTCGAATATATCATCCATACAGTGCCAAATTTGCACAAAAATGTAATGTAATGCAATGTTCAGCTCTTGAGAGAACACCTTAAAAGAAACTGATAATCAGACATAATAAAATCTCTCTGCTAAGAAAACCATGCAGTGTGTGTGTGTGTGTGTGCATGATAGCATGAACTAAGTGGAGCTGTAAATCCATTTTCAATTCATTCTCATGAGAGTTGAGTGACAGGCTACACGTGAGATCGTGGAATTGACAACACAGCGGAGCAAGTGGTGAAGTTGAGAAATGCTTAACTTTATGCTAACAAGATGGAAAAAACGCTGGACGGCAGCCAATCACTGTGAATCACACAAAAAGCCTGTGACGTATGCCATAAGATGTTTACACTAGAATCAATTTATAAAGTATATTTATTTTAGACATTGAATGCAGTTTGCGCACTTTCATTGCATTGTAATCAATTTTTTGCTTTTGTTTGGCATATATCTTTTACAAAGGTCCATTTTACTGTGTATTTACTGTGTACTGACATTAAAAAGGTGGTTCACGCGTAAATGATCTTATCTTTCTTTTTCAGCAGAACGCAAAAAAGATATTCAGAAGAATTTTTGTTAACTGGCCCCATTCACTTGCATTGGTTCACGTGCACGCCTGATCCCGCAGTTTACTTCCGGTTTGTGTTTGGCTAGTGTCAAATTTTAATCTACAGGCACTTTATTGTTTGTGAATGTGTAGTAGAAGTTCAGTTGGGGTCACAAAAGTGCGCATGAGCAGTAACGTTTGTTTAGTTAAGATAAAACCACCTATATAATAGAAGTGAATAGGTATCACTGCTGTTCGGTTACCAACGTTCTTCAAAACACAAAATACGCTGATCTTCGGACAAAAGAAAGTCATACAGGGTTAAAATGACAAGGGTGGGTAAACCACAAAATAATTTTTGGGTGAACAATTGTGAAATGTGTTGAACTTTGTATTATGACTATTCATAGACAATCATGCCATTGTTTATGTAGCCAAAACACCTGCAAAGTAACATAAGTATGGCAGTACTACATTTGAGAAATTGCCATTTGCATTCGCTGCTCACCCTCAGGAGGTCTCATTGGTCGACCCTGCTGTCTGCTCCATCCAATCGGGTGCAGGTCGGCAGTCATGATGTCACACCAAAAGTCGGCACGCCGGTCATCTTGGTACCCCTCGTATCGCAGCAACAGTAACTGTCCACATGTGGTAATAATTGTGGCCACCCAATAAGCGGCTTCCGATTCTGTACGCACACACACCTCTAGCTTCATACCAGGAGCCAGACCCGTCTGCAGACCTTGGTCCACCTGCAGAAAGGTAAAACACTACTTGGAACAGCTTACCTGAACAAACTAATGTAAACTAGAGTGTACAAATGATATCATAAAATAAATACTTATATCAAATAAATGCTAAAATGTATTTATTATCGCTGTCTTATAACACAGTAGCCTACATTTTGGAATTGTTGTGTGTTTTAAGAGTTGATTGTAGATTGTATAAAACACTTGCTTACCTACATTCAGTAATATAGCAAACAGAATCAATTATTTGGTAAACAATGTTTAGGAAATAATATTGGTTAAGCTCGTCAAGGAGACAATTCAGAAAGTGTATCATGTGCTGGCTCCATTCACTCACATGTTTAAACGCGTGATGAGGAACAGAAAGTGCCCCTGTTTCCTCCAGGTGGTCATCCCAGTTAAACTCCAATGCATCCTGACCAGAGTCTGCATCTAAATATTAATACAAAATCATAGAATATAGAATAGTTAAAGGAGTAGTTCACCTTCATAATGAAAATTCTGTCATCATTTACACGCCCTCTTGTCATTTCTAACCTGTATAACTTTCTTCTGCAGAACACAAAAGAAGATATGTTGATAAATGTTTAGCTACTCTTCCTCTCTCAACTAAAACTCTTTACCACATGATGTCAGCAACAAAAAAGAGGAAGGACTATACTGAATATCCAATGGCAAGGCATTGTTAGCCCTCCGATCCATGCCCATGGTTATCGTAAAAAACGCAAAATAAAGTCTCGCCCTACTTTTTTTCAAATTTCAGAAGCCGTTTCACTCTGATATACTTCACGATAAGGAAAAAAAGTCAATCGCAACTTCCGTTTCATGGTGACTTTAAGGCTCACTCATTTTTATAATAATCTAAAAAACATTCAATTTGATTTCTTTTTTTTGAGAACTTATTTTGTACTGAACTTTGTTCGCAAAAATGTCTAACATATTTCTGTGTCATGGACAAGCGCTCTCCAAATCTATGTATGCTTAATGCAGCAAAAGCTCACAACACTGTGATTTTCAGGGTCAGGGAGAAGACTACGGGATTGGTTTTCAATTTATTTAGCAACAGAAAACAAAGAAAGAAAACAGCTAACTTACCAGACTCCAGTGCCTCGAGGCTCATGTCTAAACCTCCTGGAGCACAATCGGCTTCTACATGAATAATGAGGGGAATGGGGAGGAAAAACAGAGACAAAGAAATTATGAGGTTTTAATTATGTAAAAGCCTTTCTGTAAAACGACTTGCCACATGCAAAGTGTGTCAAGATAAAAACATGAGGAGACTTCTACATGAGTTGACTTCTACAAACCTCCTCAATACTAGTACAAAAACATTCACAGCCACATTCATATCAAAGGGATGCTTCACGCAAAAATGAAAATTCTGTCATCATTTACTCACCTTCACGTTGTTCCAAATCTGTATAAATGTCTTTGTTCTGATATATATTTGGAAGAATGCGTATAATCAAACAGATCTTGCCCCCCTTTGCCTCCCTTAGTAGGAAAAATTACTTTAAATTTTTTCTTGTTTTGTTGAACACAAAAGAAGACATTTTGAAGAATGTAGGACAGCAAAGAGTTCTGGGGCACTTTGACTACCATTATATTTTTCCTACTTTGGGAGTCAATGGGGACAAAATCTGTCTGATTATTAGCATTCTTCCAAATATCTTTCTCTGTGTTCATCAGAACAAAGAAATGAATACAGATTTCGAATACAACTCGAAGGTGAGTAAATGATGACAGGGTTTTCAATTTTGGGTGAAGCATCTCTTTCAGCAAGAAGAATTGTTGGTGTGTCTGTACTAGAGCTTCAAAGAGCTTCACCCTGCGTTGCCCACCATTACATTAAATAAAGACAAATGCAATATACATTTGCAAAAAAGAAACACACCTAAAAAGCAAAGCACATGCTCTAATAATGCAATATAAGCAACAAATAAAAATGAAAAAATATTCTACAAATGTAATATTGAACGATAAACTACACAATAACTAGAAATCAGAAGGGCAAAACAACTCCTCGGTGATCTGTGTCCAACTCAACCTGCGATTTAAAATATGTCACTCTTAAAAAAAAATCGAAAGAAAGAAAATAGCAAACAAAGTTGCATTAACTCTGTCTATTCAACCAGAGCTGTCAAGCTGTCTTTGTGAAGGCTGACGTCTCTATTAAAGAGAGATGGACATTCTTCCTGACAGCCGTTGGCGGGCCACGACCCTCCTGCTCCGCTGGGATCAACTCTTTCAGTGCACCCCCCTTTGCTTTAACTTCGTCTCAGGGCCCTGGAGCACAGCCCAGGCCACGGACACAATGTACTGGGGGTCACAATGGTCTCCCATAGGGATTTAAAAGAGCAGCCAGGGCTTTTTAGAAAGCCACGTCTCTTTCCTTTAGAAACTTTTAAAACATGTAAATAAATTGCGCCCATATGAAAACCACAAATAAAATAAGTAAACTAAGGATTTCTAAATGTTTTAACAGCGTTTGATGTTCATTAAATAGATATTTTACAGTGGTCACAAAAACTAGCCATGTTGTCTGAAACTGTGGTTACCATGGTAATTTTTCAGAGGCTAGACTCGGAAGGGAAAGGTACTGAGATGTATATGAAGATACAGTGGAAATCTATTTCTGGTGTCTATGAACCCTCAGCACATTCCTGCCAAAGTCTGTTGCTCCATCGCCCTATGCAAAGGACAACATCCCCCAAATGATCAAGGCCCAAAACACACGCGTACACACACCGTGAATTACTGTACATAACACAAGTGGCTATAAAAACACTGATAACAAGAAAATGACGCAGTGACCGCTATCACGTGGATCAACCACAGACCTCTAACAGTAAAATCGTCATTCTTTAAAAAGTGTTTTAGAGACATTTTGGATAACGTGAAACGTTCAGAGATATTATTCACAAAGTAGATGGCACGTATGACATATATATGTTCAAAGTCAAATGAAATGCATTTTTCTTAAGAATATTTTTTGTAACATTTGTAACATTATAGTGAAAACTAATATTAAAATGATAACCCGCTCGATTTTTCGTCATTTTAACAACAGAAAGCTTTAGGCTGCCGCGCTGACGCAGAACTTGCTGTTCTTTACAATAGTGATGTGACTTACAACACAACTTCTAGTATGTAACAGTCAGAAAATGAAACTGTCATCATTTTCTGAAAGTGGTTAAAGAAGCTTATAATAAAACAGTATCGTTTAACTACACACGTTACAAAATAAAATGTACGTAAAAAATAATTCAGCCGGTTTCTGTTGAACCAAACCCTAAATAATCGCCATTTAGAAATAACGAAGGCAGTAATAAATAAGCGATAGCAATCATTCTGTATTATGATATATTATTCAACAGAAGTAATTTAGTGAAATCTTCCGGTATAGGATGATAGTTGCCTGATCGAGTGCGGTGTGTTTGGCTAGCTACATATAACTGGATAATAGCATTAAATACATTCACGCCGATCGAGCAACTTTCATTCCGAAAGACACACAATGCAGTTGACATTTACAAATATCAAACCACGCGTTTTCTTAAAGACAATGTTTAGCGACGCTTATTCGTTGATGTGAGTGCGGCTGGTTTCGTGCACATGCTAAAAACGCCTGTAACCAAGTCAAGTTACTGAAACGTCATAGCTTAAGCAATAGAGCCAGGCACTCGTACGAGCGAGCACAAGTCACCTTTTTTTGGAGACGGGAAAAAAGATGAAGGCAACGCAAAATCGCTCGTTGAAGCCAAGGTCGCTTAGTGCAAAGGGTAAAATACATAAATATTTGGGATTTAATTTCGTTTCTTACCAATGAGGAGTTTTTCAAGTCGGTTTTAGATGCCGTGTCTTTTTCCGCCTAGTCGTTCACGACCTCATTCCAATATGGCACAAAGTGTCAGCGCGCATGCGCCGCCTCTCGCGCGAGCCTCTCATCCACGAGCCCGGGGATTGATATTTGTTGGCTTTTTCGATAAAAAAAAGGCGAACTTGACGCATATTTCAACACAATCCTTCCAACGTCCTGTCGAGATCATACTGAAATAACGTAAAAACAACACTTTTGCTAATATTTAGTGGTCATGTTTGTTATGTGCCCGCACTGAACAATAAAAACGCTGGGACGCAATACTAAACGGTTGCTTACAACTGTCATAACCTTTTTAAATCTCAATCGCGCGGTTGTTGACGATTATTCGAGTTTATTTACTTTAGTTGGTTCAGGGAGGAATAAAATAGGCCTAAAAGATTTGCCGCCGTGTTTTACTGCCGTTTTGTTCAGAACAGAAAGTGTTTGTCATTGGCTAGAATGAACCACTAAAGAGAGCTTAATCTATCGCACAACTGCGCCACGGCCAGTTCCAGTTTAATTCATCTTTCTGGAACCTTCTATGTAAAGACATCGGAGAAACCTATTTTCAGGATATAAAAATGTGGTCAATAATCCTAATCCGAAATAATGTTTTAAAAAGCTACGTATATTCAAGGAGTGCTCTGACATATTTCTGTGACATGTCCATTTAGTTCAAGAAAACAAAATATTGTTATTGGAGGATCACGGAGAAAGAATGTCTTACGTCAAATATCACATTTCGTATTGGATATTGCGTTTTAACATGTGAAAAATCGAAAAGCTATATTATGCCATAAAGCTTTTCCCTTTTTTTGCTTATTGGTCACCTATCAAGGTAATGCAACAGATAAAGCTATAATTGCAAAATAAGCAATATGGGCATGAGTGCTCATTCACTATAAAGTCATTCTCACGTGGCTTCTCGTGCGAAATCCTGTAAATTTATATTTACAAGTAAATCGAGTATATTTATATTTGTCAGCTTTAGCATTTAAGTATTTATGTGTATACATTGTGAGATTTAAACGTTATGTTCAAAATTCCTTCTTAAAGCATACAACTGCTTAGAAACCATCTCTATTTTATAGCCACGCACTTATTAGCAATGCTGTTTACGTCAATTTGTCGTATTTGCTATGTATTTTCTGCTCTCTCTCTCTCTCTCTCTCTCTCTCTCTCTCTCTCTCTCTCTCTCTCTCTCTCTCTCGCTCTCTCTCTCTCTCTCTCTCTCTCTCTCTCTCTCTCTCTCTCTCTCTCTCTCTCCTACTGACTTTCTGTAATTCTAGATTTGTCACAGGCTCTTAAGGTCACATAAGGCTTAACATGCAGTTGAAAACAATACCCACAAGATGGCAGTAGTTTCAATCTTTTTGAATTAGTTTAAGATGCTGTAATGGGTGGGGTCAGCAGTACAACACATTTAATGCTATTCAATTTCACTTTCTTTAAAACGTTTTTAAAGGCAACTATCATTTTTCATAATAAAACTATAAGTAACACAGTGAAAATATTCTTTAGTAGCCTAGTGCAGAACGTATTCAGTTATACAATATTTATTTTTAGGCAGGTGAAGGAACATTTCCTTTCAGTGCTCTAAGGGGGGCTGGGGGATCATAATGCATTAGGGATCCCCCATAAGAAGTAAACAAATAGACATAGGGGGTCCCTCAGATATTTTTATTTGAGTACAAAATATAATAACAAATGTGATTAAATTCATACAGTTTAATTGTTTACAATAATTTATATTTAGTTTGTTAATGGGCTAGTTGTTATGTCTCTTTAAATTTTAAACGCCCCGCGTCTTAAGACCGCTGAGAGCAGGACATCGGCTGTGTACCAATTCGGGGGCTGCGTCCTTTGAAGGCGTCACTGCCACGCGACTGATTGTTTTTAATAAATAATATATAGTTATGCATATTATGATCAAATATATTGTGTATTTTTTTATAAATTGTATATTGCGAGACTAACCCCCACCAAAAACAAAAGTCTTGTGGTCGGGACCCCCCATAAGACTTGATTCAATTCGAGCACTGGTTCATTTACTCACTCAAGCTGTTACAAATCTGTATAATTTGTTTTTTTCTGATGAGCAAAGATTTAAAACAAACTTCTTTCACATTGTCATTACGGGGAATTGTTTGTAGAATTTTGAGGAAAATAATGAATTGAATCCCTTTTTGGAAGAAGGCTGTAACATGACAAAATGTGGAAAAAGTGAAGCTCTGTGAATACTGTAGGTCACACCATCAGACCTGATTTAGCTCATCAAGGCAGTCTTCAAGAATAGGTGCATTATAAGACCCAACAAGAGGTCTGCGTCCTACCACACCATCTTCCGATATAGCCGCACACATTGTGATATTGGTTCCACGTTGTCCAGGTACTTGGATGGTTGCTTGCTGGCCAATTATATTCCGACCTCTTATCCTTGCTTTGGCCAGATTAAAGGCTGCCTCATCCAAAAATATGAATTTGTGATGGTTTTCATCAGCTTCCAGGTCCATCACCCTCTGAAAAGATCTTTACAGAAAAACAACTACTGATTACACACAATAGTCATCTTACTCAATCCTCCGTCATTTCACTCTATCTGCATTTCTTTCAAAAGGCACCCAAAATAGCTGTTTAAAAGACACCTGATGCCTTGTTAGCACACGGGCAATAGTTGGCAAACTTATGGCTTCCACATTGTTGAAAAGGTCATTATTGTCCAAGATCTGTTGCTGGATTTCTGTAATGCGAATATAATTTCTGGCCCGAACCAAATTGACCACAGTCTGCTCTTGTTGGTCAGTTAGAATTTTGCTTCTGCCACCTGTATTTGGCCTAGTCTATATTTTGCAGGGGAGAAGTCACAACAAGAACAAATTGAAGTAATCAGATTACATAATGTGGTACACTGCAATGCTACATGCAGTCATTTGACAGTTGAAAGATGCGAAATGTTTAGTGCATTCTGAAGACTTATCGTTTCTCCGGAAAGTTCTGATGATTGAGGCCACAGTTGATCTTCTAAGATTTGGTTGAATTGTTGTAGCTGCCTCACTCATTGTCTTGCTGTGATTAATGACATAGTCTACAACTGTAGCTCTGATTTCATTTGAAACCCTATGCTGTTGCTGCCGGTGTTTAGGTCTTTGATGTTGTCCTCTTCTATGTTAACCCGCTCCTCTCAAACGAGGCCTATGACCACCTCTCAGGCGAAGCCCATGACCACCTCCCAGAAGGGGTGCTTGTCCCCTGACATTTCTTTGACCACCACGTAGTCTTCCATTTCCCATTGCTGGCTCCATGTTTTACCCATGTTGAGTAGGATACCACTCACCTCACTATATATGCAAACCACAGTGTGAAAACAATCACCAGTAATGAGTTGCCATTAACTTGTTAAAACCACAAAAATTATTACAAGGGCAATCTCGCATACTGCAATGTCAAGTATAAAAATGTGGTCTGTACAAAACGGTGATTCAGACCACAGAAACTGTGTTTGATAAAGAATGATGACCAGATAATATTTGGTTTGTGTGTATTGTATCCAAACAAAAGTGTTAAGAGCTTTGACAAATGTGCATTTTGATCATCGGTTATGCATTTTGTGTCTATAGTTTTGAAAAATGATATCAAGGTTCTGAAGTTGGTGACAAAATGATTGAAAAAAAATCGTAACATTTTGCGTGAATTATTAATATCCCAAATAGGATTTATAGTATGCATAATACATTTTTCATGTATGTGCACTGTGTGTGTGTGCCCGTGTCTTTCTGCCTCATATGAGTGTGTGTGCACTGTATATTTTGTGTGTCTAGTGTGAATGAAATTGTATCTATTCACTTTGCTCTTGATACCTTTTCTATTTTATAAATGTAATGTGTTGCTTATAGTTTACATTTTTTCATGTACAGCTTCTTGGTAACAATGAAAATTGTAAAAAGCGCTATATAAATATAAGTTGTTGAATTTATTTGATTTCATTTTTGGACAATGGTGACTAATTCTAGGTTACACCTTTTGTGGTAACAAAGGTTGACTATATTTTTTCAGAAGTCAAAGTAAAGATGAAAACTCTTTATTGGTGTTGAATTCTGAGGAGTACATCGAGTAAACAAAAGAGCATTGTAACCTCCATAACAACGGTTCAGGACAATATACATATATTGTTATATACAATTTTATACTTCTTTAAAATACCAACATTAAATAACAGTATATATTTATACTTATTTGTGTCAGTGATGTATAACCTCCACCCACCAATAAACTGTACTAATAAACTACCTACTACAGTACCGTAAAATAAACCCTATTTATGAATTATTATTATGAATAATAATGTCTATAAGGCCATTTTCTCATATTGTTAGGGTTTTAGATTCACCTATATGAATCTACATTGTCCTCAACGTCCATCATTAATAGACCCATACTGGAAAAACACTTTTTTGTGCACGCTCCAGCTGGCAAAATCAGCATCTTAAAAATAAAACTTACACTGTAAAAGATGTACATCTGCAAGAAAAGATATCTTTGAAAGATCCACAAAATAGATACAAGAACATCCCCATCAAAAAGGATCCTCAGATTCCTTGGAAGGCCATTATTTCACAACGACTTAACACCTAAGAATGCTACAGTATACATTCCCTAACGCTTAAATGTATATAATCCCTTTTTGTTAGGTTCATTTTGTCTTCCTGTTCATGTGCATGTTTTTTTCATTTAGTAAGGGACATCTTATTCATCAAAACTGAACTGTGTTCACATATCTATGTTAGAGAAATTGCAATAACAATACAGTACATCGTCTAGGTTGTTTCGATTTAAAAACTTGATCTTTTAAATAAAAACCTAAATACATCATTATGTATTTGTACAGTCCAGAAAGTGTATGCAGATGTAACACTGGTTGAACTCCTGGCTCTTGTATGCTGCTATTGTTTTGAGTGGGTAGCTTTGAAGGGCTTGACCAAACTCTGCCTACAATCTTTCACTTATCCAGAATGGTGTCCATTTTGGGGTTAATGAAAGAGAAGCCAGCAAAGACTCTCTGGTCCATGGTTTCGATCAGGTTCTTGTCACCTTGCGAGAGTCTGGGCTTCTCACTGAGGAACTCTCTGTCAAAGTTGCTACAGTCGTTGGGTGATTTCTGCAATAAGAGAAACAATTAGCAGAGCAGAAAGTGTCTTGGGCTCATGTTATACATTTTTATTTAGTTTTTTACACGTGGTTTAGATTCCTACCACTTTTGGCTTGAACGGAGGATTCACTTCTCGCTTCTCCAGTGCAGACCAGTTGATTGTCTTGAAAAAGGAATGTACACGGACATTTCCAACAACACCAAGCCTTCGAGTTGGGTCCCGCTCAAATAACTGGAACAGATTTGAACAGATTTTAATTTAGAAGTAAAACAAAAGCAAGGGTGGCCAACAACTGAAGCCATTCAGACTCACCTTGTCCAACAGGTCCTTGGACTCCTTTGTAATCCAGCGCGGGTAGTGCGGTGCGTCCATGCGTATGGACTCGAACAGCTCGTCCTCATCGTCTCCCTGGAATGGCGATTGACCAATCAGCATTTCAAAGAGCAGAACGCCAAACGACCACCAGTCCACAGAGAAAGTGTACTTATGTCCCAGCAAGATCTCAGGAGCGATGTAGTCCGGTGTTCCACAAAACGTGGTTGCTTTGTTTTCTCCCACCATGTTTTCTTTGCACATTCCAAAGTCTGCAATCTTAATATGTCCATCCTTGTCCAGCATCACATTGTCCAACTTCAGATCTCTGATTAGGAGACAGACAACATTAAGTAAATACTTGAGTAGCTTTTTTACACTAGACCAATTCCAGGTCATCTGAAGAATGTTACCTGTATATAATGCCTTGAGAGTGGAGGAACTGAAGTCCACAGATGATTTCAGCAGCATAGAATCTGGGACAGAAAACACATCTGATATAACGGCAGGACACAGCATCATTGCATTCAGTAATCTTTTTCATAAATGCAAATACAAACAACCTGTCTAAAAATATAATAGGCTATTAATAGAAACCTTTTTTTTGCTTGTTTTGTCATAATTGCTGCTTAAATAAATAAATAAAATGTCTGTCATCATTCACTCACCCTCTTTTAATTTCAAACCTGTCTGAAGATATATAAAAGAAGATATTTTGAAGAATGTTGCTACCCAAAAACCATTGACTTCTATTGTATGGACACGAAGTCAATGGGGACCAACGATTTTCTGTTACCAACATTCTTCAAAATGTCTTCTTTTGTGTTCCACAGAAGTACAGGTTTAAAATGAAGAGAAGGCGATGACATCATTTTTATTTAAGGGTAAACCCAGAATATTGCTTAATGGACATAAAATCTGGTTAATGTTTAAGCTTTCTTGATTATTGTCGCAGTTATTATAAAAGCTGTGTAACTCTTAGGAGTAAATATTTTAGAGTGCATGTCACTCACGTGGCTCTGTATAAATCAAACCGTCCCTTTTCCTGAATGTGGAACATCAGATCTCCTCCATTCAGATACTCCATCACAAAAAACAAGTGCTCCTGTTGAAAACACACATCAACATAATTAATGAGTGATGGTTTACTGGTAACAACATCTACTCATAATAATAAATCAAATAATTTCAAATCTTTTTTTTTTACATAAAACTGAGCATTTAATGTAGCTTCCCCTTCTGAACAGTTTGAGATCTCTGTACATTCCCAGTCAGAAAAGAAAAGTATTCTTATGCTTGTTTTTCCACACATTCTGCAGAATTGGTTATTCTAGCTTTTTTTAGGGGAATTTCATGATGTCATATTTTACAGTCTTCCACGTCAAACCCATGTCAGTCAAACAGGCGGACAAGTTGATTAAATCTCAGTCTTGGCATGATGAATTGAGTAATGAGTAATGATAACAAAGCTCTGTGATGGGAATTGCTTAGCAAAGTATTTGCTGATTTTATTAATTTGACAAGTATCTTAAATTCTGTGGTGGCACATACCATATCACACATATAATTATAAACATGTTTCAATATAGTTAATGAGAGGGCTATGTGACAGAGTTACACTCCAAATTGTGTGTAATATGCTAAAAATATCAAGAACTAAAATAATAATAAATGCCACCTTTTACCTGGATGATACACAAGTAACAAATATAATTTTGTATTTAACCGATTATTGCTCACTGTATAGCCTTGTTGTACTGAATGGATAAAGACTGACCTTTGATTGGAAAGTGCAGTACAGGTGTGTGAGGAAAGGGTTTTCCCAGGCTAATGCTAACACTCGTTTCTCCACCAAAGTGCATTCCACATCATCATCCATCAGCACCACATCCTTCTTCAGGGCTTTTATTGCAAAATATTCCCCCTTTCCCTTCAGCTCTGCAAGCATCACCTAACAGAATATAAAAGCTGTTTAAGGACAAGGAGTCAAAATACATATGAAAACGTGTGATGTGTTAACTTACCTTTCCAAAGCTGCCTTTGCCCAGTACCTTGTGGAATACAAAGTCTTTCATGGTAACCCGGGTTTGGTGTGTAATGTTGGTAGGGGCAGGGGTCGTGTCATCCCATAGTTTCCCATACTGGGTACCCTCCGCTAACACAAACAGATATATTTTTTCATATGTTATATTATACGCTTTTTATTTAAATTTGGTGTATTCAAAAATCAAACCAAGGGTAGGAATAATCTAACAGGGAAGATGCAGTAATGATAATTTACCACTAGGGTCCACTGGCATGTTTTTGTCTATGGCTTGATAAATTCCGATTTCTGACAAAGAAGGATCTGGACGCTTTGTGGAAGATTTCTGTATAGAACAAAGGAACAAGGACATATTTTGTCTAGTTACATTTAGTTGAGGAACATAATGCAGAATGCCAAACATAACCATATAACAATACTTGCTTTTATAATGCAAGTGTTCTTATGGTTGTCTTAAAGTGATAGTTCACACAAAAATAAAATTCTGTCATCAATTACTCACCCTCTTATCATATCAAACCTGTATGACTTTCTAACTTCTCTAGAACACCAAAGAAGATATTTTGAAGAATGTTGGTAACAGAAAACCGTTGGTCCCCATTGACTTTGTGTCCATACAATAGAAGTGAATGGGTGGCGGCGCTGGTCGGTTACCAACCTTCTTCAAACTATCTTCTTTTGTTTGAAATGACAAGAGGGTGAGTAAATGATGACAGAATTTTCATTCTTGGATAAACTGTCCCTTTTAAACACCAGTAAAGTGTTCTAGGGCAGCTAGTCAAATCACTTACTATGCTGACTTGATTCAAAGCCTCCGCCAGGAGTTTCTGGTTGATTCCACAGAGGTTGCCAACTTTGGTCTGGCATTTATGATGGACGTTCATACTACATTCTGAACACAGATAACCAGTTGTATTACATACACATAACAAATATAAAAAACAATAATTTCCACTTTCAAAAAATGCATTGGATCATAATAACCTTCACACTTGAGGCCTTGTTTGACCATTCCCCAAAGCAGACTCCCACAGTGATCGCAGAAGGTTGGGCTCATGTAGTTATGTGTCTTGAAGCGATGTGGCATGTCAATCTTAAACCGCTCCTTCTGAAACTGTGGATGCACAAAATAACCATCTCTGCTTATACAGATGAAATCCGAATGATACAATCACTACAATCAGAGACTGCTGACAAACAAATTATGATCTTTATTGCAGCATTAGACAACTATTTTTTAAGTGAGTTATCTATTGTTTAGAAGAACTAAAACGGCATGTAAATGAATTTTTATAACCATCACACATACTTTATGTATTTGAGAGGTCAGTGCTCTGCTTTCATGTGTTGGGGATTCTAATGATCACTGTCAAATTGCTCGGTTGACCAATCTAGCTGTCTCAAAAGTGTAAAGGTTCACACAAGGATCCACATTTGGGGTTGTGGATCACAGATTTGTACAGACACTGATGCTTACCATTGTCTCTCGGCTGTTTTCCGCTGTTCCAGTACACCTCCCAATGATCTTATCAATGCACTTCTTGTGAATAACCACATTGCATTCTTGGAAAAATTATATCAAAGTATTTTGTTAATAGTTTGTAATAGCCCTTATTTTTTTCAATATTTGGATAAAGGAAAAGACAAAAATACATGACATGAAAAAATGTTCATATATATATATACAACTGTTCAAAAGTTAAGAATCACTGGACTGCAGTGTGTTTTGGGATCGTAAAAGATTATTTGATCTAAAGGCATTTGCTTACATCTTTGACAAAAAATATAAGTTTGAAAACAATGACTTCTTTCATTAGAAAACTAAAATTGTTTTTAATAAAAGTTTTTGAAATGGATCAGTTGGTCCAAATAATGTAGAAATGCCAATAAAAGCCCAGCATAGATGGGACTTCTTTCAAACCTGCTTAAAAAGCATCTAAGGGAAAATCACCTTGAAAGCAAGAAAAACATTAATAAGGAACGCATAAGTGATCCAAAACTTTTGAACGGTAGTGTATTCATATATAATATTTAATTTATATTCTTGTAAATGTTCTATACATGTATATTGTGTGTTCTTACTAATAAACACAAAAGGAACGTCTACAACAGACTAAAGTGCTGTAAAGACACTTACGCCTACACTTGTAGCCCTGCTTGTTGAGACCCCTGGAAGGCAAAAATAAAGTGTGTTGGAGTATTGACATTTCTACTCAGCAGGTAATACACGAGTGTTAGTACACAAATGGAAAACTCTTATCGGGAAGAAAAAAACAGACTCTTTCTAACCCTCTATCTGTTTCCCTCTTTCTCACACACTTATACACACAGTGTGAACAATGCGCTATAGCATGCAGTAATGTCTCACACTGTACAGGAAGGAGACAGCCCAAGGGACTTTGCTGAGACAGCTGAAATATCAGAGGAAAATTCGAGTGCGCTCGTGCACGCAAACACAGATGCTATCTTATACTATACTATACAAACACACACACCAAGATTATATTCAGATCCCTAAAAAGATGGTTCTTTTTCTGATGTCTAGTGGATTCATTTTTGACGAATCATTATTTCAAGTTGCATCTCATGTTAATGGAGTACTATCAGACACTTTTCATGAAAGGTTATATGATCTCGCTGAATCTTGTCTCACTGGACTAACCTGTTAAAGACGGCGAGTCATTCTGAACGAGAGTTACATTGTTCAAGGGCACAACAGAGCTGGATTATAATCTCTTCAATTTCTGGGTAATTTCAGTAGGTACTGAATGATTTCTAGAACCATTAAACCGCTACCCATTTATTACTTAAATCAATGCACTAAACATAAAAGCACTGTGTTACCTTTCCTAAAGCAAACTTATTTTATTTCAAAAAAGTATTACATTTTGGAACATAACGTGTCCCATAAGACATGTTAGACATAAGACTTCAAATTGTGTAATTTGTTATATTACTAACCATAAACATACATAAATATATCAAAGCTGGAATAATTCAAGGGCATTAAAGGTTCCGTATTTGTATTTGTATTTGTTTTTCTTTCTTTCCTTCATTTATTTCTTTACTTACCACACAAATTCCCTACACACCGAGCAGAAGGTGGGCTGTTTGAAGAAGGTGGCTGTGAATTCGTGATTCTTTATAATATGAACCTTGGCTTGTTTGATAGCTCCTCTCCTTCTGTTCAGAGTAAGAAGACCATCTTCCTCTTTCCCTGTCACTGAAGCCTTGTCTGTGAAGTTAAGAAAATAAAATAGAGTAAGTTAATAATTATTTGAACACATTTAATGAAGCTCAATCAAATAAAACAGAACAACGTCCAAACTGAAGTCAGTTATAATGGGATTTACTTGCACAATGATGACCGTAAAGTGGAAGGATAATAATTCAAAATATTATTAGATTTTTTAAATATTTATTCTGCAGATAACTTTATTGTACCGTGAAAAGTGACTAATAAAATAAATAAATGTACACCCTGCCTATGAAGTTCCCGTGAAGTGTTTATGAAATTGTAACCAGCGTTATATCTGATAGACAGTGTTTAGTGTGTGTTCACTGCATACCAACCTTGTTCATTATCCTCGAGTAAGAACTGTACAGACATCATCACCTTCCCGGTGGGCTGCAGGTCCACCCAAAACTCAGTATGGCCGTTACCTTTTTTGCAGCGCTCAGCGATGACGGAGACCCCGACCGTGGCCTCTGACAGAGTCTCTTCTGGCGATTTCATCAGCAACACCTGTATTACACGCCCCTCATAGATGTGTGCGTCAAATGAGGATTTCCACCCAGGGTACATGGTGGGCTTCCTCTGGATCAGTGTCTTCCCTCGTTCTGTGTGGAGGGGGAGTGGAAACATGTAAGTGCCTGTTAGCTTCCTAGGTAGGCAGCTTTTTAAGGAACTGTGCAAGTTAAATCTATTTTTGTTTTGCACTGAACTCTTCCCCATGTAAAGCATTACAAATCAGCCGCGCACAAGTTTCCATGAGAGTAAGGATGATGCCTTAGAAGTCACTAGGCTCACTAGGCTTTAAAAGAGAGCTGTATATGTTTACATTGATGCTCAGAAGTGTATTTTAGCGTGCATTGTTTGTTATTCAGTTTCAAAAACCCCAACTGACCTGTGCTCAATGATTCCTTCATCTTGATTGCACAGAATGGCGGATCTGTCATCGGGGGAAGATCTCCCAGGTTCAATTCGTTGATGGCGATCCGCAGGAACGGAGCCATGGTGAGAAATCACCTGCTTACACACACTTACCTACAAACAGAAGGAGAAATTGTTCAAATAGGGGTACAAAAATGAGGGTTAAATTCAATTTAAAACAAATATTAACATCATCAATAAGAAACTCTCCTTAAAGCCCTCAAGATTAGTTTTAAGAAGTTGTAACACGATTGCTTCAACTTCCTATTGTGAAAAAGCACAATCTTGCAACATCTTGCTTAACAGTATCTGCTTTTGGATGGCTCCACTAACATCACGCCTGCTGTGGCCGACCAGATAGTTTCGTTTTCTTAGTAAGCAAAGTGCAGAATGTAAACTAATTAACTAAATCACAACACTTATATTCCATATGCAGAAAATAAAATCATTTTCCAAATGGAGCCATTCAAGCAGGACCAGATTCCAGGCGGTATTACCGCACACACAATGGCTCAGCTTTGAACGGGTTCTGGGGCATTTATTTGGTTTCAAAATGTAATCACACAGATTAAGAATTCAGAAACACACCGTACACAGACACACACAAACACGACAGAAAATGAAATTAAGGAAAACAGACAAACTGTAAATCTTGTGACATGGGAATTTATGCGACCACAGCATTCAACAAGCAGTGAACAGCAGTGAATGTGCTGTCCATAAAGGGAAAAACTGTGAAGAAGCTGCATATAGACATGTTGTTTTCCATTAAAGGAAAGCCAATGCAGAGACGGACTTCGTGGTATTTATTTAACAAAATGCCAGTGTTTACACTCAAAGCCCTTAAAGCTCAAGAGCGGAGGCCTAAATCCAGCCCCTCTGTCAGCTGGCAATTGAAACTCATAATCCCACCCAACCAAGATCCGTTTCACACCGGCACTGCTTAACAAAACTAAATCAGAATATATCAAATAAAATAATCCAAGTAAATCTGAAATGAAATGTTAATAGGCCCTGAACAGAAAGTGAACAGTCAGCTAGCAAAATATCTTTTCACCATCCGAGATATAAAGCATGGTGCCATCTCACTAACCACAAGCTCTTTCACAGAGACACTAGAGAATTTTAATTTGACTCATTCTACTTAACACTCAAAATTGTATTTGTATTCATGATTATTGATGCTTTATGTCTGGTTGTACTCTTTATGTCTGTTTGAGGTGAAATGTATAGCAGTTGAAGTGGAACCGTCAGAGACTAATCGAGATATATCTGATGCCGATCTGCAGCACCACAGAATTAGGCCACAGAAACATTGAAACCACAGATTAGTTATCTATTAATCTTTATATGACAGCAATACAATTGAAATTCAAAGTGCATAAGTCTCGTAAAGTCTTCTACTATCAGTCAATACATAAAGGAGTATAGTTATGCAGACACCTTGAGACACCAAACTCTATAAAGTGCGTGTCCTAAATTGTCCTGAAAATGGATGTTGCTGAGCTAGTTTTTGTTACCCATAGTATTAGTTACAATGATACAGCTCCGTGCTAAGGACTTTGGTCCACAAATTACTATATTTTACATATTAAATCAAAATAAATGGAGGTAATCGGAACCAGCTTTAAAAGTTCCCACTCATATTCTTCAAGGTGAAGAAAATGAAGATTATATTCAACATGATGATGCCCATGATGTGATATGCATATACAGTCCTGTCCAGCGGTTAAGTTGGAACTTTGGAAAACTGACATATTTGCTTTTTATTTAAATGTATTATTAAAAAATATATTTTAAAAGCTTGTATTCATGCTGCATACTTGGTATGTAAACTGAGCTTTGAAACAAATTCAAGGAGGCAAAAATTACACAAAGAGCAAAGAAAAAAGCCTAGAAAATGGCTTAAAAAGTATTACTACTACATGACAGAACTTATTTTAATTAATAAATGTTTGCTTTACTTTCTACCAAATTTTGGTCTTTTTCCATGAATTTAAAAAAGTTTACAACCTACCTAGAAGATTTTCTGATAATCTTGAACGTTTAGTGTTTTGTCAAGCTAATATTGCACAAATATGCCATGACAACTGTTCAATCCATACACATCTATAGAAATTACATCATGAGCATCACATATAAACATGTACATTATAATCTATAATGCTGGAAGAAAGAATAAGAAAGAACAGGCAGGTACAGACCCCCTACCACCAGTACATGCACACTCAAAATCACTTCAAAAATGCATGAATATCAGCTAATGAAACACTTACTTAGTCAAACATAAACCTCTTACAGTCAAAGGCATATGACTTTAAAAATATGTCCCTGGAGAGAGTGGAAAAAATGAGCCCATGCAGTAAGGGAGGGGATGGAGCGAAAAAGAGGAAAAAGTAAAAAGGGAGGGATGGGGGAGGGAAAAAAGAAAGCATTGAGCAGAAACATCAACAAAATACTGGAAGCTGACAGTGCTTGCTACAAAAGGCAAACTCATACAACGAGATCCATTCATATTCTTCATTGACACTAATGCACACCTCTTCCTCTCATCTACAACTCGAACGTCTGCAGAAAACACAGCATTAATAGCAAAAATATCACTATCAAATGACGGAGTGTGCCAGTCTCAACAGTTGTGTGTGTTTCAGCTTGGTTTCTCTCAAAGCTCCATTAATCTGCCAAGAGAGGTCACCTCCCTCACAGCCGGACCGGTTGATGCTTAATTAACACATATCCCTTTGGAATGTGTGTGTGCGTACATGTGTTGAAATGTCTTTATGCTACTTTCTTAAGCTGTTTGAGGTGCAAAACATGAAGGAATGTATTATTAGAACCTCCGGTGCACTCTAGTTTAAGGATGGCAGGCTTTTCGATAGCGACAGTTTTACATTGATGATGCTTCTATCCAAAGTGACTTACACAGCATTCATAGCTATATATAGTGTGTTCCCAGGGATTGAACAAATAGCATGCATGATATTATGAACAATCATATCTGTCCATTTACAATTACACATTTTTGCTTTTTTGTTTCTCACAAACATCACAGATTCGGGCTCAGAATGCACCTGGGAGTCGATTAAGACTAAGCTATGAAATTAATAGAAAAAGGGTGCAGCTGGGGTGTTGGTGGTTTACTAGAAATGGAACAGGAGGGAGGTGAGCTGTTGTTTATGTTCCCCTTTCAATTGATTGACAGGAATATATGCTCCTCCCTAATACTTTTGATTAAACATCATTTATAAACTTCTTATGTATGTGGTTGGATGTTTTGGGTTCATCTTTAACCTGCACTGAATTTTTCCAGAAAGAAAAATGGCAAAATCTAATTAAAGTCACGTAACTCCGAGATCTGAATGAAAGATGCCTGTGACATCACAAAAATGTGCAAAAGAATGTTGCCATTTGAATGTATACAGTAGGAAATGATGTATAGGAATTAAGATATGGCAGTAAAACAAACATATTCATATATTGAATATATTCACGGTCTAGTTAATTTACTCCTGAATTTGGCCTCATTAAACAAATTATTTTAAAACTTTTTTAAACAGTGAATGTGTTAAAATGACAAATAAAATAAATATTAGGGCTGTGTACAAAATAACAATCTAACTGCCCTATTAAACTGATGAACAGCAAAAACAACCTTGCTGAAAAAACTGTAGAACTCTGGCCAAAAAACATTAGAAAATTGTATTGGTTGTAATGGAAATTGTATTAGTTTTAATTGAAACTATCACTGATATGTGATGGATTCGATTGGTGGGATGTTAAAAAATATCGCAGGTGGTCCACAGCAAGATGTTTTTTCTTTTGAAAAATATTGCAATTATGTATCGTATCGAGATATATTTAATATATTGTATTGTAACATATCTATCGTGATATGTATCGTGTCGAAAAGCCCTTGCCAAACAGCCTAACTAAATATCAAATGAACTTCAAGTGTCGTCAGGGACAATTCTGGCAGAGCATGTATTTTCTGTGCCACTGTTATCAAACAGAATTTAAAAAATATGATTGTTTTCAAACACGTTTCCTGAACATTTCCCACAATCCACCAGTACAAACAACAAAAAACTATAGCCCAGCTTATTCATTTGGCTTAGTTATTATTAACTGCATTTGATCTCTTAATACAGAGAAGGTGAGACTTTATTGAGGTGCTTGAATGCATTCATATGTAAGCTTTACCTTAGACTTAAAATTTGACAACCACAGAAACTTAAAGACATATAGTATTGTGGCTTCAATTGGATGGTTTTCCAAATCGTGTGTAAAACTCCAGCAAACTACAGTACTTCCTGTTGTGACTAACAGTGGGTAGAAAACATCATTTTTTTACTCTGAGAACAGTGTGTTGAGTAAAAAAAGATAACACATCAGATTTAGTCTTTAAAAAGCACACTGTATTAGCATGAGACCGATATATTCAATGTGCTTTCAGTTTCTACTGTTAAAACCTTTTTCACATGCTGTCTCTGTTTCATTGTATCACGCATGTTGTTTGTCTTGGGAATGGACATAATAGTCCAAATGAAAAGATGAAGAGCATAACATTTAGACAGAACAATAGAAATGAACAGGTTATGTCAGACAAAAATATCTGCTGATGTGATAGAGAATGAATCTATGCAGACTGAACTATGTGAGCATGTTCAAGTCACGAAAAGAAAGCCATGTTTCAAAAAACCTGTAAGTCTGGTTAAACCAGATTGCCACTATTTTACACTTATCCTTACAGAAAACCCTAGGTGGTGCACACAGCATGTTGTATTTCTAGCTCTACTTTTTACATTTTTTATTTACAGTATTGCAATATATCGCAATTGTGTATCATATCATAATATAAAGCATTATATTGTACCGTGACCCATCTATCGGCTTATGTATCGTATCGTGAGGCGCTTTCCAATACATAGCCCTAATAGGTATACAGTTGCACACACACAGAAGAGAAGAAGAAAACCATGTGCACAATCAAACAATCTCCCAACCTTCCTAAACGCTGTTTAGCATTCCTAATAAAACAATTACATTTTCTTAGGTAATGTGATATTTTTCAGAGTGAAACAGGATATTCCTGGGAATTTTTGGTGGTCTCTGTAAGAGGTGTTCAAAGAGGTTGAAAAAAAGTCTAGAATAATGCACCAATACGATTGTTACAACAAAGACATAAAATATGTGTTGAAGGGAGTCAATGGTGCTTCAGAACTGCTTGTTGCTAACATTATTCCAAAATATCCCTCTTTATGTTCAACCTAACAAAGTAATGTCTGGAACATTATTTTCATTTTTGGGTGGAATATCCCTTTAAAATGTATAAAGTAGATGAATTGTAAAATTGTTGATTTCACCCAAAAAAGAAAACTCGGTCATCATCTACTCATCCTCTTGTCATTTCAACGAAACTACCCATTGACTTCTATTGTATGGACACAAAACCAATGCAAGTGAATGGGCACCGCCATTGTTCAGTTATCAATATTCTTCAAAATACCTTATTTTGTGTTCTGCAGAAGTAAGTCATACAGGTTTGAAATGTCAAGAGGTTGAGTAAATGATGACAAAATTTTCCTTTTTGGGATAGATCTTTTCATGATAAACCAGCAGCACTGGTTTCTTTCACAAATACAGATGAATATTTGCAATTCTCAAGGTAAACAAAGTTAATGCTGCGTCTGCAGGTAAAGGTTGGGCAACACAATGAGCCAAACCATAATTTGTAATCACAAATGGCAACGGGACTATTTGGGTTAAAACAACATGCTTTATCAAAGCGATTGTGTGGATGTGAGTGAAAGAATGAGGAAGAGAAGATGGAGGGCCTTCAAGGTCATCTGGGTGCCGAATGCCATGTGACATTTGTTTTAG
Organism: Barbatula barbatula; assembly: GCF_947034865.1. Lineage (NCBI taxonomy): Eukaryota > Metazoa > Chordata > Actinopteri > Cypriniformes > Nemacheilidae > Barbatula > Barbatula barbatula. The sequence continues at coordinate 11,568,026 of NC_136783.1, forward strand.
TGTGGCATTGATTTCTCTCCCCTATCCTCCCTCAGGCTAAGAAGAAACAAGAGACCCCATGCATCTCTCTCTTTCTGTCTCTCTCTCTCTCTCTCCCTCTCTAGTCTATAGCACACACACACAAAATACACAATGGTCAGTCTAGGTTATTGTGGAAAACCCAATTCCTCTTTGAAACAGGGCTCCCCACAACATGGTCCCTGTGACTGCCAGTTTCCAGTCCAATGTGTGTTTATGCAATATCAGGACTCAAATCCACTCACTAAAGTTCAAGTATGTAGGACAAGAATACTAGACACACATGTGTGTGTGTGTGTGTGTGTGTGTGTGTGTGTGTTGTCGTATCTATCAAAAGATGAAGCTGAGCTTGCCTCTGTAGCTCTGTACAATGAGAGTGGTGTCCAATTCTGCCTTGCGCACACTTCACAAAAGCTTCATTAATCCAAGACAAACAGAGAGCGCCCTGTATGCTCACTACCATATAAGTACGCGAACAACCTTTTGTGATGTGTTTAAAAGCAATGCAAAAATAAGTAAAGACATGCAAAACAATACAGTGGAGAGACTGAACAATTTACTGTATTTGTGTTTTCCAGAAGCACTACAGCTGGGTGAAAGGTCTGAACGCTCCTAATAATGTTCGCTTGTAAGACTGGTGTGTGTTACATAGAAAACACAGATGTTGACAGAAGGGGTAAAGATGCACCATCCTCGCTGCCTTCTTGTCCCCTGCAGTACGGCAAGTAAATAATTCAGAGGACGAACGTACGTCGTTGATTTAGACATTCGGACGACATACAAAAAAGGTATTAACGCAAGAGACAAACATAAAGAACTATGTGAAAGGGCAACATTGAAATTGTAATATGAAACGAGACAAAAAAGTTAAAGAACTTCATGCGAACGTATGCGTACATACTGTATGGAGGCACAATGCATCGACCACATCAGCCGAAATATTAAATGTATCTGCCAAATTTGACAATAATGAAATAAGAATTTCAAGATTTTTTTCCAGTTTAATGCCGCTGCCACACTAGACTTTCAGAATGTGATCTTTCTATGCTGAGCCCTGCGTTTATGGGTAGCACCCAGAAAAAAAACTATTTAACAAATTTGGATTGTGTAATACTGTTAGCATTTCCTCCAACTGAAATGTCTAGATAAAATACTGGTAAACCACACAGATTTTACAATGTGCCTTTAGAAAGGGTAAAAGAAACCTAATAAGAAAGCAAAAGGCGTTTAGCCATCGGCAGCCTTGACAAACTCTCATGCCAAAGTCGGTAACTATGGAAACCGCGATTATGACACTGCCGTAGCGCAAATATGCTTTATATCCCGCATTTTCACGTGTCATTTTAAGAATTAATCTTTTCTCTTTATCTCAACGAAAGTTCTCTTTATCTCAACGAACTTGAAAAACAAGACTGAACCCCTAGCCACCATTATGCGTTACTAAATATAAACAGATTAGAAAAAGAAAAATGCAGAAGAACTGCCTTTTACAACAGTCTGAAAGTCTAGCAGCAGCGCAGTCCAGACTTTTCTAATAACTTACTGTATGTGCTTACATAACTTCATGGCAACACATACGACACACTGTCGAAAAGTGCAGACCGCTGCTGCTTCCGCATAACCAAGTCCCATAAAGACAATTTGTCGCGTTTCTTTATCTCCTCAACTTTCACACTCGGACAAACGTTTAGTACTTCCTGTCTCATAAAGCGTCTGTAATCCCTAATAACTTTACGTCTGCGTTTGTTTTGCACGAAACTAGAAATGGAGTGCCTGGAAATGTCGTCTCGGTGACCGAAACGCCGAAAATGCAACGAAATCTATTGGTCGCTGGCGGACAACGTGGACGACGTTGTACATTTCTGTCATCTCCCGGACTGACGTTCACCAACCAAACGAGCTGAAAGTCAAAGGTTGTGAGCAATAAACTTACCAACTTCAAAGACCCGAGTAGTTTCAGTAAAGAATCTCTATTCTTCGCGCTGCTCTGTAAGTTGAGAGTAAACTGAAGAGCGCGGCGTGTTTGAGGAAGTATTTACCCGCTCACTGTGCGTGCGTGCGTGCGTGCGCGTGCGTGTGTGTGTGTAAAAGAATACTTTAGGAGTGAGGTCGCGCAGGTATAGAGAGAGAAAGAGAGAGATACTCTGTCTGTCTGTCTGTCTGTCTGTCTGTCTGTCTGTCTGTCTGTCTGTCTGTCTGTCTGTCTGTCTGTCTGTCTGTCTGTCTGTCTGTCTGTCTGTCTGTCTGTCTGTCTGTCTGTCTGTCTGTCTGTCTGTCTGTCTGTCTGTATCTTTCTTCTGTCTGTCATGAATAAGAAGTAGATCTCAGGTTTGATGAATCTGCGCAATCTCTTGTGTAATGGTGTGTAATGGAAACGTGTTTTATTTAGTCTGGTTTATGAGTTCCCATTGCTGGTAGTTCAGCATGTTTTCTCATTTCAGAATCAGAAAGAGATTTATGGCCAAGGAAATCGTGTTAGTGACAGACGCTTCCAGTACAGGTAAAGGCACAGGTAACATAACGTAAAAATAAATATGATGAGTTTCCTCATGGAAACCCTTGGAAACTCCAGTCAGACCCACCCCACACCTTTACTAGCAATGGGCATGAGGTAAAACATTTATTATGCACACACACTGTAGACAAGAAGCAGAAGTCACTTGATGCTGACTCACAAACTGCCCCACCCCTTCAATCTAGGTCTCAGTCAGTAGTGTATAATGCTCAGACTTTCAGTGTTTCTATATTTAGTATCATTCCAAACCACTGTAGGATTACCACCCATCAAGCATTGTGTGTGTGTAAAAAAACGTTTATCAACTTCAGTACAACTAAAGTGGTTACAGAACGTATTAAAGTATGTGTGAATAACTATTGCGTGGGTATGGGATCCGTTGTTTCACTTCTCCTGTGCTTCTTGTCAGATATACACGCTTCTTCTCCTTTACTGTTTCATTTCTGTCCTTCATTTCTGCTGCCTTATCTCACAGCTTTTTTCTTCTTTGCTACCCCTTTTTAGAGCCTATAGATTCATTACAATATGTGTAAAGGGTTTTTACAGTATATACTGTATGTGTTTGTTCTATACAGTATGTACTATTAACGTAATGTATATGTAATGATCTGTTTGTAATCCATAGTATGAGCTGAGTTGAACATGGTGTTATTTCTTCCTCACTGAAAACGTTTCCTATTAATCAACACACCATCTGATGTTTAACAGCTTAACCTCAGAAGTATACACTGTTTAATGTCTCAACACATAGTGGAGGGTTTTATTGGCTGAAACTTCCCTGTCTGGCCTGTTGAAACTAACAAGCTAAAATCAATCTCCACTGAGTGTTGGCGAGGCTGGCCAAACAACTGACCGTGGGTGGGGTATGTGCCATTTTCCCTGCAATGTCCCCGCGGTGCCAGGGCAAACAGCCGTCTGTGAGTAATGACAGGAACTCAGTAGGGAGGAAAAAGGAAACCCCCTAACCCAAAAGAAACATTCATCTGGTTATCGACTGTTGCCTGTCTATTTCTCAATCCGTCTCTCAGTTTCTACTCCAGCTGATATTTTTCTATTAGACAGACAGACACTGATGGAAATTGCTAGTGGGCAACTTTGGTTATGTAATCCAGACACGTTACATCAAACTGAGTGCCATATCTACGGAGTTCTATGCATGTGCCATGAACACATTTCTCTTTATGCAGTCACCACTTCATTTAAAAAACTGCTACATAGTATAATACACTGGTTTGTACATTTTGTACAATGTTCGATGTGCTTGTTATTAAAGAGAAGTGGGGAGTGTTAATGTCCATCTATACAGTGCTCTCCATAAGAATGGTTATGGCTTGATAAAGCTTGATAATGGTGGTGACCTCATGGATACGGTGGAACTCTGCCCTTTAACCAGAGATATCGTAAATAGCACATATTCACGAGCCAATGGTGAGGATGACGGAAAATCGTGACACAAGCAGCAGTGATCTTTTCCAGGAATACATTAACCTGGTTTGAAGGAGTATGGTCGACACAGGTGCACCTCTAAATGTTTGCGAACAAAACACTTTCATTTACTATTCAAATACGTTTTAAGCAGGCAAATGGACAAAGGAGAACACGACAGAAGACTCGGAAATGATAACGGAAGATAGATACAGGAAGTAAAGCTCATTTCTGGAACTAATAAAGCCAGGAACTCTCTTTTTTCAATGTGCATTAGGTCTCGAGGAGACAGAACAACAAAGGAGCACCTGTGTGGTGACTCTTTGAGGTTCACCAGTGGTTTAGATTGTTAGATCATCTTAGAATTAGCATTATAACAATTAAATTATGACTGTTTTTATAAGGTTTGAATAAAACTGTATACGTTACCAAACAACTTGATAGAAATGGCATTCAGATTCTTAACACACATGTCTGTACTGTTCACCTGAACAAACCTCTACATTCTCTTGCACACCTGCTTTGCCTGACATGCTCACAGACATCCACCCCCTTCTGAAATAAACGTTCAAGTTATTAAATGCTTAGAATGTATCTATAACTCTTTCATTATTGGGTCAGGGTAACTCAAGGGAGTGTGGCAACTGGAACAGTCCCACTTCTCTCTTACCTTCCTCCTTTAACATCCTTTTCCTCAATTTTGTCATTTTTTTATCAGTTTTACATTCGTATCCTTTGTGCTCTGACCTGAATGACCCATGCACATACTTAGAATCAAATGTATAGGACAATGCAATGTAAAGCGTCTGCCAAATGTAAACCTAGTACTTATATTTTCGTTCATAAAACATTTTTAAATAAAAAAATGTGCACTGTTGTTATGCTAATACCAGTTATGAGACCAGTCTCTTCATGCTCATTTTGAATCTCAAAAGTCAGTGTTTTAATTTGATTAAAGTACAGTTTAGGAAAATAAAACGTAGTAATCAAATCTACAGAAAGTAATGGCAAACTTGGTGCAAAACTACAGCCAAGTTTTACAGTGTAGTAAAGCCCAATCTAATGACGCCTACTATCTAATTAGAATATATTGACTGAAACAGCATTTTGTTGCTGATCTAACATCAGTGTTGTTGCTTTTTCATGTAGTGAATAGGGTTTACTATGAAGTATGGAAATCTGTTTCCAGATCAGCGTTGATATAACAGTTTCAACCCACATTCTATCAGGGGCTTACAATAGGACAGTGGACCTCATCGTCATTAATATTTCAAAGGATGAAAAGAAATAGGATGAAATGTTTTGCGCCGCTTCTTTTTTCTGTCATATCAATTATTTAGGCATTCTCCTGCTTAATCAACCTCTCTGTTGGCTGAAGTGCCACAGACCACTTTGATGAAGCTAATTATCTTAACCTATTTATATCGCATTACTAGGCTGCAGTTTGATAACAGAGCTTACACAAAGAAAGATTACTGAGATAATGGCACTCTCCTACTTCATGGATCAACATTTAATATCACGTCTTGAATAAGCACTATATGTTTGATAGCCCCAATTTGTTGTTGTTTCTTGGAAGTTCAAGGTAAGTGAATGAGTTATTAATCAAAGAAGCTATATACTGTATGTTTGTGTGTGTGTGTTTGTTTGTATATATATGTATGTATGTGTGTGTATGTTTATATGTATATTAATAGATATACTTTATGTGTGTGTGTGTGTGTGTGTGTGTGTATACAGCTGAACTCTTTATAGCTGTATATATTTGTGCTGTCAGATCTATTAATCGATTCCAAAATAAACGTTTGTGTGTGTGTTGTGTATATGCAAAGTACACAACAAACGGTCTACATGGAAATATTTAAGAAATATGTGTAATATATCGTCTACTTAAATTCATACATAAAACTTTATTTAAACTAGATTATCAACACTAATTTACATGTAATTATATATAGTTCCGCTGTATTTGTATATACTGTTCATCTTTAAAAAATAAGAATAAAATGCATAGTTGTATTTTGATTAAGTGTCTACTGCCCTCTACAGGCTGTATCTTAACAGGAAAAATACTTTCAAGTGTAAAATAAAAATATGAATATTGTTCATTTACTAACCTTTTCCTCAAACAGAGACATTCTGTCTATATCTGCTTAGCATAGACCTTATTCTAGAAGTGTTGAACATGAGGTCAAACAATGTTATTATCGATCTTTACTAGTATGAAACAGCTTTTCACATTTCTTGAAAGAAAGGAACATGTACAGGGATTCTGTCAGAAAGGGAGGATGCACAGGGATGAAATGCATTCTCACCCGCCCCCCTAATTATGTATGTTACATTATTTTTCTTATGCAGGGCCTTTTCTCACAGAAAACCGTTTTTAAAAGTTAACATTCAAAGTCAAATTAAATAAACAACTTGATGTAAAATGATGTGTGGTAATAGCCAATTAAAGAGCATTCACCTACCGTATGTAAAAATAAAGTGAAAAGGCTCAGTTGAACGTGTGTCAGTTACTGTACGCTATCGTCCTTTCCAATGTGATGAAAATATACACACAATTCACCTCAACACAATGCAGTTATCATTTCATTAATGATCTCTCCAGCTAACAAAATGCAATACAACACTAGAACATCACTCTGTTTTACAGGCCTTTACTTACAGAAGAGATATCGACGATTCAATGCCAGCTTGTGATAAAATACACACCATATCAGAATTGAAAAGTCGCATTTGCATTATTGGGCAAAATTATAAACGAGTGTCGACAATTAATGAAGAATTTAGTGAGAGTGTTGAACAGCTTAATACAAATAGATATAACAAAGGGCCTATAACAGCCTACACTGCAAGGCTAAATAAAGCATGCGGCACTTGGTAATTTTTAATGTAAGGTTAATGCGACACCGATGTTCACAACATTTGCATACTGGTTTGCATTGAGGTTTCACCCAACTTGTCCTTCGAAAGGACACGCCTCCATGCTAGTACATCCGAAGGCACGCAAATTACCATGGCAACCATAAAACTGCAGAGCTATTGTTACTACTGTGAACAAAGCATTTAGACTTTCTATTATTCTGAATCAAAAATTTATAGAAAACAATAACTGTAGTTTCTTTACCCTTTCTTTAAATTGTATGGCTGTAAAATAACTACAAAATGAGATGAGAGAAATATCTTATTCTAGCAGCAAATAATACACATTACACTGTGAATTATTACAGTATTTCAAGTAAAAGTCTCAGTTAGGCTACAGTTCTGATATTCCAAATGTAAATATATGTCACATGGTGTTATTTTCTATAAAACAGGACTCTTAATATCTGACATTGTAGAATATTACATGCTAAATAGTTATAAGTTAAAAGAAATGATGTTATTTTTGTAACAAAAATGACGTGATTCAATCTTGCACTTTGAGTTAATTCATATTCTACATTAATTCACTGCTTTAATGTATAAATGACTGCACTGTATTACATCTGCATTTAGAAACATAGTTACAGTTTTAAAAAAGAACATTCCCCTTTATTTGTACACACAAATAATAATAAGTATTTATAACAGTCATTCACAACACCTGAGAAAACTGAGGCTTGACTGAACAGCACTGAATACATTTGGCACTTTTTGAATTAGTCTGTGAAGTCAAGAAGATGAGGCAATGAACAGTATGCAAGAGGAAAACTCCAAGCATGACAAGCCTTGTGTGACTCTATGTACGCTTCAAGAACTCTGTCCAAATATTCAGCACCCAAAAAAAGATAAAGATTAAAAAGGTATCCATTGTGTGAATGCGCTGGTTTCTCAGGCACAGGCAACTCTGATTTAATTTAAGTGTTTAAGACCATAATGGGTTTAGCTGTCTGGAATTCTGCTGGAGAGATGAGAACTTTGCCCAGTGTCTTGTTGCCAACTGAGCAAAGATGTAGATACTATAACACTGTAGCTTCCTCCATGGCATTAACCCACCTGCAAAATAAATGTCATTTCATTTAGTTTTTATGGACATCTGAATAAACAGTGTATTTAATAATAACAAATTTACAAAAACCCAAAGCTGATACAGAAATATTCATTAGTATTGTACCTGCGTGCCGTGTGTTGGTCATCTGCTCTAAAAGTGTAATAAAGTGTTTTTTTATGATAAAGCTGGAAAACACTGTCTGTGTCTTCTCCCTCTGATCGGTCAGACATCTTTACAGTAAAACCCTGCAGAGGAAGACTATCAGACGCCACTTTATCCTGTAGACCAAGAAAAGAGAGAGACAGGGAGATGTCAATGTGCAGTAGAGGGCAAGCAAACATAAATAAATAGTCTGCAAATGCATAAGAAAAAAATAAAATAATTTTGTTTTGGTCAGAGTGGCCACAACTTTACAATTTTCAGCACTTTTCTTTCAATTCTCTTTTATTATCAGGTGGTTCATGGCTATTGGAACCCTGTATGTTGCTAACAAGTAAAGCAATGTAATCTACATGTGTGTACACATGTACAGGAGAAGTGTGTGTAAGGTAGTGTTTGTGTTGGTGTGGGAGACTCTGGGCCCCCTCACCTCTCGTGCTTTAAAGGTGTAGAGCACCTTGTCTTTGAGCAGGAACCACAGCCTCTTCCACTTCCGTTTGCTCTTTTTGCGTCTCTGCAGACTGCCGCTCATCGTGGACCCTTCTGCACCCACAGACATCTACACAAACAGAGATAAACGTTGGGTAAAATATCTAGCCCAAAGTAATTCATAGAGGTCAAAGGTGGAGAAGGTGAGTAAAAGAGGTTTAGGTTCAATAGAGAGAGAGGTCATAGGGAAGTGTGTAAGTGTACCTGCGTGAGAGGTAAGGTGCTCTTTCTGTTCCTCCACAGACTTGGGGGCTGGAGGCTCTGGAATACAGCAGACAGAGGTCTGCTGGCCCTGTGTGTGCGGGGACTTGCGCTCCCACATGTTCCAGGAATATTACCACCTACATGCACACACAAACATAATACAAATGATCAACATATTCTGTTCTGTCTCTAACCAGGAAAGTATAAAATGTGTAAATTTTGGTTATTCCACTACCTCTCTTTCTGAGCTCGGCATAGCAGTGGTCACACACTTTAGCCATCCTGTCTTTCAGGTACTTAAGGGGATATCTGTTTCGCGAACAGGAACGACACACCACCTAAAAATAAAAACCGTGAGTAGTCGAGTGATATAGGTTTCTATATGGAGATATAATACTGCCACACATGACATAATATATTTGAACATAGCAATAAAATATACACAAAATAACAGAAAATTCTAAATTCACCAAAAACAAATCATGCACTCTTAATCCCAACAATTGGTCCTTAGTTTGAATGAAATAATCAATTTCCTAACACAAGGGGGCGCTGACACCTCTATTAATCGCCAAGCAGGGACTCTTTTCAGCTGGTTGATACATTAGTTGACTTCTAAAACAATCCTATTTATAATTAAGTAAATATACATTTATATTGTAGTGCATATTATATTACAGAATATATGAAATTCAGTATAAATTTCTGAACACGAAAATTGCTAGAATATAAAATAGAATATTACTCAGCAAGCAGTAATGTTTTACCTTTCCACAAGCATTGCAGTGATGTCGTCGCAGTGTTAGACTGAAGTCAGACGTGCAGTTCATGCACATCATCACATGTGACACAGGAACCAAAACGGGTGCGGCCTCTCCGAGAGACATCCACAATTTCTCTCTCGCCTGTGAATGGACAGTACATGTACATTATTAATTAAAATAATTCTACACAAAAACATAGTTTTTAACTATGTGGAACAGTATCGATCAGTATAAAACAATGTTCTCACACCTCACTAGAACAGCTGAAGGTGTTGAGACCAGCAGCGTGATCTGCTATAGCCCGACTCAGCGTGTGGAACCAGTCCTCTCTCTCTCCTAAAGAACTATCAGAGACAGATGGAGAGCGTTAGAAGGAGACTAAGTGCTTAAAGTAACTGTATTATAGAAGTACAGACACGTGCAAACCATGGAAATACGATTACCTGGCTGACAGTGTGATGGTAACATCATTGACTTCTATCCTGAGTGTGTTGAGCACATTGTCTATAACAGGTTTACTCACCTGTGAAAATATATAATGTAAATGCAGTTCAGTTGTTTAATAACAATTCATCTATTAATAAAGTACAAGCACTAAAATATCAAGTTTATCAGTTAGTCTTACCCTCATCCCACTTAAAGTGAGTGTGTTCTTTAATCTGTATTTACCATCTTGCTGAGGATAGGTGTACAGCATTACATCATTCATCTGCAACACAAACACACTATGATAAGATATATGTTTATAAACAACATTTACGCAATTTGTAATTATTACTAATAATACTTAATAGTTAATTAATTCATAATTCAGAGAAGCCCAGATTGAATTTCACAAACACTAAAGTGATTTCCAAATAATGTATTTATGTTTGTGTTTCTGTCCACCACAAGAGTGCAGTAAATGCTTCAAATAACTTTCACGCCAATCTGTTCTATTTCTGCCTTTTGTACACAAGCATTTCTCCACAAATGTATCACGTACACTTCAGCACTCAACAAAGCAATTCACACGTTCACAACAATAGCCTGTGCTCGATAAAAAAAACATCTAGTTATTTTCTCATATAATTGCCAGTCCCGACAAATCTCACACCCACAGAGAGGCTAGCACCACACTTCAAACCATTGTGTTTGCTCGACACATATAGCTCCAAACAAAAGTGGTGACATCATCAAACATGAAATGTTCGTGTCCCAAACATCAGAGGCAGGGTCCAGGAATTCAGTCCGGACGCTCCTGAGAAAGGCTTTTGGGTGGAGGCCGTAGGACAGGGATAACAAAAACATCAACACTAACAGTCACAACAACCCAGAAACAGCACAGAATGTAATCACAATAACAATAGTGTCATAAACTAAATCATTATCAGTTCTGCTTTATTATCCAGTGTGCTAACCCCCCCTGAGAGACCTCTTTGAAGAAACAAGGGAGAGAAATCAATCAAATCTCAACTATGACTTCCATGGTGCTCAGACACTTTGCAACAGAACACAGCCCAGAACATAAAACTGCACGACAAATGTGCAGCTCTTTACCTACTATGCAATTAATTTCTAAAATAAATATATTCTTTCAGATTGATCAAGATTACTGAATAAGATGAATGAATGAGTGAGATTGCTGGGACACACAGATAAGACACATCAACAAAACCAAAACGATGAACTGCATTACCAAAACCATACCAAGGAAATTTTAAAGACAATCAATAATATTTCTAAACAAATTTCTCCAATGAAGAAAACATGTTGAACATAGCTCAAATGTGGGGTTCAAATCCAAACTATTTATATTCACCCTTCACATTTTCATTACTTTCGCAGGTCTGCATATCACATTTTACAAATCTTTCTATGATTTCCTTGACAGTGGCAACCATGTCCCCTGTTCTCCATGTTCTCCATTCTAATATGTATTTTTGATCCAGAAGCCGTCCTTCAAAGACATTAAACATTATCACTCTGTGACTTTTTGTAGGGCAGTATTCATAGTGAAGGTTGCTTTTGATTTGAGGAAAAGACCCTTGAGCATTTGCGTGTGACTGATGGTTGGTCGGCTGAATTTCTTTTAGATGATTTACTTATTACTTCATAAATTACATTGGGATCTGTGAAAGTCATCCTTATCAGGGGACCCTCTGACATCATCACACCACGCCCAGTCAGCACTGGACTCTATCACATAAGTCACAAGCTCTCATAAACAGCATCAGTCAAAGTTTGATCAATTCAGGGAGGGTTTGAGAGTGAGTGACAGAGAGTATGAAAGCAGAGATGAAAAAATCTCAACAGTGTGGAGAATCTGGACAACCAAATGATCTATGTGTCTGTGAAGGACATGTCAGGACAGCATGTACAGAGTTCTGACTTTTATTAAAAACTACCTTTAATGCATTATTATAACAGCGGGGTGACACAGTCTCTTTTATAATATTAATAATAATAAATAATAACCTTAATAATGATAATGCTTTTCAGCAATACAACTATGATCTTTAAAGCATAGAAATGTGCTTAATTTAACACAGAACCAGCTGCTCATATGTGTTATTTTTCAGTTGTAGCATTTCTGTGTTGATCTGTTGTTCTCTGGGTCTAGTTCTGTCAGTAGTGTGCTGTCAGTACACTACAGACAGGAAGGTGGCTACCAATAACCTACAGCAGACATCCTGAGGGGAAACAGGACCCTCGAAAACAAGAGAGGAGTGGGGGGGAGGTAGCCTTGTGCTACAGCTGGAACGTTCAGTGTCTAAAACAATGTGCATGTAATAGCGTACTCTAGAAGAATTTAAACCTTGAACATACTGTAATGCGTATGTCAAAATGTCAAAAGAATTTCTGAGGTCCAGATGTAAACCAACCCATTCATAAGATCAATGTTCTTAATATGACCTAAATAAAACTCGTAAATAAAGTAGATAAGTGTGAAAAGATACCAGGAAGAGGTGTCTTGGCTGTCGGCATTTACGAGAGACCTTCATAAGAGTGCCCTCCTTGACAAAAACCTGAAACACACACAAATGCCAGAGACCACATGAGTTATGAGTGAGGGTGTTAGCCACTTAACTCTTCTAATAACAGTTTCTAACCTTTCTCTTAGGTTTTACAGGCAGTAAAAAACTGTAAACAATACAATTGGTGGACGGAAAATCCAATGAAACTATTTTAATAGCATTTTACAGCACAACCTTTCAGACAAAATGAAAAAGTGTACTATACATGGAAGTATCCTTAAAAGTGGGCCAAGTAGTAATGAAATCAGGGTACAGTATTTACTACATAAAGTTAACTTAAAATATAATTAAAGTATTTAATAAAATGAACATGAAGTGTACTTGTTTTTGTACAGAGAATTGTTAGTTTTGAACAATCAATGATTGGCTCTTTTTAACAGAAGAACTTTTCTTGAGTGGTTATGTTGAGATTCACTTTAAAGGATTGATATTGTGATGTTAACTTAGCAACATGTCACTACAAAAAGATCTACTATAAAAAATCATGTTAATGTCCATGCGTTGGCAAAAAACATTCATATTTCTATTTGCACAGACTTGTTTGGATTTGGAACAAAGCCAGCGAGTTTGAAGCTGAATTTACCCTTCCAGGCTGAAGAAGGTCTCTCTTGCCCCTCACACTGTAGTCAATGTGGACCAAACGAAGCAGGTTCTCCTGTGAATAGAGGGGAGAAAAATGAGAGTGAAAGAGAATGGGAAAATTAGAACACGTGAATGTCTCTCCTTGTGTTTGAACATGAACAAGGGAGAGAAAAGGCTTCTGGTAGAGATAGAGGGATTCAGTGTCTGTCTGACATTGCACGTATATGTGTGTGTGTGTGTACGTATCTGTGTGTGTGTGTGTGTGTGCGTGTTTAAGGATGCCTCTCTTTTTCACTGATTCAGTCTGGCCTATTCACACTGCTGTCTTTGATTCCAGACACCTGGGATACTTTATTTGGTGACATCATTTCCACTCTCCCCTTTTTATCATGTATTAACAACAACACTCTCCCTCACACAGAGAAAACTCACCCCGTGTTTTAGATTGTCATTAACCTGGTCAGCAACATCTGATACGATGACCAATGCAGCTGTTGATAAAAAATGCAGTCATAAGCACAATAACTGGCTTCACAGTTTAAAGACAGCAAATGTCCATCATTTTGTAGCATGTACTGTATAAGACAACAATACCTTGTGTGTCTTCATACTCTTTAGAATCTGGTGAGAGGTTGTTTAAGTAATCTGGAAAGAATGTGATAGAAAGGAAAATCATTCTCATGTGTTTTTTATAAATTGTATATGAGTACAGCCTCGTAGACACTACTCTCTCCAACACAGACACACAGTGTTCACCTGTGAGCAGCATGCGGTACTGGAGGACACGCACAATGACTCGCAGCAGCTGATGTGATAGAGGAATGTGAACTCCTTCAGCGTTCTGGTTCTGGAAGACACACACACACACACAGATACTCAGCATACTGTACATGTAGGTAAAATAGATCAATTAAAGGAAAAGTTCACCCAAAAATTTCATCATTAGGGTTGGGAATCGTTTCCATATTATTGATTCCAACTCTGATTCTGCTTATCGATTTCAATCGATACCCAGTTTCGATTCCAGAGTTGAAGTAAAACATTTAGATATCAACCTGAATGGTAATTTTGCCTCCTTATCGACTTGTTTTTAAATATATATATATATATATATATATATATATATATATATATATACATATATATATGACCAACATTTTGTGTATATATACACATAGAACCTGATTTACTTCAATTTGAACTACCATAGCTGAACTACATCATGGTTAAACTGTAGTTACTATGATACTATAGTTAATTTATGGTTCCTGTGCTTTTTACATTTACATTAAGTCATCTTATCCAAAGTGACTTACAAAGAATTTAGGGAGCAATTATAAGATATGTCATACTTTTTAATGCAAATACTATAGTTAAACTATGCATTTACATTTACATTTATGCATTTGGCAGACGCTTTTATCCAAAGTGACTTACATTGCATTATACAATATATATTTGTTTGCAAGTATGTGCAATCCCCTGGGATCTAACCCACGACCTTGGCATTGCTAGTGCTATGCTCTAACCACTGAACAACAAGAAAGCTTTGCTTACTATGGTAGAAATACTGCTAATTTTTATAGGGGCTTTTATTGAGATATCTGTAGATAACGCAACGCGTGTACTTTTCTAAAAATATGCAGACAGGAATTGATGAGAGGAATTCTAATTGAATCTCGAGTATCCGATTCCTATTCATTTTGTTTCCGATCCGATTCCTAGACTTTCGCTTTGAAAAATTGTTTCAAACCTGTACATTTATATGAACACATTTGTGTTTATGATGAACACAAAGAAAGATATTTGTAAGAATGTCAGTAAGCAAACCGATCTCATCTCCCATTTACTGCCATAGTAGGGAAAATGTACCAATCAATGGGTGATGAGATCTGTTTGGTTACAAGCATTCTTCCAAATATCCTTTGTGTTTAGCAGAACAAATAAAGAACAAAATTTATAAAGGTTTGAAACAACATGACGGTGAGTAAATGATGACACAATTTTCATTTTTGGGTGAACAATCCCTTTAAATAAAAAACAATCAAATACATTAAAAACAGAAATATTGTTAACTAATGCTTGAGGTAATGTATTTACACGCTGTGCACAATGTAGTTACAGCTAAGCATTGAGCTGTTTGCATTTCATTAGTTTCCATGGCAATGTGGGTGGGTGATACTGAAATGGATCCTTGTAAAGTAAATTGGAAAATAATTAACCAATCTGCATATCTATTGGCGATTTCAGTGCCAACAACAAACAAAAGTTGTGCGGCCCAAACTTAAAGGGATACTTCACCCAAAAATTCTGTCATCATTTATGCACCTTTGAGTTGTTTCAAATCTGTATACATTTCTTTGTTTTGATGAACACAAAAAGATATTTGGAAGAACGCTTATAACCATGGTAGTCAAAAGTGACCCAGAACTCTTTGCTGTCCTACATTCTTCAAAATGTCTTCTTTTGTGTTCAACAGGACAAGAAAAAATAAAAAGTAATTTTTCCTACTATTTTTCCTATGGGAGTCAATGGGGGGCAAAATCTGTCTGGTTATGAGCAGTCTTTCAAATATCTTTCTCTGTGTTCATCAGAAGAAAGACATTTTATACAGATTTGGAACAAATAGAAGGTGATTAAATGATGACAGAATTTTCATTTTTGGGTGAAGTATCCCATTAACTTCCTGTAGACCTCCTAAAATAATCAATAACTGTAGTTTAATGTAATTTAATACAATAAATAGAGAATTAAATATTAATACAAATTAATTATAAAATAAATTGCTATATTATAACCAAACATGGATTGGATGTTAACTTTGGACCAGGGAATGCATTCGATGAAACGAAAACAAGTTCATATTTTAAAAAGGAATTTACTGAACTATCTTTAATTGTGTTATATGAAATCCTTATTTTTCCACTGAGGTCCACTGTTCATACAGTTTTACAGGAATATAGGGCTTTTAACCACCTTTGACCTGTACAAGGTAAGGTAAAGTATCATAGCTCACAAAAGCACCACTCAGAAAAGCCTCTTCCAAGGTTATTCATTGACCTTCTTTTTCCCTTACAAAAAACCCTGAGCATGCCTCATTCCATCCAATTACTTCCCCAATTACATCATTCACCGAGAGAAAAAGTGAACAAGTGAATCAGTCAAACACAGGGCGAAAAAATCTATCAAGGCCTAATTGACTTTGACAAGTCATTGTTCATGTGAGCTCTGAGGAGCCTGGAGGGGACATGAAAGGTCGGCAGAGGGCAGAACATGGGCGAATAACTCTTTTCTTATAGTATGGGCTCCTTCTTTCTCCTGAGACCTCCAGAAAAAAGCTTCTGGGAAAGAGATGCTGTCAATATCCTAATATCCAAATGACCACTGTGTTCCTAACAAAAATTCATCCACCTGTGTGAGTGAATGGAGGTTTGCACAGAGGGAGTTATGGCCTCGAGATAAAAGACGGCAAACAGTGATTGTCCAGTTCACACACCTGCCACAACATCACTCCCAAAGCACACGAGCCCTCTGGCTTTCAATGTCTCTCACACAAGCTTATTCTGTTGCCTGTATGGTGACCTCATAATTTTTTATCAGCCCATTCTATTCATCACCTTACTCATTTCATTTCATTTCATTTTATAGTAGCACAGGTGCGCTGTGACCACAGTATGAGAACAGTATGAGCACACAGTGAGTGTGAGAACAGAATGAGCACACAGTGAGTGCGCTGTGACCACAGTATGAGAACAGTATGAGCACACAGTGAGTGCGCTGTGACCACAGTATGAGAACAGTATGAGCACACAGTGAGTGCGCTGTGACCACAGTATGAGAACAGAATGAGCACACAGTGAGTGCGCTGTGACCACAGTATGAGCACAGTATGAGCACACAGTGAGTGCGCTGTGACCACAGTATGAGAACAGAATGAGCACACAGTGAGTGCGCTGTGACCACAGTATGAGAACAGTATGAGCACACAGTGAGTGCGCTGTGACCACAGTATGAGCACAGTATGAGCACACAGTGAGTGCGCTGTGACCACAGTATGAGAACAGAATGAGCACACAGTGAGTGCGCTGTGACCACAGTATGAGAACAGTATGAGCACACAGTGAGTGCGCTGTGACCACAGTATGAGAACAGTATGAGCACACAGTGAGTGCGCTGTGACCACAGTATGAGAACAGTATGAGCACACAGTGAGTGCGCTGTGACCACAGCATGAGAACAATATGAGCACACAGTGAGTGCGCTGTGACCACAGTATGAGAACAGTATGAGCACACAGTGAGTGCGCTGTGACCACAGTATGAGCACAGAATGAGCACACAGTGAGTGCGCTGTGACCACAGCATGAGAACAATATGAGCACACAGTGAGTGCGCTGTGACCACAGCATGAGAACAGTATGAGCACACAGTGAGTGCGCTGTGACCACAGTATGAGCACAGAATGAGCACACAGTGAGTGCGCTGTGACCACAGCATGAGAACAATATGAGCACACAGTGAGTGCGCTGTGACCACAGTATGAGAACAATATGAGCACACAGTGAGTGCGCTGTGACCACAGTATGAGAACAGTATGAGCACACAGTGAGTGCGCTGTGACCACAGTATGAGCACAGAATGAGCACACAGTGAGTGCGCTGTGACCACAGTATGAGAACAGAATGAGCACACAGTGAGTGCGCTGTGACCACAGTATGAGAACAGAATGAGCACACAGTGAGTGCGCTGTGACCACAGCATGAGAACAGTATGAGCACACAGTGAGTGCGCTGTGACCACAGTATGAGCACAGAATGAGCACACAGTGAGTGCGCTGTGACCACAGTATGAGCACAGAATGAGCACACAGTGAGTGCGCTGTGACCAGAGTATGAGAACAGAATGAGCACACAGTGAGTGCGCTGTGACCACAGTATGAGAACAGAATGAGCACACAGTGAGTGCGCTGTGACCACAGTATGAGAACAGAATGAGCACACAGTGAGTGCGCTGTGACCACAGCATGAGAACAGAATGAGCACACAGTGAGTGCGCTGTGACCACAGCATGAGAACAGAATGAGCACACAGTGAGTGCGCTGTGACCACAGTATGAGAACAGAATGAGCACACAGTGAGTGCCCTGTGACCACAGTATGACAACAGAATGAGCACACAGTGAGTGCGCTGTGACCACAGTATGAGCACAGAATGAGCACACAGTGAGTGCGCTGTGACCACAGTATGAGAACAGTATGAGCACACAGTGAGTGCGCTGTGACCACAGTGTGATAACAGAATGAGCACACAGTGAGTGCGCTGTGACCACAGTATGAGCACAGAATGAGCACACAGTGAGTGCGCTGTGACCACAGTATGAGCACAGAATGAGCACACAGTGAGTGCGCTGTGACCACAGTATGAGAACAGTATGAGCACAGAATGAGCACACAGTGAGTGCGCTGTGACCACAGTATGAGCACAGAATGAGCACACAGTGAGTGCGCTGTGACCACAGTATGATAACAATATGAGCACACAGTGAGTGCGCTGTGACCACAGTATGAGCACAGAATGAGCACACAGTGAGTGCGCTGTGACCACAGTATGAGAACAATATGAGCACACAGTGAGTGCGCTGTGACCACAGTATGATAACAATATGAGCACACAGTGAGTGCGCTGTGACCACAGTATGAGCACAGAATGAGCACACAGTGAGTGCGCTGTGACCACAGTATGAGAACAATATGAGCACACAGTGAGTGCGCTGTGACCACAGTATGATAACAATATGAGCACACAGTGAGTGCGCTGTGACACTTTTAGCTCGCTGTGACTTCATATTTTGACCACATCGTGAGTATTCTGGGAGCTCATGGTGAGATCACTGTGAGATCAAATTGTTGACTGGGAAGGTCACATGAACAACCTAATAGACAAATATAATTATTTCTGATTTAAGCAGAAAATCAGAGGTGGGCACATTGTCTCGCAGTGTGAACACAGCCTTTCTCTCATCTCTGAATAACATGCACCTGTAATCTAATGACTCCCTCTCTGTATCTGTTCCTTCACTGCGATGCACATCATCCTGAGCAACCAAAAAAGCCTGACTGATTCCCAGTGTCAAAGCACAATGTGGTTACTTTGTTCAAAGTGATGGTATTGATGAACAACCGAGTTCAGAATGATGACGCTAAATTACAATCCAATTGACATTTGTGCTGAAGAAGTGACCAGTCTTTGTGCGTGTCTGAATGTGTATGTGTAGACAGTGCTGGATTGGGACACAGCCAGTGAGCTTGTTGGAAGGGGGGACTACCGCTTGTGCCAGTAAACAGACAGGCTACACAAATCAGGCACTAGTCCGGCTGAAGCAGCGTCTGCACGGACAGCTGATTTAATTCAGGGTTGTTTAAGAAGGCTGCTCGGCTAATTAGCTTTTTTTCCGCCTCATTGCCCAGATGCCAGATCAGTGTGTGCATTTGTGTGTGTGTTTTGTCTTTGTCTCGTTCTTTCCACCTGCGCAATTTAAAGGTCCAGTGTATGAAATGTAGCGCCATCTAGCGACGAGGTTGTGAAATGCAACCAACGGCTCACCCACTACTCTCCCTTTCAAAGCACTACGGTGGGTGACAACGAACAAATATCTTGTCACGTTTTTGCTTCTTTGTAGAGCAGTTCATTCGTTTAGGACTATTTTAATAACAACATGGCGAATTCCTTGCAGGGGGACCTGCGGCGTAAGTAGATAGAAATAGCTCATTCTAAGGTAATAAAAACATATCTCTTTTTAAACCACACTGATATGAAGTGGAGAAAAAAAGAGTCTCTAGAGTTTTTAAAATATCAACAATGTCATAGAATGTCCCCAGATTTATCTGCAAAATAATTGTATCTTATTTGTTTTCTATAATATTTCTTCAAAGGAATTATAAGAGAAGGGACAAAGTGGATGTTTTAGTGAAAACATACAGTATCTAAATTCTCTTTTAGTTGTCCTGAGTTATGAGAGAGTGACAGTTATGACCTCTGAGCAACAGATACAAAAAATACTAAAATGTGACAGAATGTTGAATATAAACAGGAAGCTTGCAAAACAAACTTATCTCTTAGATTGTCCCAACTCTGTCTTTCTCTTTACATATTCTATAGACAAATAGACACACAAGCACACGTTACTGGTGAAAACCCTTGTAAATGGTCTGGCTGCACGTGGTTTAATCCTATCAGGTCACAGTGATGATCAGATCAGCTACTGTAGATACTTCATCTCTGTCATCAACCCGGCAGGTGCGCACACACATGTACAGAAAATAAGATTACACAGGCTCTACTCCAGAGAAGAGAATTCCTAATGCATATACTATCAGAGCCAGTGAGGACCATACTGACAAAATGCTGCTTGTGTATTTTCTAACGCAAAAAGCAACACCAGGGAACCTCATGGGATAAAAAGCCCCAAATCTATTCCACTTCTAAAGGATAAATATATTTCATAATCTATATAAACAGATGGATGCAGCAAGAAAACAAAAAGTAGATAGTATTAAACCCATTCTTAAAAGCAAAAAATTTAAGAAATATATATAAATTAAGATATTATGATTGTTGCATTCAGACAATAATTCTGTGACTTTAAAGGACATTTCAAATATAACAATATTTGACCTTAACATGTCCAAATGTTAAACTTTGTGTTGCTGGAAATGTTAGAATTTCCAGCATAAAAAAACTACTGTATGTGCATCAGTTCATAAAATGACCCAATATTGCATTAAACAGTCTGATATGAAATATTATTCTCAGCTCAACAATACAAACGGCACGGACAGAACGTGGTACGTTACTACAAATATGATATTGCTGACAATGGTGGAATACTGTATACTGACATAAAACAGCAGATTTTTCACCACTTGAGTTGTTCACCTAGAGGCATCGAACAACGAAATCAAATCCATCTCCTCCTGTTTAACAAGCCGAGAGAAGCATCACAGAACAGATTGGGTAAATAAAAGAAGTCAGCAGTGCTTAGACTAATGGTTGGCAGGTTAAGAGAAATGTGAGGAAGGCTTGCACTTGACTCTTGTGTTGCGTTTGTGAGAGTCAGCGATATTGGTTTCATCAGTGCGGAGTGACCACAGGCAACCAATGCGGTTCAGCACATATATCATCCAGTCAATGCTTGTTTGTGTTACTAAATCTGAGTTTGAACACAAAGGAAGACATTTTATCTTGATTAAATCTTTGTGAAGACAGAATGTGCTGTCATGGGAAGAAATGACACCTGAAGATTTGAAGATCTTAAGCTTCTTCAATTGTTTGTAAAGCCACAGGAGAAACCTGACACATGGTAGGTTGTCATATGTTATTAAAGATAAAAAAATAAAAAATGTAACTAAAGATAAAAAAAGGGCCTCCCTATCACAGAAATATGAAATATTTCACCAAGCTATGAACATGAACATGTCACCGAACTTAATTCATGTGTATCTAAGCTGGAAAATCTACTATAAAACAACAGTCTAAGCTGTCTTAAAAAAAAAAAAACATGTAGCCACTACCAAAATATTCACTATAAAAATACAATGAATAATTGACCATGGTGAGAGTCAAGAACTATACATTTACAATAAATACAACTTTTATTTTGTATTTTTACTCATTTTTAAATGAGTAAAAATAAAAAAAAATTATTCATTCACTTCCATTATGTGGCTGAACGAAACATTTTTTAGGTTGGATAAAGTTAAATAATAAACAGTTACTCTATAGGCTGATTGTGTGTAAAGAAATTTGCATTACGACAAGAGCAGATAATGATTGGAGACAGTTAGCTAAATCAGTCTCTCACTCTTTCCTCTTTCTGCTATACATTGAGGATCCAATTTAGAGTCAACCACCCACGGAGGCTACTCTGAATGCAGATGCTCATGCATATTAATGAGTGAGGACAGCTGGCTTCCTGTCGTTGGTGATCCCGATCAACACTGAAATGTGTGGTCAGTGACTCCACCAACCATCCTCCAATGAGATGATACAGTTTCTGTTGTACCAACATTTCTGGCACAGTGCGCTGATTGTGTCTTTAATACGCAACAGGTACTGTCATGATCACACACAAAACCATTCACAATTATGTCTTGAAAGTGTGATGTAAATGTTGGTACCATTTGCGACAAAATTCAAATTCTAAAACAACGGATTTGACTGAATTTGTGACATTAATTCTTAGAAATCCAGCACGCCTATGACATATCCCTTGTATTTGTCGTAAACAACCAGCCATGAACCTCACCTCAAACTGTTTCACCACATCTTCAAAAGCTTTATTCTGTCTGCAGCTCTCCTCCAGCACTGATATGCTGTGGTCATAGTCTGAGATGTAGGTCGCGAAGGCTGAAAACTCTGCTCGGCGTGTTAAAATGACATCAACCATGGTCGGGCTGTCCTCCCTGGACATGAACGAGAGACACAAGATGGGTTTGGCTCCTCAGGGCATTCATGATGGCATTATAACTGGTTTCAGAAGGACAGCAGCGAAATGTAACCTTCCATAAATTACTTTATGGAATGACATGCTATATAATATGCAGAATGTGCATTTGTACAGTTTGCTTGTTTTTACACTCACCACTGTTTAATGCGGGACTCCAGCTCATTGAGGATCTCAGTGTGGAGGTGGTAAACTTGAGGAAGGGTGCTGAGGATCTCGTCCAGTTTAACTTTTTCTAACAGGGGTTCTTCATCCTCCGCAATTGTTGACTTAACTGCTTCTCTGAAGTCCTGAAGAAAAAATAGATTGCCATGATAAATACTATGAGACAAATGAAAAATCATCAAAATAATATCATTTCGTGTTATTCAATTCTTTTCACCACAAATGTCATAATTAGTTTTTCCATCTTTCTCTGACCGTTAGAATTAAACAGGCAACTGTGTCTGTTCGATGGTTGGTGTGAGTTACAGCAGTATGTCATTTCCTGTTTCTTTCTTATTGTCTTTCTCACATTACATTCTGTTCAGTGCATACAGTTTAAATCAATAAAGCTGGTGAAAAAAGTGAAAACAAACCAAACACAAAGGACATCAGTAGGGAAATGGAAACTATACCAAATCCCAATACTCTCTTAATCTTTACTTGTCCTCTCTCTTCTCACTATAAACTGAACTCTGACCAAATTCATCCCTCAGGATGAGCTTTCAAAGCTTAAGCCACTGGATTGAGCTGGGAGCAGTCTGTGTACCATCCTCCAGCTTCGGCACAATCTTTGCCCACGATTTCACCCATCGGGGGAACATGTTATTCGTTTCTGCTGAATATATTTGTTTTGAACATGACTGGCGGTTAAATTGAGAGGCCATGAGCTGGCCTGGCCACTAAATTCACAGACAGGATATATTTACTTGACTCACTGTAGATTTAATGATGTGTACCTTATGAATAGCTTAGAGAGACATGTCCTTGCATGCAAAGCTGTAGGAGACCACCAATGATACAGAGCTGCGTGTGTCCATCAGTTTTGTTGAAAGTGGTGACATAAAACAAACTCATATATGTATGCGATCGCGCTGGGAGGTAATACGCTGGAATCCTGTCTAAGCTTCGCACATACATCAATGTATATTGATCTCACACATGTTGCCATTTGTCAATGCTCTCATAAACAACATATTTTAGTTTTTCTCGTTGCTATTAAGCTGCTTTGAAAAAAACCCATCTTAATAACAGAAACTCGCTGACTGATATAAAAAGTGTTTTTTCTTTACAGCAACTTAACTTTCTTAAACCTCATTATATTTTTATGGCTTTATTTACTTGCTTACTGTTCAGCTGAGGTAAATAAACAGCGACACTGGAACTGGACTGGATGGTGTTAAGAAACTAATCACTTACATTCCTGCTGAGTGTTTCTTCAGTGGCTTTTATAAGACTGGTGCAAAGCAAATAAATGAAAGCTAGGGTTTAGTTCTCACATGTCTAGTCTGTTATTAAAGCACACTGCGGTACAATTAAAACCATAATTTCCCATCAGGGACAGGTTCTGGAAATTCTTTGTATTTTTGTGTTATTCAATATCAAACAATGGAACAATAGGCCACGTGCTCTATCCTGTAGTGTTTCGATGGAGCGCTCTTTCCCTTTTACAGTACAGAGAAGAGATATTTATGATAGGTGTATAATTAAAGCTAACATCCTATATAAAAATACAAAAACTAAACTTAAATCTGGAGATGAAATCTGGTTTGACAAAGAATGTAAAATGAAAAGAGAACAACTACAACAGATCTCCAACCTAAGACACAGAGAGCCGCACAAACCAGAAATTAGACAAAACTATTGGGATTACAAGAATACAATCCACTCCAAAAAAACAACATTACTTTAATCGTCCTCTCAATGATTTCCAAGACTCTATTAATATTAAAAAATTATGGGAAAAATTGAATATTCTCAATAAACAACAAAACCTGGATATAGCCATACAAAATGGAGAACTATGGAAAGACTATTCTAAAAACCTGTTCAGAGAAATCTTACAGCCCAGGCTCAATACAGCCACTATACAAAAGCGGAGATAAATTTTACCCCAATAACTACCGAGGCATTTGTGTGAACAGCACCATCATAATAACAAAGGAAAAATGTATGCATGTTTTGTTGATTTAAAAAAAAGCATTTGATTCAAAATGGCATGACGGCCTATATTATAAAATTCTACAATCAGGCATAGGAGGAAAAGCTTATGACATCAATAAATCTGTGTAAACTGAAAACAAATGCGTAGTTCAAATTGCAGATTAAAGAACAGAATTTTCACTCGGGGCGCAGAGTAAGACAGGGATGCAATTTAAATCCAACTCTTTTTAACTTATATATAAATTATGAGTTAGCTGTGTTAATGGAAAAATCTGCAACAGCCGGTCTCATTTTAAACAATGTCTTCTGTATGCTGATGATCTTTTGCTGCTGTCAGATACTGCCGAAGGTCTACAGCAACACCTACACCTGCTAGAGAAATACTGTCAAAATTGTGCCCTGGCAGTCAATCTGAAAAAAGCTAAAATTATGATTTTCCAGAAAAAGGCGGATTACAGGATAACAGATACACATTCACTTCAGGAAAAACCACAATAGAACACACATTACACTATGGTTATCTCGACCTAATAATCAGCTCGTCAAGAGGATTGGGTCTGACAGAGAAAGCTAGACGAGCATTTTACGCCATCAAAGGAAAATTTAACCAATCAGATATTCCAGTTACAGACTGGAATCTTTGATAGTTATTATGTATATATGCATACGGCAAAAACCAAAGTAAACTAGAATGTTATCGGACATTAAACACAAAATACATTCTGGCAGATTATCTCTGCACTGCTGGAGATGTGAAACAGAGACAGAACTTGATCAACTACAGACTCAGTGATCACAGTCTGTCCATAGAGAAAAGCAGACACAGACAAACATGAGTTTGTGCCCACTGTGACACTGGTGAGGTCGAGACAGAGTCAAACTTTCTCCTTCATTGTAATCAATTTAAAAAAGTGAGAGAGAAACACTTTCCCCTTATGTCAAAGCGCATGCCAAAGTTTATAGGTCTTCAGAAATAATGTCAAGTACCTTGAAATTTAAGCTAAAAAGACCAACAATAATACTCTCATGCTGTTCATTCATCAACAATTCATCCAAAAATGAAAAAACGTTTAGCTTGGGTGAATTATTCCTTTAATGTTTTGATGGAAGTCTCAATGGGTTAAAACAACCCAGCATTTTGGTTTTAAACAATCCAGCATATGTAAAATTACAACCCAACTGGATTGGGTGTGTCATTTTATGGCCCAGCATGTTTTAGAGTAGGTACAAAGTTTGTCTAACATGTTACTTCAAAAATTTATTTTGACAAATTTATTTAGACAGTTTAAGTAAAAGCATTTGCATTAATTTAGCATATATAATTCAATCTTAACAAACGAGTGATGTGAAATGTCTATTCATCACAAGTCACTTCCATTCTGTCAAACCAAAGATAACTAGACAGATAAATAATTCACATTTTTATTAAATCTAATTAACATCAGAGATAAACTGTACTGTAACTTTAAAAGATGCATATGCTTAACCTAAACGGCAGAAATCCCTAAGCAACAGTGGGGAAAGAAACACCCTCAAAGTCACCGTCGACAGCAGCCAAAGACTGATTTAATGATGTAGTAGTGGACAGAAAATCAAGGTGACTCAGATCCTCTCATTATCATTCAACTCAACACAGAGTGATTAATGATATCTTTATTTTCTCCATGTACCTTCTAATTGTTCAATGCGGTATAAATCGTCTCGGTTACGTCTGTAACCTCGGTTCCCTGATGGAGGGAACGAGACGTTGTGAGAGACTGACTGGGGTTTGATCTTGAGAACCTACCTTCTCCGAGATAATTAATTAATAAAACGCCAATGGGCTTGGCGAATGGCACGCGCACGCCAGTCTCCGCCCCGTGCATACGGGTATAAAGGAAGATGGCGGCGGTCATTCACTCACCCTTTGTACTGAGGAACCTGAGAGGGCACTCCCGTTCACTGCAGTGATTCGGTGCAGCGTTGTGGCATGAAGTCACAACGTCTCGTTCCCTCCATCAGGGAACCGAGGTTACAGACGTAACCGAGACGTTCCCCTTCAGTCGGTCTCTCGACGTTGTGAGAGACTGACTGGGGATCAATCTTAAACGCCACAGCGCTTGCACCGATATCACGACCTCTAGCGGAGCGACCCTGACTGGGCTAGCGAGTCCCAGAGTGCTACCGCGAGACGTAATCTTCCAGTCATATAGTATTGGTCATACCGAGAAGCCTCTACTGACGGCCTCACGGACAGTGGCGTACGCCTCTAGTAGCGAGGAGCTGTCCGGAGCCGAACACTGGGGAAACACTGCTCTCCTCTTAGAAGAGTGTGCTACGGAGGCCACATCCTACCCGGAGGGGAGGTACATGTGGAGACATGACATGGTCTCCCCGGCGGGGAGAACAACATGCGGAACGGTGTTAGCCCGAATAGGGGGACGATCCAGGTGGGATTACCACCGGCGGGGAGGTCACAGATTCACCAATCGGGAAATCCTGAGTGAGGAATTCAACACACGGGACGACCCAAAGGGGAGTCACTACGTATGGGGCACTAGTCCTAATACAGGGGTCTGCCTGAGCAGGGATGACTCTACCTGTAACGGACCTGGTTCTAACAGACGGCTCCGCCCAGTCTGTTACCAAGTGCAATGCTTAGTGATGGATGGAATGCCTATACTTCGCCCGAGAGGGGAAAGTAGGTAGGCTACAATAGCGCACTAGTCTCACCTGGTGAGGGGAGAAGGCGCTTTCGCAGGCGTACGCCCAAACCAGGAGCCCACCCTAAACGTTGGCGGCGTTTAAGGGATGTGCTGCAACTGGTTCCACGTGGAGATTGTAAAATCTCGTGAAGGTACTGGGCGTAGCCCAACCCGCAGTTCTACAATGTCTGCCAGAGAGGCGCCCTGTGCCAGTGCCCACGAGTGGAGTGGGCTCTCACTGCCAGCGGGCACGGCGATCCTGGGATTGGTACCCAGTGCGCCACTTCTGTTTGGAGACAGCCCCCCCCGGGTGCCGTCTCCCAGAACAGACAAAGAGCTGCTCAGAGCTTCTGAGGCTCTGTGTGCGGTCCAGACCGAGGCGCAGCGCGCGTACTGGACACAACACATAGAAAGGTTGGGTCTTCCTCTCCGGAGGGGAGCGCCTGCAGGTTCACCACCTGGTCCCGGAAGGGAGTAGTGGGAAGCTTGGGCTCGTTGTCGGGATAGGATCTCAGGACCACGTGAGAATTACCGATCCCGAGTTCCAGGCACCTTTGGGACACAGAGAATGCCTGTAGGTCCCCCACCCTCTTGATGGAGGTGAGCGCCACAAAGAGTGCATCTTTCATCCGACTGAGGAAGATTGGCAATACTTAGGGGCTCACCAGGGCCGTACCAAGGCCCTGTAGGACCCCATTAGGGTCCCAAGAGGGTACGGAGCGCGGCCAGGGTGGACACACCCTTCTCGCGCTCCTGAGGAACCTGGTGACCAGGTTGTGCTGACGGGGATACTTACCTGCGGGTCAGCACTGATCCGATCAGGCAACTCCGCGGGTTCTCCTCCCGGGGAGAACACCAGGACAATTGGCGCCACTTATAAGCGTATGACCGCCTAGAGGCGGGGCTCTAGCCTGTAAGACAGTCTCCCGGACCGCTAACGGGCAAGCCCTCGTCCCGTCCAGGGGCCAGGCATGGAGGTTCCAGAGGCCTGCGTTGGGGTGCCACAACGTGCCCTTCCCCTGCAACGGAAGGTCCTTCGTCAGGGGAATGGGCCAGGGGGGCTGTCGTCAGATCTACCAGATCCGAGAGCCAGGTCTGGTTGGGCCAGTATGGCACCACTCACCAGAACCTGATGCCCCTTCTCTGACCTTGCACAGGACCTGTGCAAGGAGGCTCACTGGGGGGGAAGGCGTACTTCCGCTTGTCCCGCGGCCAGCTGTGTGCTAGGGCATCCGTGCCGAGGGGACCCTCGGTCTTGGAATACCATAGCGGGTAATGGGTGGAGTCCGGGGAGGCAACAGGTCCACCTGTGCCTGCCGAACCGCTTCCCACATGAGCCGGGCTGCACGGGGATGGAGTCGCCACTCTCCGTGGGGAGTACACTGTCGAGAGAGCGCATCGGCTGTCTGGTTCAGGTTGCCCAGAAGAAACGTGGCCCGCAGGGATTCACCTGCTGACTCCCAAGGAGGAGGCGTCGGGCGAGTTGTGATAACTGCGGTGAGCGTATGCCGCCTTGCGATTGATGTACGCTACGGCAGTCGTGCTGTCCAACCGGACTAGCACGTGTTTGTCCTGCACGAGGGGCTGGAGCCTCCTCAGTGCCAGAAGGATTGCCAACAACTCTAGGCAGTTGATATGCCCACGCAGTCGGGGACCTGTCCACCGCCCCGATACTGCGTGCCCACTTGCACACCGCACCCCACCCTTGCAGGGAGGCGTCTGTCGTTCCCACGACACGCCTCGAAACCTGTCCGAGCGGGACCCCCGCTCGGAGAAAAGGTCAAGTCTGACCAGGGTAAGAGAGTGCGAAGGCACTGAGGCGTTACCGTAATCCGCCTGGTGCCGGCGTGCCACGCCGTCCAGGGAACCCGACTCTGTAGCCAGTGCTGAAGCGGCCGCATGTGCATCAACCCGAGAGGGATTACCCCCGTCGAGGACGACATGTGCCCCAGGAGCCTCTGAAAAATCTTCAGCGGCGTCGAGGGATTCTGACTGATCAACCTCAGACAACGCAGCACTGACTGTGCACGCTCGTTGGTGAGACGTGCTGACATACGGACAGAGTCTAGTTCCATACCGAGGTAAGAGGTGCTCTGCGCGGGGGAGAGCTTGCTCTTCTCCTGGTTGACCCGGAGGCCTAGACGGTCTAGGTGCCGAAGCACAAGGTCCCTGTGCGTGCACAACACATCTCGCGAGTGTGCCAAGACAAGCCAGTCGTCAAGATAGTTTAGCACTCGCACGCCTTGCTCCCTGCCAGGAGCTAAGGCAGCCTCCACTAGCTTGGAAAAAACCCGTGGAGACAGGGCCAGACCGAATGGCAGGACCCTGTACTGATTCGCCCTTCCCTCGAACGCGAACCGTAGGAACGGCCGGTGTCGGGGGAGAATAGAGACGTGAAAGTACGCGTCCTTCAGGTCGATTGCCACGAACCAATCCTGGTGACGTACCGAGCCCAGGATGCGCCTCTGCGTCAGCACTCTGAACGGCAGCTTGTGCAGGTGCTTGTTCAGGTGCCGCAGATCCAAAAATGGGCCGCAGCCCCCCGCCCTTTTTTGGGCACGATGAAGTGTAAAACTCGGACGACATCTCGGTTATAGGGACGGGTTCGACCGCACCCTTCGCCAGAAGGGCGGCGACCTCCTGCCGAAGTACGGAAGCATTCTCTCCTCGTCGAGGTGTACAGAATGCCACGAAACTTGGGGGGGGCGCCTGGCGAATTGGATCGAGTAACCGAGACGGACCGTCCTCTCTATCCAGTGTGACGGGCTGGTGCGCTACCAAGCGC
Source organism: Barbatula barbatula (assembly GCF_947034865.1). NCBI lineage: Eukaryota > Metazoa > Chordata > Actinopteri > Cypriniformes > Nemacheilidae > Barbatula > Barbatula barbatula. The sequence continues at coordinate 11,598,289 of NC_136783.1, forward strand.
CCAAGAACCGTGACAACGGGACCAGAGGGACAATCTGCCTCACCGTGCCGGGGGAGGCTGGTTCGGTGGCTGACAGTACGGTCACCTCGCACAGGGGGGACCCCCAGGGAGGTTGACGGCTCTGTATGTTTACCTGCTTCAGGCGGCCCAACGCAATGTCCGGAGGAGATTGCGGTCGGCGGCCCGATCCATCCCATACACCGTCTGGACGAGAGTGTTGTGGAGGAAAACCCAGGGGAGATTTGTCTCTTTGAGAGTATGTGGGCGCCGGACCCTGAAAAGGGCCCAGACTCGATGGAACGCGGCAGGCAGCGTCCTTTTCCGATCCGGCATTGGAAAGGCCGGGATTCGGGCCCAGTAAAATCTCCCCCTGGTTCGTCCCGTCAGGGCCGCTTTAAAGAGCCTCTTGGCGGGCTGCTGACGGGGAACAGATGCCCTCTTCCGCGGGGGTCCACCTCTGGTGGGTCGTCCTCTGGGAGGTTCCTTAACCGGAGGGCCGCCGCGGGAGGGCAGGGCTGCTGGGAACCAGACTGTGCCCGAGACCATGCCGACCTGTTGGCGGGCACGTTGCCGCGTGGCAGGATCTGTTCGATCGCCTCAGTCTGCCAGACCGCGGAGAACTGCCGTCCTCCACGGTATCACCAAGCAGCCCTGCTTGCGAGATGGGCGCATCCAGAACCGACGTTCTGGGCGCCGCTCACCTGCGCAAGACTAAGCCACAGATGCCTCTCTTGGACCACCATTGTGGACATCGACCGACCCAGTGCACGTGCCGTGGCCTTCGTCGCTCGTAGCGCGAGGTCTGTGGCAGTACGTAGCTCTCATACGAGTTGGGTCGAACTTCCCGTCGTCCAAATCCTTCAGGACTTACCTGAAAAACCCGGAGGACCGCCATGGCGTGGAGAGCGGAGGCGGTTCGTCCAGCAGCACTGCAAGTCTTCGACGAGTGTCGAAGAGCTTACGTGCTCTGGACGGGAGTCTAGGTCGAGCCCCCCCCAGTGGCAGCTGTCTGCGGGCACAAGTGGCCCGCGACTGCACGCTCCACGCGGGGAACGTCAACATAGACTCTAGCCGCCCCACCAACCAGGGAAGTCACAGCCACAGAGCCCTCCGGCCTGAAACGCGCCAAAAGGAGCGCATTCCAGGACTTGGCGAGCTCGTCATGCACCTCCGGGAAAAATGGTAACGGAGCGGGGCGTGGCTTTTGACCACGCCCCCGAAACCGCGCATCTAGCCGCGAGCGTTCCGGCGAGGATGTTGTTACACCCTGCAACCCGATGCACGCGGCTGCCCGGGAAAGCATGGCCGACATCTTAGCCCGAGTCTCCTCCGGAGCTCTCTTCCGCATCCGATGCCAGCAGGCAGCTGTCCGACGCAGCGACACAGATAGCGTCATCATCCGTGTGCGAAGTCTTACCACTATGAGACGGCCGTCTGCCGCTCGTAGGGGACGAACCAGGTGAGCGTGAAGAGGTATAGATGGTCCGCGAGCGTGAAGCTGACGGAGCGACATCTATCGCGTCCCTAAATCACCCCCGCCGCTCGCCAAAGCGGTCAACCTCGCCGAAACGGCAGCTGAACACGCCTGGGAAACAGACGGGGTGGTGGCAGCGCTCGAAAGAACGTAGCCAACCGTGACCGCAACACCCTGATTGCTATGTCCGCACACACGGGACATTGCATCAGTGAAAACCTGCCTCAGCATGCTTGAGCCCCAAGCAAGTGACACAGGAATCATGGCCGTCAGACTCCGGGATGAGTCTGTCGCACCCAAGGATACAGCTACGAAACATGCTCGTAGCCGGAGGGACTTACCTCTTAAGGTCTGTAGCCTTCTGCCGAAACGCCCAGGGGAAGTCCACCGAAAGGAGAAGTCCGCTGCTCCGCGTCATAAATCCAGCAGGTTTTTCTCGAAGTCGAGTATCGCGTGTAGCATCAGCAAACACACAGGTTCCGAAGAACAAAGGATGAGTGAATGACCGCCGCCATCTTCCTTTATACCCGTATGCACGGGGCGGAGACTGGCGTGCGCGTGCCATTCGCCAAGCCCATTGGCGTTTTATTAATTAATTATCTCGGAGAAGGTAGGTTCTCAAGATCAAACCCCAGTCAGTCTCTCACAACGTCGAGAGACCGACTGAAGGGGAAACCTGTATTGATAGCACATAAATATTATCCAACTGAACATTCTTCCAAAGAAAAGCTTCACTTAAAATACAGCAGTGCTTCTGATATGTCTTCAGTATTTATTGTGTTCTATTCAAGATCCATCCAGGTTATGCTACTCTGTGTAAATCTGCTACATCTGATACATATAATGGAACCTGTAATTATAGTTCTGTGATACAATACGGCACGTGCATATAAGACACATAGGCATGTATATCATTAGCATTCTTTAGTGGTTTGACTATGCCTTATTTTATTCAAATGAGGCAATTAAATTAGTGAATATGAAGTACAGTAATTTACATCGAGGTGTACCGCACGAAGAACTTTAGTTCCCGCTGGATTATGTTAAATTGCTGAGTGAGTCCCTCCCCAACTTGATAATTGGGGTACATATTCCATTAATCATGAATACAAAAGCGATAAATATGGTCCTAAGGTCACAGTCTGGAGGACAATGTTTCACACAGTAGGTTATAGGTTTTTCTAAGCTAATCTCATCACTCTCACATACCCTGCAACCCATGCACACACACACACAGCCCTAGGGAACTGGGTTAGAAAGCCAGTCAGAATGGGAGAGCTAATGAAAACAAATGATAACTTGGATTGGATATAGTACATTTTAGAGCAGTCTGAAAAATAATCTATTCAGAGACGCTACGACACTCTATCACATACATAAGTCTTTTTAAGCTTAATGTAGAGATGTAAGAAGCATCAAGTACAGCTCATCTCACTTCATTGATCTACCAACAATGTAACAATGTTAACATGATTTAGTATTCCTCTGATGTACACAAAACAAGATATTTTGAACTTTCAATTGTTAAAAAGAGAAAAGCATAGGAAATGTTTTGGTTACCCACATTCTTCAAAACATCTTGTGCAGAAGAAATAAACTCATATAGGTTTGGAACAACTTGAGGGTGATTAAATGAAGTGATTGACAGATTGTTGTGCTATGTCACAATCATCTCAGTGTTTCATTTTAGTATTTCTGGATTGATGATCTTAATACAAATTTATTATCAGACAATATGGTAATCAACACAAAAAGACACAAAACATTGACAACTAAATATTTGAAAATGAATTCAAAAGGAAATATGATGTGCTAGTAATTCCTTGTATTCATTTATTTTATTTTAGCAAACAGTGCTGCACAACAGAGGCTTAATGTAAAAATTAACACATGGATACAATTGTGTGATTATAATAAAATTATTAAAAAATTATATAAAAACATTTATATTGGGGGGTTGATGATAATTGAGATACTGTGTACGTCTGACCATAGTTCCCTATCGATACTTCACTCGTACTGCGTAATCATGGCGAGCCATCCCCGGTGTGTCAGATTGGGTTCTGGGTATAATATCTCAAGGATATTCACTCCAGTTTGCTCGTCGTCCCCACCCGAGTACAGAACTCAAATTCACACGTTCTGCGCACGGAGTTGAGGAACTTACTGGACAAAGGAGCCATAGAAATGGTTTCTCCAGACCAAATCGAGTCAGGCTTCTACAGCCGATACTTCCTCGTACCAAAGAAGGACGGCGGCCTCCACCCCATCCTCGATCTCAGACATCTAAATCGCACCCTTATGAAACGGCGCTTTAGAATGATCACAATCCTCTCGCAAATACGCCCAGAGGACTGGTTCTTCTCTCTGGACCTGGAAGATGCATACTTCCACATCCAGATAGCCCCCCGTCACAGACGATTCTTGAGATTCGCCTACGAGGGGGTTGCATATCAGTACATGGTCCTTCCATTCGGACTCTCTCTAGCTCCCAGCACTTTCACAAAGTGCATGGATACGGCTCTTTACCCTCTCAGACAGAAGGGAATCCGCATTCTGAACTACCTTGACGACTAGATTGTTCTAGCCCAGTAGTAGGCGAGCTACGGTCCCACAGATCCCGCCTCCTCAATCATTTGAAATGCCTGGGCCTCAGGATCAATCTTGCCAAGAGTGCACTGTCCCCCAGCCAACGTATATCGTTCCTGGGGGCAGTCTTCGACTCAAAACGCATGACTGCCAGAATATCGCCAGAACGAGCTCTGGCTATTCGACGGCTTGCGGCCTCATTCACACCCGGGGTTTCACGCCCCCTCAGGGTTTTTCAGAAAATACTGGGCCTTATGACCTCCGCATCTTAGGTGCTGAGTCTGGGCATCCTCCGGATGCGCCCCCTCCAGTATTGGCTGAAGCCGAGAGTTCCTCCACACGCTTGGCGTCTTGGACGTCTACGTGTTTTGGAGAACCAAGCCTGCGTAACCGCCCTAGCCTCGTGGAAAGATCCCCTTTGGCTAGAGCAGGGTATGCCCCTGGGCTCCACGTGCAGCCGGAAAGTGGTCATGACAGACGCCTCCAACACGGGTTGGGGGGCTCTGTGCGACGGCGAACCTGCCTTCGGCCTCTGGTCGAACCAGGAAGGAAACCTCCACATCAACTACCTGGAAATGCAGGCAGTATGATTGGCTCTCCGCTACTTCCTGCCGGTGCTAAAGGATCGCCACATCTTAGTCCGATCAGACAGCATGACGGTGGTATCTTACATAAATCACCAGGGAGGCCTCTCCTCAAGACGCCTTTTTTCCCTGGTATTACGCCTCTTGGAATGGGCCCAGTCCAATCTGCGCTCACTGAGGGCAACTCACATTCCAGGCAGACTGAACCGGGGGGCAGATATGCTATCTGGGAGCAACGTTCCTTCGGACAAATGGACGCTCCACCCCATGTTGGTTCAGCGAATCTGGCAAATCTTCGGCAAGGCAGAATTCAACCTCTTCGCCTCAGAAGACAATACTCATGGCCCAACGTACTTTTCGAAGGGCAGGGACGCCTTGGCACACACTTGGCCCAACCGGCTCCTCTATGCTTTTCCCCCGATCGCGCTCTTAGAGCAGACGATCAGGAGGATCAGGGATCAAGCGCACCGAGTGCTATTGGTAGCCCCTCTGTGGACAAACCAGCCTTGGGTCGCAGATCTCTCTCAGCTGCTAGTAGCAGCCCCGTGGCCCATTCCCCTGAGGCGGGACCTCCTCTCTCAGGCAGGGAACACGATATGGCACCCCCAGCCAGAGCTGTGGGCTCTACACCTTTGGCCTCTCGACGGGAGCCTACGGACCTCCCCGAGGGCGTCCTGAACACCATATCCCAGGCTAGAGCCTATGCCCTCAAATGGTCTGTCTTCGCCTCCTGGTGTACACCACGTACTCTTACAGTTCCCACTTGGGATCAGCCCTCTAAAGAGCCCTCCCTTTGAGCCTCTGCTATCTGTGGACCTCCGTTCCTTAACGCTCAAGACCGCTCTGCTTCTTGCTTTAGCATCGGTGAAGCATGTGGGCGACCTACAGGCTCTCTCTGTGAGCCCATCCTGTCTTGAATTTGGGCCTAACGACGTCAAGGTCATCCTCAAACCAAGGCATGGCTATGTACCTAAGGTGCTCTCTACTCCGTTCAGAGCACAGGTTATTACGCTCTCTGCTCTCCCCTCCTCCGAGCGGGACCCAGAGCCTAACCTGCTCTGCCCAGTCAGAGCATTAAAAATCTACATTGAGCGCTCCACCCCATTCAGACGGTCGGAACAGCTCTTTGTGTGCTTCGGTGACCGCACCAGAGGGTCTCCGGTCTCGAAGCATAGGCTGTCAAAATGGATAGTCGAGGCTATATCGCTGGTGTACTGCGTTCCTTGCCGTGCTACGAGCTGCATTGTCGTTGCTTCAGTCGAAGTAACCTGAGGACTCTATGGCGATGCGTCGGCTTATATAGCCGTAACCCCCGCCCCTTCTGGCGGGTATCATCGCCATTGGTCCGGCAGCTCCGCTACCATTGGTTTAAAGTTTTACTTTTTTCCAACCAATGAGCGTGCAGTTTTCACTGCGCTATTGAATTGCTTCAGTCATCGGAGAAAAATGAGTTTTCCCCATAGCGTCCTGCTACGCAGTACTCGTTCCCGTATCTCAGGGAGCCGAGGTTACGTTAGTAACCGAGTACGTTTTCCTTCTTCTTTTAACCAAATCAAGTCAGTCTTTTTTTCAGAACGTTTACGTGACATAAGCTTGCAATAACACATTTTGAGATGAAAATTGGGTGTTGTGAAGTGTGAATTGCGGCGAAACAAAGTCAGAACTGAGAGACAAAAAATCACAATAGGAAGCGGAAACAGGCTTAATATACAAATGGCATAGCTACTAAACGCTTTTAAACAATATTAATTTAAAAATAGGCAGATCTGAAAATATACTGCACATATATAATATGTCAAACTAATTAAAATGAATTTCAGCAGTATGGATTATGCTCTTTTATGAAATGTCATATTATACTACCGCTGTATAAAAATCTGGATCCTGTCTTGACTTTTAGCCATATTAGCTTAGGTCTATTTGAAAGGGGGTATATTCGCCTACACAGATTCACTCTTCTCCCTGGATATGCAACCTTGTTTGTGAGAGAACAAAGAGAGCAGGTGCGCTCTGTCATGTGACATGAAAATAACACTTTTTAATGCATACAACAAGACACTATTTGGTTCTATCTGCATTTTCAGCACAGCGGAAATCCTTGCCCCCCTGGACCCCACTTTGAGAACCCCTGATTTAGGGCACAGCAATTTCTTTTTATCCTTAATATTATTAAACCTGCCGGCTCCAAACATTAGGCTGTTATAGTGCGTGTTACGTCCTACGGTGACAGTAGTGGTGGGTTTTGCTTTCCATGTTTTTTTTGTGTGCAGGTAAAGCCAGCTGAAGGTGATCTCCTTGATTGAAAACAGGTCCTCTCGCGTTGGTCGCCTTCTCAAGAAAAGGTTTAAAGCCTGACGGATCTCGAGAGAAAAGGCAGCAGTGTGTTCTTCTTTGTTGTTGTGGCTGTTTACTACTGGTTGTATTTCTTGATTAAGTCTATGCTTTATGATGCTATATCGAGATAGAGACATTTAGGTCTGTGGTGAATTTAATTGTTAAAACTGAACCTCTGTCTTCCGTTCCCCTGTAAATTGTGTAAAAATACCTAAACTGGGAAGTCTAGGGAGTGTGTGCCCTTTTTTTCTTTTTCGTGTTACACATTTCTGTTGTCTCTGGTGTAATTTTAGGAGCCATTTGTATTTTTTGTTTTTTTAGTTCTTAATGACGTTTTCTCCTAACCTAGACTGGGAGGAACGTAACATGTTTATGGGTAATGAAGCTCATGTGAAGATACCCAAAACAAAGAGCCGGTGCGTAGGCACTGCGTCACTCACAGGCTGACTTTTTCAAGGCAAGGTTGTCAAGGCCAGGAAGTCTCAGTTACTGAAACAACAACGATAAAGCTGTGCTCCCCCCACCACACCCACTCCCAAACCACCAAGTGTATCTCTCCATGTATGCGTATATATGTATATGTGATTTGTATACATGTGTTTGAAAGGAATGAAATAAAGTCTGACGCAATTGGCTGCCAAGATGCAGACAATGACATCATTAGTACTCTGTCGCAAATGTTTAATTAAGGAGCATTGTTCAACAAATAAGACCTTTGCAATTATGGGAAACACGGTCCAATGTTGCGTAATATAGACCACTTAGAAAGATGTAAACGCTATTCCAGTAGCACTTCTTATTTTTGAAATCTTACATATAAAATAAAATATTAAAGATTTTCTGTTCAAACATTTCTGTTTATGTCCTCCAAAGTACTCTACATAAAATAAGCAAGCATGTGCAAAATGTCATAATTCCAGTAAAAACACAAGTAAATCTCGTCATAAGCAGACAGACAGGATTGCTAAAACTGGCTGATGGTATGAAAAGTAACAAAATCGATTTTCTTACCTCCTGGAGAATCTTCAGAGCCTTCACGTGACTGAGGATTGTTGAAACGAGAAAGACAAAGTTACTGCCAGTAGGGTTAATACACGTTGTTTAACTGAAAATGTCTTAAAGACAGAACAAAACTATCTGTCGAATATTGTTAAAATATAGAATGTCTTTCCAATATTTCCAAAATTTGTGAAGTTATGAAGTCAGATATGAAACAAAAACAAATTCGACAGGCCTGGGGATAACAGGCTTGCTCAGACATACTAAATCACTTTGTAATAATTCGACATGCTTAATGACTCATCGATGCGCTTCTGAAATGCAATATCTTAAGGCAGAAAGCCTAGTTATAAGCTGTCAGTTTGTGTATCAGGGAAGCTGTTGACCGAATAGGAACAGACAGAGATTAAGATGTGGTCATGGCCTGGATCAAGAGGATCCATAAACAAATGACATCAAAATGCTCTCAATAGATGATAAACAATTGGCCTGCCTCAGGATGTACAGTTTGAAAAACAAACACATGTACACATAAGCATGCAGGCACAGACACTTACTCGCTCTCCGAGTCCACAAGGTCTTTCGCAACATAGTAAGCTCTGGATCGCCCATCAATCTGAGAGCAAAAAATAAAGGGTTCAAAAACACATTGTACAGTTTGCAATCATTTACTTGGTACAGAGAAAAAGTTAGAGAGATGGAGAGACAGTCAGCGGGAGAGTGAGCGTGAGAGCAATTGACGTTCTGATCAAAATTCTCATCCAATTCTGTCAAAAGAAGACTGATTATTTCATTAAAGCACAACATAAATGAGATGGCTTTCCTGAACATGCGCCCTTAAGCACAGATGCATTATGGATGAGAGGCTGTGCTTATGGTGAGCACAAATCCACCATTGATTTGCAAGCTAATCACGGCTGTCCGATTAAGACTGTTGCTATTGAATAGACATATTTAGGAGCAACTGTATCCTTTAAAGACTGGAACATAGCTGCTACCATTGTGTAACTGAATCAGGTTTCCCACACGTTTAAAAAGATGAATTTTCAGTCATTTTCGTATTGTAGCATACAAGTTTAAAAAATAACTCGCTTGAGATTCATTTGTAAACCATTTCAAAGAGAATTGAAGAGTAATACATTCTCTTTCAAGCAAGTTTTACCCAAGCTTACACAAGCACAATATCTAACTGATGAAATAGTTAATTATTAATAATTTAGCTAAATAAGTTCAACAACAAAAATTTTACAAGGCTGAAAAGCTGTTTTCCACATTTCGATTTACGCAATGTTTTGCCAAATAATGAACAATAAAAAAAATTTACGCTTGAATACAAATTTGAATCCTTCTCTATAGAAGCACAACAAAATAAATTGTTAAAATTTACAAATAAACAAACACGGGCTGGCTTTGTTCCAGAAATGAGCTTGGGATAAATTCCTCCCAGTCTCAGATATTCTTTTCTTTTTTAAGATGAAGAAAACAAGGAAGCAGGCGTCACAAGGCCGGGGCCCCGGCTGATATTACAGTGGCGGAGGGAAAAGGTGGGGTCCAGCTTTCACTGCAGCATTAAACTAACTGCCAGGAGACTCTTGAACCTGAATCTCATAGAAATTGCACACACAGGGAATTCCACTTCATCAGGGAGGGTCCTTATTTTCATCCACAGTACTTTAACATGCGACACTGTGATTGCTTGAGTAAGGTTATGAGAGGCAGTACCTTACATAAACAATATAGAGTCAAAGTGCAGGTGTTAGATGTATTTTATCATACCACAATAATATATCAAGTCCTAGCAAGGAATAAATTGCAGATATTTGTTAAACATATTTAACAGTATACTTTTATCTCACCTGTCTGTCATAGCAATGGTCTGCACAACCATCCTCTTCCTCAGAGGTGCGTCCATGGTCTTCCTCATTGGACACAGTGGCAGGTGCATGACAAACAGGGAACGGCTCAGTGTAGGCACTGGGAATGAATTACAACAAGAGACATTCAGATGGAGTGTTTAGTTGTGTTTACTACTGAACATCTGGTAAGTGCATTAACTGGAGTGATGAACATCTCCACATTTGGACAAACAAGTTGAATTGTGCTCCTTGTGAAATCAATTATATTAACTTTGTACATATACTGTATGTCAATAAGAACCTTAACCCTGGGTTTACAAATGCACAATGCATGTCAGAGCTGTGGTGCAGTAGGCAAAAATATTGCCCAACATGTATAGTTTATAGGACACTGCCTGGTTTTCTTCTCGTTGTATTAAATTAAAAGGTTAGAAAATGGAGAACAAAGGGAACAAATTAACCCAGAGTCAAAGATGATCCTGGGGTAAAAAAAGAATTTACAAAATAATGTTCATTAGGATCTGTAAAGTATTAATTTCCTTTATAGACCAGTGTTTTTCATTTGAGGGACTTTTGTGAGGGACCCCTTCCAAAACAACATATGTATATTATTTTAGCAAAAATATAAAATGTATAACGTTCAATAAATATTGTAATATTATAAAGAAACTTATGAAGGGAATGAAACACAAATAATGTTCTGTTGACTTTGCTTTGTCTTTTTAATTTTCTGGGGAGCTTCCTAAAGCGTCAGTTTGCCCCAGTATGGAAACATCTGTCCTAGACTTTCAATTCTATGTAAATTAATGATGCATCCCAAACTCTAATGATACGAAGTTCCCTAATACCAACTGTGACCATCAGCATTTATGAAGTCCCAGGAACAATCTAAACTGTGATGGTATTGGTCACCTGAGTCCACAAGCTGTGAACACAACGTGGTGCCAATCTCTACCTATCAAAAACAAAGAAACAAACTGTCTCTTAAAAACCATGCATTTTGTATTAGAGGGCACTTTGGTGTCCAGCAGAGCAGAATTGACTCTTTGCCAAGGAGAGACTAATTCCCCTTCTTCATTTAAACAAGACCTGGGGAGTTTTTTTCTGCCCCAGCTTTTCTTACATTAGTAACACGGATGGCTGAGGCCAGATTGTGTGTACAGCTACTGTTGGGCACAGAGTACAGGCTTTGTGATCCTGTGGTGAGCACTTAAAGTGAAAAAAAAGATATAGCCCTGAGGATATGTAAATATGCACAATGAAGCTGCTTGCTATGGAGCTACATAAGCAGACTCGCATACACCTGAGGTACTGTACGGCAAAGCTTAGTGCATTTGATTGTACATTCATATGAGGCATTAAAAAACACTTTTGGACTTTTTGGATGTGAATATGGTCCCCTGGGGTAAGCTGTATTTTGTGTTAATGATGTTAGAAGACTGCTACAAGGTTTGTAAGTCTGTATGTCCAGTGTTGGCTATACAAGAGTTGGAAAGCGATAAGTATTTCGAAATTACATGAAACATCCCAAAAAACAAAATTTTGGACGTTATTAACGGTTTACTTGGGGGGCAGGGAAAATTAAATTTTGAAAAAACAATGGCAGTACATAAGATGTCTTCGCTAATACAGTGAAACAAATCAGTGCAAAATCAGTGCATGGTGTGCATTCAAAAGGTCTTAGAGGTGCCCAACTATGTGTCATACTACACAAGGATACTGTATTTTCGTAAAAAGCACGCATACACACAATGTCTGGAGGAAGTGGAAATTGCTCATTGCTCATAGCCAGCTGAACTGGGGGAGCTAAGGTGACAGTTCATTTAGAGGCCCCAAATGAAACACATAGGAGCCTTCTGGCAGGGCATCACTACAATCTTCAGTGATCTATACAGCTGAGGACTCCATTTTCAATGAAAACGGCTTGAGAGTTAGCATAAGATAAAATAAGCCATTACTTTTTACTTGAAAGACCTTTCGAATAACATCAAAATGTGACTGCACATGTAGCTTTCCTGAACGAAATAAAACCTCTCCTCTGAATTTCAGATTGATTTGTATATGTTATACTGTGGTGATTTCCACAATATGTCTATATATATATATATATATATATATATATATATATACTGTATATATGTATTTTTATACTGTATATTTGATCATATACAGTATATATATATATTTGATCACATAATATAAAATGCAATTTTTCAATTCCTGCTATGCGTAAAACAAGCCGTTTATATGCATGAACCCTCCCCGTCATACTCCCTCTATAGGCCAAAAGTGACAATTTACACAACGCTCTTGTCTCTTCAACATTACCATTTATGAGAAGCAATTACGGAGCAAAGCACTTAGGTTGCGAGCTGTTTTCTTTAAGGTACCCATGAGCTAAATTTACTGCTGAAAATTTCAGAGAAAGTGCAAAGATTTCCTATAACAGACCTATATATCCTACTGCCTGCTGATTTCCTGAGGCTTGTTGTGCGTACTTCAATTGATTTAAACTCTTGATAATAAAATATACATTAGAAAGCCCCCATGTTGCCCTGTCTGAATCAGTGTAATAGTGCTATTACGGAAGATAAGTGTCGTCGAGATGACTTCATTATCAGACTTCATTTACCAAACGTAGGAAATTTGAATGCAGATGAGAGTGATAGGCGGGAGATGTGCATTGGTTAAACTGGGAGACGTATGTTCTAGCTTGCTTCTTGGTAGCTTTAACATACACAGAATAAAAGGTCTTATTTTTCTTCTATGGTTATGTTTCATTTGTTTTATTTTTTGTGAATAACATCCTTATTATTACCCTTGTCTCTCTCATATCATTACTGCCACATTCAGCTTACATGACAGAACACTGCTTATGGTTGGATATCTGTTCCATTTTATATAAGAGACATTGTCAAAATGTTCCTGTGACTTTCCTGCAATGTTAGAAATACATGGAGAAAGCTGGGAACGATGACAACAACAACATCTTTGTGGGAGCCTTGCTTTCCTGACTGTGCCACACCTCACCTTAGTGTTTGGGTCGCAGGGGAGTCTGAGAGATCGGTATTGCCTGTCTCCACCCCATCCTACTGACCCTGTCCCCTCGCCCTTGTCCTGCATTTCCTGTAAACAGTGGCGTGGAGGCTCATTGGCTGGGTGCGTCATCCCTTGGGATAACATGGCAATGACCTGGTAACCCCAGGCACTAGGCCCAACTTGGACTGGATCAAACCAGGCCCACCTCCAATTTTATAAGCGTTTAAGTGCAGATTGCACTCAAAATACACAAAATAATGTGCTGATACAAAGCAAAAGCACTAACTAAAGATGCTCTTGGAAAAGCCAAAGGCCATTAATAACCAGATACATAATGCAAAGAAATATTTCTTGATAACAATAAGTGAATGATATAAAAAAGTAATTTGCTATATTAAAACAGGATTAACTTAAAATACACACATGCTTAAATAAACTGTTTTAACTATAAACAAGTACCTGTTCGCCTGTTTAATTTGGTTCTCAATCCTTCTCTCACTTACTCACTGACCAACAATAACTAAAAATAAATGCTCCTCAAGAAATATATTCTATATTTATGCATCTGCAATCCATCACTGTCATGTCATTGAGTCTTCATTCACCAAAGTGTAAATTTTTCTCTGCAAGCATTCAAAGCACGACAAACAAAAACAGAACCGCAGCAGAGTTTGTGGTTCTCTTGGGACACACAGCAGCTAATGGTGCAGACGCACAGGCCCATTTGCAAACATGCAATGCTGTTAGATTGCACAGCAACACAATGAGTCAATAATGTCACCAGAAGAAAAGGTTGTTGACTCCCAAATCATCTCCTGAATAATGGAGGATGCTTAAAAATGTGGCCATACACACTCTGGCCAGAGATAATGTCTAAATATAGTGAGTATTCACACAGTCCTCAGCACTTAAAAATAAGTCAATAACCGTTTACTGAGTGCTGAAGGGAAGACGTTCTCTTTTTAATTTCTTACAAATTGCTTTTATTTTCTGCTAATGCATGAGACTCTGCAGGTGAATAACTAATTTACGTTTGTACATGTGTACCGACTTTTCACAAAGCCACTTTTCTAAATAACTTTAGGTCCACATTTATTGCTGGTTCGCTTTGAATTGCCAGTCTTTTGTCTTTTAATTGGGGACTTTTATTGTAGTGGGATGGTTGCGAGCAAAGCATGACAGAAATGTTCTTAAAAAAACGACATAATCAGTGAAAAACATTCTAACACAATAAAAGCTATTCTGTACATTTTCCAGGTGTTTCTCTGAAAATCTGATTATAAAGCTACCCGAAGGGCTACTTGAAACAGTGTGCGCCTTTGACTACATTGGTGATCGACCAGAGATTTCTAATGATGACTCCAGGGTGGATAAATTGAGGGTATAGAGAGGGTCATATGGTCAAAAGAAGGTCAAAAAATCATCTCTCTTTACACCTTTGTAAATCTGTTATATCCCAGAAGCCTAATAAAAAACACACTTGAAACTTGGTTTAATAACACAACATGCTTACCCAGGGGACAGAAAACATTTCCACTGTTTTGTCATCTATTCCCCTCCACTCAGCTGCATCAGGCTGTGAGAGCATTGCAATAAAAGTGAAAAATAGCCTTATTGTTTAATCCACTTTCTCTCCAAACTGAACTATTTGTATCATTGAACCACTGCACTGTGTCCTGCCTCACATAGAGAGGATGTTCCAACAAATGTACCACCAAATCCCGCAAATGAGAAAATCAGATAAGCTCTTTTGCAAACACAGTCCATCTTTCCAAAGGCTGCTTTTCTAACATATACACAACAAAGCACTTATAAAGTATATGGCAAGTCAGGTAATAGTATCATTTTCTTATTACAAGAACATTGGCTATTTTCTGTACTACAGGTTGAACCTACATTTGTTTCTAGTTTTTGTATTTGTCTAAGAAACATGTATATGGGCCATTGCATTCTAGAGAATTTGTGCAAACTGCTGTCCCACATCAAAAAACACATTTAAGAAGCATTCAAGTATTCAAATCTTATTTTTTTACAAAGATCCTTATTTCATCTTTCGAACCCACAATAGTATATATATATAAAATATCAGTATGCTTAATATATGTAAAATCATCATTTATTGGGTACTTTCAATTGGGAGATGGGTGTTTTTTTCTGATTAATGATAATAATAATTTTATGTAAAATAAATGTGTCCCGGATTTTCATGTCACTACCAAACTATATTCTAGTCCATAAGCTGAGATTGATTTTAGCCACACCACTACCTTTTTTATCAAGAATCATAACTGTGTCCCTATCTAATAGCTACATGGTGAGTAGATCGGTATTAACAATTTGGAGTACAGTAAGTGTGTTGAAAAGTCTTTAAGGAACATCACTACCAAACATCTTGTTCTGCAATTAAGCAAACTTTTTTGGGTGTTATTCCATAAAGTTTTGTTTTTATGTGTGTACATCTGTTCAGAACTGTGCTTGCAAACCATGTGCTGATGAGCAACTTTGAGCTAGACCGAAACATATCACTGGGTATCATTGTTTAGTGAAAAATAAACTGTAGTTACAAAAGGGGAAACTATATCCTTTATTTTGGGAAATAAACAAAACTCCGTACAGTTATGCAAATCATTAGTATTTTAGTATGTTGATATAGTATGTGAGCTGTAGATTTTCTAGTAGATATTTACTCTTATATGTGCTTGCTGCGTCCGTGCAACATAGTTAGTTATTGGCATTAACATAAAATGTTGAAAGTCTGATTCAAATTAAATATTGTGATCACTACTAAAACATTTGAAAATGTGTGTGTCACGACTGAAACATGGGATGCTTTGTCAAAAATAAAGTATATTAAATTATCAACTAAGATATTTTGATAGTCTTTGGTTCAATGTATATATAAACTAATAAATCCTTAACTTT
This sequence comes from Barbatula barbatula, assembly GCF_947034865.1. Classification (NCBI taxonomy): domain Eukaryota; kingdom Metazoa; phylum Chordata; class Actinopteri; order Cypriniformes; family Nemacheilidae; genus Barbatula; species Barbatula barbatula. Next base: position 11,614,086 of record NC_136783.1, read on the forward strand.
GAAATCAGTATGATCAATTGTATGCCTTTTACAAAGAAAGGATTCAATAAAGAAATCTCATAAATTACACTTGAAATATTGATCGATTTACGTGTGGAAATCTTTTTTTTAAATAGCAAAAATTATGTTTTAAAAGTGGATTTAAAATTTGGGAAGAGGAAGAATTTTCTAAAACTTACAATATGAAAATTAACTACAAAATTACTGGAAATGTGTACCTTACATTATACAATTTGCAAACATAAAAAGACTCTGGGGAAAAAACACAACTCTGATTTAGCACCAATTCTGTAGAAGGGCCAACATCTGGGTCTTCAGCAATATTTCATATGCAGTATAGAATAATGTAATACTTGTAAATGCAAAATTAATACCACATCTTGTTTATTTAGCCAGAGAGATTACAGAAAGTTTTCTAAGACTAAAAGAGGTGCAATCTGAGTTATCAGAGTGACCAAATACTCCAATTTCCTGTTAACATTGTTTTGGCCAGAACTTCCTTTAGACTTGTGTGATGGTATTGCTATTGTGTTCAGATGAAGGGATTTCAACATTCAAAATATAAGTAAACAACATCTTTTGAAATGATTTTAAAAGGATTACCTGAAGATATCTGAACAAACAGTTTTCAAATAATTGAATTAAACATTTTAAAACTGTGCAGTTAAAAAACTATACCTTTCGTTGTCTTGCTCTTGGGTGGTGGGCTTGTTTTCTATCCCTGCAAAGCTATTCATGTCCACATAACCGTCATTCTCGTTGGCAGGTGTTGCTGTCCGGTTCTGGTCCTCAAAAAACCCTGTAATAGTGACTGACCGAGTGGGTCTTCCATGTGGAATCTGAATATTCTCATAGTCTGAGTTCATTGCAGGGATGTTTTCATAGTCAGATGTGTCTGCACTTGGGAAGGAGATTGAGCGAGGCTTAGTTAGCGGCAAAGGCATGAAGGGAGGCCGAGAGCGGTCCTCAAAGGACTCCACTCTGCCGATACCCCTGTTGGCATAACTCTTAGGAACGCCTTGCCTCATTTTCCTCTCTTTGTAAAGCACAAAGGGGGTAGGTAAATCGTTACGTTGCGACTTTGCCAAACGTGATTGAAGCTGAGGGGAGCTACTTGTACTCTTGTGATCAAGCTCCAGCACCCGAACAGGGCCATGGTGGCTAGACTCAGATGATGACCTGGAGGAACGGACACCATCTCCATGGACTTTGCTATCTGTTTTTTTCCTAAATTTCAAAGCCAAGAATCTTTTAAATGAAGTCTTTTTCTTTTTGGCACTGTCAGGAGACTCGTGTTGGATTAGAAGTGACGGAGAGCTTTTGGTGACAGGCCTTTTAGTTATGTAAGCTAACTCGAAAGGTGGCGGGATGTCAACTAGAGATGTAGGTGTCGATACACTGCTGGACGACTGGTGACTTCTTTGAGAAAAGCTTCCAGAAGAAGTAATGACACAAGGCAAAGAAAGTGTGTCATCTTTTCTGTACAATCTACTTTCCTCTTTTTGAGATTTCTCACCGTCAAAGTACCCCGACAATAACAAATCTCTGCCTTCTACAGAGAGTGACCGAGGAGAAAGAAGAAATCGCCTCGGCTTAAGTGAAGGAATAATTCGACTGGCCGATGTTTCATCTGTTGGTTTGGGATGTGCATCTCCATTCTGGTCTAAGGTCACAGTGTAGTAGTCGTGAGTCTGGTACTCGGTGCCAGTCTCTTCAGGCACAGTCTCAGGCACATATCCAGGTACTTTCCCAGAGAGCGAACGAGATCTTGTCACAATGCTCTTCCTGTCCAGGGTGATAAAATTCTCGCCCTCCGAGTCGAAGCCAGCCTCTGCATAAATATGTTCATCACTGTCTGTGTCCGAGTCCTCAAAAAAAGGAACAATATGGCAATCCAGCTCTTCTATGTCTTCTTCAAACGCTTCTGTGGTGTGCGCAAAAACCACACGGTTGGTAAGTTCTGGAGTCCTGCCTACATCCAGATCTGCTGGAACAGTGATGTTGCAAAGTCTGAGACGTGGCTGGCAGCTGTTTCTTTGACTCAAGATGGAATGTCTAGCTGACCGTTCTTTTACACTTTTACCTTTTGTTTTCCTTTCCATGTTTACTGGCTCATCTTCATCTCCTATTTCGACATAATCTTCAGACGAAACACACTCCAATTGCAGGTTATCACTATCCTGGTCTTCAATATCAGCATAGTCATCAACTCCTTCATTTCTAGGCGTCTCTTTACCCTCACAAGGCATTGAAGGGTGAGAGACACCATTTTCTAATTTAGCTTGTTCCTTTTCTAGCTCTGCCACAGTGTCCGATGAAACGTAGTAAGGCTCTTGGTTCGACATTTCTTCTGTTGTGTTCTCCGGGTCCATTGGTTTCTCATTGCTGGACTCCTCTTCGGAGCATCTTACTTCTGGATCAGAGGTGCATGTCAAATCACTCGGCACAACCTCTATGACAGAGTAAGGCTCAAATGCATCTCCTGTCTCGTCTGCAAACCTGAAACGACCAGATGGGTCTTTGGTGGCGCGTTCGGCCTGCCAAGTATTGTTGTCATCAAGGGAGCCAATGACATCATAGGGGTATTCCTCACATAGTGAGGGCTGACTGCAATTTATAGCATTTGACAAAAGCCCAGTCTCATCCTCATCTGCATCATCATGGAGATCATTGTCACATTCAACAGAGTGACCACAGAGGACAGACTCCCTCTCACTATAATTAGACTGCTGGATGTCATTAATAAGGCCTGCATCTGGCTTCTCACAACTGTCTGATAATGATTCCTCAATCTCTGCATACAGACTTTGATGCTCCTTAAATTCTGCCAAACCACCTGCAGGCTGGTCATCAGAATGTGTCCCATTCTCAGGACATTCATGGGTGTTTCCATTTGCAACTACATTCTCATGAGGTCTAATATCATCAGTGTTTTTGCTGTGGTCCTCATCAGCGGAATCAAGATTTACATTAACAACCTCAACTGAATTTACAGAGGCTGTATTAGTGGTATCATCCGTGTGTTCCTCCTCTCCCATCGTTACATCCACAACAAAGTTTTCCTTAATTTCATGATAAGTGGTTTCATGGTTTGTGTCATAATTCCCAATGAACCATTTTACAGTGTCTGATAAGTCCTTGTCCATGCAATTGCCTGTAGAGTTTTCTCCTGACACATCGGCTTCTTCCCGAGAGACATCAGATTCATTGTCTAGCTTCAGCTCAAGTCTGTCTGAGGATGGTATGTCCCCATTACCCACAATGCATTGGCTGACCTCTGAGGCTAGCCTTGGTTTGGGTGCCACAGGAGGTTTTGGACCTCGGGTAGACTGACAAGGCTTTGACATCAGGGTTGAGCTCACAGTTATAATCAAATGTCTTTTCTTGAGAAGTCTGGAGTTCCTTCTAAAAATCTGCAAACAGAAGAAAAACAAATTACAGTCAGTTGTTAAATTTACAAAATCTCCAAAAATGACTGTCAACATGCCATTATGAGCTCAGCTGCTCCTTTACGGCAGCATATTGATTGATCTATATTGGCCGTTTGATTGATGAACTGCAACCTTTGACCTAAAACCTAATGAAGTGATTATACGCTAACACTAAACATTAATACAACACAACGCAGATACCTATGTAAAATGAATAGGATAATGCAATATAAAAGCGTTTTGGATAAAAGCGTCTGCCAAATGCCTAAATGTAAATGTTAACAATTAAACTTATCATAGAAATTATTTTAAAAGACCATCTTAAAAAGGCCACTGGAGGCCTTAAAGGCAATTTTTGGTGAAACTCCCTTTCTCTTAAAACTCATACACCCCTATCTCTTCCTGTTATTTGGTACCTGCCTTGACGCACGTCCTATTAAACTCACTGTGCACTTGGTGCTCACCCTGCTAAGATGTTGTTTCCTGACGCTGCTAATTAACTATTCCAGCAGACTCTCCTGGAAGGACTGCGGACAGGAAGTGCAAAGGGGAAGGACATTAACAGTGCACCCTGTCTCCTCTATGAACCCCCTCTGCCAATTTTTTTTCTAAATGAGGGCAGTTTTGCACAACACAAATACACTTCCTTCTCGTCAGTCTTCCCATGATTCACACTCTAGTGATAAATCCCACACAGCCCCCTCAGACAAATTTTTTCTAAAAAGGTCATTCCAGTGCGTTAAAGAACAATAAAAAGAGAAACATCAACATCCCAACTAAGGTCTCTTTGGCAAAATAACAGGATATGAATTATGCAACAAGAATTCCCTAAAACAAATGGTTAAACACAATGGGAGGCATGCAGGCGAAAAACAAAACTCTTCACTGTGTAAAGCTATCCGTTCATGGTCTCTCTCTCAATTTTCTATTTTCTATTTCAAGGTACGATTGTGAGTTCGTACAACATTGTCAAAGCATAGAACATATACCAAAAGACATAAGTAAAATAAGGTGCTGAGTAAGGCATCAATATGGAATGAAATATCAAATAAAGTAAATATAAATAAACAAATGAAATAGGGAAAATAAAAAAAAGATTTCAGGCAGAAACATGAGGATGGAAAAAGTAAACAGTGTATACAGTATGTGCATTGATTGTAACGTATTATGTCAGTATGTTGTTTCTGAGGTTGTGCATCTCTCTCTCTCTCTCTCTCTCTCTCTCTGTCTCTCTGTCTGTCTGTCTGTCTGTCTGTCTACATTTCATATTTATACTCTTTCCTGTAGCTCAGTGGTAAGAGCATCAAGGTCGTGAGCTCGATCCCAGGGGATTTATATGGATGTATGGGGATGTATAATGCAACGCTTTGGATAAAAGCGTCTCCCAAATGCATAAACGTAAATATAGTGTGCGTTAATGTTGACTCTTTTAATGCGAAATTTAACTTTTTCAGTAAAAGTCAATAAAATATGTTTTGCGCTACTAGAGAGGGCAATTCTTAAATTGCATAAAACAAATAACTGAACAAACACGAAGTCAACCAACCAGCGCGGTTTTACACAACATAGGCTATATATGATATTCTTTTTTTATTTGATATTCCCATTTAAATCTCTGCAGATTTAACAATTAACAGCATTCGAAAGTTTCTTACCTGAGCTCATTTTCGGATGTCATCCACCACGGCATCTGAAATACTTCCGCATTGTTCCTTGATATTCCGAAGCAAAAGTATAAATCCAGAGGTGTCGGGAATTTACTCCGGTGACATTTGTCATCAAACCTGAGAGATAAACAACACAGACTTCATCTCTTGATCGACGGCGTGACTTCCCCCAAAAATCAGTTTAACATCGACTGTTGCAGCAGGTCCCGTCAGGTCCGCGCGCTTACCGCTGAAGGAATGAGAGGGATGCGCGAGCGCTCTAATCTGCGCGTGGAGACTGAGGTGTTTTCTGCGCGCTTCCTGAGGAGGTACAGCGGGTCCCAGCGGGAATAACACAAATCCATGAGAGAAAAAACATCTAAAAAACAATAATCATCACTTTCACGAACAACAACTCCACTTGTCAGTAGATTATAAACATTTAAATGTCCCTTTTAATTCCCCAATGGATTTCTTGCTCTCACAGAAAGTCGAAATGTCTTGTTGAAATGCATTTGTATTACATCCTTATTCTAAACAGTCGTGTGGCCTTGGAAAATTTGACTTAGAAAATGTAGGTAGCTAGTTGTATCAGTGTTTAAAACTATTCAAAGGTTAATTGTACTAGTTAAATGTATAAACGGGCTGGTGGTTTTGTTGGTATGTAGCCTACTTAGTTTCTTGCGATTTAGGGAAGGCATAAATGAATTTCGCAAAACGCAGAATCTAAAAACACTTTCTTCAAGACACAAAATGTTTTGTTTTTGACCAGGCTTCCTTTCTACTCATCTGTTGGCTGATTGGAGGAAAGCAGCTCTTAAAAAACCTCTCTTCATAACAGGAAACTGCTAGGCCTATGCCTCTTTCCTACACAACAGGCAACGCTTCCTTAGCAACAAATGAACAAAGGTGCTGCGGTATCACTGCGTTCGTGATTTACACTGTATTTCCCAAATTCAAGTATTTTTAGATGGAAACACTTGTTTTTTAAATACTCCACATGTGGAAACAGTGACATCAAATCTGTTGAATTGCTGTAGAACATTGGAAACTCAAAGCATCTCAAAACATAATATAATCCAATATAAATTCACTCATCTATAAAACACATTAAGGCCTCCATTCAGACAAAGTCTTACCCTGTAGGCTACCCAGCAATTCAAATATTCCCAGACAGAGTCTTTGTTGAATCCTTTGAATCATAAGATAAGATAACCCCCAGCTGAGCCACTGCAGCTATGTTCAAGGGCAGACAACAGCTCTGAAACTCAGGAGAGGGAAACGTCAGCCACCTGGGGCTTCGTTTTGACAGTTTATATTACAACTTAAATCCTCAAACATTAGGTGGCAAATTCCATAGGACGTCTCTAACGCAGAGGGGAATCTACCATATGTTCAATATGTCCTCAAATCAAATTATCAAACATAAGTGCATGCATTGACTATTAATGAATAACTCTCTTTTGTCGTTCTCTGGATCAGCAACATCATAAAGAAAACCCTATAGTGTAAACGCATTACTACGTTTTTGTGGCCTTGACCCCCTTGCAAGATGAATATTTACAACAGCTACAACATCACATGAACTCTAACAGGAGTCTTTGTTATTCCTGTAAACTGTTTAACAGACTGACTGACAACATTAAACAGAAATCTCTTTTCTCAAAATCAGCAGTCTCAAAACGCTGTTTTTCATAAATCTGCAGCCAGACTGTGGTGGCACTAACTTTGACCTTTTTTTCTGTGTGGACAGGCGAAAAGCAGACCATGTTTGTTGGCATTGTAATTTAAAGGATATAGCTGGTGACTCAAAGAATAGCTCTGAGATAAATAGCCCTGCAAAAGTGGGTTACACTGTATGCAGAGGATGAAAACATGTTTTCAGATTTCTATGAAGAACTATTTCTGACCAAGCAGATCCGTGAAGTTCTGTGCCCCCACCTGGACTGCCACATTATGCGGCACATGTGAGAGATTAGAGGAAAAACATGACAGACACCAACATTTTACTCATAAACACACATATGTATTCACAGAACTGACCCAAACAGGAAACTTATCGGGAAAGAGGTTCAATGACTTTTTCCCAGACCTCAGATGTGTCTCTCACCACCTATATTACATTACACCTTTAAAAGAACACACTGAATGTTTCTAAATTTTCAAAACACGTAAAAGGAGTAAATTATTGTACTTGAAAGGCACATTCAGACAGACACTGTCTCAAAAACATTTAGCGAAAAATCTAATTGACAAATTTACACAGATAAAAATAGGTTTATAAAGAGACTTTATTAATGATCTTGCAATACTAGAATGTTTTTGTACTCTATAATACAATGTAATATATATGAGTGAACATATACACTCAAAGATAAATCTTTAAACAAATAGGGCACAATATACTGTATAATTCATTTTCACAGTTGCTTTACCGGTATTTTACATTATGCAATGAATTACATTGAGTACTTTGATTAAATAGATTTTTTACAGTGTACATATTAATGTGGATGTATACTTTTTCTTCACCTTCTCTAATTCATATCATGTAATGTTTTAACATGTGTTTTTCTTTTAACATTTTAATGTGTTTTTTATGTTTTTACTTGTACAGGTATACTTTGATACAATTTAAATAGTAAGAAACGCTATAAAAATAAAGATGACTTGACTTGAATTTGTTCTGTTTATCATTGCCCATGATCAAATTCTTGTTTTGTCTAAAACAACAACAATTAGTCATATTTAAAGTAATCCCAACATTCATTACAAATCCATTAGTAACCATTTAAGCACTAATGATTTAGTAATTCAAGTAACTATGAACTATCCTCTTAATTACCCCATTAAACCACAGAAAACATATTTTTCTCATTTTTTTCTGGTAACTCCAGGTGTCAGACATACCTCACATTTCCCCAATGAAGAGAACATGAAAGAAATCGCATCAGCACTCTTAGGCGACACAAAAGCACAGCTACACAAACAACATTTTCACCTTCCCCCAGTCCCTAAACCACCACCCTGCTGCAGAAAGACAGGTGAAACCAGGAGTCAGCACTTCATCAAAAATAGCAAAGAAAGACCTCCCCGTGGAGTCCAAGACCTCTTCAGCCAAATCAATACAAGACCACTGGGCATGGTTATGGGAGAGTGTATAGTTGTAGTTTAAAATTGTAAAGCTACTGTAAAAGTCTGTTATGATGAAGTTTGAGCCATGTTTTCATAATATTGTCAAATATTGCTGCTCTTCTGAAACTTTGTATCTCCATAATTTGTGTTATCTCCATTATTTTATTATTAAGTTTGTCACTGGGTTGTGCAAATATCTATCCAAAAAAAGTATTAAAAAGTTCTCGTCAACTTTTTGACAAAGTATTAATTTATCCTTTAAACATTTTTTTTTATCAATTTGATCATAGGAAACAAATGTTATGGTACAGTAAACATCATTTTAAATGTTGTTATGAAATCTGTTGTTTAATTGGGATTTTAGCTGACAATATGTAGAAATCAGTATAATTCATTCACGTTTTGCTTCTATTGTGTAATATCTGCCCGGTGGTGTGTTGCAAACATGACCGCAGAATGCATGACTTCCCTAAACTGACTTTTCCTACACCCAAAATATGTTACAATTTGTAAACATTGCATAATATAATACGATTTTGTATTGAGAATAATTCATGTTATATTCAGAGAGTGCAAAGTGGGTTCAGATATGACATGATAAGCAGGGATACATACGGTACCTTGATAACAAATCACTTACACACAGTCCACTCAAAATTACACAATCCTCCACACTGCACTGTAATAACATCGATTTACTGGTAATGAATAAAAGTCTCAAGAAGCCCAATAAAAAGACTGGAGGCTTGGCCTTTAAAAGCACAACACAATGGCCCAGTCAAGCACTAGCCTACAGCCTTTAGGACAATAGATTTATGGGGCCTGGAGATCTTGATTTCTTTTGAAAAATTGTGCATGGGGTCTGGCTGCCCTTTATGTCATGATTCATTCTTGCATTCAGTTTTGCCTAGTATTCTAAGGCAAACACGCGCACCCTATGGCTTTGCACCAAAACAACACGTCAGAGACCCCCATTAGGCCATGATAATATTTCAATAGTTTTTTTTAGCAGCTCATGGACTTGCTAAAGCAAAAACAAGTCTGATCTCAGTTCAGTGTAAAAGGCTAAAAACACTCTCGATTAACAAGGCTAAGCTGCTGATATTTCTTTCTGCAGGGAACAATAGAACTGTGAAAGTCCCCTAGTCTGAATTTACTTTTTCCTGTGACTGTTTTCACATCTTTCAGCCAAAGGAGACTGAACGGATGCAGATACTACTGTTAAAAATATCTGTGTTTTCTAACCTCCACTGGTCTTGGCTGTCAGACAGCCCTGAGCCTCTAAACACCTTAAAAGAGTAGTTCACTCTATGAACATTCCTTCTTCCGCAGAACACAAAATAAGATATTTTGAAACATGTTGGTAACAGAACAGCACAGCCCACCATTCACTTCTGTTGTAACTAATGCAAGTTAATGGCTGTTAATAACATTCTTCAAAAAATCTTCTTTTGTGTTCTGCAGAAGAAAGAAAGTCATTCAGGTTTGAAATGACACATTTTCATATTAAATGTGAACTATTCCTTTAAGCAAAGCTTTCCTGTAGCTCAGTGGTAAGAGCATTGCATCAACAAAGCAAGGTTGTGGGATCGATCCCAGGGGATTGCAGATACCTTTGTAACATGTATAGGATAATGCTATGTAAATCGAAAGCGTCTGCTAAGTGCCTAAATGTAAGCGAGAGAGGTGCTAAATAAGGGAAGTACATCTTTTTAATGATCCCTTTAAGAAAAAGATGTGGAATTATAAAGCAATATTTGAAAAACCCTGCATTTGTGCATCAGGCATATTGGTTATAGCATTTTTTGATAAAGTGGGACATCACAAATAGCTGATTGGATTGTTTATAAGCGCCTTTGATATTTACTCAAGGATTAAACTGTAGATCATGAAAAATATGCGTTGGTATTCTCTAAGGATGGTTTTGTTTGTGTTAAGTATCACTTGATGGGTGAATGTTATAGGCTTGACCTCTTAACCCAAAACTGGTTTAAAATGAATAAATCCTCAGTAATCAGAATGATTTCAGGGCAAGATAAGAGCATCCAATGTATGAGATATGCTTTATCGTCAAACAAGTCAAATTCTGAGAAGCAACACATTGACTCAAGTCATTATCAATCCACTTTTAAAGAGACTGTCTTGAGATATACAGTACTAGTAGAAGTATTTCACACAAAACAGATGAGCCCATAATCAATAATTCCATTCAAAACAGCCAGCCATTAGTGTCAGAATCCCACAATTTTTACATCTGCTTTTTATATGCCTTAGCTGAATCAATGCAAATGTGTCAAGTCTCAAAAACAACTTTTTGTAAAAAAAACTAGGAGAACCAAATCTCAAGGTAAAATTAGGTCAAAGTAAAGGCCATTCAAAGAGCGGAGACATCCTCGCACACAAACATAGATTATACTCCTACTTGAAGAAAAAGTCAAGGATGAACAGGCAATGACAGACCATCCTTTACTGTATGCATACACTTTAACCACCTCAGCAAAACAGTTTTGCTGAATTTCTTTTCATGGTTTTATACAGAACCAATTATATTATAAAGAGGCGGGACTGGAAAAGATGATTTCAGGTCTTTACTACTGCTGTAATATATAAACAAAACAATTATATTAAAAATATTTTATTAAGGGAGAGTAAAGTATCACTTATTATCTCTAAAATACACAGCTTCACTTCTGTAATATGCTATATTTTTTCAAAGCTGTTTCTGCTGTGTATTAAATTTTCCACTGAATTGTGTTGTGCTTTAGAGATAATATCCTGGAAGAACATTTCTGTTTGTTTTCTCTCATTTTTATTTTACAGCATACAATCTTGTGAACAGCAACACGGACTTGCCATTTAAAATGGTAAAGGGATTATTCTGTGATCTATTTTGTACCATGACCGACTACATAACCTACATCTCAATATCAGCAACATTCAGTCACTTATGATGAATTTATTACAGTGATGTGATGTTGCCATGGCAACCCAGGTTACAAGTCGCACTTCTGTTCTGTTATTACTTACATTGTATTCATCATCTATTTTACTCACCTCTTGTGTTTTCCTGTTTTCTGTACAAACCCGACTTTCATCAAATAGGACAAAATCGATCAGCTGCACAAACTTACATATGAAAAACAAAAACAAAACACTCATCTTTATCATGTTATTCATTTGATCCGTTTGAATGTACACCCAAGACCCCATAATAAAGGTAAGAATAAAACCAGGCCATCATGTGGCCATCTTCTGTGCTATGAGCTTTTGATAAGAGTCACTTGAGGGGGTTTACACGTATCCATTTTAATTTAGTGTGTTTGTGTTAATGTTTTGAGCATGTGCAAAGCCTAATGGCTTTACATGGAGCTGGAGATTGTTCTTCAGTGTTCAAAATTATTTCATTTAGTCTATAATCCCCTCCACAGCTAATTCATTTAAACCCATGGTGGGCCGATTAATTCATCTGAACATTATCAAAAGGTGTGGGTAATTCTGCAAGAGACCATTTCTTAAATTTGATAATGCTTTGATGATTAGATGAAGACGGTCTAAACAAATGGAACATGGGTCCATGAAGTGCTGTCATAAAACATAATTGTGACCATGACTGTCTCTTTGACAGATTGCCACAGTTGCCATGAACTTTACTGTAGCTGCACTTGGCCGATAAGCATTTGGCTTACTTTCAGTGTTATTGTGTTGTAAATACAATATAGACTCAATTGTTTTGCCTCTTTTAGCCACATATGCTTAAAATCAATAAAAAAATCATTTTCAAGATTTAAATGTATTACCAGGCAAACATCGAAAAGCAAATTATATTAATCTGTCACTTAAATAATAAAATTTTCATCACTAGTCTCATCTGTTAAGTTATTGATTTCACTTGACTCCAATGCAGGCTTGTCAACATTTATAGGATGCTCATCAATGTCTAGGTGAATATAAAATGCTTTCCTCTAAGTTTAACATTTCGTAACGATGCATTCACTCCACTATTGCATACTGGTTGTATCATGAATCACATTTTTAGGTTCCATGCAAATGTATTTATTTTGAATTGTATCCTATTTTTAATATTTCAATGCACTTCAACTGAATGAGAATTGAACCTTTCAATTCTAAACCATAACCGTTACTACTAAACCATACAGTAAATAGCTAAAGGGTATTAATAGTCTTATAATAAATATAATATAATAAAATTAGATGAGCGTAAAGTAAATCCTCATAATGGTACTTACATGGTATAGATTTTCATAATTAGTATTGGACTGCCACTGTAAAGTCTCTCAGAGCTGAAATCACCCCCACATGTGAGCTGAAATAAATGAAAGGCTATTATTTACCTGCTGTTTATTGCACAATGCACAAGGGAAATGCTGAGACAGCACCAGGGGCTCATTTCGCACAATATGCGGGCAACCGAAGCGGTCTGAACCCCAATTTTGTCAACCTTAAACATGTCCAATTTGATTTATGTGGCAGCTTTAACACAGCTTACTCACAGAGTAACCTCACATGTGGCTTTGTTTGTGTGTTAAATTTTTTAAGTAATATATTTATATTTGTCTGTTAATGACAAAAAATCATCACATTTAAACACCCTGTTTAGGATCTTTATGATGTACTTGACAAACTCACAACATGCTTGAAATCTTTAGAATAGCCTGCTGTGAGGCTGTTCATGTTACTTCAATGACAGATTCGCTTTAGGGGTTCGAACAATATATAACAATGGCATGATTTTATGTGTCTAATAATGTTGTCCTTCTAATGCAGAAGGGGAGAACAACTCATAATAGCACACAACCCATCCTCAGGGCGTACTGGCCATTGAGCTGTTATTGAACCTCTGTTTTCCTCATTCTCCGCTTGTTTTTATTCTGCCACATAAACCATTGCATTTCAATCTGTTTTCCATCTCTTCACCTCTCGTTCTGGCAGGCTGGATGACCGTGCCAGTGCATTAGCAACCAAATATATCTCTTTCATTGTGCTTCTTTGTGATCTTGGGTTAGGCTTGAGGTCAAAACTAGAGGAAATGGAGATAGCTCTTCATATCATGTAGCTCCTACAAGTACATATGGAAGAAGGATTTTTTTCTTTAATGTATTTACAAAGTCTTTTCATAATATCGTGAAGTGCACAGAGGGGAAATGAATGGCCTCTAGCCATGGAGATGTCTCGGATTGATATCGTGATTTTTAATTACCTGATGAATGGGGTGAACGTAGTGAGATGCGATCCAGAATGTCTTTACTGTGAGATGATAGCGTGTACCACAGCTTCCCCCTTTGCCCCTAAGGATGCTGAATGCTGTAAGGTAGAATAGAATAGAAATGTTATAATAAGGTCTTTTAAATGCATGTAGTAGATAAATATCAATTTCTTTATAAAAATCTATTCACCCTTCTGAAAGTTACAAGGAAAACAAACATGCGATCAGACTTACAGATGATGGATGGAGCTAGTGTAATATACAGCTTCTACAGATCGTTCTGTTGCAAACTAGGTTCATCGTGATTCTAAGCACACTGTGAACCTTTAAGCACTAAATTCCGTTACCACCACAAGCATGAGCTGTCTGGACCTGAAAACATGAGATGACCTTGTCAATAAGGTTAACGTGTTCAAAAACAACTGTGTGTTCTATTACAACTGCTAGCACATGGATCCTCAGCGTACAACGTATTACACCTTATGACAAAAAGTGCTTTATATGTGCTTTGTGCAATATTTTGGAGGATCAATTGACAGAAATGCGATATACTGTACATTAGTATGTTTTCAGATGTGTATAAAGATCGTACATAATGATCCGTTATGTTTTGATTACCTTAGAATGAACAACTGCTATCTACATACACCGCTGGTCCCCTTGCCATTCGCCATGTTGTTTTTACAGTTTCCCTAAATGGATAAACTGCTCTACAGAGCACGTTTCATAAATACGCCAAAGAAGGGAAAACATGACATCATAGTTCCGTGTCAGCCACCGTGGTGCTTAGAAAGAGAAGGGGAAGGGTTGCTGTTGGTTGCAATTCACAACCTCACCGTTAGATGCCGCTAAATTTCATACACTGGATCTTAAAAAACAATTTATGCATTGAAAAATGTTCCTGTAATGTACATGAACATGTACTTCAACTACACAAATGTACCCATCTCCAGAACCCTTAAATTGTATATATGGTCAATAGCTGCATGCTGCTTGTATATATTATTAATGTAGCACTTACTAGAGAAAAAGAGAAAATTATAGGATTACAGTTGCTGGAATACCATTTAGCTATTCCGCAGAGCGACACACATACTGATTTAAAGACAACTGAATATTTGGTTATTTCACATGAAAGATTAGACAAAATTAGGATTTGCACAGCAGGATTTCATCTGATTTAAACACTGAACTGTGTTTCACCTCAGGATGGGGAAAATACAAAACGTGATTAAAATGTCATGCCTGTATTTTAAGCCACATCACACGAAAGCTCAAATGTAACGTTTTCATGTTTGTGCTGTGGGTGATAATGGCATACTGTTCAAAGTGATTATTATTATTATATCTGGCCAATCAGATCAGCTACTGCTGAGAAGCATCTCCAAGATGTTTCAACTGAATACTGCATTACCCATGTACCCAATGTACCTCAAGAGCCATATTTTATGCAGCATAAATGCTGCGTTTTAAATGGTGCATTGTGTGGCTTTTAATTGTTTGATGGGGAATTTCCTTCTGTTGCACAAAAGAAGAATGTGATTCAGTTTCCATAATTTATTCATTTGAAGTAGCAATCCACTGTGACACCAGTGGTTTAATGAAGAGTAAATATGCCTGACATTTAGTATACATTGAGACCCAGAACATTAATTTTGTTTTTGTCTAAGCTGTTTAAATGTCACAGCAAATAAGGCCACGGCAGGAAAAGCATTGTACAATGTTTCCATATCATAAAGCAACCCTGCTTATGGAAATGATGCAGAAATACAGAATGAGATCTAAAACTACGCAAACACACCAGCCAACATTTTCAATTTCTATATTTGCTAGTTTGGATAGTCAACGTTTAGGCTTGCCATCCCTCCTGAAATAAACTATAGAACACATGACAGAACTTCTAATGGTTTCCATTTAAATACTTTTATGAACCATTAGCTTTTCTATTACAACCATTACAAAACCATAACCAGTTTTTGGGCATTATTCCAATAGGATTTATTGGTGTTCTATTGGTTCCCATCTACCAGATAACATCCCACCAATAGAATACATCACATACCAGTAGACACCTTTACAGTTTCCATTAAAACCAATACAACTCCCATTATAACCTTTTACAACTTTTTATTGTGTTTTGAGCAGGATCCTATTGTTTTTCTTCTGCAGGAGTATTGATGACCCCGATGCCAGACACAAACTAAAAGCAAGAAAACTGCTTTATGTTTCCTTAAATCCTCTGACATCTGTTGTATTAGAAAGTAACAACAAGATTTTGAAACTTTACAAGTTTACTATCCGTTCACTATCCAAAGGGGACCCAGCAGGCAGTTATGGATCTACAGTAATCGTCAAATCTGACAGTGATCTACGATTACAACCCAATCTGTAATATTTCGAAAGATTGCAGAGATTAGCCCTGCTTCGCAGCATCCTTTTGCAATAGACCATCAACGATGTTATTGTGTTTTTATATCATCATACAGCCATCGTAAAAATTGAGAGCAGCCGCTGTGACATCGGCACTCAACAGGACACATATGATCATCTACTGCTGTCATGATTTAGTGGGTTGTGGTGTCCAGAGGTCTTCTTGTCTCCGTCTATGTGAAATGCCATCAGTCATGACATCTAACTTTTACAGAAATATAGAAGATAACTGTGGCGTGTCATGATGATGCCTGCAAATGGAGTGTGAAGCTCCTTTTTTGAAGCACCATTTCATGACAGAAAGCTGTAGTGCGATAAACACATGATGCTCTCCAAACCATTTCTGCCGGCATTCAACAGGCATGAACACTTTGGAAACATCTGGCCGACCTGTGTGCTTTAAACGTGATGAAATACACCATTACAATGCAATGTCAGTTACAGGTAGATTTACTAATAATTAAAATGCTAGGCACCATGAAAGAGTACATGAAAAAATATATTCTGTGTATACCACAGTATTTAAATAAGTGGGCATGGTTAACACATAGATCAAGAAGACCCACAGTCAAATACAGAGCACTGGACTTGAATTGGGTTTCTAAACGTATGTGACTATCAACAATTGCACAGCCGGGTAAAAAATAAAGACATCATTACAAATGTTCATTTAATCAACATTTCTAGATGTATTGTGGCCATTTTAGTCCAGTGTCTGTTGAATTTTAACAAAATAAAACCTCAGGAGTGACATAAAGTCTTCCAACAGGAATGTTAAAGACTGATAGCATAAGACTCAAGGTGATCACATAAAAAATCTTTTTTTTACTTTTCTCAAATACATGTAAAAATATGACAGTTGTATTGCTTCAAAGTGAATATAAACTTTCTTTCTTTGTTGTATTTGAGGTCTGTAAAAATACAGAGCATCTTTTCTGTTTCCCTAGTTTTCCTTTTCTAAAAATAAATGCAAATAGAAAGAAGGAAACAAAAATGCTAATCTAACCAAACACATACCTATAAATAGTAAATTCAGGAAAACTGTAAATAAATTTGAAATGGTCTCTTATTTTTTCCCACAGCTGTACGTTGACATAAAATTACTCATACTATGATATAGGCCTTTGGTCATACTACCCAGCCCAGCAAATAATCAATACTTGATTTTGCTTGTGGTCCCCAAATAAAAAAAAGACTTGCAGTCTCAAATATATATTTTTTGTTGCTCTTTTGTTATGGATGATGTCTGGATACTAAACTGCAAGAGAGACCGTAAACAGAGATTTCCATGTGACAGACTTAAATAAAGTCATAATTACAATATGTAACTCTTACATTTAGAAGTACCAAAAACAACAACAAAGGCATAGTTTGATGATGCTGTTTTGTGGAATTACAGTATTGGAGCTGTTGCTATCTTGTAGCTCAGTGGTTATAGAGCATGGTGCTGATAATCCCAAAGTTATGGGTTCGGTCCCAGGTTTTGCACCACTTCACAAACAAAAATGTGTAGTATAAGGCAATGTAAGTTGTTTTGGATAAATATATACATTTTTACCGCCACTGATGGAAATCAATCCGACGAGTCTCAAAAAAGCTTGTTTAAGGATAATACAGACATAATAACGGTATCAGCAGTCTAGTAAATCATTAACAAAGATAACAAAATATAGTTTTTTATATTTTGATGCAAACATTTTACATATTGTGCCTTTAAATCAAGAAAAAATGCCAACAGTCAAGTCTAAAAACATCTACTGCAAATACAACCACTTTATCCATTACAGCACCTCATAGAGTGTTGAATAATGCACGACATAACACACACCTGCATAAGTACTTTCTCTTTTGCCTGTGGTTATATGAAATATCATTTTCCACCCACCCACGAGCGATAAGCCCCTGGATTTACTCTCCTTATTACCTCTGTGTAGCATTTAATTTCCTGGGTATTTAGGGCTGTTATTGCTACAAGCAGTCGCATGTCAGGATGGGCAATCACTCTGGGCAATGCAGCATGACAGTGACGCATCATTCAGATATCTGTGCGCGCATTAACCCAGCTGTTTATTTTCTCTAAGTACACCAGCTACAATCCATCATGCCATTGATTGTTGAGAAACATCTATGCTTGGGAAAAATGGCCTAAATGAAGTGTGTGCTATGGAAGGGATTGATTTTAATTTAAAGAACCTCACAAGTGTGCAATAATGAATATGTCACGAGTCCTCCGTGAAGGCACTAGACTTGCTCGCAGTTCTCTAGGGGCCAAGCTGGGAAGATCTCTCTTTACAGGGCTAATCGTGGGTATAATAGACCTCCACACATATAAATGTATGTCACTGTACTAGTTCACTGTATCAATCCTCAAAAGATGGGAAAAAAATTTAATGATTCCAAAGGCATTCTTAAATGTAACATTTGACTTAAATGAGACATTCAAATAGCAAAATAGTTCTGTCTTAAATATAAGGTTTTATATACATTTTATTTTCTTTGCATATCGTCACTGTCCTTCCAAAACCTTGTATGTCCAAATTCACAGTTTTCCAGGAAACTGTACTGTACATTTTAAACAATTAAATACTGTATTGTCAAAGATGAAACGTTTTAATATGTTTTATTGGTTAAATATTTGCAAAAGCCAGTGACAAACATAAAGGGTGACTACTAATAATGATTTATGGCAAAAAATTTAAATCACAAAATATGGAGATACTAGGTTTCAGAAGGACAGCAGCGATATGTGTAAAAGTGTGCTTTGTGTTGCATTTGTACACAGACAGATTTTATTAAACATAGTAAATACTTGCAGTATTTAATATATTACATTTATTCTTATAGCAGTTATTGCATGACAAATGCTTGAGACCCACTAGAACATATTTTTTACTCCATTACCTCTCTATTAATGTTAGGTGAGGAAACATTAAATGTTTAATGGCATCATTGTTACTGACAGACATAATAGTGGGAAACCATTAATCTTGCCGGTAAGAAATTTAATTAAACAAGAGACATTAAAACAATGAAATGTAACCCGAGTAACAACAGAGCAATGAACCACATACGCATCATTAAGCCTCATAAACGCAGTTTTATGAGATTTTATTTACATCAGCTGTAATTTAAGTTGGTAACATTTTTATTGCATTATATTAGCACTGACAAACTAATAAGGTATGATAAACCCGGCCAGACGAATAAATATGATGCAAAGCTGCTTGTACATAAATAAAATATCCCTGCAAAAATACCCTTTGGTTCACAACCCAAAATTACCCATCCCCTCTTCAACATGTCCTCAGCTGAGAGGAAGGATATACCCTACTTCCCTGAGCTCCACACCCTGTGTATAGCACACAGACAAGAGAGGCTTAAAGGCTCCCATAGGGATTAACCTGTGGGTGGGATCCCGCAGAACAGGCAGCATGGAGGATCCATGGAACTATCCCGCATTCCTCTCTCATCTATATATGATGACATCTGTGCTGTTTTTGTCATGTAACATTAACTGATGATCCATTCGTGTATGTGGTATACATTTTAAGGAGTGCAGTAAACATTGAGATAATGAAACCCATTTATTAATTCATTCATTGGTGTTCCTTTCTTCTTTCTAATTCCTTGGCGGTTAATCCCACATTTTGTGGTCTGCATAGTTGAGGCAGGAGAGGAAGTAGGCTGAGGGAGACAGGAAACCGGAAGTAGAATCAGAAATAAAGGAGAGCTGAAATAGCGAAAAGGGTCAATTCCCTCCAATAGTACAAGAGCTTACCGGAGAATGACAACTCTATCCCTGAAACCTGGAATCCTAAAGAGAAAATACTGTGTATTTCACGTAACATTATAACCTTGATATTGGTAATACATCTATTTTTTCCACCATAAAACATGTTTACCAAACCTAAAAAAACAAATTGCGGTAATAAAATAACCGATTCTCTGCATGGTATTTACCAAACTTTTTCAGTTGGGTATTTTTCACACATAATATTGATTATTTCCACTTAAAAATTTAATTACTATGATTTTGCTAATTGGTATGCACAATATAAATGTATTTCTGGTTTGGTGTTTTAGGGGTACTGCAACCTGACTGAGTTATGACAAAAAGCTTTGGGACACACAACAAGCATACATTTGACATTTATTGTGGCCATATACAATTAATTTAAACATTTTATTGTTATTGGTTAAGCATATGTTTAGCCTATCTGTGTGTGTGCGTGTGCGTGTGTGTGTGTGTGTGTGTGTGTGTGTGTGTGTGTGTGTGTGTGTGTGTGTGTGTGTTGATCACTGTGTGGTCTCACCTGATCTGTTTTGGTCAGTATTGCATTTTTTTCCCCATCTTAGAATGGGACAACCCAGCGGGAAAAATATATGAGGCAAGGTCACAGTACACCCTCCACCCCTCCAAGCAGGAAGTGTCCAAGGGCCTGGCCCATATGAGACAGGAAGCACAAAGTGCAAACCAGCATCCACAACCCAACCCTCCAACCAGGACGTACACAGAAAGCTCAACCTCACTTGCATGCCTGCAACAGAACTTAAGCATGCACCTTAACACAAAAAAGATATCACACATAGGTTACTAGTACTCTAGTCTACATTAATGTAATGTGTAATGTGTTTCTAACCACATTTAAAAGACACTGTCAAAAATATTATCAATTAGGAGATTCACAAGCTTTAAAGGAATTTACTTTAAACCGCCATTGTTCAGTTCTTCAAAATGTCTTCTTTTGTGTTCTGCAGAAAAGGGAAAAAGTGAAATGACAAGAGGGTGAGTAAAGGATGACAGAATTTTGGAAAATACTGTACTGTAACATTAAGAAATTAAACAACACGTATACTTAAGCCTCTTGTCCTATGGAGATTACAGTCACTTACCATAAATCTGTCTTTTCAGACATCATGACACAAAGTAACGAACGAAAGCGTGTGGAACAGACACTCCATGTGTGAAATATCTGTGCTAAATGATCACTCTTGGCAACATCTGCCTAAAGTAAACACATCCATCATGCATTAAATAATCTAATATGTGCAATATGCACAACAGGGGATAACTCCCCTGTTTTAATATGGGGTGTCAGTATACAGATTATTTATGGCGAGGACAGACATTTATGAAAACATCCTTGGCAGGGCATAGTTGCAATATCTTTTGCCTTAGATAAATGCACAAGATGCAATACCTGTAGATTATGCACACACACAGATACTGTGCAAAGTGTAATGATGTTGTGAGTGGTGCGAATAAATCATAAATGCTTTAAACAAACCACAAGGTATAACAGAATAATCAATCATTCAGTGTTCTGTCTCCCGCTCTATTTCTCTCTGTCCTGAAGCATCCCTGCAATGTCCATAGTTAATAATGATGTAAGGTCATTTCAGACATTATATTATTATTATTACATGTATTTCAGATACGTGAAAAGCACAACACAACATGTTACACATAACATAAACGGCAATAAATCACTTTTATAAACATTTTATTTAACATTTAACAAAAGGTAAATGAATCAAGATTTGGGTTTAATGGTCCACAGTCTGTTACATGTGAGAATACATTTTTGCCATCAACACCTGTCCCAAATGCACCCTTTATGTAAACTGGGGTCTCGTATCATCTTCTTGCATGTGTTGTAGGATTCTATTTTGCAAACCCATCATTTGAGTTATTATATTTTAGGTCACTTAAAGGGACAGTTCACCTGAAAATAAAATCCTTAGGATTTTTTTCCAACACAGAAGGTAGAAGTATCCTTTTTTTATGTGTCTTTTCTCAAAAGACAAAAAAAATAGGGACTGGGGCTGTCAGTATATAAAATTCGGCCATACATCATGTTTTGTGTTCCATGGTTGAAAGTCATACCGGTTCAGCTCAACATGAGAGTTATTGATCAGAAGGTAAATTTGTCGATTTTAGGTGAATTGTCACTTTAATTGTAGACTCAGAGGACTCCAAGGATTGAGGGTGTTATTTAGGACAGGTCATCTCGCACTAGTTTTATAAAATATAAAATAGGTCTACAATTTCAGTTTACGATTTTCTCTGACAGTGAGTCTTATACATCCTAATGCTCAGTTCCCAGGTGGTAAAGGTGGGCAGTCAGAAGAATCAGGATTAAGAGCAGACACATCATTAAGGATCCAGGAACACACAGATACAAATCTCTGAAAATGTCGGATGTGAGATATCTGCTTTGGGGCAAAATGTAGTGTGTTTAGGAGTCAGAGCTCAAACCAACAAGATCCCTTAAAAGGGGCCTTTAACCCTACTGGCTACGATAGAGTAAACAAAAACACGGACATCTTCATAAATGTACACACAAACACACGTTTTTATTAGTTTTAGTTGTCTAATGTGCATTGAGGCTTTCACAAAAAGATTTATTGCCATTGTTTATAACTAATGTGAGGAATATTTGTGCTAAATTAAATAAAAAATAGATGGTAAAATTTGAATCGACTTTGAACCATTAAATATAAATTTGAGCAACGTGGTACACTGGGGGAATTCAAATGCAGATTTTTCTCTAAGTTCTGCTGTGCATAACTCTTGAATGGTTATTTATTGAAAATACATAATATACATTTAAACTAATGCATGACACTATTCCAGGGTAATGTTGTTACACATTTTGCTGGATTCTAGCAAAATTCACATCACAGGCACACAGATAAAGGTCATGTGCTGAATGTGAGACAAACCACAAAGGCATATCTCTCAACAGAATGACAGATCGGTTCAGTAAGAAACATTTTATTCTGGATACTGTGGGTCATTTTTTGCTCTTTACACACTCCAGCTGTGATAAATGATAAGACAGCTGTACAGATATGACATTGAGTGTATCATTCTAAATGACCTTAGAAAGGGCACGATTGATGGGTATCACACCCATATACAGTCTATAAGAAAAGTACAAAGTAACTTTACAGAATAAAAAAAGGATTAGAAAGTATTGTTAGTTACAATTTATATTTCAAAACGCCTCAACATATAGGTCACATTTAGGAATAAAAGGAGTCAAAGGCTACAAAACACACGATACACTTTATCGGTACTATAGTTTGATAAATTGTAGTGTGATTTGAAGGGTTTTATTTTCAGTTTTCTCTCTGAGGATTTACCGCCACCTATTGACGAGATGCTAAAATGACATCATAACCTGTTAAGGCTATGCAAAACAATATGGGCAGAAGCAAGATATACTTAAAACAAACAAAAGTAAACATTTGGATATCGTGTAAAATATAAATTGACCATTTGTATTGTTTAATATGTTGAAGCGAAATTTGATGATTCGATTATTTATTGGAATATGTGCCCAAGGCGGCGAACGGAATGTAAATATTTTTTACCTTTATTTTTATTCTAGGCCCAAATTGTCCTTCCTTGTTTTATTTTGATATTACGATTGATTAAGTCGATCATTCCAATGGATGGTGACGCTTTTTTATCTCGCGTGTCGCAGTTCAATATTTGATCATTATTTTCTTCTTTTAGATTTTGATCGGCTGCCAGTGTCTTATCGTTTATAAACTATAGTAACTTTGAAAGTGTCACCTAGTAGTATCACATTGTTCCTCTGTATCATTACAGCTATGTGGAGTCCGGTATGCGTGAATTTGCTACATTTTACTAAATCAAAAAATGTGAACGTGCACTGAGTGAAACCATTAGGCCTATATTTCCACAGCAAACTATTGTAAACCATCATTTATTTTAAACACACGGCTATACAAACCTGTTTATTCAAGAGGTAAAATTCTTAGATACTCGTGTTTTTAAACGCATACTAAAACAATAGTTTGTAATTCCCTTGAAAAGACCCCAATCACACCAGTTATCTTTGTTTCAGACCAACAAGATTAACGTTATGAGGTGGCCAGCCCAATCTTCATACCTTAATCCAATAGAAAACTTCTGGGGGACATAAAAAATGCTGTTTCTGAGACAAAACCAAGATATATTATGCAGAGTGTTCTCAATGCATTCGTGTATTGTAAAAAAGTTGTTATAAGGATTAAGTGCTTTACTCACTATTTTCAAACACACTACTATTATTTTGAACACAACTGTAGGCCTACATATATTAACCTACACTAAGCATTTAATGTTTCAAACTATATCAAACGCCTCTATAGAAATAAGTTAAGGATAATGTCTAAAACAGCAGAGAGACAAGAGCACAAAGATTACTTGTAATCATAAAGAGGTTTAATTAGAACAATGTGATGCGCATCAGGAGTGGCTTTAGGACAATCTTTAACAGCCTATAGACACATTCATTAAATGCTGGTTAAGCTTTTACAATACAAAGACTTTCTACCGAGAACAACTCTTGCTTTTCCTTTACACATCATTTTAAAGCTATATGGCTTGCTTTTTCTATTTAGAAAAAAGTAGATAAAATCGTACCTGTATATACACACATACATACATATTTACATGTCTTGCTGTATTGTTCTAAACGTTTTCCATTTTTTAAAACAGCAGTACAGGGAGAAGGTTGTGCTGACAAAATTATCATCACGTAAGTAGTACACCCAAAGATGTCAAGAACATCAATGACTTTACATGTAAAAAGCATAAAAATGTCAAGCAAGACAAAGTACAAAAAAAGACTTTGAAGAATAACTTTTAAATCCATGCAACTTTAGAAAAAAAAAACATTCAGAAAATGTTCTTTCAGTTTTTCATCATCTAAGATGAATGACTTATGAGTGGGATTCAGATTCTGTAGACTTTGCCCTAGAGGTGTCAGACTTTTCCCTTCTGTCCTCTTTCCTGTCTTTGCTCCTGCTTCGGTCCCGTCTGTCTCTGTCCTTCTCCCTTGCTCTGTCTTTCTCCCTGTCACGGTCCCTATCCCTCCTATCACGATCTTTCCCACGATCTCTTTCTCGGCTCCTTGACCGTTCTCGTCTCCTGTCCCTGCTATCCCGATCCCTTTCCCGATCCCTTTCCCGGTCCCTTTCCCGGTCCCTTTCCCGGTCCCTTTCCCGGTCTCTTTCTCGGTCTCTGTTCTTCACTCGCTCTCTGTCATTATCTTTTCTGTCTTGTTCTCTCTCCCTCCCTCTGTCCCTGTCTCGGTCTCTCCTCTTGTCCCCATCTCCATCTCTGTGTCGGTCAGACTCTCTGCCTCTACTGCGATCCCTCTCTCTGCTGTGTTCCTTATCCCTTTCTCTGCTGCGACCACGCTCCCTTTCTCGGTCCCTGCTCCGGTCTCTTTCACGTTCCCTTTCTCTGCCTCTCTCATACTCTTGTTCTCTGCTCCAGCCCCATGATCGTCCGCCATGAGCAGAGTCACGGTCTCTTTCTCTCCTCCTATCCTCAGACAAATCGCGTTGCCTCTCTCTTTCTTCAGGCAATGCTAAGGGGGCATCTCTGTCGCGTGAGCTACTGTCAAATCTGCTTGGACGGTTGTGAGGCTCTGAATCATCTCTAGAGCTTCGCCGCCTCATTTCAGGTGAGTGTCGTCTCCAGTGGTCATCACGGTGGGTGTCAGGACTGTGTCCACTACCAACACGGACTTGCACTGGGATGGGACCATCGGTAGGCGTTGGAAGCAAAGGTCCACGAACAGGTCGAACATCACTTAGGCTGTCTTCATTATAGCTGTATCGTGGTGGCGGACCAGCTTCCTTATCGTAATGACCCAGTGGTGGACCTCTTGGCCCACCAAACTGCTGCACCGGTGGTCCTCGGTGCCTTTCAAAGTCTTGAGACGAACCTCCCCGTGGTTCGTCAAATGAGCCCCTGTGTTGAGGTGACCCACGAAACTGGTTTGGAGGTGGAAATCGCTGGCCTGACAATTCCCCTGTAGGACCAGAGGGAGGTCCCCTCCGTCCATCAAAGGGGTTTGGAGGCGGACCCCTAAAAGGTGGCCCTTGTGTGGGTTTCTGGGATTTCTCTATTCCCTGATAAGAGTTGCCATCATCAACAGGGCCTCTTGACATATTAGAAGGAGGTCCATGAACCTCAATGTTACGAGGGGGAGGTGGTCCACGCTGTCCGGGGAAATGGGATGGTGGCGGCGCTCTATTATCAAAGTGACTTGGAGGGGGGCCTGAGAATGGTGGAGGTAGTCCTCTAGGGGCAGAGAAGTTAAAAGGGGGTGGAGGACCATTAAATCGTTGCCCGTCGAAGTTTGGAGGAGGTGGTCCAGGTGGTAGAGGCCCTGGAGGTGGGCCTCTTGGTCCAATATGCTGAGGGGGTATTGAGTTCATAGAATTATCAAACATCTGAGGAGGAGGACCTCTCTGACCTATCGGTTGGTAAGGAGGTGGTCCTCTTGGTGTGAAATTAGGAGGCGGTGGACCTCTTGGAGCATCAAACTGAGAATTACCACTCCACTGATTCTGATAAGGAGGATACGATCCAGGTGGCGGATTTTCTCCTAGGGGAGGGGGTGGACCTTGCATTGGGGGAATTTGCATTGTTGGTGGTGGTCCTGACATCGGAGGAGGGAGATGCATGGGTGGTGGAACATTCATGGGTGGAGGGCCTTGCATGGGAGGTGGACCGAGAATGGGAGGAAGCCCGATAGGGTGAGGAAACGACATTGGAGGTGGAATGTTTGTGGGATTTGTTGTTGGTATATGTTGTATATGGGAACTGTGAGAATCCATATAGGATGAGTTGTCCTGGAAGACATCGTCTGGCATTCCTGAGTGGACAGACGTGGATGACGTACTGATCGTTGAAATGCTGTAATATGTGGTTGCAGTGGTCTCAATTGGCTGTCCACTGGACGCAACCTCAGCTTTTAGTATGCTGGCAGAATTAGGCCAAACCTCCTCAAAACTTTTACCCTCAGATTCAATAGGCTCATCCTTCATTTGTTCCTCCTCTGGCTCTTTATCCACATAACTTTCAACTAACTCCGGGTCGATGTTCTCCCCTAGTAACGGAATAGAAACTTCGGTGCTCTCTGTACCAAGGAAAGGTACCGCTTCACTTTCAGCTTCCTCCTGAGGCTGGGGTGCTTCTGTTTGCAGAATCTCATGCTGGACTTCGTGGGAATCCAAGGTGGTAGTGACCTGTGATTGAAGTGTGTCTATTGGTGTAGTTGTTTCCTCCACTGGTATATCCACAGTAGAGTCCGGCTGTGTTGTTTGTGTGTCTGAGGCTATAGTTGCTTGTGATGGCTCTATGACTGCAGTTGGCTGTGGAGATGTTTTTTCTGAAGTTTCATGAGACTGTTCTTCTTTCTCTATGGAATCAGACGTATGTCTTCTGTTTGCTGCTGCTGCGGCTCGAGGGTCCCTACTTTGCCTTGGGTCTCTTCTCTGGTTAATAACTGGAGCTGCTGAGCTCTTAGCCAGTAGGTCTTCAACTTTTTTACCAAGTTGCAATAACTGGCTATTAGCCAGTAGAGATGTGACAGGCTGTGAAATCAAAGTCTCTGTTATTTGTTGAACTGGATCCTCTAACAGCTTCTGTTCCTCTACTTGTTTCTCCTGAAGCCCTTTCTGATGTTCAGTTAATTTCTTACCACTTGGATTAACCCCAACAACATCAAAAATTGAGTCGTCCTCGGGGTCATAAGCAATATCATCCACCGCACCGGGGGTGCCCTCAGATAGCTTAATTGCTGTTGATAGTTTTGTTGAATTGTGAGTTTTTTCTGCAGCATAGCCAACAGCTGGATCATATTCTTCCTCTGGATCATACGGCCTATCATCCTGTACTTCCACCTCTTTACCCTTGGTTATTGCAAACTGCTGTACAATCGGGTCTAGCAGTGATACAGAAGGCATGGACACCTCTCCAGCACTTTGTTCTGAAGGTGATGAGACATCAGAATCTTGCTGCTTCTTACCAAAAAGTGTTTTAAGGATGGTCTGCAGTGGTGTGGAAGCGACTGCCGGTGGGGCTGTGACATTATTGCTTGTTTTAGAGGTGATACCAGATGCTTTCACAGAAGAAAGAATGGAAAGGACGGAAGTTGAGATGGAACTTGAAGATTCCGAGACAGTGAGGGTCGGTGGTGTGCCTGGTGGAGTTGTCCTGATGGCATCCAGACTAGATCGAAGAGCCTTGTCCTGTTTGATTTCAGGTTTTGCAACAATGAAAGGTTTGGGGAGGCCTGTCTCGTCATCTCGTAACGTTTTTGAACGTTTTTCCTCATTTTCAAGAGGGGCTCCAGGACGCTTCTTGTCTTTTTGGCAAATCAACAACCCCAGGAGGAGATTGGGACGAGCTGGCTCTAGCCCTGCAAAAAAAAAAATATTTTAGTCAAAATCACAGAGGTACAGCATATTCTTTACGTATATAGTCGCATTGGTTTCAGAGAGCTTGTTCCACAAAATACAGTGGTAACACTTTTACGGTACACTTTTGAGTATTACAGTTCGACATTATTTGTACATTTAAAGAAAACTGTTTTCCCTTTAAAAACTAATAAGCATTTTTACATACACTTTAAATTAACCCCAATGTGAATTTAATAATGGTTGGAATAACACAAAATCATATCAGTTTAGATCTAATAGATTACAAATTTTTTGCAACAACTGGTCTTAAAGTAAAGATGCTATTAGCACCCACATCACTCACTTAGCTTGAGCAGGGCAGATTACTTGATTTATCAACTTTGTTATTGTAATTTGCAGCATGGTGGTTTAATTTGTGTGTTATTTTACAAAGTTAATACTAATATTTGTATGTGTTTTATATTAGTGACATACATTCAACCTTTGAGCAACTCATATTTTCTATTGAAAGAAAAACAATTCTCTTTTAGACTAAGACACAAATCTAAAACCAAACTTGGATTAAGAAAATATTTTATTAGCACGTTTTACAGACAACAAGTAAAAAGAAGTGTGCATTCAAACAGCTAGGGAAGAAACACACATTAAAGCATATTTGACGTTGGTTTTCTTTTTTGTAAATTCTTTTTTTTGTAAAAAGCTCTCAATTGACAAAATAACTAACAAGAATCCAGATAAATACATTATAAACATGCTTATTTGTTGTTAACATTAAAACATATCAGATTTGTTAGATTACCTGTTACAGATTTTATAATATCCTTGCAGATGCTTACCTGGTCCATCAAATGGTAGAAGCTTGGCAGGCAGTGGGTCTTTTGAGCTCAGTGGGATGAGGTAAAGGTCTTTGATGCGCTTGTTGCTATTAGCCACCACCCCAAACCGCTTACGGCTACTGAAATAGGAAAACAGAGACACGTATGCTACCTCTTCCTCTTCAGTTGCTGGATGGAAACGAATGAGACAGAGTTCCTGAAAAAAAAACATTGAGGAAAGCGACAAGTGTTGTAAACTGTTAGCAAGTTAAGTTTAACAGGGTTGACTTAGTAAGTTGTAAATTCTCCTTGTTTTATATATTTTCATTTCATACTTTTGACAGTGAAGTCTTCAGCTTCCCCACATAATCCCACACTGTGTGTGGTGATATTCTACCGCCGATATGAATGGTGTCAGGCAAGTCCTGCAAATAAAGTAAAAGTGTTTATAGACCATCGAAAACTTCTGTATGACATTCTAACATTAAAACTTCAAAAAACAAACCTCCTTAATGTGTTCGAATGATCCAGAAACTAAGTAGGCTTTTGTGACAAACTTGGCGACTGTGTGCATGTTTATGAATCCTTTCCACAACATCTCCTGACCGGACAGGAACAAAGCTGTTTCTCCCTCAGGAGGGGGCTCTGTCACACTGCTGAAAACACACAAAATATATAATTCAAATCAATAGTGTGGAGATTGTTCATTATAACACATAACATTTCTTTCAGATGAATTGGATATGCTTTGAATACAACTGTACCTAGCAACACTGGACCCGTAATGCCGTGTATCTTGTGAAGAGGCTGTTTTTTGCACCACAGGTTTAGGTATAGATGATGGGGCGAGAGGGGGCATAGGCAAAGGACCCTTTGCTTCTACAACCAGAGGCTCAATAGGCATTGGAATACTGGCTGGTAAAGCAGAAACACCAACATCAGGAAGAGTTAAAGGTACGGATGACCGGTGACCTGCCGTACGAGGATCTCTTCGAGTTATTGTAACGGAGGAGACGGCAGCAGGAACTGGGGCCTGGACCAATGGCAATATACTTTTTGGATCCTCCATCACAGATGAAGAATCGGGCATGGATGTGTCTACACCAGTGTAATAGGAAACATGGGAGTGCTCAGGAGGGGCTTTGGACTGTCGCAGCTCCGGTTTGGACTTAAAGGTTGGCTCTGGCTTTTTAGGCACAGACGTTTTACTTTTTTTGGAAGGCGGTTCATCATCTGCGGACTTCTGACCTAAAAAATGAGCATTAAGTAATTTAATACACTGTATAAGTCAAACAATTGTAGTTATACACAAATCTAGTTGTACCAAAATGTTCCAACAGATTTGAAAACATTTTATTTAAATGTCCTTATTTTGAAAATATTTTCCACCTGTACAAATTTTGCAGTTTAGGTCAAACAGATGAGCCCTATGCTCTGCTGTAGTGTCTTTCAGCATAGTACTGAAGATATCAGGCATAGCGCTGGGTTTTCCAGTAGAGACTGAAGAATGTGATGTAGAGGTATGCTGGTCTTCCTGAGAGTCCTGCAAAAAAATTAAAACGAAAACAGAAGAGGAAAGAATTAAAGAACAATATTACAGGTATTCCAGATGTTACTATAATCCATTTTTTTTACACTTATGTACACCTTTACCAACAATGCACAGAACGGAACTAAGGTGATTAAGTTAAGAAAAAAAGGGAAAACAAATGATGCATCCAGCAAGCAAAAGGAAAAAGATTTTTTTAGGCTTCGGGAAACTGAAATGAAAGAACAGATAATCAGGAAAGCCAGAGATTCAGCACTTACAGCAGCAGAAGCCAAGCGGGGAGATTGGGAAGTGGCAGGCATACATACATCTCCATCAGACATTGGAGGAGCTTCCTCCATGTCTACATCGGGGGGGACACCTTCTTGTCGGGATCCGGTTTTGGAATGTCCGGACTGGGATTTTACATCCTTGTTGGAATAAGCAAACAAAGACCAAGTCTTACTACTGATAGATTTTTATGTAGTTAACGCAGACGATTTAAAATGTTTTTCTTGTTTGTTTGTTTTACCTCGGTGGTCTCTGTTTTTCTCCAATCTGACATCTCCTTGGAAAGAAGTTCTTCAGGACTCAATCTCACCAGCCTGAAAGGACTGATCTCACCACCAATAACTCGATAAAACAAGCCCTGACAAACAGATGAATCAAAGAATACAAAAATAATTTAGATAACAATGCACATTTACTCTCTATGATACATAAACGCACAAAATACGTGTACATTAAAGGACCAACCTTGTTTTTAGGGTCCTTTAGATTGAACATAAGGGATCGGTACTTGTTCTTGTACTTGTTGTCAGTGTTCATACAAAGGTTAAACATCTCTTTCTCAATGCTGACCGCCAACTTCCCAACTTCACTCTCGGACATGGAGAGATCATCGCTGTCGCTCACCCTGTGACATTTAATAAATTTTAATAAAAAACTACAATTAGATACCATGAAAAAACATTCAGTCCATATCTTAACCAGTGCAAAATTAATAAATTAATAAGCTATTGATCAATAAAACAAATAAAAAAACAACAGTATTTGTGAATCATCTATCACCTCTTATAGAGAATATCAGTGAGTGATCGCCTGATGTTGGATCTCATCTGGTTATTGGGTGGAGGTTGCGGCGGCGCAGGAGGTGCAGGGGGTTGGGTCGGTTTAGGCGTCGGGTGTTGGATGGATGGAGCGGTTGACACAGATGAGGGTGGTGCTTTAGAGGAGGTAGAAGTCCCACCCTCAAAAAACTCCTTCTGCCCTGCCTGTGGCTGTTTTTTAGGGATGGTGAATGTGCTCTTCGTTACACGGAGAGCTCCCGAGGCATGATGGCGAGATCCAGGAGGACCTGGTAGAGATAAAACTGGAACGGGAGGCGGGGGAGGCCCTGGCTTTTTGGGTTTGTTCAATTTTCCCTGTGGTTGGAGCGGTTTCCTTAAGTCTCTGACACTGCTCATATGTGTCGTACTGGGTTTGGCTTTGGTAGGAGAAGCATCAGCAGGTCTTTTTATCCCCTTTGAACCAGATGCCTTCTTCCCACCTTTGAGAACATCTGAAGCAGGAGCTTTCTTATCCACAGGTGCTGGCTCCTTTTCTGCCTTCACTTCTTCATTTTCCTCCTTTTCATTGTCTTTATTCGCAGCTGCTGGAAAATACAAGAAATAAATGGAACCATCAACACAAGCAAAATTTATAATATCAAGTGTGAATTATAAAAGTAAAATTATTTCAAAGTACTGCAGTGCTGTTTATATGGTGTCTAAGGATGACTCATATATTAAAAGAGTAAAATGTAGTTTGTTTGATTCACATATTTTAGTGCCTTGCCATGATATAGTAAACACTCATCTCATGTTAATGAACATAAAGACCAAGCTCAGGAAAACAAGTTATTGATCATTTAAGATTTATTTAAAAAAATGTACTTTCATTATCAATGTGTAAGATACACCTTACAAGGAATAAAATATATATTTATATACATATATTCCTTACTATAAAATATCTGCAAACCATGTCAAACAACTGTACTAGGAAAACCAGTGGCTTCATATTTAAAGAACCAAAACAAGCAAATGTGAATCAAAACGATTAAGGGTAGACCAACAAAATGATAACATTTTATGTCTGAGACCATTTTAGATCACTTGAGCATCAAATGTAATATTTTAATGCAATGTCATCAAGAAACACTTCTAAAAAAGAAAATGCTCTGTATATATTGTGAGATGCAAAATGATATTTTTAAGTGTTAAAAAGGAAAATCCTATTGTCATATTACAATGGAAAATGACCATGACTTCCCAAATATTACAGATACATGAGGGAGGAATGCCAATGTATCACATTGAAATACAAGGGTAAACATTTGTGCAGTAAATACTACAGCTCAGAAGTGTACTTTAAGTGCCCTCTGTCAAATTAATCCACATTCATGTGTTATCCAGATCAGACGATTTCTCCTTGATCGAAATGTCAACATTAACAGCACAAATGACAAACAGCTGAATGCAACCTTGTGTACACAAATTACACTAAATATGAGACTCAAAACCACATGACCTGCTTAGACAAAGGCAAAAAGATTTTTATCCTTAATATTCATAATTTGATATCAAACAAAGGCAGCATTTTTCTTTGTGTATTCTTCTATAATGACAACTCAACTTTCTCCCTTTAAAGTCAACCATTCCCACTGGAGACGCACACTCAACTTTCAATCTCAGCTGGACATAAACCTGTACACTAACCTTTCTCCATATGTAATAACTTCTTAAATTATTTTGAACAGAGAAATGCACATATGCATAAGTCTACAATCTATGTTCGTGTATAAACATAGCTCAACATTTCCTTGTGTGCTGCAGTAATAAGGCGTGTAAGTTCTGTCGACGGTTGTGGGGTGAAATGGTGTCCTCGGCTGTTCTTGAGCGTTCCTCATTTTTTGGTTGTCTTGGACTTTTCTGAACTCCACGGTTCCTCTCTCGGACCGGCTCCAAGGACTGTAGGATTCTTATTGCAAACCACGGTGTGACATTTGGCTTATGGCTGACAAAGGCCAAAAAGAGGCAAAGCCATGCCATCCAGTGTTGTAATCCAATAAACAGACTTCTTTCACAATTGAAGCACAAGGCCATCAAGAGTGTTATCCGTAATTTCACTTTATTTTGAATGCCACTTTTCTCAATTGGGGTTTATAAATGCAGTGCATGCAGGTCAAAGGAATATCAAATGAAAAGCTGTTAGATTAAAGTTACACTTTCACTGATATGATAGCTTTGTAGTCAAAGTCTAAGTAAGAGATAAGAAATATTCTATACTTTGTGATAAGGAGGACAGGGTAAAAAGACACCAAAACCTACCTGTTCAGTAGTACCTGTCCTGTGAGGTCAGAACATCTTTTTGCATCTATTGCCCCCCCCCATGTCGGCAGAGGTTGGAGATAAATTGGTAGATAAACGCTCAAACACACACACACACACACATACTTCACAGACCTTGTCCAGTTGGTATTGCAAATGTATATCATGGCAAGGCACTATAGTTTGGAGTCAAAATCCTACAAAATTTTACATTATATTTGGTCATCTTATTTTATAAAAAAAATTCTTAAGATTAAATTAGATTAAATACTTTTTACTATAGACTAAAATACAATTCCTTTAAATGCATCTTTA
The DNA here is from genome assembly GCF_947034865.1 of Barbatula barbatula. NCBI lineage: Eukaryota > Metazoa > Chordata > Actinopteri > Cypriniformes > Nemacheilidae > Barbatula > Barbatula barbatula. The sequence continues at coordinate 11,648,218 of NC_136783.1, forward strand.
TTATCTATACTTACTATTCTCAAATTTGATAAACTTACCTGTTCTGGAGCGTGAATGACCTGATACAGGCACTTTCACAAAGCATTTTACAACAAAATATGTAGTGTAAGATGTCCAACTTGAACACTTTCAGAATAATAGCTGTGCTAATATTTCCCAGCACAAGTTTCCCTACACATGCATATATTGTGGATTTCAGTCCAATTTAGAAAACAAAGAACGTTTTTTTAGATCTCTGAACTCAAGTCACCTATGCTGCAACATCACTCCCGACAGTTCAACGGCCCTATTATTGGCAGAGACAAGACAATAAAATGTGGAAAACCCTCAGAGAGATACATACACGCTTTGTTTAACACAGATGCTGATATGGGAGCAGTCTTTTCTGGCGTTACTGCCATGTAATTATGATCACTGGACCAGGATGACATGGCTGCTGGAGGTGGATGCTCCTCTGCATGCTTGTCTTCATCCTCATCTTCCTCAGTCCCAGACTCGGAGTCCTCCTCTTCATCCTGGTTAGAGGACCTCCTTTCAGAGCCACTCTTCTATAAACAAAAACAAAACCGAAACGTTAAAACATAAATGTGACCCTGTCCGTGAAATCCAACTCATAATCTAATTATAACAGCATCAGTTTTATTTTAATTATTACTTTTACTATGATTTTAATCTTTGGCATGGAATTATTTAGCCAACGTTAAAGATATCAGAGTTATATTTTCACAGAATGTTCTTAACGTTATCTAGGATTATTTTATGTAGAAAATAGTAAATCACAAAACATGACTTTGGCTGGGTTTTCACAAGCAGGATCATCTATCTCTCGATATACATTTATATTAAGGCACTTATATTCATTACTTTTTAAACACTGATATTGAATCTTTGAATTGAGCTACTTGTTAACACTGCTACAACTTTTAATCAGCAACAAAGTGTCTGTAGAAAGTAATAAAATCAAAACATTTCAGACAAAAACAGTAAGGTCTAAAGGACCTTGAATGACAAAAAAAACATTGTACCTTTCTCCCTGACTTATCTTGCACCTAAATTTGCAACCATTTGGTTAAATGTAACACCAATAGAGCCGTTTCTCTAAACAGAACAGTCATAAAATCAATGGATGTAAATTCATATTCCACCCAAAACGAATGCTGACCATTCTCGGGTGCTTTAGAATACCTTTTGCAACGATTTATTAGTGGTATTTTTCTGTTGTTTGGGCTTGCTTTTCTCCTTCTGTTTGGAGTCTTTTCCATCTGTGGTGATAATCTTCATGGCAGCTGCGGCATGTCGAAGGATGCAGTCATTCCCACAGTAGACCGAGTCAGGAAGAGCGTCTCTCTCACAGCCAGGACCAATGCACTTTGGAAGGGAAGACTCCTTGGTTGCTGTCACCTGCTAAAGACTCAGGCACGTCACATTTCTGCAGCCACTTGAATGTGTCAGAAATGTTTGAAATATCTTACGTTTTTTCTTTATTAATTTAATTACAGTAGATTGTCCTGATGTGCATGAGTGCAAATGAAAATTTCTTTAAAAATATCTATTACTTCTTATATTTTCATATTTCTTACATTTAAAAATAGAGTGTTCTTTTTTCAAAACTTTGGCTTTCATAAGACAGGGCAGTTAATAAAAGGACAAAACAATCAATACTAATAATGTGGCATTATGGTTTGCTTTATGGATTACAACTACATTTTATGTTTTCCTCATATACTTTAAAAAGGATAATTTACAACCTGTTTTTTTATTAATAAGGCGGCAATCTGCATTTTACCACTTTTTGTATATTTTAATCCATGATTAAACTGTCTTTAAATTTGATATGAAATTAGACAGTGATGGTTACAAAACCTTCTCATTTTACCTAAATTATAGAGGGTAAAACACCTTGAGACCACAACAATGAATAAAAAATGTCTTTACATAAAACTATGATACATTTACCTTTGTTATTCTAGTATTAGTCAAAAGACTAGTAGATAGACGGTTTGTAATCATAAACCTACCAAACACTAAAACAACCAGATAAGATTCTATATTAGATACCAAACAATTCTTTACATTTAAGAATCTCATACTCGAGATATTACAATTTACAATATTACATTACCAATCATTTACAAGTTAAACTGAAGTTTGCAAATGTCAGGCAATAAAATCCTAATATATGCATCAATCACATGTGGATCAAAAACAGCATTGCGAACTAATGTCAAGTTTGTCAAACTGATGAAACCACAAACAAGCAAGCAGCATTTAGACTCTCGATTCATATTGCAACATACCGGCTGGAAAATCTTTATTTTCTTTTTGCCACTAGGATTGGCAGCCTTCTCGATCCTGCCTTTGATTCCCAGGTCATCGCCAGCTCTCTCCTCTGGTGTCACTGCAGCAGTGCTTGATGTTGCCGGACAGGGCTCTGCTTTACGAGGGCCGGATGCTGGCCGTTTGCCATTCTCTGCAGCTGCTGCGGAAGGCCCGGCCTTGCTTATCTGTCCTTTGTGCGTGCTGCAGTTAGGACAGACGTAGTCTTCTCCGTTTCTCTCCATCAGCCGGCCTCTTGCCTCGGTGATGCCCACGCAGTCGCCATGAAACCACTCCTCACAACGATCGCAGCAGATCATGAACCTGAGCAGATGGGTTTAAATAACCAAACACCCTCAAATACATATCTGAATATTTACTCAGACCAGAAGTGATAACCCCCAAAGAGAATAACATGCACTGAAATTTTTATTCTGGGTTGATACATGCTGTTAAACAGTCTGATGTGCCTAATATCATTTTAGGTTTTTGCATTTTAAATGAAGATATAAAATCTGAACAGTTTCACACAGTTTGTAACTCTTCGGGTAAAATATCCCAAAACCACCAAGCCAGAGTTAACAATTATTCTTCAACAAAGAAATTTTTACTAGACAGAGATGCGCTCAACTTATGTCAACTCAAGCTTGGGATGGGCTTCACCACGCCTCTCAACCAATGAGAGCATTTGGGGTTGGCTTAAGACTGCTGAAGCGAGCACATTACCTAGGAACGCCAAAACTGAATGGAGAAAGGTTGCGAACTCTTACATGGACATTTTGTTTCAAATATCTTCCAGACGTCGGAGTTGATAAAACAAACCACTCCATTTCGTCTCCCCTCCTTCAGCCATGCACTTATCTATCAGTGCACTCGCCCCACTAAGACGTAATATGCACGGGTGTAAGTGGATTACTTAACGCTATTGATGATAAAGCGGATGGAAATCAATAGCCAGAAGAATACAGCCTGAAAAATACAAACATTTCCCTGGCTAAGGTACAAAACAGCAACTACAACAAATTGTGTTGCGTGCATTGTATGCAGTGTGAGGCTAATGCACAACACATGCACGACTAGTAAAAGTTCTCTTTCACATCTTTTTACTCTGAAACGGACAAATAAACCCCACATTACGTCTAAATTTCCATATAAGCAAGGTTCCATGTAAAAGTGGTCTGTTTTAACGTTAACAGCTTGGAAACAAAAACGGACACGTTACAGAACATTAGATACGTATAGATAGAGCGCTCAAGGGGCAGCAGCATAATATTTAATTTGATTACATTAATGTTTAGGTTATTATTTACAAGAAATATTTTACTTTAAAATTGTTAATGCTACTATGTAAAGGAAATACTGTTGTGAAAGTTGTTTATTTTATTTAAAGGGTTTGCAAACTAAATTTTATTGTACTTATTGTTCATATCGCATTATTGAATTTTACGCTAAATGCGATCAATCACAGAAAAGTAATGTGATTAGTAGCGATTCAAATGTTTAATTGCAAAGAAGCAAAAACGTGATGACATCTTAGCCCTGTGTCAGCCACCTTTGAAAGAGAGGTGGAGTGAGCTATTGTTTGCAATCTCACTACAAGATGCTGCTAAATTTCATAAGTTCTTATTCAACTATTTTTATTCTATTTAAGATAACTTGAGTACAGTTAGGTGTATGACTTGTGTTGTCTGATATATTAACTATATATCATAAAGTAACATAATTTTATTTAACCATGTACAAGACCTTTTGCATCTGCTGATCACTTGGAACAAAACAACAAAAAGAAAAATCACAATATCATCGTTTTGATGAGGAACATTATACAGATCAAACAGTCATATTACTAAAAACTCTTAACCATACATATTACTAAGCTTATCTATTCACCACATTGACTGAAATCTTGAGTATTTGTAGAAAGCCTCGTCGATTAAATACTATATTAACATATAATATTTTATTATTAATTTTTAACCTTTTATCAACACTAAAGGCTTTTCGTAGCCAAGTGAGTCATGATATATGAAAGACTTAATAAAACCAACAACTATGAAGCGTCATGTTAATTTTGAGCTTAAATACAACACATCAGAGTACTGATCTTAAAATAATCCTCACAGAGCTACATGACATGCTGATCACACGAGACTGGTTTAGTTTCTGACTTATTATTTTTAAAATGTAATATTTTACATATGTATTATATAGAAATATTATAGACATCTTCCAAAGACACATACCTTTTATTGTGTTTCTGCCTGCAGATGCAGTATAGTGCATTAGGGTCATAACCGTCATTGTCAGACTCGCTTGAAGACGACTCTTCATCATCATCATCATCATCTTCCTCATCTGTGTCTTTGTGGAGCTTTGCTCCTGATTTGGGTTTAGTGTCATTTTTGGATTCTTTACTGAGTGACCTGGTAGGAGGACGTCTATTTATGGACTCATCAGAGGACTTCTCTTTATTCTCCTCTTTATTCTCCTCCTCATCCACCTCCACCTCTTTTTCCTCCTCTTTCTTCACATCTATCGCTTGTTCGTATTCTTTTGACTCTACATCCTTTCCATCTTCAGCATTGGCTGCAGTCTCAACATGTTCTTCTTTTGTCATCTCTCCTTCAGCCTCCTCTTCGTTCTCAGAGCTGCAGTCGTCACTGACCGAGCCACCGCTAGCTTTAGGCTTGGCGGTTTTTCTCCCCCGCCCTCGTCCTCTTTTCACTGGTGAGGCGACCTTGCGTTCCTCAGTTTTGGCCTCTGTGTTGCCATCATAGCTGTTCTCGGAGGCTGTTTCAGCATCAGTTGGGGTCTGGGATGGTGGGTCTCCACCTTCGAGTCGTGAGGGACAACTCCTCCTTCCAGTTCCTCTTCCTCTTTTGACAGTAACCAAAAACTCTTCCAGTTTGTCGGTGCGCTTAGCCTGCCTGCCACTGCGACGCACAGGGGCGCCCATTGCATCTGGAGTCTCCGCTGCCATATCACCAGGGATTTCTCTCTTGGCAATGGTGGTTCGACGAAAGCCCCAGGTCTTCTTAAACTCACGGGAGGGCTTGGTGGATTGTTCAGTGTCCTCTACTTTATCTTCACTAACATCACTTTTGCCTTTTTGATTTGTGACGTCTTCGGAGACTGATGTTGGTTCTGTGTTCAAAATGTGCAAAAAATCCACAATAAACAAATTATGTAATAAATTTCAGCTTTCAATAAACAGCATGCAGGATATTCCTGATCACAATTAAAACTGTGAGAAGATCATATGAAAATGAAAGAGCAAGTGAAATTGCAGCCCAAAAGAATCATATGCAATTTAAACTGGCATTGGAACATCATTGAAATATTCCAGTGTAGGAACATGGTTTTGAGAAATTGAGATTTAGTGATTTCTTGATATTTAAGTAAATTCCCCATTGGAATTTTGATTCCTGACAATCTGACTCCTTCCCACAGCTCTCATGAAGAAGTGCACGTGGTGGAACGAGCTATGGGTACCTTGTGAGCTGGTATCCACTGGATCCTGGCTGGACTCAGGCTCAGCGGCTTGAGCCAGCTCAGGGCTCACACTCTCCTCCATAACAGAGACACACTACTTTTCAAACAGAATATCTATAATTAAGAAAGAAAAAAGATTTAAGGAACAGCACAGCTCCTTTATGTTTCCAAAAGTCTTTCAACCAGGGATGTGTGGGCTTCTAACATAAGTAGATGCATGCGTGTCTAAATGGAGCTTGCTTTGCTTTAGATGTTGCTAGTATTTGATCATTAGCTTTTTTATTACTTACATACTCAAAAATCATCTTAAAATCTCAGATCTTTTGAGTTTAGCATGATGTGTCAAACCAACAGACAATTAAAGGTGTGAAAGATGCTCATAACACTTTGAAGCAGAGATGGTTGAAAACCCTTTTGCTATTCATCAATAATATCAAGGTTGATTTTTAAGTCCCAGTGAAATAACTAATACGGTAGAAATATTGCTGCGTTTATAGTAAATAGCTTACCAATAAGGGTCATTTTCTTTTGAAAATTCATGTACCCTCATTTACTTCAGTTAAAATCTGAAAATGCGCTACCGCCCTGAAATGACTATCCATCTGAAATGATGTAAATTAGACGGCCTTGCCCCAAGCATCTGTAAACTCATCCCCTTCAACTGTCAGTCTGCTGCCAGTTTAATTTCAAAATGTTTTAACACATACAATCAATTTGCTGTGAAAAACTCAAGCCACGCTCATTTTCTCCTTTTAAATACCCTTTCACTCGGAAATGTGTCAGAAAAAAGGTCAAAATGAATGCAACTTCCAGTTTCCGGAGACTTTATAAGGATATTTCACTAACAAATCAGATTTCCATCGATCAAAGAACCGCTCGACACAGCTCCTAGGTCTTAATAAAGGTCTTCGGAGGCGAACCAATGCATTTGTTTAAGAGATATATCCATATTGACAGTGCTTTTAATGTTGAGGTCTAGCTTCCGTCATCTCTCGAATGCATGTAAACCAGAGGCTTGTTCTTCCATCAAATGACGGTGACAAAATCTCCCGCCAGAATAGACGCTAACCTATTGACTGAAAACAAAAAACGCAGCGTTCTTCAACCGGAACTTACAACACGCCTGCGTCATCTTCCAGAAGAACAAGCCTTGAGAGATGACGGGAGCTAGACATAGAGCTGTCAATATGGATATTTCTCTTTAACAAACGCCTCGATTGACTTCACAGGACCTTTTTTAAGAGCACAGAGCCATGTTAAGCAGTTCTTTGATCGATGGATGTACTTTTTGGAGCTTCAAAAAAGTAAACACTTGTTCACTCCCATTCTACCACTTGGAAGCAAAATGATACATGGTATTATAACTTTGACAAGTTTATTCTTCCAAAATAAAACCATATTCAGTTAGGATGCATTGAGGGCGAGTAAAACATGGGGAAGTTTTGATTATGTTGTGAAATATCCCTTTAAGAGCATACTGTGCTCTTTGAAACAACCATTTTAATCTTTTGTTTTGGTTACTTCCTGTAGCTATGCAAAAGAAATACATTTGAAAGGATTTTGACTTGGTATTTTAAGAAAATATTTGAACATAAGACATCTATAAACATGGTTTTGCACAAAAATAAATAATGATGGGGTGTTGAACTTCATAAGTGATATAGGTTTGGAATAAATAACAAGGATTGGATAAACCATCCCTTTAATTTCTCGATAAGGTTTTATAATACCCAACAGCATTCAAATGGTCACATTACTGAATCATTGAAATTCTAATAATTAACCGTCCTAATACTGTAACTATTTCAAGTTTGTCTGGCGTGAAGCAAAATGACACCATAATGCCTTCTAATGGAAAAGGCTGTATTGTTAAGAAGTATATGTATCTTGAACAAATGCAAGCTAAGAAAAAAGATGGTGACTCTGTCATGTATACCGCAATGCAAACGCATTTTACACACTTTAAAAAAATGTAATTTAGAGTGAGTTCTCACTAGTTGAAAATCTAAATATTAGTCCCCATATCGCATGAAGGGAGTAATGAATGCCGCACCTGTTTGTATCAGCTTCTCGAGCTCTGCTCGACCAAGACAGGAACTCTAAAACAGACAACGATCTAAAAAAAGAAAAATGAATAAATCCGTAAAAATAGCAAAAGAAATACTTTGAGCATCGTAAACTTCACATTAAGAGGCCAATGTAACATCATATTTAGCAATGCACTTTCAGTGTAACAGTGTAAACCAGTTGTCTGGAGACAACCAAAAACGGTCTCAACTCTTAGACATATTTAAAAAACATTTATATATATATAAATATAACCGTATGCCAATGCACGTAAAGCGAGATCAAGTTAGAGTATTTCTTTTACTGGTGAAACAGATCATAAAGCCGCAGCTAATATACAACAAACAACTAACGTTAGCACGTTTAGCAATATTTAAACAAATTATTCAGTTATCGTATCATTCCATTTGTTAATAGTTTATCATTTGCATAATCAAATTGCTGTTATTTCCTCGATTATTCCCTTTCGGCCCATTAAAATGTAACTGTGTGACGCTTTGACCAAAATGCTCCTAAAAGTTAGCACAGATTCAACGCAAGCATGACAGCCTGTGATGTCACGCGGTGATCGCAAAAATCTCTCAACATGTTTATTTAAAAAAAGTCACGCAACATATATTCCCTCGATTACTAGTAGAAAAACATTATAACATAAACATGTATAATAGCACTCAAATGCAGATATGGACACATCAACAGTAAATAAGGCCCATTCGCTCAACTCCTAGATTATATTTAGAAAGCTCCTTTGTGAATCCCATCCTTCGATTATCTTTCTTTTTTGTTTCAACTACATAAACCGTTAACAAAATAAATAAAACATACATAACGTTACATGTTGTTGGAGAGCTCTGGTATGGCCGCCACGGTATTATATGTCATAGTAACCCACTCGTACTTGACAACAAAAATGACGCAAGAACTGATAACCTAATAAACTCCCACAAGTATTTAGAAATAAAGCATGTGATAAACCCTAATCCAAAATGCCATATTACAGAGATAAAATAGACTAAATATGGAGTTCGCTTAACGTTACTCGTCTGTTAGCTTTAGCACATCGTTAGCGCGCGACCTCCATTTCACCCGCTCGTGCTCAGTCTCTCTTACATATGAACGCTTTGTTTCAGTTGTTTTAATACTTAAACATGGGCCAAAATATCTAAAGAGAGGTATATACGAGCCGGACATACAGTATGCGAGCTTTCTGTACAATATGCACCGAGGGCATTAACTTACAATTTAAACGGGTGGGTTTAGGTCACGAAGGATTGCCACGTGACGAGTTGCTAATAACGTTATACACATGATCATGCTAACGCTTAATATTATACTAATCTGAACTGGATCACATAGCAATGAATGCGTTCAAACATATAACCACTTAACATAACTATTTCTTACATACAAACATCACATGTGGGGTCGTCTACACACACTAACGTGATTCACGCCTTCTCCCATCAGTGCCGAAAATCACAAACTAGAATCACAGAAGTAATTCAGAAATAGGTCGTTTTAATACAATAAGTAATGACTTGAAGACTTTAAATAAATGCTCCCAAATGAATAAGTTACACCTCGTTTATTGTTAAACAAGAGGACCTCACACACCCACTTTAACACCATTAACTTACAAATAAATTTCATAACATAAAATATGTAATTGAGAGTCACACTCAAAGAGAAGAATCACAGTTATACAAATAGTACAAAACAGATTAACAAGTCACATAGTTATACAAAACAATGTGCATACCTTAACATTCAACACTGTACCACATCAAAGCAACACACGTATAACGTTACACCCTTTTAATGTGTAATTACACTGTATACAACAGCTTTCAGTTGCACACGTCACTAAAACATAGATTTATCCCATTACATCTTAAGGCAATAAGTGGGTTTACTCATCTGCCCAGGGGTGTTGGACAAATCATTCTTATATCACATAAATATGGAGGCTCGAGGCGCCATTACTGGAGCGCGAGTTTCGCTGCTGCAAAACTGACATACCGCATGTGCATTAGTATACATCTACACATCTGTTCAGCTCAGACGAGCCGTGAAACGACATGCAATACTGTTAACTGCGACAAAAACGGAATACTCACTTGCTAACATTAATAATGTTCGGCCTGCAGTCAGTGCAACAGTCTGACCTCCATTTTCTTTCCTGTTGATGATGGTGGCGATTGCAGCATTAGCTTTTGCTTCAGATAGCATGAGGCAGAACGCATTCTCTCGTTTAAAAAGTCAAGCGCCACGCTGGCGTGGAGGAGTAAATGCACCAAACACTAAGCGTGTAAAAGTGCGCCCTCTAGTGTGAGATTCATGGCATACTTGTGACAGTTGAAAGATGAATACATCACATGTGCATTCTGTATCATTGTTCCCGCCGTACATTATAGGTGTCCTGGGAGCCCGTTGCAATAATATTTTAAAACAAATTATACTGAATACAAAAGTTGTGCCCTCGGTGTTTCTGTGATGTTACACCAACAGATGGGAGAAGGTCTGCGGTTCCACAGTCCAGTCTTAATATCGTCCTCTGATCTTAAAATCATCATGATGTAGCCTCATTCTAGTCCGCTAGGTCTAAAATCTTTTGGTTATTTGTCTGTGTGTTCTTGTCTTGTCTGGCAAGCATTTTTTTTTAAATTATAATATTCTTTGGGTCATAATTTTCTAAATGCAATTGTCATGTAATTGTATTCTAACTACCGTATGTTTGTAGTGTGTATGTTTTTTAAATGGAAGTGTCCCAAGTTTCATTATCTAGATTTAGAAAGATTGATCATTGTGATATCCAGTCCTGAAAAGATAATTTTTTTAAATTTAAGTAATCTTATAAAATTGAAAGACAATTTATATACTCAGCTGCTCAGCTTTAGACTAGAAATTGTTTGAATCTCAATAAAATGTTTACCAAAATACTTGTTCGCTTTATTTAAGACAATAGAAAAACTAGGTCTCATGTATTCCTCATCAAAGTAGGACTTGAATGTGAAACTTTTCCAGGTGTTCTTTAATACAGTTGCACCATACAAAAACTATTAAATTACAATTAAGACCACCAGATCTTTATTCATATACAGTATGCAAATATCAATTTGTTCTTTAGTTTGAAATCACTCTCTTTTTCTGTATGTGGTTTGGAATAACATATTTATGCACTATTAACATAAAATGAAGGAATGTTTCCGTTCAAAGTACAGCAGTTCTTCACACGTTGAAAATAAAGCGTGATAATGAATAAACGTTGAAAGTTATAACTAGCAAAGACCTTTGGTGTCCTTGGTGTAATACAGTATATTAAAAACGAAATTGTTTGATAAAAACGGTACCCCCTGCCCCACAAAAAAATACAGAAAACAGGAACAATGTTTCCTTCTGAAAGACCAAGAAAAAAAACAGAGAATTTGGTAGAAACCAAGTAATTTCGAAATGAGTAAGACAAACAAGACAGTGTATTTTTTCACTTATCATTAGTCTAATGCCACATTTCATTTATAAAGTGATTATTAATAAATAAAAGTGAACCCATCAGATCCGACTCATGTCACAAACATAACTGAAACATAACCAGGACCAATGAGGTGAACTGGAGGTATCCAAAGGCAGTAAAAATACTCTTAGGCATTTAAGATATATTACAGTAACGGAGGTAAACAGATCATGCTGACTGTATTAATGATAATACATCGTTTTACAACAAACCACAATCTGTGTCCACGGACACAATTCTACCAAACTGTGATGAAGAAGTCATATTTTGTGAAACAGTGTTTAAACTTGTCTTACCAATGTAATGACATAATATAATGTCGTCCCCAATGTTTTATATGACCAAATATTCTTTTTTGAAAAACTGGCATAAATAAGATATTCCAAGAAATACAGAACAGTTCTTTTTCCATAAAAAAAAAAAAATTTAATCAGATCAGAAATTCTGAATTTCTAATCGTCATCTTACAAACAAGGTGATACCCCCTGAATAAGGCGGTATATAAATATAGCAAAATAAAAAAAAGTTTTCAAGGATTTTAAAGAAACATAAATTAACAGGTCTTTCTAAGCCCTCTAACTTATTTTAAAATGAGATCAGGAAAATGTTTGGGTGGTCTGTGTGTCTTTGTCTGGAAACATTCAGACATGAAGTAAAAACTGAAAAGTATATCACAAAAGCACAATCAGGCAAGACAAACATATTGTTAAATAAAACGTTTTTTTGTAGTGAATAATCATCTATGTACACCTGTACAAAAGTCTGTGCTGTGTAGTGTATGTTCACGTAGGCTAGGACATTGTGACAATGTCCTTGGATTTATCTAATTCTTTGTTGTTATCAGCAGGTGAAGTGGTTACAGTCTCTCTCGGTGGGTTAGGTCCATTGTTGGGTTGCACGGGGGCTTTGGGAGTAACATCTGCGCCACCTTCTGTTTCTTGTTCTTGCTGTGATGATGTTGCTGGAATGCACAGTCAAATTATTCATTGAGAGGGATAAACATATATGAGCATGAGTAATATTGACAGAGGGTAATGATGGCAGATTTTTAATATGTAGGTCTCTAGGTAACTATTCTTGTAGTAAAAAGGGTCATTTTATAGTGGTTTTAGTTATAGTTTGGTTATAGTTACGTGGGTGTCTAATCTCCACACTATATCTTACCAGACTGTGTACATGACTTCATGTGTTCAGGCCAGTGTGCTTGTTGGCAGGGGTAGTCACAGTAACTGGTGTTCCAGCAGCAGTAGAAAATGGCCTCCTTTCTGCAGTTTGCACACCATTGCTTCTTTTTCGTTTCATCCACAGCCTGCTGTTTCTCTACCTCCATCTGCTTCTTGACCTCCGTCACGATTCGCTCTCGCTCCTGCTCAAGACTCTGTCTCATCTCGGCCATGGTCAGCTCTTAAGATCACACACAGACGTTTGTTTCGTTTGTTGTTTATGCATGTTGTTTTTTTAGTTTCTACAGTAGACATGATGATTTTTATAACTCTAACCCTCACTATGCCATCCCTAAACCTAACCTCTGCATTTGTATTTGGTCCCCACCATGTATAGAAACCTGTACACACTCACACGTCTGGTCATGATGATAAGCTCTAAATCATAGCAATAGACAACAAATGTATATGAATAAATAAGTACCTAAATTGTGCTTCATCTCAGATAACTCTTGTTGATGTAGCCACTGCAATTTTTCAATTTCAATTCGCAACCGCTTGATCTGTAAGAGAGAGGAAAGTAAGCCATTCCGTTCAGGTGACCAGGTTGCTTAAATAATAGTGTTAATGGGTGTTCACATTATAACGATAACTATAAAAAGTAAGGTTTAAAAAAATCGTTCTTCATTTAGGAGGATAGGGGGTTCTCATCACAACACAGAGAACGATATCGTTTGGGTCACTTTCAGAGTGATTTTTTCCAGCCAGTGAACGATAAAACAGTCTCTGGCGGATCTCTAATGTTTGGCGATTGATGATCAGAATAAAAGAGATACTTCACCCAAAAATGAAAATTCGGTCATCATTTACTCACCTTCGAGTTGTTCCAAATCTGAATACATTTGTTTGTTCTGATGAAAAAAGAGAAAGATATTTGGAAGAATGTTTATAACCAGAGTTTGCCACCCATTGACTACCATAGTAGGAAAAAATACAAATGGTAGTCATAAGCCCTGAACGGTTTGCTGTCCTACATTATTCAAAATGTCTTCTTTTGTGTTCAACAGAACAAAATCATTTTTCCTACAATGGGAGTCAATGGGGGGCAAGATCTGTTTGGTAATAATCATTCTTCCAAATATATTTCTCTCTGTTCCTCAGAACAAAGAAATGTATAAAGATTTGGAACAACTAGAAGGTGAGTAAATGATGACAGAAATTTCATTTTGGGGTGAAGTATCCTCACTATGGAAAGTGGTGTGTTTACGGTGGCATATTCTATATTTGCTCTTGTATGCTTATTGCTCCCTGAACTCTTTGTAAGTCGCTTTGGATAAAAGCGTCTGCCAAATGACTAAAAATGTATATGTAATGCAGTATATCTGAGCAAGCTGGGAAAATATATGCTTTACATCCCAGACACGAGCGCACCGTCATCCTTCAGAGAGAGCATCCAGCCTTTGCTGTGCTTTACTGTCATATTTTAAAGAAAATACGTTCGGTTATGAAAACAACAGAATCACATGCAAGTCATGTACTTTCATTTAAATGAGTGGGAACACTGCACCGCGCAGGCTTAAAATGAACATAACGTTAATAACGATATTCGCTATTGTATGCTGGTATGGACGCAAGTATAGTTATAGTTAGTGTTATAATTTGAACGGCCCTTTATACTCTTCAATGATATGAGTACAAACCTCAGCTATAGTGTTGCCTGAAGTGTTCTTGGAAAGATCATTATATATCTCAGACATCGTCCCTTTAATTCCATCCATGATCTGTTCAGAGTTTCAAAACACTCAGTCAAGCATATCAACATTTATGAACCAAATGTTTTCAAGATTTGATTTCTTTCAGGAATATCTCACCTTGTTAGTGTACTTGGCGATGTCAGCTGCTACATCTGCAGATGTGGTGGGGATCTGGAAGTCTCCGGGTGTGGAGGTCGATGATGAAGAGCTAACAGTGGCTCCTGCTGTCACGGTGCCAGAAGCCGGCGTAGTGGTGACAAGAGTGACCGCGGATGAGGACGTGCTGTGTGCCGAGTCTTTCTGCTGCACGGCTGGATATACAAACACATCAAAGTTAACATGAGAAACATTGACATTTGAAATCTTTTCAATAAATCTTGTTACTAAATATTGATCTATTCATCTTCACGCATACCTTTAACAGCCTGTCTTGTCTGATATCTGGTGCTAGAAGAAGGCTGCTGTCCTGACGAGGACGAGGAGACCTGCGCTTGCTGCTGCGGCTGTTGGTTGTGCTGCACCTGCGTTAACACCTGCGCCTGCGTGGCCGGCTGCATTTGGCCCTGCTGCTGCCTTTGAACCTTTTGCATGTGCCACTTTTGCGAGGACGTCTGAAACTTGGTGGTGGGGTTCCACACCACGGCCTGCTGAACCACAGGCACAGTCTCTCTGGGTAGTAATGGACGTTGTTTCTTTATGGTACTGGTGGGGGTAGGTGAGGAACTCTGGGTGCTGGAGGTGGCATTGGAGAGGGTGGAGGTGGTCAGAGGGGTGTTGCCTGGAGCTGTTGTGAGGGGTAATATGTTCAGCGGGATCGGCACTGGGGACTGAGACAGGTCTTTAATGCTTGGGGTGGAGGACAAAACTGCCGGGTTCTGAGGCTGGGTAACAGCACTGGAAA
This sequence comes from Barbatula barbatula, assembly GCF_947034865.1. NCBI lineage: Eukaryota > Metazoa > Chordata > Actinopteri > Cypriniformes > Nemacheilidae > Barbatula > Barbatula barbatula. The sequence continues at coordinate 11,663,422 of NC_136783.1, forward strand.
TAGGAGTGGATTTACCTGAAATGAAATAAAAATGATTGATATTTACTCAACATAGCGGCCCACGTGATCTAATGTTATGACTGTAGTCTTTTATGTGAGTGAACGTGATTTTAAAGATGTTTCAATGGAACTATTCTATAGAGCACAAAACGTGACATGCAAATAAAAAGTTACATATATTGTAGCCACGAATAATAATTAATTCCCACGATTTATTAAGATAAATCAGTTTTATTAATCTTACTGATTTTATAAAAACATACTTCATTTTTCTGAGCAGATTCCTCATCACAGTCCTCAATTGTTTTATGCTCATACGGCGCTCTGGAATACTTAATTCTGATTGGCCTGTCGCAACAATCCAAGTTCAGTTATGACCGCTCAAAATCCATAATGTTTAATTTTACACATAAATGAAATATAACTATGACTTTATACATGAGATTATATTTACAAATGATTAAACCAAGCTGCGTGTTCTTCTCATTTGAACTGCGTGACTCAAAACCCAAAGTAAACAGAAGGTCTACATTCGATACAAATGAGGTAATAAAATATTTCAAATTAATATTGTAATAGGCCTTATTTATCCCTTACGTACAATTTTTTGTCGCCTTTGTGTGAAACACATTTTCCTGTTTTATTTCATGGTTTTCTTTAGTGTTGCAGAGATGATTAGAGATGATGTATCCGTGCAGTCCAATATTTAAAAAAAAATTATTTCCACAATCAAATCATTAAGCTCGGTGGCATAACCAATGTGGATGGTAGCGCCAAAACGTTCCACCAAGTCACCAAACTTAGAATGGGAAAAGCTCTATTTGAATAAATTCCTGTTTGTTATCTAACTTTAATATTTTTGCAGGTTAAGAAACTGATGTAACAATATCAATTCAATATCGATTTGTTTTCACGTATTCACATAGATGTGTTTTTAATACATGCCTTAATTAGTTAAAAATGCTCATGAAAATCTATTTAATAAGGCAAAGTTCTTTATTGACCCTGGTAACTAAAGGCAGTCTCACCTTCAGCTTTTGAGCCTGCAGGCTCTTTGAGTGCGGTGACAGCAGTTGAATCTCTCCTGGTCCTCTTCCTCTCTTTCCCCGCCTGCTCTTCCCCCAGATCAATGACCAGCTCTCTCTCTGAATCTGAATCCATGTCCACATCCACAGGTGGCCCATCCTCCTCCAACGTCTTGGGTTTCTCTCTAGACTCAGGCGAAGCAGCCACTTTTATCTTCTCTGAAGGTTCTTTCTCTGATTCTGCTTTAGCTGTAGGGACGACAGGGTTTGTCGTCTGGGTGGGTTCTCCTTTGGTTGCCACGTTGGTTGTTGTGGTAGACTCTGTGCTGTTGTCTTTGTCCTCACCGTCCGCTGCTGAGGGTTTCGTCTTTTTTTTAAGGGACTCTTTCACGTTTTTCCCATCAGCCGCGTTTTTATTTTCTAGCTTGGTCTTGGATTTCTGTTCATCGTCGCTGGCGTATTCACTGTCGCTGGAGTCAGACTTGTCGGACTCCTCAGAGTCGCTGTGCTCTGCACCTTTATAAACATCCTCTGATATTTCATCTATACCTGTGAGACAAAAGAAACAGGCTAGTAAATGAAAATGTAATTCAGAATCAATCAATAAGTATTTGTTTGTAAATGAAGAGGCCTGTAAATAATGTAGAAGTATTTTACTTAAAAAAGTATTTTATTTAAAAAAGTATTTTATCTATCTCATTGGTAAGTGAAAACAGGAAAACCAAGGAACATTAGGCACCTTACACATACATCTCTTGCCATAAAAATGCCGTAAAGTAGCGTTTTATGTTTAGAGGTCAAATGACTCCGGCAATTTGCCAGCGTAAAGAGTTTTAACAATGCCGTAAAAGTTTTGTACTGATGTTATGTGTGAATAAAGCTATAACAATGCTTTGAGCACGTCTGCAGTAAAGATGCGCTCTCAAGTCAACGTTTTAGTGATGCATTCGTGTGAATTAATAGTAGAAATAAAAAAAGGGAATTGTAATTGTTGCATTATATTTAAATCAATATAGTGGATTAAAAGACATTAAGAAAGTGTATTCAATGACAATATGATGACCTCAAGTCTTTCAGGTGGCTCTGGTTCCCAATAACCCTGTCAAATTTGAATCTGAACCTTACCTAGCTGTGCTTTGCAGCTCTCTATGGTCTTGTCCAGGTTGAGCTGGAAGCGACTTCTGATCTGTCTCTTAGGGGAGGTGAGAGAGGGCTGCTGCTGGTTCTGCTGCTGAACGCTTTCACTCAGCTCCTTCAGGTCCATCTCTGCTTTACTGCGATCTAACAAAGAACACAAGCATCTCAGCCAAGAGTGTATATGTGTACAGCCTCATAAATGACGGTGGAGTTCCCAATCAGCTGAAGATCAGTTGTTAAGTGTATCTACGTATTTTTTATAAAAGGTCTCATCAAGTGCCACCAACATCACATTATTGTTTCTCAGATTTGTCCAGCAAAGAGAGCACCGCAAACCTGTGCCACTGGTTGAGCCAATGCTGCTACGACGGGTTGCTTAAACAAATAGATAAATATTTTTAATGGTGCTGCAAAGCAATAACTTTTACACTTTTGAGTGTATTTGATAAAACACCTTCCGGAATAAGGAAAAATGTAGGGAGAGGCTTGATTTTGTCCTTCGTGTTAGAAGCCTGGGCCACTGGACAGTCAGTTTACTCCCACCCCCAGGCCGAGAGATACGTCACACAGAGAAGGGGAAGTTAATATTTTTGATGAAAGATTATGATGTAAATGACTTTAAAAAAATAATGACCTGTATGGACAAATCATTTATGACAAACATTGCAATATTTCATAAAATTAGAATTTTGTTTTTATTGCATGGTTACTTTTAAGATCTATGAGATCAAACCTGAGTGACAAAATGGAGAGGTGATGAATATCTACCAAGGTTGAGGTTAAGGATGCTGCCGGTGGTGGGGGTCTTCTCCTGTTTAACAGGGGTGCTTGGAGCTGGAGAGTGGAATGGTTTAGGGCTTTCTAAGCTGCTGCCAGTAAGACCTGCTTTAGGAGGAGCGGGTGATGCTGTAAGAGAAACAAATTTGCGTATAAACTACACATTCACATTTTGGCAGATCATCATTTACTCACCCTCTAGTCATTTCAAACCTGTATGACTTTCTTTCTTCCACAGAACACAAATGTAGATATTTTGAAGAAAGTTGGTAACCGAACAGCACTGGTCCCCATTCACTTCTATTGTATGGACACAAAACCAATCATCGGATGCAATTGAATGGGGGCCAGTTAACAACATTCTTCAAAATATTTCTTTTTGTGTTCGGAAGAAAGAAAGTCATGGAGGTTTAAAATTACAAGAGGGTGAATAAATGATGACAGATGTTTTTTGGGTGAAACTGTATCATCAAACTGTGTTTTATATACCAGTACAATCCATTGACTCCTCCCCTGTGCTGTAATGGGGCAAAGCAGCTTTAGCATGGCTTTTTTCTGCAGTCTCTTGCTCTCCATCAGATCCTGTATGAGCAGAGGAATTAGTGCTCATTGGTGAACGAGGCATATCCGTTAATGAGATTCGCCTTCCAGTCCCGCTCCCTACAGTCCCACTGGACACCATGCTCTTGCCCACGAGCAATTTAGGAGATGCTGTTAAATCAAAGCTAAACTTGATCTTTTCTTGTTTCTCAGGTTTGACGCAGCCCGCACCAGGGTTTTCTGGGTCCAAAAGCATCTGGAACTGGTTGTCCGGTGTGTAAGGCGTGCGGAACGCAGCATAATTAAAGACAGCAAACTTTTTGCGGATGTTTTCGACATACACTTCCATCTCTTGCATGGCACTGTTGAAGATGCTCTTGGTCTTTTTGACAGAGAACGGGATTTCTTTAGACATGAGGTAGCAGTTGTTAATAGGAACCCAGGCCCTGAAAAAATAAACAAACAAGTAAAAATAAATACAAAATAGAACCGATGATTCATGATTCTGTATTTCTTAAAACTTACAGTGAACAAAAGGAAAATATTGATAAAATCATAATATTAAATAAATAATATAATCTATAATAAATACATCTATATTAAATATATAAATGCAATAATATATTTATATTAAATATATTAATATAATATGGATATATGAAAATATGATCTTCATTATATTATTCTTTTTAAAAGATAAATAATAATAAATATACAAATAGTCTTATGGTTTCAGAAGCCTTGGAATAAAACATATACAATACTGTATTACTATACTTATGGTGTTATTTATGTAATTTTATTTTTGCATAATTTTGCCTCATCCAACGCCATTCTCATCCACTTCATGAAAAAACGAGCAGTATAAATATTCTAACAATATGTGCTCTGCGAATAATGAAAATAAATATTAGAGAAAGAAATACAAGACACAAAAGTTCATACATGTTGTCACTTAGCCATTTCTCACCTGTCATGCTGCCCGAAGAATCGAGCATCCACTTGCCCATCTTTGTCTCGAAGAGCTTTAGCAGGCCAAAACGGAAACCCCTTCAGCTTGGCCCATACCAGAGGGTGGGGGTTGCTCTGATGCACACAAATTTTTCATGAACAGAGGGTTAACTCACACTTGTTACTATGTGAAGAAGGAATGTAGAAATGCCCCATCGTTTTTGTGAAGACACTCACACATGGTTCACAAAACCAGTTGTCTCTTTTCTGGCACGCGGAGAGATAGCACTCCGGACAGACTTCGATCTCATTCATCTGTTAGAAAACTGGTGTTAAACCAACTGGCACTACATTTTGTGTCACTTTATGTTCACTGTGTGATTTAATATTATACCGTACAGTACGTACTTCGTGTTCACAGATTTTTACAATAACTTTTGCTGTAGCTGTAAGTTTATGGTTGCCTAGGAGAACAAAAACAGCACATATTTAACAAAACAAAAACTCAGAAAAACAAATCTATTAAAATTGGAACAATTTATTGTACAACCAACCTCCGTTATAAATAATGCAGTTGTGCAAAATCCACTTCACATCAGCCAGGAACGCCTCGGTGGAGCCATACATTTTCTTTTTAATGTTCTGAATAGTAACAGAACACTTATGAAATGCTTTATAAAATGCCATACACTTTAAATTTCTATAATTTACAAATTAAAAATTTTAGGCATCATATGCTTCGCTCACCTTTTCTAAAGTGCAGAGATCCATAGGATTAAATATATACTCTGCATAATCTGGATGCTGATCCAGTGACACTGGCTTCTGAAAGGGCTCCGTCTAAACAGAACAAACACAGAGAGAGAAAATATCCTTTAGCATTAACAAATCTCTAAAGGTGTCTTTGCATAACTGTTAATGCCTCACTTTCCACATCTCCACTAACTACGAAGTTTGACATTTTCTGTCCAGTAATGCACTAAGAGGAGAGGGATGGGCCCAATAGCACCATTGAGAAGTTAAGGAAGCTTTTCAATGTTTGTAGAATATGTCCATGTCTACAACGATTATAAAGCAGATAAAAGACACTTTTTCATCATTCCTTGGGTGTTTTTTATAAATATAATGTCATTAGAATTACACTGCCACAAAGTGGAGATGACAAGTCTTTATACTGTGTTTGCTGAAGGGGAGACATGATACTTACACCTGGCTGTTTCATCTTCTGCAGAGCAAACTTCAGCAGGAAGGACAGCTGCTCCAGTGTGAGCATCGTCATCGCTTTACTCTGAGTCTCTATGCATTCGGCAACTGTTATTTTCTGAAAGAATAGAGAGAATCCTAAAGATGTATATGAGTACATAAAAACAAATAGACTTTTTCATTTTGTTTTGAAATAAGAGTTTGATGTTTTATGCTGATAAACATCACATTTACATTTATTCATTTAGCAACTTGCAAACAAGAGATTTTTGTCGACCTGTGTTATATATCAATATTTTTTCAGTTTTTATTTGTGTTGTAAATGTTTGTAGTTTCTCGTACCCAATCAAAACAGAGGTTATTTACATACACTAAGAGCCTCAAATGGCTGTTTAGCTGGTTTAGGTAGTCTGTATGAGAGAAAATTATTCCTATTTTGAGATTATCTTTGAAAACCGATAGATCGATGCAGTAAATAAAATTGTGGCGGCACATACGTTGAATCTCACTAGTTCTCAATGTGTTGTGTTGAAAGGCTGGTGCCAAGGTGTCCACACCAAAAGGGCACCCCATCCTGAGAAACACAGAACTTTATCCAATACAATGAACTCCCCACAGGGTTTGCATCTCCATCTCAGACGGCATACAACAATGAATGATGATTACCAACTCACACCTTTACATCTGTTCTCTTCTCCCCCTCTCGTCTTTCTCTCCATCTCTACACGGAGCACTTCGAAGCTCACCCATGAACTGGATTTGACAAATACCATATCTTTTATAAACAAAGAATGTTCATATGCATATTTTGTTTCATTTGAAATGTCTGGAACAATGGTCCAATTTCCACAGCAGCAGAGCAGATCATATCATAGGTTTGAGGGTTTAAAGATATTCTGCTCACTGTTGATGGTGTGTTTCATGTTAATGCCCATGTGTGGCCTGATCAGTTCCAATTTTACGATGTAAATTGATGTTGTGTGGAGGAAGGGTATTTTGGTCTGGGTATTCAAGGAAAGCTGGCAAAATGTTCAGGGGGCTTTTTACTAAGATGAACCCCATAGTGTTCTCTGTGCCTTTAGCCTTTTTCTACTATCAAGTATGCATCTAAGAGTCGTAGACTAATCTTTGAGTATTCGTTCTGCATTATTCTGAACCTTTAATCACGTTCTTATATTATGATTTCGGTATAAGAACATCAGTTACATCCTTGTTACCGCAAATCCCCGTTCAGGTTAGTGATGGACTAGAATCCTGTCTAGGTGGCAAGACACACCAGCTGAGAATTTTTGAGATCCGGCTAACAACTTGGCATTAGTTAAGTGTACTTAGAGCGTGGAGGCTAATAATGTGAATTTCGAAAAACTGAAACAACTAACTATAGTTAGAACAACTAAAAAATAAATGTTAACAAAAAATGTTGTCTAAATAGGGTAAGCCTCAACCTCTGGTTATTGTAATATTATTCTATTTAAGTGTAACTTACATTGGAAACTATGGCATGATTATGTAAAGCTGCCACTAGAGAGGCTAAGATGGGTCTATTTATCTCTGTGGAGTGGTCCTGGCCTCTGGTTAGTAATACTTATTACTCTAATTAAAATTTCATGGTCTAGACTAAAAAAGATACGTTTAGCAGTGAGTTGCAGGGGCAGCCACCTAAATGCTACTGGTCTCTTACCTCTGGCAATGACCAAGACTGACGAGTTTGTGACCGTGAGATCCGCGTATAAACGGCCGGCGCGAGACTCTAAGTGACATGAGAATCGGATGAGTAAATATAGTTTAGAGTAAAGCAGGAAAATCAAACATGTATCCAAATTGCATGATTATTATCACGTATAATAATCAAATACAAATAAAAGCATTCAACAAGGTTTCCCATTTATCTTTTGAAGTAAGATGAAATTACGCAATGTTAAAATAATGTTACAATAGTAACCCAGTGCGCTGGAAAGACAGAACGCCACTTGGCCATTGGGTGGTTGGTGGTTCTTCTTCTCTCACATTTTTCACCACCTACAGTGTTCATTTGCGTTTTGTCGCAGATATACAGGAACCAATGAGATTCGACGTTATCAACGTGCCACCATATTTTAATTTACTGTGTTGATTTGTCTGTTTCCATGGATGTTTTGATTGCCAAATGACTTCAAAAATATTAAACATTCAGTTACAACGTATTCATATGGATGTTTCCTTAACATTTAACTTTAAACTATTGTAACATAGTTATATAAATATAGTTTTTACAAAACATGGATTTTCCTGACAGAAAAGCATTTCCTTTTCACATGCATTCAATATACAAAAAAAAATATTAGGGCCAGATTTACTAAACAGTGGAAAATATAATTAATATAACAATTTAAAAAGGCGCAGTTGGGAGTGGACATTTCTGCATGTGATTTACTAACAAGGCACAATATCTCATTCCCATACTGACCAACGCAATATACCAAAAGCAGCACATAATAAGTTGTAACGTTTATGGTATCCTATTAGTCTAAAATAAAGAGAATGCTTATGCTGATTTATCACGTTTAATACAATTATTCTAAATATTTAAAATAAAACACCACTGTTTATCTCATTCATTTAATCTGCAAATCCTTGACAAGTAAAAAACAACTGACAAGAACAAACCTGTGTGTATAATCACACATTCGTGGCATTAACGGTCAGTGTCCTCCATCTGATTCCGATCATCTCATGTTTTATCATGGAAAATAGAGAATGAGCGAGTGTACATCGGATGTGTACGCTCAGAGTGCATTGTGGGTAAACAAAGTGAACGAATGTAGGGAATGAAGTAGTTCATTCAGGTTTCGGACACCACTACAAAATGGCGGACACCCAATATAGTGCACTATATAGGAGATAGGCAGCAGTTTCAGACACAGCTTTAGTAAATCCTGTTGCATGATTCATTTACAGTAAATATTCTCCTCCCATAAAGTTTGCGTCTGAAGAAGAAACGAATGCACATGCAAAAAGGTCAGTTGCAAAAACACCTTTGTTCCACACATTTTCAGCGCTAATTTTCACTGCGTGTCTTTAGTAAAAAGTTTAAAACAGTAATTTTCTATGCCAAAAAAGGTGTTTGCGCTGCCGCAAGCTGTTTGTAAATCTGGCCCTAAAAAACAAAGATGATTATTTATTTTTTTTGCTGTCTTGTCATGTCATAAGTACCTCACATTCAGGACAGAACCAGTCTCCTTCAGGCTCTGCGGCCAGTTTGAGGCACTTAGCGTGGTAGACACGTGGGCAGAGCTCACAGCAGAGCACCTGGCCCTCGCGGTGGCACACCCAGCAGTAGAAGTCATTCCGCCCGTCCTGCGGTACAACATCAACAGGGTCTGTGGTGAGTGCGGGCTGCTTCGCATAGTAAAAGGGACCATGTCTTAGTTCTGACTAGAATGCGGGCGAGAGAAACAGAGGGTCGGGTTTTCAAAACACAGGTATTAAAGTTAACAGGACAAAACAAGCTGGCACAAAGGTTATCATACAGGAAGTGGCATGGAAAGACGCAGACAGGTGAACGTTGAATTAGTGACACTTCCGTCTGAAACTGCCTTGACAGAGGTGAAAACAGGATGCAGACGGGTCTAACAAATCATCTTGTCTACATTAACATGAACCATTGTCTGTCTGTCTGGCATTCGTTTTGGCTTACGATTCCGAACTCCAATAAACAAGTTTTTCATATTGACCATGTTGAATGATCTCTTTTCCGAAAATAACCTTAAAATAACACTAGCGCCACCATGCATCTGATCTTGACAAAAAATGGCCTTAGTGGATCTATATTGGTTGATGAAGGTAATGAAAATTACCATTAAATCTAGCAACGTACCACTATGTAGAAGCCACCCAAAAGACAAGAACAGACACACTGTTAGTGAATGAATGAAGTGTAAGTGAGGCTTGCTGGAAAGGAACATGGGTTTGTATGGGGAGAGAAAGTTGCACCTGATCTTTGCTGTTATTGACGGCTCCAGGTTTCTTTTTCTTCTTGGCAGGACAAGAGGAAGATTCGGATGGGGAGTGTCCATTAGAGGAGTGAGGAGGGCTGGAAACCTTGCGCTTCGAGGCAGTCCGTTCTACTGACCCTTGATCAGAGACTGCAAAATAATACCACAAATAAAACACATAAACACAGAGCAAAGACATTATTAATTTGTATTTAAATATATGTATGTTTGTGTGTGTTTGTGTGTTTTATGTGTGTGTGTGTGTGTGTGTGTGTGTGTGTGTGTGTGTGTGTGTGTGTGTGTGTGTGTGTGTGTGTGTGTGTGTGTGTGGCAACTCTAACATAAATACGTTTTTTAATTCAATTAGTGAGCAAGTAGATAAATAAGAAAAAAAATTTGTGTTCTAAACCAATTCCCAACTGTAAACATATCAAAATGATTTAGAAGTTGAGCGGTCGTATAAATTTTGCCAGTTTGTCTTGTGGAGTATATGTAAACTTCTATTATGTGAAGTAGTATATTCAGGACAGTACTAAATTAAATTCGCCAAGGGGTATAAGTCAGACAACACTGATTGCTGTTTACATGAATTGCCTGTTACAGTTTATATTTGTAGTGGGATTTGGCTGCAGGGGCGGGCGGAATGACCAAAAATCTAATTCATGGAATGAGTCATTTTATTTCAGTGTAACGATTTATTTCACGTTCACAATCTTCATTAAAATTCTATATCTTATACCAAATTTAGCTTAGATTCATTTATTTTATTATGGTTCATTTGAATGCTCACCATAGTTATAATGTAGGCAGGTTATGAAAATGTACTAAAGATATCAAATTAAGTTTTGATAATGAGATCTATTATTTATTTATATTTATCTATATCATATGTATACAATACGAAGATAGACAACATGTATAACAATGATGTATGAATATATGCACAAACATGTGTGACTGGTGATATAAACTGGTGTTCATGGGGTCTGTACTGTAGGGCTTCATCGCTCTTCACTCTCTATTAAATGCACACTTTTAGTGTGTTGCTCTCTGTCTTCAGGTTTGTTTATTTTCGCACTTGCCTTTGTACTGCAAGTCTCTGGTGACTCCACACGCGTCTCCCAAAACAGGGGTTTGTGGCGTGTCACGTCAAAGCGCTCACACAGCGAGTGTTTTACCGGATTTCGACTCCCTGTGAGATTTTTGACTCCCCTATTTCTGATTGGTTCATTCACTTAGGATGCTGCTTTGTGGTTGGTCCCTATCTCTAAAGCCCAACCCCACATCTAATCCTAACCCTAACCTTCGTAGGGAAAACAGGGGAGTCATAATCTCACGGGGAGTTCAATTTTGAAACGACACCGGACTGGAGTGAATTACGAAACTACAGACTGAAAGAAGGTCAAAAGTATGGGTGCATCAATTCACAATTTTCACACAATCAAAGGCAGAGAATGAACTAACGAACAGACAAGGCTCAAATACAGAGGGGAACATAATTAGGCTGAACAGAAATAGTTGTGGGACCAATTAACTAATAAAGAACACAGAAGACAAAACCACAACATAAAACCAAAATGGACTTAAATTGTGACAATACAACCTACTCCAGAGCGGCGTGTCCTCGTGCCGACAAGGTCCAACAGAGAAGGGTGAGGGCTCAGGAGGGAGACGAAGGGCATGGCAAGGGGCAGGTAAAAAGGATAGGTAGCAGTCAGTGGTGCCAGGGTGGTCAGGACGGGGGGAGGAGCCAGGGGAGGGCCCGGAGCCTGTTGATGGTCCAGAGACCAGCCAAGATGACAGTCTATAAGGGACTCACCAGGACCGTGGGGATCCGGAAGACCAGGGTGGAGCCAGAGCAACCGAGGGAAGGAAGAGCCTGACAGAGCCATAGGGAAAGAGTGACGAGGCGTAGCCGGAGGTTTGGAGTCCTGAGGCGGCAAATGGTCGACAACTGACCAAGGTGGGGCCATAGGGATGAGGGTGCCTGGTGAAGCGGGCCACGGTGGAGGCAGGAAGGAGGCAGGAGCCAAGGTGTAGCCGGTCTGTCAGAGGGCCGAGGTGGAGTCCGGGTCTCGGAGGCTGGAGGCGGAGACATGGGATACTCAACCCCTGAGGTAGCTGGCGGCTGGAGATCAAGAAGCTAATGCAACCCAATGGCGTTGGTGTGCAGGGGGTGAGCTGTGGGGTCTCCGGATGCAAGCACACCCAGGGAAGACAGATTGGCTGACGACAACAAAGGAGCCGGGAGAGGGAGGCTCGGTGAGACCTTCTTGGAGGCTGAAGAGGAGGCGCTGGCTGATGAAGAGCTGGACGGGACCAGCGGTGACTCGGAAGAGCTGGACGGGACCAGCGGTGACTCGGAAGAGCTGGACGGGACCAGCGGTGACTCGGAAGAGCTGGACGGGACCAGCGGTGACTCGGAAGAGCTGGACGGGATCAGCGGTGACTCGGAAGAGCTGGACGGGACCAGCGGTGACTCGGAAGAGCTGGACGGGACCAGCTGTGACTCGGAAGAGCTGGACGGGACCAGCGGTGACTCGGAAGAGCTGGACGGGACCAGCGGTGACTCGGAAGAGCTGGACGGGACCAGCGGTGACTCGAAAGAGCTGGACGGGACCAGCGGGGAAGAGCTGGACGGGACCAGCGGGGACTCGGAAGGGCTGGACGGGACCAGCGGGGACTGGGAGGGCTGGACGGGACCAGCGGGGACTCGTAAGGGCTGGACGGGACCAGCGGGGACTCGGAAGGGCTGGACGGGAACAGCGGGGACTCGGAAGGGCTGGACGGGACCTGCGGGGACTCGAAAGCGGACTTCCCTCAAAGCCATTGATCTCCCCCAAGACTCCCACAAGGAGTCATGGCATAGCCGGCTTACACACCTGGTCAGACCTGTCTTCAGGCTCAGGCTCCTGGGCGATGATGGGCTCAGTTGCGTGCTGGCGCTTGTGTCATGGTGGGCACAGGCTCTCCATCTCTGGTGTTCTCTGGCAGATGCTCTGTGCAGCAGGGTAATGTCTGGTTGGTCTCTGGGGCCAGAGATGTCCTCAGCGGGGCAAACCGAAAAAAATAGTAATTTACTCTCCGGCACCCACTCCATTAAAACGGTGTATTCCTCGCAGGGACCGTTCGCTGGTAGGCGTGCCTTACACCACTCTCTCAGGCTGTCAGGGAAGCGAGCAGTGAGGGAAGTCAGATCTAAAATGTCCCTGGTGTGGTCCTCCAGTAAACGGAAAGCCATCCGGGAGCAGGCAAATAGACGTAAAAATATATATAAAAAAGAAAGGAAACTACCACTTTAAACATCTGTAACAGGATTTGACTGTAATGAAGCATTCTGAACATAACCAAATGTAACACAATGTACAAAGGAACAGACAAGGCTTAAATACAGAGGGGAACATAATTAGGCTGAATAGAAAAAGGTGTGGGACTAATAAACTAATAATGAACACAGGCAATGAACTCAGAATACAAAAACAAAACCACAATAACAAAAACAAAACTAGTGAAACTATGAGAATATTATTGTGTAAATATAATAAATTACCTTAAAATTTGGTCTTTAAAAATACTTTTCAGATGTAACTGTAGTTTGATTACCACCCACTTAAAAAGTAACTGTAATGAAATACAGTTTCTCAAATGTTGTGTTCTAAATACGTAACTAAGTATGTTACTCCTTAGCCCTGGCAATACATCAATCAAATTGACTTATGTCACAGAATTTAGGAATCTCACCCTTGGATCGTGTTGCGATTTCCATCCCTTCAATTGCATCTGACTCCGCCTTCACTTCTCCTTCAGCCAAACTGCAAACAAGAAATCAATGCTGAATGTACTTAAATGGATTTAATGGTGTGAAACAGTCACCTGTATCTCTGATGTAATTATTTCAAGTGAAAATTTATTTGAGGATTGAATCAGTTAATGAACATTTAATTCAACAAATGAATAAATGAAAACTCTATGTTCTGCTAACCTACTGTTTACAAAGGTAAAAATGCACTTATTTACTATTTTAAATAATCTGGTGGTTATTTCAGCATTGAATGCAATAGATGGCCATTTCACACACTGAAAGAGCACTAGGATGTCATATCTATAAAAACAATAGACACTACAAATCGACTTATATCCTTGTGGCCTTTTTTAATAATGACTAAAACACATCACATTTGACACATTAAAAGTCCAGTTTCGGGGGACCTATTGAAATAAATGCAATATAATATGACATATAAATATGTCTTCAGAGGTGTCTTCATCCTTTTTCAGCCACCGTACTGCTTTGAATATGAAGGGTGGAGTGAGGCATTGGTTGCAATTCACAACCTCAAAACTAGATGCTGCTAAATTCCATACACTGGACCGATGATTGTTACTCTTAAGATACAACAGTTATTCCAAACTTCAAAATTTCAGATGACTATTTATTCTAAACCGACATTTAATGAAAATGCAATGTATCTCCTGACACAAAAATATTTCAAAGTTCCTTTCTGGAAATAAACTATACAACGTGCCTGTCTATCCTCAAATGAAAAACAAACCTGGCAACAAACCTGGCAACATAACACTGGCAGAGGCAGCAAAGACAAAACTGTCCTGTTTCAAATTCCTACAAACACTAAAAACACTGATGACCCATAACTGTTCAGATTTTGTTAGCCTGCCATTGTCAGTTTGTGCTGAAAAGCAGTGTTAAACCTCCCAAAAATGTTTATTCCTTATATAGGTTTGGGACCTACTATGCCATTCAACATTTCGTAATGCACTCATTCTGCAGGAATCATTTTTGAAAATGATTCTTAAATACCATCCAGTAGTCAGCAGAGAGAAGCAGCATTTCTCGTTCCTGATGCCCGGGCCACTACCACACAAACATGCCCGCCATTGCACACCTCACCAAAGAACAGAGCTTATCGTCCACCAGTCAACCTGACCACAGAGAAAATCACAACATTACTGACACCATTCTTGTGAATTTTCTTTCAGCCAAACACACCTTTCCTCATAAAGCCTGAAAATGAAATCCCTGATAAACCAGAAATATCTTTGCATTTCCCATCAGGTTTTTCTCTGTCGTCCACCCCCAACCTTCAAAGATAGGTGGGGAGGGGGTGTGTGACAGCATGCACAAGGCAAACATCTGTACAGACTGAGCATTTGCCATGTTGGCCTCCTCACGTCCAACCTACATGCACCATCCACTCCCCACACAGCAGCATCCAGCTCCACTGACATAATCAATAACCCAAAAGCATCTGTCAAAAACAGCAAAATACAACCATACATAGCACACACAACCTCAATATATAATCTTCCGCACAATCACGTCAACACTGTATGATTCTCCACATAAAAACTGACACAGCATAACAACAGCATACCTTCTTCTTTACAGGCACAGTACAGATTCTTCTTTTAAATCTTTTTTTCAGATATAAAGGCAGTGAGGGATGAGACAAAGATGGGTGCAGAATTTTCCAGAAGGGCCTTGCTCTCCCTGCTGCTCTCAGAGCGATTGTCAATCTTTAACCTCGGCTGTGTACTGCCGATTGGTTTGAGAGCCACACGGAGGCGCGTGATTGGGCAGCTGGGGCTGTGTGGTTCTCTCCGCTTCCCTCTCTCTGCTGCAATGCAGGGAGGGCTGCTCTGCCATGCACCAGGAAAATGCTCAGAAATCCCTCATATATATCCCTTCTACTGGAAAACTACCCGGCTCCTATATGTGAATAAGCACCGGATTTCGGACAAACATGTCGGGTGGCTTTTTTCGTCTTCCTCCCCTCAGGCACTGGTGGCTAGTAGAGATCATTTTGATCGTGTTCCCTCCCTGTCGTGTTAAGTAAGAATCTAAGAGAGCTTTGACAAATGAGTGACTTGCAGGAATGCAGTAAAGGTCTTATAAGCACCAGGAGACAAAGAAAAGGCTGGAAAATGTAATTGGAGTCGGAGTAAATTGCTGATCTTGGGAATACTCCGCATGCGATCCCATTTAGCCGTCAGCCGCCTGCCAAAAGGGACCTCATGCATCAACAAATGTTTTTTTCAATTTACACAGACATGCTGTAGTAATAACAACATGTCATTTTCTGCTACTGTAACTAAAAGTATTATGGGTGATGATGATGAATGTCTAATGTTTTCCTGTTCTTTATCTCTCTTCATATAAGCTTGACTAGATCAAGAATAAAGGGACAGTTCACTGAGAAACATCAATTCAGTCATTATTTGAACATGTATGGTTTTCCTCTGCAGAACACAAAGAAGATATTTGGAAGAATGTTGGTAACCTAACAACATTGCCCACCATTGACTTCAGATGTGTGGACACATAACCAGAGACATTAATATCTACTTCGTTCTCCACAGAAGAAAGAGTTGTATGCTTCGACATGAGGGTCGACAGAATGTTTATTTTTGGGTGAACAGTCCCTTTAAATGTCAGTAAATCAGAAGTAAAATCATACTGTTAAGCAGCCTTATGTAAACAAACAATGAGGCTCAAGACAGTTTAGCCAAGATAACATGTTTGATTTGTGTCAAACACAAATTAAGAAATACTGGAAGCTAAGGTTAAAAACCCAAATTAACACCTTGGATTAACATTTTGGTTTCGTCAGAAACAGTAGTCTACAGTCCTGTGGTCTGACCTCAGACTTCTACTATATTAATTCAAGTACCGGCCAAAATAATATAGGCAATCCTTGCTATAAATATACATTAAACAGGCAAACATTTTTAAGTAACAGCCTTTGTGGTTCCAAAGCTGAAACCGGAAATGGCCAACTCATACCAAAACTGAGTTTTGATAAAATGAGTTCCTGTCTTTACAACCTATGTATACAAACAGAAGCCTATATTTACTATGAAAGATAAACCTAATTTACAATATCTGTTTAAAGTCGGGAACTTCTTTCTGCACCTCCAATAAATCTGTCAGCAGACGTTTCTGTGTGCTGTTGTGAATCAGGCCTAAATCCTTAGCAAACTGGACAGTCAGTATGTTCGGCCATTGAAAAGTATTCTTTAAAAATGAAACATGAGCTGCATCTCAAACTCTCTCAATCTGCACGCGAGCTTCCTCTTACAAACTGTCTGCTCCTCTGGGCCTTCCATTTTGAGAGGCCCGGCCTGTGACACAACCTGACACGACTGTGCTCTTTCTTTACCTCTAACCAGAGAGAGACAGAGAAGCCATTTCGGACATTGTGTAAGCACAGGTCAGCCATGTGATCCTGAAAGACAAACTGAACAAGAGTAAGTGTGATTTCCCAGCTCTGTGCCTGTCAGGATCCAGATCTACAGTGTGGGGACAGGTTTACCACCTTCTCTAATCCAATACATTTCTGCATGACATAATATAAATGTTCAACATTAACAGGAAGTGCAAAAAGCAAAGAAGCAATGAAAAAGCAGGCTTACCTCTGTGGATGCATGGCTTAAAACACAGTGTCAATGCTTATTAAAACATGGAGGACTGCCCTCAGCCCTCCCTCTCTATACAGACAGAGCACTCTCAGCTCTCCAAGCCAGCCAAGCCAACATTCTGATAAAAGCTATAAAAGCAGTGCAATGATTGGCCGGGGCTCAGAACCAGAATGGAAGGCAGCTTCTGATTGGTTGAAACGTTTCCTGAGTAAACGTCTTTTGTTCAGCTCAGGCAGGCTGTGGCTGGATTGTGGACTGAAAATGGAGCTAGGCCTCGATCGTACAGACTAACGCATACCAGAAATAATCTAAACTCTACAAGCCGCCGTCTTGCTGTGCATTTTATACACTATATTAAAAAATGAATGATATAAAAGGTAGAGGATGAAATGTGTGTCACAATACATGCATGAGGCCCAGAGTCTCTCCCTGAAGTGAAATCCAACAGAGGTGAAGAACGCCAAGAACACGTCCTTCAGCTTTAAAGCATATCTAAGGAAACACATTGTCTGCAGTCTAATCTCTGGGAATTTGTGAATCATTCACTAGCTGAGAATCATTCACTACTTACCAGACAAAAATCATTTTCCTTTCTATAATATTCTCATAATAAAAACTATATTCACAAAGGGTATTGAGATATTTAACTTGAACCAGAACCAGTAACTCACTAAGCTCCCTGTTGCAAAAAAGTAAAACTACTCAATATGTTACAAAGCTTACGGGGTTTATATTAGACCATTCTAGTCAGACAGGTTCTGAAGCACCCTCCTGCAATTCAACTGGCAAAACACACACCATTCCTTTAACTGATTTTGTCTTATAATTAAAGACATTATCTTCAGACGACCTAATCCATACTTACTAAACCACAAAGGCTGAGCATTACGTGACACTACATAGTAGACTACATGAAGTATGATACACTGAAACAATGAATAATCTGTCTTTTAAAAAGAGATATAGTACTTTGATACCTCATAGCTGTTGGTTTTATATTAAATATTGTTCGGTAAGTTAAGTAGAAGCACAACTTGTCACTATTTAACAAATTAAGGTTGGAGATTTTAGAGAAAAACAGTGCTTGCTCTAACAAAAGCACAACTATGACGTCATGGCGTTAGGATCTATGAGTTACTCGTCACAAAAATAGCTAACTACAGTGGTCATAAATTACACCTGTCTGGTGGACATATTTTAACAGGTCTATGTCAGACAGAATATATCATTTTTATTTCTAATAACTGTTTATGAAGTCGTCCTTGATACACAGACAACATGATCATTATCTAAGTATGGTTGCACTCGGCTAATCCAGCAATGTAAGCAAGCTAAACACGCCTAATGTAACAGCATCAAATGAGACTGTCAAACTGTATCATTCCAGACACGTTTTGTCTATGTAGCCTGTTTAGTAACCATTCTGGGATGGTCATTAAAGACGGTTTGACAGGTTTTGTTACCACAACATGTCTGCCTTTCCGCGCGCGTTGTTTTTCAGTGTCAGACGGCCTCGTGTCAATTAGAAATTATAACCTACAGTAAACAAAGCCAAAAATGATTCTTTGTACATCGTGGAAGTAATCTTATACGATAATATTTTCAGATTATATAATGTGTTTTCATACCCACAAAACTCTATTAAAAAATTAGATAACACAAATGTTTATTAAACGATTCAAGATGATTCATGTCTTCATTGTTGCCGGTTGTCCACTAGAGGACGCTGGTCGGCTATCTAGCCTCCCATGTAGTTATCATTGCTGAGGACAGCTGTCTACGACTCCCTGCTGCATTAATAAATCAAAACACATACTGACACCGACACACACTCACACAGCATGCAAGAGCTCAAGCAAAAGAAATATTGATATAGAGATTTCTTTCCATTGGTGCACTGCTTCTTTTTCAGCTCCATATCTCAAGATTCACATAAGTCACATGCTTGTTTGTATGTCTGCATTTGAGTCGTTTTCCACATAATTAATCTTATATATTAACAGCATAGAAGGTCTAAGTAGTCAAGTGTTTTGACTGAGATGACTTGATTCATATTTGGTCAGTGCTATAGCAATTCAATTAATCTAGTCAATTTTAAGGAGCCTTAGGCACAAAACTATAATTGACTCACTTAACTTGATGCTCACCATTACATTTCTAAAGAGGTGATTTAACCTTGTAAATGTTTTAATCACATCATGTTGGGAGGGGATGGGTGAAAGAGGGGCTCGTGGCTAGATGTTTGCAGGTAGAGAATCTATAGATGCAGATGATTGGGGGGCTATCTCCTGTCCTTTTAAACCGCGATCTCCTGCCTTTTCAAAGGGGACAGACGGAATGAGGGGGTTGGGGGTTGACCGTCTCACACTCCTAGAAGGGGGAAGCCAGTTTATGCCGTGAATTGGGGGAGGGAACAACAACAGGTCTATAGGCCTCTTGTTTTTGGAAGAATGTTAGCAGGACACTCTTATTGGTTTTTTTCACACAAGCATGCGGTCAAATACACGGATATCTGAAATGTTTCCTTCGATTGCACAATGGTATTATTCTCTAGGCTCAAACGCTGTTTTGCATTGCTATCAATTATAATTAAATCTAGAAGATTTAATTTTAACGTAAGCGTGCAAATAAGGTTTATTTAATAATATTTTTATGCGAGTTTGCCCTCAGTGATTCTAATGGCTGGATAATTGCTTGACTCCATGCTTCAATTTTACATCTGCATTCTTGGCCAGATGAGACCAGAGGTTGTATAGCAGGGAACTGTCATGACAGGAAACAGCAAGCAATGAGCTAATTACTCTCTCTCTGTCTCCTTAGTCTGTCTCTCTCTCTCTCTCCATTTCCCTTCCCCCTCCCTCCCCTCCCTTTTTCCTTCCCTCCCTCCCTCTATAGCATTGGCTCCTCCAACAGTTGAAATTCTACACTGGTATGCCTCAGAGATCACCATGGAGACGAGTTCATTGCTATCTTCCTTGTCTGGTCTTCAGCCTCTGCTGACCACAATAATAAGAGTGTGTCCTAAAAGGCCCTTACGACCATTCAATTCTATTTCCATAAGGATCTAAAAATATATAAGCGTACAGTACAGAGTGCATAGTAAATGCTTGACTAACACGCCTCCGATTATTTACTCTTAGGCTATCAAGTTTGTTATGTCAATAGGAAGTCATTTATATTGTACACTCGAAACCTTTTCTATGTAACATTTCCTCCTGAACATTCAAAAACAAGCAGCTGCATTTGTTGCACGACCATAACAGTGTTAGTTAATTAACAAACTGAATGTAACTACTTCAAGTTACGCAATTAAAGCGCTCCGAACGAATCAACGCGAGATCACTGTACTTATCTATGCACATACGTAAGACGTTTCATCGGGCATACGTGACGGTTATCTCTGTGTTGTCCTTGGTTGGGCTAAAAATAAAGGCACTGTGTTTTTTTCTACGATATTGCTACTACTGCCCATCTCCTACTGGATGTCTATTTTTCGATCTGCAGGGGTTCATGTATTTGTAGTTTCTTTTTTCGAGAGCTCCTCGTGGAACGGCAGATCGCGTTGATGAAAGAACTGCACTACCCATAGTGCCCCGCGCGCACGGTTCATGCAGGCTTCTTTAGGCTTTGGGAGTGTTTCCCATTTAAACAAACATAGCTAATGCTGAAGATGGCGGATGCGTAGAAGTGGCTTAAAGAAACTGGAGTGTTTCACTGGATATATTTACACCGGTAAGTGAACGGAATCACTTCGAACGGGATTGCGGTCGTAAACGGAAACATTTGAGTAATGATTGTGTTCGTGAAACAATGTTACGAGATGCCGGTGATTCAGTAGTACATTCTCCACGGTGGGGATCTTGCCACCTAGTTATTCTACCTATGAGACAATAATCGTAGTAACACGGTGTTGCCAGACACAATATTCTCCAGCTTGTTTGTTTACTGCGAGGGCTTGAACGTTTTATAACAATAATGGCTTCTTAACATTTTCTCTCTTATATTTATAAGAACGTTTTGTTGTTATTAAGTTGATAAAGTACTTGACTGTTTCCATGCAAAGTTAATAAACATTTGTGGAGGTTTGCGTAAACTTACTTACCAGTTCGACATATTTGAATGAAATTCCTCTTTTGATATTATGAGTAACGTTAATGGCTTTAATGTTGTTCGTGTATGTATTGTATTATAACCATCGCGGAAGGGTTTTGCAGTTTTCAGTCTTTGATCAGCAGCAACTTTGTTTACCAGTTTGTGGTGCTAGATTGAGTCACAAAATCATTGTTAAGCGTTGTTCGGAGCTGAAGTTATTTTTTCTTAAATGTAACATATTTTTTGATACGGTTAAATCATCGTTGATCATTAAATCCACGAGACATCAGCTGCCAAACAGGATAGCTTGAGTCTCTTTCTCTTATCTTTCCCCTTAGTCGATATGACGTTTGCTCAGCCGCTTGATTATCATGTTTAAACTGCTACAGACCCAGTTTATTTCGATATATGCTGTATAGGATGCTGTTTGAACGTCTGTGTCTTAAACCCTAGCGAGCTGACCGTATAGACAGCGGCATTGTTGGTTAGTACAGGCGCGTTCTGAACGACTAGATTCTGAAGAGCGTCAGCATTCTTATCAGAAACATCATATGCTATTTTTAAACACTCATTCTTTACCCTTGCAATGTTAATGGAAATGACTGAGCCCGAGCACAGTGCACTGCATTGCTTCTCCAGAGTTTAGGAAGTTTCTTATATGCATATCCGTATAGTCTCTTTAAACGCAGTTGGAGAGCCAGATGAGCTTTGCCTCGTACCTTCTGACCACATCTCACCATTTCTAAAATATTCACTGTCCATGTATAGAAACTTTACAGAGCCATATATTAAGTCGTAAGCCATATATTGGTTTTCTCCAAATTCACTTGCAAGAATAGCTTTAAAACGTATTTCTTTGACACTCAGGTGGAGGTAAATAACATGATCAAAATGACGGAAGTCTTGTTTGTAAACACGCTGGCTGTTTAATAACATTGTTGAAAGGAAATCCTGACTTATTTCCTCATATTGCTTTTACAATGCAATAAGAAACATGCTGATAACTTTGATATTACTTTTCCAATCTGGTTCCTTATCCTTGCAGAGCTATGAGTGTTTCGTGTTGCAAGTACGCTGACGTTTCAGTACCCATACAAGATATGCACCGGTTTACTACAGAATGTATTTTTATCAGCACCTTTGTTAGCAGCATGTGTTGACAGACAATTGAATGCATTACAGATTATACAGAATGTATTACAAATGGGTTATGGACCCTTTCCGTCTCGACATTATATCTTGGCGCTTGCACGCAATGGGACCCACGGATGGCCTGACTGCGTGTGGGAAAAGACCCTCTGAACTCTTCCTCACACTGGTCGCAGGCTGAGGCCCCCCCTTCCCCCTTTATCTCTTCCTTTCTCCCCAGATCCCCCTCTCTCACACGCGGAGCGTCAGGCTGAATTAACTATGAATCAATCTTATGTTGAACGCTTTGACTGCAGATGGGGTTAAGAATTAAAGGATGCATAGATTCTCTGTCCTCGTCCATTTGTTAGGTTGGGCTCTATAACTTATTAACTTGGCCGCTCTCAAGGGCAGGCCCAAGATGCAATGCTTGTACAATAGATCACATTATTTAGATTTTAAGGATTGCATGGGTTATGATTACAATAACAGACTGTTTTTTTCGGCTAATTATTTTAAAGAAGTTGTATCGACGCCATCCTCTAGTGGTTCGTGTAAGAGAAGGAAAACAGTGTGGTTGTTGTGGGTGAACGTTATTTTTAGAAAGGGTAAAATAGTACACTTCTATAATCTGTGTGTTGTTTAATGTAAGATTAAAGGGGGGTGGGGGGGATGTAAAGCACCTATGGTACTATTGTAAAGCACCTATGGTACTATTGTATAGCACCTATGGTACTATTGTATAGCACCTATGGTACCATTGTATAGCACCTATGGTACTATTGCTCTTTTATGACATATCGCTTATTGCTCCCTGAACTATTTGTAAATCGCTTTGGATTAAAGCGTCTGCTAAATGACTAAATGTAAATGAATAGCAGGAGTATTCAATTAAAGTTCCAAGAGGTCTGATCTTTATATTTTCTTCCAAACAGATATTCGAGGATATAGCGGCAAAAGATAAATTACATTGTGATGTGATTCTCCGTTGTGAAGACACGTGGCTAAATTTAAACAAACAAAACAAGAAAAAGTTTTAAATGGTTTATTAGGGTATGTCTCACGGTCCGGATGGAACGAAGCAAAGGTCCGGATCCGGACTGTTGTCCGCCTATTGAGGCTGACCGGTGTATGGTGGGGCTCTAAGGCGGTTGTGTTGACGGCCGCGGCTTGAAACAAAAGCTTGGTTGTTGCACTAATTGAAATGTGATACCTGTTCCTTTTGATGACTTTTTGCTCAGGGTAGTTAAAGGTGTCGTTGCAGGCGTTTTTTTTGTTTAAGGCCTGTAAAGTTACAATGCGTGCAGTCGCGGTGTGGTTGACTCACATCTAAGTCACTCGTGTGCAACATGAGTAGAAAAATGAAACACCTGGAACTTACATGATGTTAATGATTTATTGCACTCATTCCCAACCAAAACGTTTTGAAAACTAAATCTTTTGGATTAGGATTTCTTCGAGGAGTTTGGACTGTAATATACTGCGCTAATTTGTAGCCCTGAAAGCCTGCTGTAACTTTCCCTTCTGTAAACCAAAGAGACAGACAGAAAAGTAATGTCAGTGCTCCCCGATGAAGTCCACACAGCAAGTAATAAATTGAATAATTTACTATTCCATTCCTGTACACCTTTAGGCAGCATGAACGGGTGCCAGATTAACTGCATTGCTTTGTTTATAAACCCTCGCAGACAACATTTCCAGTTTTCATTTCTCTCCATTTGTTTGTAAACAACACGTCTGTTGAACTTTCTCCCCTCAGATTTGAACGTTAGACGTCCCCGTAAAGGGCTTTACTTTTCAGGTCCGTCGACTTCTAAAATTCTAAGCAAATCATTTGGAAACTTGTGAGTCATAATTGAGAGCGCGAGCCTCTGCGTGGCATCCATGTGCGAGTGCCGCTGTGTTTGCTGGCTACGTTTTACAGCTCCCTTTAGTGTCCTATAGCACAAGTCAAATTTAAGAGGAATGTGTAAGTTGCATCCAGCTGTGGCTGCTTGTGTAAAGCTGTGTTGCCATGACGACACTCCTGCACGACTGGCTCAAGGTCGTTCGGGCGGTGACGACGAGCTGGATGTGGTGATGGCGTGCGCACGATATGCACACATACACGGAAGGAAGCTGTCTGCAGTACTCTGGGTTTGAAAGTAAAACTTAAAAATATAACTCAAAAATGCAGGAATTGTCCTCTTTGTTGCATGAAAAGATTGAGGTGTCGAAAGGGTTTGAGGAGAAACTATGTGTTTTTTATTTACTTATAGCTGTTGTGCATTTTTGTTGTTGTGTATTTACTTTTCCAGTTAGCAGTGGCTCAAGTCTCTGCATGATCTGTTGATGTTTTCCAAAACGCAGGCTGGAAGGTTACTATTATTGCTGTGAAAAGAGAAAAGAAAGGGGGTGAAACGGCTAACAAGGAAAAAAAAGAGTGAAAAGTACTCAGTTTTTTTCCTCTATAGTTATTTGGCTTTCTCACCCTCAGCTGAAGAATGCTCGTAAAACGGGTTCACCTGAATAAGCCCATGGGAGGGTAAGGCCCTGGTCTGGTCTTGTTACCATTTTAAAAAGTTAGCAAGACTTTGTGTGTGTTTGTGTTGTGCTTAGGACCCTGTTGTATAATAGTAGAGAAAAGTTTTAAGTCATGGTGTAAACGTTACCAGATGCTTTCTCCGGCAGTTAGACCTAGAGGAGAGAGAGAGAGCAACAGAGAAGTAGATGGAAAGAGAGAAAGTCAACTTTGGATGAACTTCTCAACTGCTTAGCGGCCACCTTGTTTTCATTTTGCCAGCATCCCCACCCCCCAATTTGACGAAAGGTTTGTGGAGAGTTACTCAGAAATCCACGCTTACAAAACCCCACTGTAGTGCTGGAATTTTACTGCTGCAACTACTGTGGAATTAACTCTACAATGAACTCTGTGTTAAATCTTAAGTGACTAAATGACTGATACATTTTATATGTCCAGGTATGAGTTGTTTGTGTGGCCAAGATTTAGGTTATTTTTGACTCATGTGTTTCAGTGGCTCAATTTGTAAAACATTGCATTGGCAATGGAAAGGTTTAATTCTACTGAACACACATATTGATAAAAATGGCCAAATGGCTAAATGTAATACGTCATTT
Source organism: Barbatula barbatula (assembly GCF_947034865.1). Classification (NCBI taxonomy): domain Eukaryota; kingdom Metazoa; phylum Chordata; class Actinopteri; order Cypriniformes; family Nemacheilidae; genus Barbatula; species Barbatula barbatula. Next base: position 11,688,803 of record NC_136783.1, read on the forward strand.
ATGGTATAATTCAGCCAAATAATTTAGTTTTGTAGAATTTAGTTTTCAAACAAGCTTTTGTTTATGTCAAGTTGTTATTCAATGAAAATATTCCTCTATGCTACTGCTTTCAAATGTCGAACATGTTTCTGTTTATTCAAATATTTCCCATCAAGACATGCCATGGCAAGTTTGATGTCAGTGCTTCAGAAGACTAGGAATATAGCTTACATCTGGCGTAGACTAGTTTTTTGTGTCGTCTTTGTCCAATAGTTGTTCTATGCTTTTATTGTTTCATAAATTCCCGTAAGTTGTGTTCCATAGAAGTAAATAAGAAGAGAACAACATGTTTGTAATTGATAACAGAATTCGAATTTTTGGGTTCCTTTAAAGGGCAGTTCATCAAAAAGTGAACATTTTGTGATTTACTCACCCTCTCGTCATTTCAAATCTGCACCGCTTTCTTTCTTCCGCAGAACACAAAAGAAGATATTTTGAAGAGGGTTGTTAACCCAACAATGGCGGTACACATTCACTTCTATTGTATGGACGCAAAACCTATGCAAGTCAATGGGTACCGCCATTGTTCGTTTACCAACATTCCTCAAAATATATTTTTTGGTGTTTTTCTGGAGAGAAAAGTCAGACAGGATTGGAATAACAAGAATGTGAGTATGATGACAGGATTTTCTATTTAGGGTGAACTATATGCTGCAATTGGTTTTTGTGTTTAAAATAACCCCTCTTCACCCCTGACCTCTCCTCTCAGATCACATTCAAGTTTAGAAGTCTTGGCTCGCCGTTTGCCCATATACTTCAGCTTTCTTTGTTCCCGAGGAGAGTCTATAATCTCTCTTGTCTCCGCCTGAAAATCTGATGTTGTTAAAGAGACAGGGCGCAATAGGATTTTAGCATCGCAACAAAGGTAGGATGCAGGAAAACAGGGTTGTCGCATTTTTGCATGGAACAGATGCTCCTTATGCATTAGCCTTGAAAAACCATTGCACCAGGTGCGTGAAGGAACGGTTTGTCCTTTTAATCACATCATTTAGGTTTTAATTAGCCACTGTCGTTTACTAATGCAGGCATTGAGTGCCATTGGACCGGTCACACACCTGAGACACATGTGACGCTTGTCAAAGTGCATAACCATCCGACCGGACACCAGCATCGATGCTAACGATTGACCATTTTAGCTGAAATACCTATTTGCATTGGATGTTTCTGTCAAACAAGATGCGATGTGTTCAATTGCAATTACAATTGTGATGTTTACGCTCCAAAAGGATGTGGGGAGGGTCTTTTGGCTTTTGGTTTGAAATGCATGTCATTCTACTGGGCAGGTTCCAAGACCTTGTGGTAAAACAGATTATATCCTGGCCTCTCCGCTGTCTGTCTGCCTGTCACCATGGCTTCACTCATGTTTGTGGCCTGTTGTCAAGGTGACAGGCCCGGTTGTGGGCGGGGACAGCTTTCCTCACTGTGGAAAAGATGATGGGCATCCTATTGCCTGTAGGAGGTCCATCTATCCAGTGCACTATTAATAGACCTTATGATTACATGGCCCTTTTGTTATTAAAACATTTTAATTAAACTTTCGTTGCGTACACAGTGAACCAAGGTTATGCCACTAGGTATGCATCATAATGGCATGTGAGCTACTTTACGTTACCTTGCAGTGTTTGTTTTTTAATTATCAAATAAAGATATGAAACAAATTGTTATTATTGCATATTTTAAAAAAATTCAGTCAATTACTGAATTTTTTGAAAATCTGAGGGCCATTTGTCATTTTGACAGATTACGCTAAAGGTGATTTTTTCAACTTGTAACTGTAAATCTAATCTCTATCCATTCTTTGCAAGTGGCATAATAATAAGCCATTATCTAGTATTGTCTCATCTTTGAACCCTCAAATAAAACAAAATTAAAAACTGGCAATAAAATTTACTAAATTAAATCTGCCAGAAGTTGTGAGTTCGAGCCAGACACACAATGTGATGACAATTCCTCATTTTATGCGAGCACCCATTTTTAGTACATGCAGATAAGGATTAATTGTATTTTGTAGTGTTGTGTTTTTCATATTTGCATGTTTAGGCACAAATGTTGTGTTTCAGTGGTTACTGTGGAAAAAAACTAAAGTCATTGGCGTTTAACAACATGGCGCACAGTGTCTGTTCATCTGTTCTCTTCATAAATAAATAAATGCATAATTTAGCCGAGGGGTTACAAAACCTTGTCTTTCCAGGACCTTCCTGGGCGGCTGTAATGTATCTAAAGACCCTCCAAAATATTTTAAATGGAAATTTAGGGACATGATACACATTTGTTTTCTTTTAATAGTATTTCTGAATAGTTTTAGTGATTTTTTTGTTGTTTGTGTGAGTTGAATTATATATAGTATATATGGTTTAGAACTAGCAATATAGGTTTAGTTGCAAAATAAACAATCAGAGGAAGTAATTAACTGGACTTATAATTAACTGGACTTATTATAACTGGTCATCAACCATAGTAGCAGAGTTGTTTTATGCGACCCACCTTATCCCACAGTTGGGGTTCGATTTGCAGGGAACACATACTTTATTGATCGAATACACTTTAACACAAAAAGCTGTTATTCATTATGAAATTGTTACAACTGACAAAGTGAAAATGTAATGCCACTTCTGTTTCTTATTTTTTAAGATATTCATCGTCAAACATGTGTGTTGTTGTCTTTTTTGCTCTGATTTAATGTTTTAGCTTGAGATTGTGCTTCTGTCTAGCAACATTAAGCTGTAATATATTAGATGTGTTATAGACATTGTTTAAATATATTCAAAGTTATTTTGTTGAAAACACATGCAGAACTGCACTGCAGAATCACTTGAGACCATTGGAAGTCTGATTCACCTTAAAATTACCTTAAAGTTATGCGAACACACCATATAGCAAAGTGCTTGGCAACTTCAGGTGGTGAGTCTGGTTGGTACCATAGCCAATGTTAGAGCTGTCTTGTAAGGTTTACTTTATTGCTTAAAGGGACAGCTCACTCAAAAATAAACATTCTGTCATCATTTACTCACTCTATAGTTGTTTCAAATCTGTATATATTTCTTTGTTCTGATGAACACAGAGAAAGATATTTGGAAGAATGCTTATAACCAAACAGTTCTTGGCCATCATTGACTACCACAGTAGGAACAATTACAACCGAAGATGATTTATAACTGTAAATGGATCACACTTTGAACCTTATTACAAAGTCTTTTTGACATTTATGCCTTTGCCTAAAATAAACTTCACAAGAACACAGCACCTCTAGCTATCCAAGCTCTGTTTCACTGCTGGAGGGCTATTTTGCAAGCCCTTGCATTTGTTTCCTTGTATTCGCAACACACCAGTGTTTGATGCAGAAATCACGCATTGATTAAAATGTAATATTTGCTTTAACCTCCTAATTGATCTGCAAAGATTTACTCATTCTGTTGGAGAATTCAGAACACATAATTTTTATACCCAAAGAAATTGTCAGTTCACAATGGAGCCTGACAGTTTGACTCATCACCTGAGCTTGTCTCCAATCACCATCTGACCAAACAGTGTTCAGGATCAGTGCGTAGTGACCGTTTTCTCACTCAGCACCCAGTCAAACACCATCGGCAGTGGCAACATAGCCCCACTGGCTGACCTCACAGCGGGTCAGAGGTTATCTGAAAGAAAAGAACAAGCCAACAAAAGCAACTAGCCTTTAACCCTGCTCATTCTCCTCTTTAGAGAGTGTTGAGAGTTAGCTGCCACTTTGCAGATCTACAACTCTCCAAAATACACAGGTACAGGAAGTTTTCAGGTTTTTTATAGGTTATGTTTTTGTTTTGGTGTAATTCAGGTGAAGGAGGTCACAGCGGTGCGGTTGTTTGGCACTGACACGACATGGTTATTCTGAACACAAAAAGAACGTCTTTCTTTTTGCATTTTGAGGTAACACATTTCCCATGGTGCACCCCTCTTTATAAGAAATTGCACGTTAACTCGCCAAATTACTTTTCCGTCGGCATTGTATGTGAAAGAAAATAATGTCAATGATCAAAGTCGAAACATTTTGTGTAGCTTTTACCATTTGACGGGTTTCGAACCCTTCATTGTTTGAAGTTCAGTTCTTTTCCTTGAAATAACTGATACTATCCAGTCAGCCTGCGTTTTTCTGCCAAAGTGACTAAGAGCGTAACCTTGAAATATTCACAAAGGCCTTTTGAACCCTTCCAGGCTTCATCGAACGTATTGGCAGTTCTAACTCGATTAGTCGATTTTTATCTGCAATATTGGAGCCACTTTGGAACGTTCTCCTGCCTCCAGCCTTTCTCACGTGCTCCCCGGTTGCTCGGCCCAGTCGACCTCTCTGTTGTCTCGGTGCTCATAAGTAATTTAAACACGCTTTTAATAGTGTTAGCCCTGCGTCGAGTTGACGTTTAGCCTGCGCTGGGGCAGCATGTGGTTAGGCAGAGCGAAGGAGAACCTTGACAACAGAAGGGTCATAGACTGGGGTCAGCATGGGGCATTTAGCTCCCTTTGCAATGAAAATTGTATAATTTGATTTGTGAATGAGCCTGATGAAAGGGAGAAAAGCAGTTTGTTTGACCCACTAGATAACCAGCTGTTTAAGGGAAAGAAAGAGACACTGGCGACGGCTGTTTTACTCCTGAATAGTTATACTTAAATGGTATCGCCCAGAATTCAGACAAAAACGGTTAAATTGCCTAATCTTGAGTCTGAAAATATATGTTATTAACATATGGCTGAATCGGACAATTGACACTTATAAATAAATGACCCACGAATACTATATAGGAAATCCTATAACGTTTGTTTGGATATAATGTGATTATTCATTTTGTTTTGTTTTTAACGTTGGCTTACCTCATTAAAACAGAGCCACTAGTTGAAAACCTATGATCTAGGAAAAAACAATAATAGTTGGAAAAATATTAAAATTGGCTATATTACTATTTTGTTTCTGGGCAATTCAAGCGTTAAAATTCAAAACTTACATTCTCTGAGAATTGAAATTTTGGAGACTGTGTTTATTACCGATATACTGAATCATCTGTTTATATTTTAAAATGTATCCTTTATGGATATGACCAAAAACGTGACCAACGTTTTAAAAAAAGACGACATATGTTGTACAAACCAAAAACAAAAATACCCAGCAAATAGAAAAGGGATGGCTCTTTATAGAACATAAAAAAGTTACTATATTTTCATTTTCATGTGCCCATTTATGAGGAATATGGACCGTTATGGACATGACAATTACGTTATGGATGTGACAACTCACCTGTCTATGGGAAACTATGTTTTAAAAAGACAAAAAAATGCTTCATGTGGGTTTTTAAAACACCAAATATTTACACCAGACCTATCGGCATGGTGAAAACCTTTGGTACAAAACTTTTTCTTCCAGATATCTGATTGGACAGTCAATTTTTTTTAAGGTATGTTTTTACATTCATGTTCATACGTTTTCAATGAAGATACTTGTTTGCATTAACCAAAGAGAGTTTAGTTTTCTCTTTGTCATAAAATAGTTCTTATATCTTCGCTCGACAGAGTTGCTCTACCTTTAACTTTGTTTATAGTCTGCTGTTCTAGCGATTTCAAAACAAATCCAAGTAGCGAGAAAGAATCCGAATAATAAAAGAATCGAGGGGGGAAACAGAAGCGAAAACGAGCAGCGATCCTCCTGCCAGTAGAATCCTTTCGTAGGGTTCAGAGTTCAGCTGCTGCGCTGCTATTGGCTGAGGAAAGGTGAAATTAAAACCACTGTAAACTTTTGACCCTGCCGGAGCTGTGCAGGAACGCCCAGAACCAGTTTGGAATGGAGCCTACGCTCTTCCTCTGTTTACTTGGAGAGAGAGAGCGAGGGAGGGAGGGAAGTGGGATGAGCGAGCGCCAGAGAGAGCGAAGGCTAGAAAAAGAAATTGACACAGTCTGGAATGAATACGTTTTTTAACAGCGTAGAGCAGTCAACATGAGTTCAAGAAAAAAATAAAGAATGATGGAAAAAAGAGAGCACAAGTTCCTCTCTCTCTCTTTTCTCCTCCCCTTCTTCTCAGTTCAAAAATCCATAGATGTTTTTCAGAGCGGAGCTTTGCTCTTTAAATGGGCTTTTTATGAGGAAAATGGGGCCCACCCTCTGCTTTTTCCATCTGCCCTTCAAGCGCTGTGTTTTTATGTGTGTAAAAAAGTCAATGCTACATTAGCTCACTGACTAAATCTCATGCTAGACGACCGAGCATGTTACCCCAACACCCCTGTTCTTCTTTCTTTGACGTTTCTTTCCGTGGCTTGCCGTCCTTTTCTTTCTCGCTGTGCTTTTTTCCCCATCAGGCTTCTGAATGCCCTCTCTGTCATAGATTAATGAATGAATTTGCATAATATGGATGGACTCTTGTGTACATCTTTTACCCCCATGCTATGCAAAAGCGTTTGTGCCAGCCATTGTTGAGTTTTCCCTCAACTCTGCAGTTTTTGCAGAGTGCTGTTGGTAAGAGAGGAGGTACATGTTCTTGTACATTTCTAAAGGGGATAAAAGGTCCCAATCTGCTTCTTAAAGGACAGTTCTCCCAAAAAGGAAATTCTGTCCTCATTTACTCTCCCTCAGAATGTTACAAACCTGTATAAATGTCTTTGTTCTGCTAAACACAAATGAAGATATTTCTAAGAATTTCAGAAACCAAACCGCTCTCATCCCCCATTGACTCCCATATTATTTATTTTCCCTACTATGGCAGTAAATGGGGGATGAGATCTGTTTAGTTATTGACATTCAAAAAAATCTTAATTTGTATTCATCAGAACAAAGACATTTATACAGTTGTAACAACCTGAGGATCAGTAAATGATGAATTTTCATTTTTGGGTATCCCTTTAAATGCACTTATAATTTCACTATGCATGTATGCATTCAATTAAAAAACCCTGGAATGTATGATCGGATAAATATTGCTTGATCACACAGGATATCTAGTTGATATCACCTCACCAGTTTTTAAGATCTAACATGTCCGATATCTTTCCTGTCGTCCCCCCCCCATCTTTCCCAGAGTGTACAAAGTAAGCAAAGAGCGTTACTGCGAAAACCTTATGGATGTCTGCACGTACACACATGCTTGCCACATGTCTGCATGTCTGGGCTGTTCTCTATTGTTCTCTCTTGCTTTTCGCTGGCAGTCCTCCTCCAATCACAGCCACTCTCTGTCTCTTGTTCTTTAACTGTGCTCTTTTCTTTCTCCCTGTATCTCTTTTTGTTCTACCTGAGCTCATCTCATTCACTTGCTGTCTCACTCCTCTGCAATAGTGGCTGCACGGACACACTCTGAACTGCTGTGTTCTGCAGCACAGGTCCGGTGACTTGTGGAGGATGAGGTAGCACACACCTCTGAATACATTTTGTGCCTCATGCATGGTGAAGCCACAGCGTGCATGTCATTGTCTGTTGCGTGTGTGTGTGTTTATTTAGTGTTTCACTAAGATCAGATTTCATGCCTTATTTCAGACTCTTCCATAATGCGGCGGCTATTCTGGGTCTGAATGGCTTCTGCATTCTGTCTGTTTCTCTCAGCTATATTCTACCCTATAGACTCGTAAAAGCTTGAGGATTTAACCCCTTAATAATAACAGTAGGCTTGTAGTAATAATAATGTAAATAAATAAATGTTGTACTACAAAGACCTAATCCCGCTTCCCAGTGAATACAATTGAATGGCTCATTTTTAAAATGAACAGCAGTGTGAGCTTGGTTCTCTTGTCAACACCTTTACAGTAAAAATGAAAGGTCATTAGGAAATTCATTTTACTTCTGAAATATTGTTTTAATAAAATTACACAAGAATTGTGTAATATTCTGTCTGTAACTAATATTGGATTTAAACTGAATGTTAGGCAATAATATGTTAACAGCAGGCATGTGTAATTTGCTGGCTGGTGTCAAATGCGAAGCTTATGCTTTGCGTTCTTTCTGTTACTGGCAGCTTTTTTAAGAACTTAAGGTTTGTGAAAGGTGCCATTACAATGAGGTATTGAAAATAACATTTCACATTAATGCATGATTTGTTAAATTACTTAATAGTCATTTATTGCAAACAGTGTACAGTCAGTTGCAGGTGTTTCTTTTTAATAATTTATTTCACCTTTTAACTCATTGTGATAGTTTTGTATGGCCCATTGAATTTCAATGCTGAAATGTATGGAGAAGGGGCTCTGAGGTGCTAAAGTAGACTGTGTTGTGTGTGTGCATGTGGTGACAGGAGGCAGTCCCATCAATAATGCAGGTACTCTCTGTGTGGGGTCAAGGCATGATGGGATATTAAGACGTTACCCTACTGGTCGTCAGGGAAACAGGCTGAGGAGACCGGATCAGCGATTGGATAGAATGGTGTGGTTTTGTAAGCTATATCCGTAGAATTTGTTGATGGTAAACTACTTTATATTTGAATATATTTAATTAATAAATGATACTTTGCCCTCCAGCTAATGTATTAGTATCCATAAAATGTAGCGCATACATTTTTTCTAGTAGCCCTTGAAGATGCAGAATTTGGATCCATGGAAAGCATTTTAAGACCATTTTCTTATTTGAATATTAAGTGTTTCTAGGGAATATTTTATTTCCGTAAATCGAAACCCTCTGGTATATATGTCGAAAATTTCCGTAAATCAGAACCGTCTGGGAATATATGTAGAAATCTGACAAGATTTTACTTTAGTGTCATTAATTACAATCTATAGCAGAATTACTCAAAATTATTAAGGGAACACTTAAATCACATAATATATCTCTATAAACAACGTTGTCAAATAAAAAACTATAAACATTATATATAGCCGCAGAAACAATTAAGAAGAGGCCATTCCAAATTTTCATTAAATCAGCATTTCTAGATGTATTGTGGTCATTCCATTCCTGTGTCTGTTGGATTTCAACAAAATGAAGCCTCAGGAGCTATAAAGTCATCCAACAGCAATGTAAAAGACTGAAAACATGACAAGACACATGAAAACTGTGATAAAAATCAAGGATACCGCAATAAAAGATAACGTTTCAACTTTTCCTAAATACATGACAAATATGACTGTTGTATTGCTTAAAAGTGAATATGAACTTGTTTTCTTTGCTGTATTTGAAGTCAGAAATATACAGAGCATGTATTTTGACCTGTTTCTCCAGTTTAAATTTTCTGCAAAGAAATGCAAATAGGAACAAAATTTTTATTTGAAATTTGGGAGAAACATTGTCAGTTGTTCACAGAATGAAACAAGAATTAGCATTTTACCTGAACAGATACCTATGAATAGAGGATTCAGAAAAAAAGAAAATCATTTTGAAATGGTTTCTTCATTTTTTCCGCATCTGTATTTATTCAAATATAATCATTAGTTAAAACTTGTCACGCAAGGTTAGTACATGATTACATCACACTAGTCACATGCAATTTGGTGGTCCACCCTGATGAATGACGGTGTAATCTAGGGCATTGAGTTTAGCCAATCATATCAGAGGTCATTTACATATAGGCTTGAAGTCTTAAAGATACAGTATCAAAAACAGCCTTCTAAGGTCAGCAAGAGGGGGGAATTATCATAACTAAATGATAAATACTGGTGCATGGTGCCTTGACTTGGGTAAACTACACAATTGTAGACTGTCAATGTAAAATCTTCCTAAATGGTGCTTTGACAAGTTGGTTATAGTGCTCTTAGTAAGAGAGCGATTGAGTGGCTGTTAAAAAGATGAAACGATAAAGAGTATACACGGAAAGAGACAGACAGACATATTAGCTTCTGAGAGAAGACAGACCAGTTCAACCCATGAGGTTGAATATGTAAATACAGTTGCACAGGGCCAGCAGGCTTTTTCCAGGAAGAGGAAGTGGTGACGCAGAACACTGCGTGTGTGAGAAGGCGCAAACAGGATGCCTCCTTTTGCCGCTTCCTGATTGTGATATTCTCGATAACTTTTCCATTAAAATAACCATTATTCTCAGAAGTGCTGGAAATGCATCTTCACATAATGATGCTCCTCAAGTGAGTTCTGGGAGAGGTTAATGCAAAAGCTCTGTTGTAATGAGCAGCAGTCTTCTTTGTTTTTATCAAATACTCTGAATCTTTTACGGGTACAAAAGGTGAACAGAGTGAGTTGCATCACTGTAGATTGAAACCTTAACATGCTTCGAAGGAACAGTTTTCCAGTTCTGTCATTATTCACTTCCACAGAAAATGAAAATTCTGTCTTCATTTACTCACCCCCAAGTTGTTCCCAAATCTGTATAAATTATTTTAAAAAACCAAACAGTTTTTGTCCACCATTGACAATCATAGTAGGAAAAATTTCTTCATAAATGTGATATTTTGTAGAATGTAGGAAAGCAAACGGTTCTAGGGCACGGTTGACATTGCCATTTTTCCTAGTGTCTTTTTTAGTGTTCCTGTAGGTCACTTGGTAGAGCATTGCGGTAGCAGCACAAATGTTGTGGTTTCCGTTCCTGTGGAGCTGTAAGCATCTACCGTAAGTTGCATCTATAAAATGGAAACATGTAAATACATAAAAGACAAAATATTCAGATACATCCTGTCCTTATTATGGTAAATAATGAGGTATCAGCTGTATCTCCATTATAGTGTGAATGGCGACTGCAAAGTCTGATTATTCTGTGCGTGTTGTAGATTTGCGACAGGCTGCCGTACGTGTCGGCAGAAGCAGCGTGCTGCGGCATGGACAGAGTTGTGTAATGTCTCACAGTTGAGTTTAGGAATGATGAGCTCATACCAAGTGTTTTAAGGTGACAGAGGGCAAACTGTGTGCGTCTGCGTGTGCTCTCAAGCGAAGGGAAGATGCTGTACGCGCTGTGTTTTCGGCAAGGGAAGGGAAAAAGACTGTGACCTGATGGCCCGTGCTCTGAGATTTCCGCTGAACTCTGGGAAGGGTCAGGCACGGGGCAATGTCAGGCCTCTAAAACAAACACACTCACACACATACAGCAGAGGCTCTGTGACCACTGATAGAGACTGATAACAGTAGATGGAATGAACGGAATGGAGAAGGAAAGATGGACAGACGAGTTTGTGTTTGTACAGCGGCCTCCCAAAACATATTTGGACACTTGAGTCACACTTTAGAGTGTAATTGCGCTATTATTATTGGTACATTATTATTACATGAAATAGAGTGGCATCTGCAGGAAAATGATGCTAGATAGATGTGTTTCGCAGAACTAACCTTGTGTTTTTGCTATTGCTGTTAACCAGCTGGTCCCAAGGTCATTTTTAGTGTATGCATGAAGTAAGTTCATCTCAAGTTCACACAAGTCTCCTGGCAGAGTCTCACAGGTGTATTTCATTAACTCAATAGGCTCCAGTAACGTTCAACATTTGTCTTCATTTTCAACAGTTTGTGTATTGTGTCATTAAAGACAAAAAGACATTTTACACAAGCAAAGGTTTAAAAATCATTTTAAACGTTAAATGCTTTCTCTTATACTAGCTTAATTTGCTTTGTTGTGTGTCACAACATTGCTTTGTTTGTTGTATCCTCCCGTCATGGTAGTATTGACATTGTTTTTGCGATTCCATTTGTTGGCACTACTGACATAGAAATTACACTTCGCTTAAAAAGGAAAAGCCAACGATACTTGGTATCTAATATGGCTGTGATATTCAGAGGTTTTTAAAGGAACAGTGCACCCAAAAATGTCATCATGTCTTATTTTACTCACCGTCAACTTGTTCTTCATGTGTATACACAAAAGGAGATAGTTTGAAGAATGTAGGAAAGCAAACCGTTTTTGGCCACTATTGACAACCATTATAATTTTTTTTCTGTTGTAGTCAATGGCGGCCAAGAACTTTGAAGAATGGCCAAAAACTGTATGGTGACAAGCATCCGTCCAAAGACTTTGTGTTTAGCAGAACAAAGACATGTATACAGATTTGACAGTGTAAATGATGACAGAATTTGTTTTATGTTGTTCATGTTATGCTCATGTACAAACACGGTGTTTTACTTAATTTACTGAAGTAAAGGAAAACATCGTAAATGACAGTAAAAGTAATCTGACAAGAGAGCTCACACAGACGGAGAAGTGAGAAGCGTCACTTAAGAAGAGGAAGCGTTGTGGTTCTGTGAAGTGGGCGGAGCAATGACGGTAAAAGTAGGAAGAAATGGTGTGTAATAATGAGACGTGTAGGAGAGACTTTGTCATATGTTTTTCATCTGATTCCTCATGTTTTGTGTCCGTTAGATTCTCTGTGTGATTTTTATTTAATCTTAAGTAACGCTGATGCATCAGCATCAAATTTTTTATGAAATCATTACTGCATTTCAAGTATATTCTGCATCGTACGACTTCATGGATTGAGATAATTGACCCAGTCCCTGCATCAGAAATACACTCACACCATCCATTTCCCTGGGGGCCTCGCTTCACTCCATCATAATCAGTGTCTCTTCTCAGACACACACATGCATACAGCACCACTGCTGTGGCCAGGAACATTCCGCGCATTCAGCTGTATGTGGGAACACTTAAAAATAAGCCTTAGACACACACGTGTGCAGTTTTGCACTAGAACTCCTTCAAGTGCATTGTGTTGAAATTAAAGTCAGTTCATTATTTGTTACTTTGTCGTGCATAAGAAAAACATTTGTTTCATTTTAAAAAGATAGTATGCTTTGCAACGTGTCAAGTTTGTTTGTTTTATGCGTTCTTAGGTGCTGATATGTTTTAAACATGAGTAGAGTGGGTGAGAACTCACTTGAGCCCCTGTGCTCGGACCGGAAACGCAAGCTCTCCACATGTGACACGCCAGGGCAAGGGTAAGAAAACAAATATGTGAAATATGCAGCGCACTTCTGGGTATTCCATGTTTGCAACATTGTGCTCACTGCGTGTTTGTGTTCTACAGGTGTGATAAACGCAGGAGGGAACAGGAGAGCAAGTACATCGAGGAACTCGCCGAACTGATTTCGGCCAACCTTAGTGACATCGACAGCTTTAATGTCAAACCAGACAAATGTGCCATCCTTAAAGAGACAGTACGCCAGATACGACAGATCAAAGAGCAAGGTGCGCGAGTGTGCTCAAACTGCTCTTTTACATATTGGTCTGTGAAAATATTTACTGAACCCACAGTGTACTTAAACAAATACATATCGTTGGTTTAGAAAACTCTGCCGCCTGGTGGCAGGTGGATTGTCGTGGCGCTTCAGTGTGGTGGCCCCTGATATTCAGTTCAATCCATATTTATATAGCGCTTTTCACAGTTCTGCGTTGTTGCAAAGCAGCTTTACATACATTTAGGCAGTACTCGGGTAGTAAATATAAAGAAATAAGAAAAATAAGAATACACAGAAATCATGGGATAATACTACATGGTATTTTTGTTGTACAATGATGAAACTTAAATGATGTTTCATAAGTTTTTGGTGAGACATTTCTATTGATAGTACTAGTAAGCACTATATCATTTTTTGTAATTGTTACATCTTTAGTAGCTGATAGAAACCTTTTTAAATTCTACTCAAACATGACTTTCTGTGTATGAAACCACGAGGAATGTTTCATGAATCAGGCGTTCACAACAGGACGATCAACATGAGACTGTTTGTGTAACAAAGGTTGTTTTTATCTCGTGAAGATCACCATGGCAACAGGCGTGACACTCCTGTTACTTACACTTTGACAACTGTCAAGATCTTCAATACACCTTTATTGATAAACTCTGCTTTTATTATTATGAATGTTTTCTACAATGTGCTTTTCTTGTCTGTTTAAGTATAATTATATATTCCGTTCATGAATGTAGTCTGGGAAATGCAATGGGAAGCATCTGCTGTAGTGTTTGCTGTGAACAAGTTGACACATTACTTTTTTAATTTGAACTTTTCAATTTAACATTCCATTCGATGTAAAAGTATATTGGAATACCACAAATACTTACAACCATATACCAAAATAAATAGTCTCACATTTTCACATTTTAAGATGTGATGAAGTAATCAGTTTGTCTACATTGTTTTATTAACATAGTATTTGTAACAATACAGTTGTGATATTCTTTAGCCAAATCCGTTTATAATGGTTTCCTAATGTTATTGCTAAACACAATTTGTGTGCACACATCATTCAGGTAAAAGCTCATGTGGCGATGACGACGTCCAGAAAGCGGATGTGTCGTCTACTGGTCAGGGGGTCATCGACAAGGACCATCTGGGCCCTCTACTGCTTCAGGTTTGATTGATTTGAATGGAATCATAACGCAATTTGTTTGTTTATAATGCAGTAATAACTTCTGATTTATCTCTGCTAGGCCCTTGATGGATTTTTGTTTGTGGTGAGTCGCGAGGGCAGCATTGTGTTTGTGTCAGATAACGTGACTCAGTATCTGCAGTATAAACAGGAGGAGCTGATCAACACCAGCATCTATAACATACTGCATGAAGAAGACAGAGAAGCGCTCCATAAAAACCTTCCCAAAAGCAACGGTAAGAGGACTTGTGAGTAGATTTATGTGAATGTTGCTCTGTTATTGTCCTGCAAAGCATAAACGCGGACAAGCACATGACCTAAACTTAATTGCATTACCAACACACTACCTTCATCCCACATAACAGGCTGTTATCTTTAACATGATCGAAGTCCATCCTTTCAAACATCATGCATACTGTATGATATGTGTCAAACCCTCACATGTATGTGTCATGTACGTTTAGGTCCCAACAGTGTGTCATGGGGTGGTGATGCCTCCCGTCAGAAGAGTCATACATTTAACTGTCGTATGCTGGTAAAGTTTTGTCATGGAGGTCCCGGAGGAGAAGAGGGGGGCGGTGGGCCGCGCTACGAGACAATGCAATGTTTCGCTCTCACGCAACCTAAAGCTATGATGGAGGAAGGGGAAGGTAATCCATTTGTTCTCAGAATGTCCCCATGAATTAAGATTTGTGTTTTTATCAGTGCTGACTTCAGTGTGATATGTCTCCTTTAAGAGTTGTTTTAATTTCGTCTTGTAGACCTGCAGTCGTGTATGATTTGTGTAGCACGAAGAGTGACGGCTGTGGAGAGGACAGAACGATTCAGCACTAGACATGAGCTTTCAGGTAAATTCACTTCAGTTGAGGTTCTCATAGAGCAAATGCTGCTTTGGAGATAACACAAGTGTCTCCTTCGATTAAGGTTAACTGTAATTGTTCAACATCAATGCGTCATTTGTATTATGGACATCAATGATACCTCAGTTTGCGTGGTTAGTTCAGAACAGGTGTGCTAATACTACTTTGAGGCCAGTGTTTTCATCCAGGGATTTGTCGACACCTGGGGGTGTGTGGAGGTACTGCAAAATTATAAAACGGAATACTTCATAACATTATAGCTATTTCAGTAAACATAATGATCTAACATTATACGCTAATATGAATTAAATAATAGTTAACAGTGATGAATTGTATTTAAGAACTCATTTATAACAAAATCTAGTTTAAAATCTAGCTTTTTATTTTGGGTCGTATCTGTCGCAGATAAAAACACCTTTTTTTAAGAGAATGGTTTTATAATTTTACCTGGTGAATTATTAAAAAGATCAAAATTAATCATATAAACCAAAATTAAAGAAGATATATCATATAAGTACATCATAGAGACTCCGTCACCTCCCTAGCAACAACCCAGAACACTCTGGCAGCTGCATAGCAACACCAAGGCAATGAGTTTTGCACAAGCAAAAATGTATTCACATTCTCTACAGCACAGCTATTTAATTATTAGCTTTACTGTGTTTTAAATAATTTTAATTGGCTTTAATTTTTTTACATTTCATGACCATTTTAATTACATTTTTTCTCATTTTAAAATTAAATTTCTTTTAATTCCTATTTTCCGTTTATAAGTTTTGTGCCTCAACTTAATACTTCTTTTATGATACAAAAGGCCTATATGTTTTGTTTCACTTAATAAGAATGTTGTAAATATTATTTAGTATGGTATAATAACTCTTCTCCTGTAGGTTTGTAGAAATTAAATTTTAAAATAACATGCATCTGGATGTGTGTTTGACCACAGGTAAACTGATAGAGATTGAGCAGCAGAGTCTGCTGCACACCACCATGCGTCCTGGCTGGGAGGATTTGGTGCGCAGGTGTATGCAGATGTTCCTGAATCGCAGTGAGGGTCAGCCCTGGTCTTACAAGAGACACTACCAGGAAGGTATGTGGTTTTACTCTTTCATGGGTTTGCTACACAGAAAGACTTTCCAGAACGAAATGAAAAGTACAGATTATATTCATATGATATGTATTTGTTCCCTATTATTGCATGTCTTCTCTCTCTTTACAGCATATGTTCATGGTAGAGCAGAGACTCCGCTCTATAGGTTTTCTCTGTCAGATGGCACTCCTGTAACGGCACAAACACGCAGCGAGCTCTGCCGAAACCCTGTTACCAATGAGCCGCTGACCTTCCTCTCTACTCACCTTCTGCAGAGGTCGGTAGAGCTCTGTTCAAACTCCAACATTACACAGAGTTCTCCAATTTTAAAGTGAAATGTTGTGGCTTTTTGTCCATGCATAACACTTTGTGTTGTTCTGTTTTTTCCATCCATTTGTTGACTTTAAATGAACCTCTGTAAGTCATGGTATGTTCATCATCCATTTCTTTTATCTCCCTCTTCCACACAGGGAGCAAAATGGGTACAGACCTAACCAGGGTGGTGTAATGCGATCAGTTATGGGCAATCCCAATCCAAATGCTCAGATGAGCATGCCTCCTGGTGGGGGTATGGGAATGGGTAACACAAGGGGCTATGGCATGAATGAGCAAGCTCACATGGGACCCAGAGGCGCCCCTATGTACGGCCCAGGAAACCGCATGAATCAAATTAACCCAATGCATCAGATGAATCAAATGAATCAGATGAACATGAATCCGATGAACTGTATGAATCAAATGGGTTCTATGAATCAGATGAACTCCATGGGTCAGATGAATCGCATGGGACATCCTGGCATGAATCAGCATCAGCAAGGTCAGTTCCATGGTGGTGGTTATGGCATGGGCATGACGAGTCCTTCCCAAGGGAGCCCTGGTTTGAATCCTTCTCAGCAGAATCTCATGGGGTCTCCACGGATACGAGGGAGTCCCAAAATGGGTGCGAGCCCCTTCTCACCTGGAGGTATGTGTCCTGTGATACAGTTCAGCAAACCACCCTACCACCCCCCCAAAAGTCTTTTTTTTATTTTTATTTAGCTGTGTTAGTTTAATATTCAGTTAAACCTTTTAGTGCCTTCACTCAAACTTAATTTTGTTTAATGTTGACGCTAAATTTTCAATCGCTGTTTACAATATTTAGGCTGATATTTATTTGATTTTAATTAACAGATATGTTTTAGTGAAGTATAAAAGCCCTGATGCAGGTTTCATATTAGACTGAATGATTCATATTATCTAAATTATATTATCAATATGATATATTATTGATAATTGTATTAAATAAAAATTTGTATTATATAAAATTTGTTGAATTTTGTTGTATGTTCATTTTATAAAAAAAAAACAATTTGTTGAAAGGGTCCTGTAGTTTGGTCGCATTTATCGGTTTCTTTTGCTTTGTATCAGAAATAATGGTGAAGATGTTAAGGGCAGTCCACGGACGTGCGCATGTGCAGTACCGTTTGTTCATGTTGTCCCTTTGAAAACGTCCATAGTGTGTAATATATTATCAAAATATAATTTTTTCAGTAAATTATTCCTTCACCTTATGTCATAGGTATGCATTCTCCAATGGGCCCTGTCAGTATGGGCGGCACTGGTGGATCTTCTGGTCCCACAGTTGGCAACAGTTTCTCGAGCAGCTCTCTGACCGCCCTTCAGGCCATTAGTGAAGGTGTGGGTTCTTCTCTGCCTTCAGCTCTCAACTCACCTGCCCACAAATCCGACAGCTCTCCCAGTATCAACTCAACCCAGTCCAGTCAGCAAAGCCAGACTGGCAACAACAAACCCGGCACCGGTGACTCCAAGAGCCCATCTAGTTCTCACAGCAGTGGTTTAGATCAACAACAGGCCTCTTCATCTGAGACCACTATGGATAAGCCGGACAGTCAGTCTAGTAAGGACGGTTCTGCTGGACCTGAAGTCAACAGAAGAGTCCCTGATGGAAAAGGCCACAAGAAGTTACTTCAGTTACTCACCTCCCCAACTGAAGATATCGGGCATGCAACTGGTGCACCCGTGCCAGGTCGCGCCTCTACGCCAATGAGTCTCGAGTCCAAGGAAACAGGAGGTGGCATGATGAGTCCTTCATCAACAGGCGTGTCCTCCTCATCCAGTTCATCATCGGGAAATAATGCAAATCAGCAAGGCTCAGGAGGTGTTTCATCTACAGCTTGTCCCAGCGGCTCCGTTCAGGAGAAACACAAGATACTCCACAAGCTCCTTAAAAACGGAAACACGCCTGATGAGGTGGCTCGCATCACAGCCGAGGCCACCGGTAAGGCCTCTCTTGGTGCAGAGCACCAGGGTGCCGAGGCAAGGAGTTTGGAACTCAAACAGGAGCAGCACAGTCCGAAAGAAGGAAAAAAGCCACAGGCTCTTCTCCACTACCTCCTCAACAAGGATGATTCCAAAGACCCGAATCCTACAGAGGCCAAGCCAAAACTGGAGGAGCTGGAGGGGAGAGGGGCCAAGGGAGGGCAAGGGTCAGGGGTCACAACCTTGAACTCAAACAACCAGGAGGGCAAAGTCAAGCTCGAGCCACCTGATGAGGTAATTGAGTTGCTTGTTGGGTTGAGAGTCCCTCAGCTCTAGATTTAATACAATCAAAATTGTAATTCCAGTATTGTTTCACAATATTTTAAACAAATTCTTTTGAAAACATCAAATTTCCAGAGCATTTATTTGCTTAGAATTTCATTTTAATTGAGCCTTTATGTAAATGTTTGTAAATAAATCGGTCATTGAAAAATAAAAGTGAATTTTGACATAAAATACAGAAGTAAAACAATCGCAACTTCCGGTTCACAGGGACTTAAAAGTATTCAAAGTACTAAACTAATCCCAATTACTGTATTGTTTTGTTGATGCCCTGCCAAAAAGATCTGCCTCGTTTAGAAAGAACAATCTGATGAAAATGCAAGTTTTAACATCAGCCCTTTGTTTTTCCAGCTGGACAGCTTGGAGAGTATTCTTGGAGGCCTGAGGAATTCTGCTTCTGGAATGTTTGCTGATTCTAGAACTGCAGGGTCGGAGGGGGGAAATAAGCAGGGCAATGGACCCAACAGCACTGCACATGGTGAGTCACAACACCTCAAGGGCAAGTCAGGCGGTTGGCTGTAAAAATATGATGTGACTAGGTTATAGCACGTCAAGTTCAACAGAAAATGTGTTGAGAAAACATTTGAAGGCCACGTGAATGTTAAAGGTTTAGATCTTTGTCTGTACCAATATATGTATTAACTAGTGTTTTTGCAAACTACTATGCGTTTCAGACCGGGAGGGTGTTGGTATGGTGTCAAGTCAACGTGTGCCCTTCCAGAGGGCAGTGTCTGTCGATGGTAAACCCTTGAGTGGTCCAGGCATGTCGGGTAGAAGGAGCGCCCCCTCGTCTCTTGTCAAACAGGAGCACACTGATAACCAGATGGCCATGGGTTAGTTTCTTTCGCTTTCTGTTTGCTCTGTGGAACATAATTTGGATTAGTTAGCCATTTTAGTTAGACATATTTATTTACTCTTTCCCGTACAAGCTTTTGGTAGATTTTTAACATTACCAACCCGTTGTTCCCAGGAGGTCCGAACAGACCGATGGGAATGAATCGACCCCCTATGGCAGGTGCAGGCGACTGGGGAATGTCCAGTTCCAGTGGCAGCCCTGTAGGTCACCCTGGCATGGGTCGCGCCGGAATGGATCATAATCCTAAAGGCATGATGGGAGGACCCATGGTTAACAGATCTAATAGCGTTCCATCAAACAGATCTATACTGCAACAGCAGTTGATGGAGATGGGTAGGTGGTTGTTTAGGATAACACCGTGTCTACACCGAACACCACCGGCTTGTTCTAATGGGACAAAATAACATTATAATGGGTTCGAATGCGTTTTATTGTCTTTTGTCACGTAGCTCTGTTTCCGGTGTAGATACGGTGTTGGAGGTTTTTGACAAACAAATATTTTAAAAATAACTTAAATTCAGCAGGATAAGCAAATTACAACAGATTGCTTACTATCAGATTGTGTGTGGTGTTATTTTTGTAGGGCCTTATGAGGTTGGAATGGGTATAAATGCATTCAGAGGACAAGGACCTCCACCGAGGTCACCTTCATGGCCAGACAATGGGATGGGAATGGAAGGAGCACAAAACACAAACAGGTGCGTTTATTGAGCTTGTATTTGCCAGGTTAAATCGGATCTGTTTCTTTACTTCACTTGCCTTTTTGATGGTGGTGAATGTAAAAGTTGCTGAAAGATATAGATTAATGAGATTTTCTTAAAGGAAGAGTTCAACCAAACAGAAAATGTTGTCATTTAGCCACCCTAAGGTTGTTCCAGAATTGTATTCATTTCTTTGAACATGGAGAAATATATTTGGAAGAATGCTTGTAGCCAAACAGTTCTTGGCCACCATTGACTACTATAGTAGGAGGACATTTCTTTGTAAATTTCTTTGTTCTGTTGGACACAAAAGAAGATATTTTGAAGAATGTAGGAAAGCAAGTAGTTCTGGGGCACTTTTGACTACAATTGTAATTTTTCCTACTATGGTGGTCAATTTTGAAGTTTATTTTGTAACCCATTGTTTTTTAAACACCTTGCCAGATTTAAATTTTATGTTTAACCCTCCATTCTACAAAAGCAATCTTCCAGTTGAGAGATATATAAATGATTTGTAAAAAACAAGATTTATGCCAACTCATGTTTTTTTTCTTTAATGTCTACTACAATGGACACCATGACTGAAGAGTTTTCACAATACATGTGAGCAGGCTTTGCGCAGGCTTTGCATTTAAAACACTACTGTAAAGACAAGGAAATCAATGAAAATATCACTGTTTACAAAATTCAATTCAGTCACTATTTATATCACGCTTTATGTAGTTTTGCATTGTTTCAAAGCAGCTTTACCTACATCTAGGCAACAGTTCATGTAGTAAAGAGATTATATGAAAATAACGAAGACACAGAATATACGGCATTATAATACATGGTATTGTTATACAAAAGTGTGTAATTTTTTCTGTATGTTTATCAGGTTACCCTTTAATAACTCCTTGGATGATCTTCTGGTTCCTCCATCCACCACCGAGGGTCAGAGTGATGAGCGAGCTCTGTTAGACCAGCTGGACTCTCTACTCAACAACACTGATGTCATGGCTCTGGAGGAGATCGATCGCGCCCTTGGCATACCAGATCTCGTCATCCAGGTAAACAGTCAGTTCAGTTCACAGAGTTCAGTACGACTTCTGTTCTTGAGAGAGGACACACAGCCCACATGCACTTAGAACTTTTATGTGTAGACTTTATATGATGCAAGAATCCTGTCTTCCCAATAATCAATTCAAACTAATATAAAAAAATATTCAATTTAGGGTCATAGTACAGAACAAGCCCCACCAACAGACCCTTTCTCTGCTCCCTGTGCCGACTCCACTATGGGAATGGACCCCAAGGGCATGTACGGCCAGGGCTATCCGGGTCCCCCTTCCATGGGGATGCAGGGCGGATATGGTCCTGGTCCCAACTCTGGACCCGGTCCCATGCAGGGGCAATCTGGGCCAGGCTTTAACCCCATGATGAATCAGATGAACCAGCAGGGTGCTTTTCCTGGAATGGGCGGCATGGGTGGTATGCATCCACGTGCTAACATGATGAGACCTCGGTTGATGAATCCAACCAAGCCGCTCCGATTACAGCTGCAACAAAGATTACAAGGACAGCAGGTGAGTAGCATTACTCTGTTAACACACAATCGATAATATTTCCCAATCAACCTGAGAAAACAGTAAACATGCGCAAATTTCATGGTAACCATGTGTCCTTTACTTCAGTTTTTGAACCAGAATAGGCAAGGCATGGGCATGGGCATGGGCATGAGGCCAGATAACAGCCCTGCAGGAAACCCTAGCATGAGACCTAACATGCAGCCAGGCATGGCTGGACAGGTATTTTTAGCACCAGTGTATTTTTCCCTATATATGAAACCTTATGTTCATTGCACCTCTCTTACATCAACCTTTCTCTATTCTTCAGCCTGGGTTCCTAAATGCTCAGATGATGGCGCAGCGGAGCAGAGAAATGCTTAATCTATCAGAGGTGCGAAGACATGATTTATGTTAATATATGTCAAATGTCAAACGTGTTCTGGTATAGTCAGTTCACCTATTTGTGAAAGAAGAGATGGATGGTACATAAAAGCAATTGATAAATATATAAAAATACAGATGCAATGCAATATTATTTAGTGTTTCAACTGTTTGTGGTTCTTCTGCTGCAGATGAGAAGACAAAGGGCAATGATGATGATGCAGCAACAGCCACAACAGCAGCAGGTTGCACCCGGAGGCTTCAGTCCTCCTCCTAATGTTACCGCGCCCACAGTAATGGACAACCCCATGGGAGGACCCCCAATGAACCAGTCCAGCCAACAGGCTTTTAACTATGGAGGCAACTATGGTAGGCTGAACTTATACTCTTTAATTTGTAGTGGTTTGAAGTGACACTAAACCAGACTGAATTGTAAAAAGTCCCGTACTTAACTCACGCCTTTGTTTAAGATCAACTTTTTAAGAGTAACTAGCTAGTGAATGGCTGATATTTCTTTATGTATATGAACTGTTTTAGGAGATAGTATTTAACCTTTAAAATATCTGATTAACCTTTAAGAAATACTACATCAAATACAAAGAATATTGATTAACTCACCATTATAGTAATTTGACACATTTGACAGTATTTAAGTATTAAGTTTTGTAATTATTTGTGTTTTGATTGCAGGTATGGGCCAGCAGGGGGACCCTTCATTTGTGGGAACAGGTAGCAGCCCCCCTAACAACATGATGTGTGGTCGTATGGGTGGCCCTCAGAATCCCATGATGCAACCGCACCCTCAGAGCAATCCCATGTACCAATCTGCAGAGATGAAAGGATGGGGACAGGGGCCCATGCCCATGAATAGGTAAGTTATAAATGTATCTTTTGACTGGTTGCATCTAAAATAGTTAAAATATGACAAATACAGTCGTTGTCGAAATAGTCACATCTGTATTACATCAGCTTGAAATTGCCAGAAAACTACTTGATATTGCATGAAAATTCATTGCTCAACAGAATTCTTTGAACATGTCCATTAAAGTAACAAAACATTGTCTATAGTTATTATTCTTTACAAGATTTTAAGTAACTCTGCTGTTTGTTTCCAGTTCATACTCGCAGCAGCAGCAATATCCCCAGCAGGGGGCACAAGGACAGTATGGGGGCATGATGATGAACGGATCCATGCAAGGAGGTGTGAATGGCAACGCCGCAGGACAGATGCCCCCAATGCAGGGCCAGATGGGCATGAACGGCATGGGCATGGGACGC
This sequence comes from Barbatula barbatula, assembly GCF_947034865.1. NCBI lineage: Eukaryota > Metazoa > Chordata > Actinopteri > Cypriniformes > Nemacheilidae > Barbatula > Barbatula barbatula. The sequence goes on from NC_136783.1 coordinate 11,712,387, forward strand.
ATGCCAATGGGACCCGACCAGGTACAGAATGTGATCTGAATGAAATTTCACATTCTTTGTTGCAATATCTAAAATATTTGTATTTTAAAACATTAGATCAACTTCGAAAAAACTGTCAATGATATATTCTAAATTTGTGTCAGTGGTATATTGTAATGAAGGCCGTGCAGTTTTTTCATGGCTTAATTTCTCCCAATTAAACATCACACCCATTTGTTTTGTATTGGTGTTGCATACTTTAAAAAGGACTTTTCTGTGTATGTACTTATCTACACAACGTGTGTTTACAGAAGTACTGCTGAGGCAATGAGCCGTCTCTATGAAATGGACAAGTTGGAGTCTAACTCGGACTCTGAAATTTTAAGCAACAATCCAATGAGGAAACATCAACATGAATATGTCAAATCTGCCTCATAGAGGTAAAAGCACTGGACGGGTCCAGTAGAACTCGACTAGGAGAGAATAACAATGAAAGGGAAAGAGAGACTCACGCCTTTGTGTCCAGTAGCACGTGCAGCAGGCTCTCTCATGTCTCTAGCTGTACTGCAATACACAACATAACCACCCGAGGGCACAGAGTAAGATTGGTTATGGTACATCTTGACTGTGGGGGAGCACTTTATTTTAAGGCTAGTATGGAAAAGGATGGTTGCAATATATTTCTTGCTTTTTCTAGCCTTATAGAACGATTATGTGCATATTGTCTATTTTGAATTTGTCTCTGACATTTTAAAGAAAACCATGGGAATTGTAAGCAAAATAATTTCACATATCAAAGCAATAATCCTCCTAAATGCCACAGCTCAAAAGTGGTGCGTTAACAAAAAGCAAATGGTACTGCAGTGTTAGACAGATGTTTTTCCTTTTTTTGTGTGTGTGAATAGGATCGAAATTGTAAATAGTGTATGCTACAAATGTATCATACATGCTTTTACTACATAATTTTTTTGCACAGAGTTTGGACCTCTGTTAGGTCCATCTTATCTATATTTTAGGTCAACTGCTCTAGGTTTTACATCTATTTTAACTTGTCAAAGGGAGAAAATATTTTTGTTTTATCTTATCCAGCACCGCCTCTTCTTTTCTTTTTCTTTTTTATCGATGGCCATTATGTTTGGATGGCACTTTTTCTAAATGTTGTATGCAGTGACGCTTTCATGGTTTTTATCTCGGCTGGTTTTGTTTTAACAGGAAAAATCAAGTTTTCCGATCATTCGCAAGATGATCTTGATGTTGCCCTTTAAGCTAGCTCTTACTAGGGAAAATAACTCACTCACTGTATGGTAACGGTTGGTTCTTCAGAAATCTACCTTTAAGAAACATGCACAATCCAAAGATCTCTTTTAGTTTCTCAAGTTTGACGAAAGAATAGTATCATTTATATATGTTTTTGCGCAAAAGCGCAGAGTAAAAGGTACATATCATATGGACATATTACTACATATTATGATTTTGTACTATATTCTGTATACATACTAAATGTGTACCTGTTTATTTTTGAGGCCAGTTCATATTTTAGCAGTATTGTCTGTGCTTATGGAGGTTCTCTCAATCATGCGGTTTATTCCTTCAAGTTTTGATGGTTATGAATTATCTACAGAACTGCCAAGAACTGCTCTTTAAAGAGATTTGTAACTTTTGAAGAGTTTTTAATCCACTTTTAAGAGTCTCTTGGATGTACTTTTAAAAGTAAGTTCTGTAACGACACCGGTGCAAAGGCAGTAACCACACCTTACTGGTTACTGTGATCATTTCGTTACACACACATCAATCCTGAAATGAAAAGGCTCATCCGTGCATCTATATATTGCAGTAATCTTTGCTCTTTTCATTAGTCAAGTCTTTACCATCAGTGACTTATAACATTGATTCCCAATGAAGGGAAAGACATTGGAATGATATACAATGGTAAGCTAATAAGTCTAAGTCTTTCTATTTCAGGAAAGAAACACTATCATTTGTGTTTATTTCGCTAGATTACAGTAGAACTAGATTGTGACAAAAGTATATTTTGAAATTGTAATTCTGGAGCTTTGTGGTTATTCTGGGCTGTTCCCTGAATTGGTTGATTGAGGGATTGTGAACATGGAAGATTTTACAGGATGTAAATTACAGTACACTTAATTATTTTGCTTGATGTTGATATTGTTGTAAATAAAAGTTCTATTTAAACGTGACATGCGTCTGTGTGTGTGTGTGGGGTCCTACATGAGAAATCGACTATTTAGATGAATAGATCAATAGATTTTGTATTAATCCCATATGGGAAATTATTTTGGAATTAGAGCCAGACATATCACTACAATGCCACACAGAAACACAAACATGTAAAATTATTAAAGATTTAAAGAGAATGTTCACCAAAAAGAGAAATTTCTGCCATCATTGGCAGAACAAAAAAAACAAGATGTTTTGAAGAATGTTTAGAAACCAAGCTGCGACGGTATTCACCTGCATTGGTTTTGTATCTGTACGACCGAAGTGAATAGGTTCCTTGCTGTTCGGTTTCACAACATTCTTCAAAATATCTTGTTTTGTGTTCTGCAGAAGAAAGAAACTCATACAAAGATGTGAGTAAATGATGACCGAATTAAAATCTTGGGGTAAGCTATCCCAAAATTTACACAAATATCCAAATGATTGTTGATTAAAAAACCACACAAAAGTATATTCACAGGATATACACATTATAGAGTAAACATGCAAAATGATGCCTATTTGAAGATGTAAAATTAAAAAACGGGAGTGGGTAAGGAGTGGGGAGTATTATAGATCTGTTGAAAAACAATAGGGGTCAATGGCAAGTCCCAAAGAACATACCGAAACAATTTTATAAAGTTCACTGCGTTTCCGTTGCCACAGCGGGGCGCTACAAGCTAAAATGTGTCATTTCAGAAGACCGTATTTCTCTTCATCAAATGTACATTTTTAGTAGCAGCTTCACATCACAAACGAAACAATGTGTAGTTTTTTTATAAAGTAAATTTTTTTTTTACAAAAATATATGGAATAAAATCCCAATAGGCTAATATGGTGTTTTTAAATATTTCATAGTAAATCATATTTATTAAATAATGAATAATAAAGTATGCTTACAGTAGCCTATACTTTTATTTGGGGTTTATTAAATGACAGGAAGATTTACTAAAGGTGCATTTGGCAGTTTCTTTTAGTTTTGTTGTTGTTGTTGTTGTTAAATTTGTCTAGAACACATCTCTCACGTACCTAACATGATTTTTAAACCACGTTAAAAAGGCTTATTAAAAACAAAACGTGTCTGCTTTGTATTCCATAATTAAAAAATAATAATGTACAGTATTTCCAATTGACATATAAAACAGCACGTCCCTTTTCCAAAGCGATGTAGAGCTTTTGTGACGTTCTTGTGGAAAACTCTGCCTGTAAAAGTTGGCCGGAGTGTACGCCGCTATGTTTAAATGCGCAAAGTTCTTATTAAAAGAAGGTCTCGTTGTAGTATGTGGGAAACTATACAGAGGGAGTGAGAGTTCCTTGGCCTTGTTCCCGGCCCATCTGCAGCCCGGGCTTGCGGATTACTGTTTGTTAATGTTTCAATCAGCTGTGTGCCGAGGAATGTGGAGCGATTTAACCTGAACTTCCCCAGGTGTGCGGCGGCGCCGCTCAGTCTGCGCCCTCCCCTGCCCTTGGCACAAAGCGATCACACAAACACAATCACACACACTGGCCGTGTCTCACAACGCGAGGCCTGCAGCTGCGCGCATCGCACCGCAGGGAAATGAGAAAAACATTGCACCAGGGAGACGGAATAAATCTTATAACGAACTGCCTTCTTCTCGGAAAAGACTTAACCCTTCCTCTGCCCGCTATTTTAAAACTGAGATGCATTAAATAAGTGTAATTATAGACTTTAAAAAGATGTGAAAAATATCTCTAGCTAAGAATAGCTTTGTTGAATGGACGTAAATGAGTGATGAAGTAACTTAACTAATTAAATCAGATTTGACAAGTTTAATAGTTAATTGTTTAAATTGGTTCTTGTTGCCCGTCTTCCATCCTATAGGGCCTAATTGAAACCAACACGGCACACTCACACCATTTATTTTCCAGGTTTATATTGATTGGTAACGTTATTGCAGTTGTTTTCACTTAATATGAACTGTATCGAGACAAAGATGTTTATTTTTAGCCATTCGAGGAGATGACCTCAAAATGAGTTATTTCCAAACATTTAACAACTTGTTAAAAGTTCCAAGAATGGTCTCAAACCTTGGGAGGCAAACTTTAAGGCCGGTTTCCCGAACAAGGATTAGTTTAAACCAGGACTAGGTTAAATTAGGATATTTAAGTTATGTTTAACAAAAAACATCACTGGTGTGCATCTTGAGACAAAACAATCGCACTGATATATTTTAAGATATGCCAGTGTAAATTATTTGCGTTAAAGACACCTCTAACATTTCAGTTAGTCTGGGACTAGCTTTAAGACCTGTCCGGGAAACTGCCCCTAGTGTCTAACTATGATTTAAAAACTAAACTTTCTCCCAAAGTCAACTTTCACACAACCCTCCCCCCATACATTTTGACAGAGCAAGTCGCAAATAGTCTCATTTTCTGGTTTTATTAAAAACACAGATACATTGTAAAAAACACAATAAAGCGTTCACATCATGTGTCATTGTAATATACAATACATTCTTCGCTCAGTAATCTGAGAAACGACCTTTACAACAAAATATAACATTTCTCTAAAGATTATGAAAATATCGACAAAAAGAAACAAGGAAATGCATGAACTAAAGGTGAATAATCGCCATGGATTCCACAGCTAACACACAACAGTCTATGTATGGGAATATTTCAGAGAGCAGGTCACAGTTCAGTCTGCATGTCCACGTATTTTGTGACTCTCCTGAAAGTTTTTTCCTCTACAACAGAAGAATATGGGATTCTCCCAACAGTTCAAGGCGTCACGACTCTGCCTGTCCATCACGTCAGCACACCTCGTTCGTCCTCCGGGATGCTTTCTGTCAGTTGATATGAACCCTGGAGCATCAGTTTAACGGCACATGATTCGGTCATCCGAGCATCCGTTCTGCAAGGAAAGAAACACGGTCAGTCACTCAAACTCTTTCAACACTCAACGTGTCATCTGAATAGTCATGGCAATTCAAAACAAGTGTCGCATTCGACATTTACCTCAACTGCGATGCTGGCCAGCTCGGCGTTCAGAGTCGTAAGAGGAGTGCGGGATGCGGAGTTCTGGTGCTTCTTGCCAGGCTCGTCCAACTCCACTTGCAAGTCCCAGATGTAGTCGATAACGTGCTGCAGGATCTCCACCTTGCTTGCCTTTTTGTTGGTCGGTAGCGTGGGCACCAGCTCTTTCAACTTGCTGTAGCAGCTGTTCATGTCCTGAAGAAACATGGTCATCTGCTCATCCAGGAGCGGGATCTTGCATTTGGAGATGGTTAGGCTCTGGTCGGAGAGACAACGGACGACATCTTCCCCGCCGACGTTGCTCTTCAGCGCGCAGGTAGGTCCCACAACTTTCATTTTGGCTGTGTTTGTTGTAAAAGTGACGATTTAGTCAAAGAAAATACGCGGAGTTGAAGTAATGTGCTCGTACTCCTTTTTTGGTCTCGCCTCGTCGAGTGTGCGATGACAGTTCACCATATGCTCAGGCGCGGAGTTGTTCGGTATTTATGGCGTATCGGGGCTTGTGGGCGTGCGCCGAACGCTCGTGTTTGCTAGCTCGGTCCAATAGGATTTCACCACAGTCGTTCCCCGAACCAATAGCAGGAGAGCTCCGGTTATCGCAGTTACAATATGCTTGGGGGATGGTGTTACAAATGGAAACAAATGTGTGTCTTCTGTGGATGATCTGTGGATATCCAGCTGTCCGTGGCCTAAAGACTCCACAGGTGAAGAAGCAGACAAGAGGGGTGGGGGTGGTCGAAGTTTAACAGGCAACAGTTATTACTTAAATATGAAACAAGCTTCTTATGTGGGCTGTTTCGAAACAAGACGATTTTAGGCCAACAAGTTATATAGGAGCCTTGCTTAATATGACATATTTGTCAAATATGATCGTGGTGCAACAGGGCATGGAATGAGATTCAACGTGTTGTAATTCAAGAGACTGTACTTATTTTTCAACTCTGCTACTATATTAGTAGACTATCGTTGCTGTTGTATAGGCCTACTATTCAAGTATGCGCATAAAGAATAAACGACCTGCTGCAATAAAGTAGCGGATATATGATTTGCATGATGCTGAGTTACTGTATTGCACAATCAGCCTCGGCGACGACCGACATTGTGGTTATAATTTTTTCATTTATTTGTTTATTTTCGAACAGCGATTGGCTCATTGACCTCCAAACGCGTTTCCTCGCACAAACCTCCAAATTCCTTCACATGTGCGCGTCGCCTTGAGCGCGCACTCGCAGAACTTTGCATTGCTCTGCTCTGATTCTTCCCCCAGATTGTCCAAACAAACCGAAGCAGACTGCCGGGCGCCAGCGCCGTGACGTCACCCATTCATTCGAGCCTTGACGCCTGTCAGCCTGGCGCCGAGCGGGCGGTCTCCATAGCAACAACAAACAACAGGCTCGCATCCCTCCGCTCTCCCCCATTCACCTGCGCGCCGCGGAATCCTGAGAACAAACTGGTCAGCGCTCATTTATCACTTAAAACCTCTGATGCGATTAACGCTCCGCGCACCTGCAAACTGCCATTGTGGACTCTAAAGACGCTTGTAAAGACACAGAAAGCGAAAGACAAAGTGAGAAATAGGCTATTGAGCTGCGGGGGGTTTTCTAGCAGATTCCAGGGGTCGCTTTATTTTATTTACTTTTTGCGAAAAACTTTTGTTTGCCGATAAACCTTTTAAAATATGTTTTAATCAAACCAGTGTTATGTTTCATTTATCATACAAATAACCGCGCGTTTGCAAAGTCCAACGCAATAAATAGGCCTACTTTGAAAACTTTAACGCACACCGTGTCACATGTGTACATGCATAGTTATGGCTTGGACGCATATCTATACATCCAGCGGGGGTTAGAGGGACTGGAGCGTTTCTGGCTCGGTCACAGCTGAGCGGGGTTGAGGGGAGGTGGAGGAGGAGCTGAACAATGGGAGTGCAGTATCGGGACTGTGAGAGAGAATCTCGGCTGGAGCCGACGAGTCTGGAGCGCCCCTCCACTCGCTCATCCCGCTTTTGTTCAGCTGCGCAAGCTATCAGCACTTCCTACCGACTCCAACAATAAGCCCTCACAGCTGGGCTCTCCAAAGCCTGTTTACTGCACATCAAGGGAAAGAGAGGCAAAAAAGTGTAACATCCCCCTTGCACATACTACTCGCACACCCTGATGAACTTTTGGTAAAAAATAAAACCTATTCCTAGAAGTATTTTGAAGAGAGAAAACGCTAGGAACCCTTGGCTGAACTGTGATTTATTCATCGTTTTTTGTTTAGTGACCTCGTGTGCTAGACAGCAACCTTGCTTTTATGTTTAACTGAAGCATACAATAAAACTTATTGTGCAATTTACATCACATCAGACTACTGTTACTATGTAATTCAGAAATCATCCATATAAAGACCGCTTTGAATGCAAGTGATGTCTTGCAAATCAAGCAATGATGCTATCCGTTATTTTTTATGTGATTTCTGTTTTTAATGGTTTTGGATTTGATGCTTGTCTTCGTCTTGTGGCATCTGCATGTATCATTGGCTTTCCCTTCTCATGGGAAAAGTGGCCTCTGATAATTGTCCTCGAGGGAATCACATCCTGTGTGAAGTCATGTGACAGTTGTCTAAAGGCTGCAGTGTTCTGTGCTGTGTCATCAGCTGGTTATGATGTCTTTAATTCAACATCACAGTGATACAAAGCAGTAGCCACAGAAAGGAACTGTTTAATGCAATGTGGAATGTAAACAATAAGACTTGATAGAATTATTTGTGGTCTGGACCTCTTCTGATTTATGCTTTTACTTACTACCTGGTTTTAAACATTTAGCAGTGAATAAAATGCTGATCAAACAATATTGATGCAGATAGGATGCATTATGATGAGGACTTATATACTATTATATTAATTTGGCCTGACATATGTCACTCCTGTTTGAAACCCAGTGGTCTTCTGGTAGCAGCTTGTGAATGTTGGTCTCCCCACACACTTTCACGCTACACACTCTCCGCCTGGCTCCCACACACACTATCAAAGTGCCTTAATGGCTCCTAATTAGCTCCCCATCTGCTGGTGACAGTGCACCGGTGGCATGCTGAAGCCCCATTCAGAGAGTGGGCATTGTGCACAGGGATCATTTCCACTCGATTGGAGATTGCCTGGAGAGGACTTGGACCTTTGGAAAAGGATGGGAGAACCCGGGTTACGGAAAGGGAGGAGACATGCCCTGGATTCTGGGAGAAGCCAAGGGTGGGACGGGGTGGGGGACTTAAAGGAGGCCGATGCACAATGGGCAACAGTGTTGCGGCTTGTTGCAAATCTAATAACGTCCGAGTTCTTTCTGTCCTCTGGATGCCCCCCGTCACCCCCCGCGCACACAAACACATTTTGTTTTCCACCTCCCTTTTTCTCATGCTAGCTGGCAACAGCTCTCCTTCTTCAAGTTAATCTTCCACCCTGTCCTCTTCTGGGAACAGACGTTTTTTTTGTGCTGTTACTGGGGTAATAAATGAAAGCAGACAGCACCATATTAACGTCCCCAGAAAGGGACAGAAGGCAGAGTTACTGAGTGGTATTAAAAAGGACATAGTTGTAAAGTCTGGTCTGTGTGTCCGTGAATAAAGCGTTTACAAAGTGGATACTTAGAGCCCATGTATGCCGGGTGTTAAGATCCAGATTGGGAAATCCGGTCACAAGTGGACTAAACAACTATCAAAACACATTTGGAGTTATTCAACAATGCAAAAACAAATCCTGGACAAGATTAAACAATCACCTACTTACCTCTCCATCATCAATTTGGCTAATATATGGGTGTCAATCTTTCTCAGTTGTAGCATTAAAATAAGTTTTAGTTTAAGGTGGGTAAGCATTTTTTTGCACGGTACTGTGCTGTACTGAGTGATGCATGCACGACACTTCCCAAAAGCACTTTGACTCTTCCTCTAATTGGGTAGCAATCTAAATAAATTAACAAAATTAACAAAATAATATGGTCTGGAAAATGTACGATACAAACACGAAAGTATAATCAGAAAATATATGAAATAAAATAGTGCAACACGACCGATATAGAGCAGCAATATTTGCTGTCCTGCTCTAAATACCAGGTGTGTACAAAGCCTTGTTTTTCATGACTTCTTTACTCCATGTTATTATATTCACCGCTTAATGATTTAATGTGCACAAGAGAGTCTAAATTGCTCCAGGTGGGCAGTAGTCTTTTGTTAAAGATTGTAGACTCTTGCCCCACCTTGACAAAAGAAGGAGAGTTGAATGATGTTCTCTCGCTTTGGCCTAATTTACATCACACTGCCTTTGAGAGAACAGTGATCCAGAGGATGTGTGATGTGTGTGTGTGTTTACGGGAGACCAGCTGCTCACAGCTGGGGTATAATGGCCAAGTTTTGGAGGGAAGACCCTGACTACTGGGCAGCTGTCACCAGCAGCAGGGGAGAGGGACAGAGGCCATTTAGCCTGAGACCCTCTGGAGTGTTTCTGCTTGCTCTGTTTTAAACTAAAGACTACTTTATAGTCATTTGAAAAGCAGTTCAGGGTGAAAACTAATTGTGAATGCTGTTACAACTGGATGTGACGTCACTCTTAAAGGGATAGTTCACCCAAAAATAGAATTTACTCATGACATTCCAAACATGTGTGGCTTTCTTCTGCAGAACACAGTGGATGAGATTTTGAAGAATGTTTGTTACCAAACAACTCTGAACCCATTTGACTCGAAAATAACTTATTTTTGCGTAGCACAGAAGAAAGAGTCATAATCAGATTTTGAACATGAGTGTGCATAAATGTTGACAAAAGTTTTATTTCTGGGTGAACTTTCCCTTTAACTGATGCCATATGTTGTATAAACGCAGGCTTTGTGTGGTTAGGTTCATCCACTAGAAGTATGTTCAGCTTCTTCCATTGTATAAATAAGGCTTAAGAGTAGTGTGTGTCAGGTGCCATGCTATTTCCGACATTGTTTAGCGCTGTCAAAAGAGTTGCGCTCAGCAACTATTTCTAGGTCTGACAGCTTGTTGCAACTTGTTGCTCATGGTATGGTATGGTTGCGACTCAAAGATTGTTGTGTACTCAATGAACAGCGTCACCTGACTTCCTCTTCATACCTGCATGTGCTAAAATAACACCAAACCGATCTGTGATGATAAAAGTATGTCCGAAACATGGGTGTGATGGTTGCAGCTGTGGTTCCATCACAAAGGCCTCTTCAGAGAAAAGGGACAATACCAAACTCTGGTCACTCTCTCCTCTTCAGTTCCATGCTAAGATTAATTCCTCAAATCCGTTTTCCCAGTGGCAGTCTTAAAGAATGGGGAGCCCTCCTGTTTGTCAAAGCGTATTGTGCCGATCGCCGGAGAATGAAACCCGTTGATGGTTCTGATAAATAGCCGTCAACGTTGACACTGAACAGACCTTTCCAACTCTTTTGTTTTCAGTATTGCATGTATGTAATCTGGATTATTGGATTTCAAGATTGTCCCTCTCTGGGTGGTATGGCACTCTCGAGATACTTTGGTTTGACATGTATGGTCATTAAGAAGTGATTTGTTTTTGAACTGCCTGCACGTACAACATAAACATAAATATGTTTACACACAACGTAAACATAAACTTTTATACGTGTTATCACGTATAAAAGCTCACTCGCTCAGCAGTGTTAACTACGTCATGCTTTCAGAAATGCTTGTGACCCCCTAACAAGCCTCAGGATCAACAGGTGCGAGAAATGGCAGGAGGCAATGAGGCAATCGAGTCCGCCGGCAAACATTGTTTGGTTTTGACTCATTGGTTTCATTCCTTTATTAACGTGTAAATAGGTTTGAAATCACCTCAGAAAGAGGTAACCAGAAACTCACATGTATCAGGTGCTGCTGGGAAGCTGTTTGTCCACAGAGCCGAGGCAGTTAGCCACACCCTAAAATACACACACACATTCTCACCCAATGTTTCTCACACACACACCCCGCACAGGTGTTTAGCCTGCAGCTGTAGTCAAGCTACAAGTGAAGCTCAACAGACATTTTGCCTATGTTTAAAAAAAGTGTGGACACACTGCCTAAAGCTGCGTCTATCAGTTCAGCTGCCCATCTGCCAAATGGCAGGGCTGGGCTGGTAAATATAATGGGGGTCATTTTCAACCACTCACCTGTTTTATGTAGGTACTATATGTAAATGTAGTCAACTCCCAAAGGAATGGAAGGATCTATCAATGCCCGTGGGAAGATTATTGTGGTTTACAAAAACTGAAAATATCAAACATTTCTGTAAAAAAGTATTAAATCAAATTGTAGACTAAATATAAATGAGAAATTATGTTTCAGGATAAAACTGAAATAAATTTATGTTGAAAAACCAAAATTATTAACTGAATAAAAACTAAACCAAAACGTGAAATAAAAAAGAATTAACATATTTTGCACTGTAATAAATAAACAAATAAATAATATAACGCAAAAGCACACAAAATAGCTATACATTAAAGTAAAAATGACATGAAAATATATAAAGTAAAGCCAATTCAAAATTTTACACTTTAATATAAATGTAACATCAATTAATACTACAATAAAACCATAAAAACTGCTATCAGTAAGAATATAATCTTTCACCACTATTGAATTCAATAGAAATGACATCTTATAGATATTCAATACAAATTTAATTGGTTTAAACTTTAAGGGACCCGTACCTTAAGAAAATAAAATGTACTTCATATTTATATGCCATACTTACAATATATTTTATACTTCATATTTTCATGCTAAGCATATATTTTTTTCACTTTTCGGCTACCATTTGTTGATATTTAATGCTATGAAATGCATTCATTTTATGTTAGGCTCAAGAGTCCAAGTAATTTATGTTGCAACTTTATTTGTCTTTTATGAATGTGAAGCGTGACTCCGTTAAGTGTGGGAGTCCATAGGAATGATCGCGGGAATAATTGAGGCTACAATCTGGATGCAAAGGATGCATCCCATGTCCCTTGGGCATTCTCACGGTTAAAGAATGCGTCCCCTTCGTAAACACACACACACACATACATACAGTGACGCTATCTCTTTCCCACAGCCACAACCATACACTTGAACACATACACATGTAGCTGCTGGTACTTACACGCAGGAATCCAATTGTATGGAAAAGGGAGCAGAAGGTGCCCTAATTCTTTAACAATTTTCTTTTTTTTCGGTTATATTGTTTCAGGGGGTTTACAGTAACAAAGGGAGTGTGAGTGAACATTGTGTGTGTAGTATGTTCTCACTATCTTGCTTTAGTGTCTGTACATGTCTGTGTGTATTCATCTGTGAGCATAGACTCTAAATCACTGTGTGTGCGTGCGTGTGCGTGTTGGTGGTTCTTGGGGGGCTATACCGAGAAAGTTGAATGAACATAAGTAGACACTTAGAAAATGAATTAACAGAGCACATTCCTCAGCTCTCTCCCTCTTTATTCTTTATTTCCGTGCCCACCCCACCCCTCCATGAGAAAATCAAACAGGTGGTTTTGGCCTGTTAGAGGGGCCATGTCTTGTAGAGGTGGGCTGTCCCGCAGCCTGTTGAAGACACTGAAAAGCAGCGTCTCTTCTCGGCTCCAGCTTGATCCCAGCGTCCAGTTAAAGAGAGTCACTCTCATTACCATGTCAATTCTGGGAACGGCCCGGAGACCTCAGCTGCACCCTTACAGGCAGCCCATATGGTGCTCACTTGGCAACCAAGCCATACCCCCCCCCAAAACACATTCTCTCACACACATATAGTCACATAAAAAGACGTGTGAAAACCTAAATTTGTTGAATTGAACCTCCGTCCAAGCACACAATCGACCTCACAAAGACATCGATGTGCAGAGACGGGGTATAAAATACATGGGTTTGAGCGCACACGAACATGAATATATAGACCACCCGTCGCACCACCTTTTAGAGCGGGTATCAAAGCAGAACAGACAGTTAAAGAAGGCCTGGGGCTCATGTGCACATCTTCTGGCAGAGCTGGACCACACAGCGGCTGTATGGAGGAATGCATGGCTTTATACCTCATTTTACTATGTTTGAAGGTGATCTCATCAAAAAGTAACCATAATTATTATTAATAATTTGTCAATTCAAATGTTTATGCACATGTATATAAATATTGCAGGCTTGTTTTCCAAAATAAAACCTTTTTTTGTAGCTTAGATGAAGTTTGTTTTACACCCAGAAATTAAATCAATGCTTGTATAGAGGTATGTCAAAACATATGAAACAGCAATATTGTTATCTTGCTTAACGGCTTCATGTGTTGATTGATTTAAACTAATATTGAACGTATTATTTGTAAAAAACGGATAGCTGAACAAGCCACCTGCACAGCCATTAATAAATCTGTCATGACGAACAAAAGAAGTCCATGTGCAGGGTGTTTCTCTGTATTGAGGCATCAGAGAGACCGAAGCTGTGAGGTATTTCCTTCCCTAACAGTGGAATGTGCTGGATCAGAGCCTAATAGTTACAGGAAACTAAAGGTGCATGTGCTTATGTGTGCATTTGTTACATTGTGTGTGCGTGTGTGTGCGTTTGTGTGTGTGTTTGCATCCTCTTTCATTGCCAGCGTGCAGCGTAAATAATGATTCTTAGAGTAAGTAAACAATGCTGGGAAAATAATAAAGGACTTACATCATAATTGTAGTTTTGTGATGTCAGAATGGGTTTGTTGTTATTTAAAATGACCATACAGGGTGGTTTTTGAAAGTAGAGGTTAATGAGAGATCATGTGAGAAGTGTTCAAGAGCACATTGCTCTTCGTCACATGCACATTTCTCATAGAGCACAAGTGATAAAAAAACATTATTGATAGGAGAAGTCTATAGCTGTTTAATTCAGTAGGTGACCTTAAAAAATCACATGACCAGTCGAATACTTTTTTGTCTAAGTTCCTATTTTACGCACCAATAATTACTAACTTCTAACAGAATATTTCCATAATGCCATCAGTAACAAAAATGCTTGTGTTTTTAAGTAATTCAGCTTTTACACTGATATTAAACATTCAATAAGTGTCAATATAAAGTCGATATATACGGTTTCATCAGAAACCTGGCCCAAAGTTAACTTCCGTCTATAAATTAAGTCAAAGACAGCTGCCATATAGACGGTTTCATCACCAACAACAAAAACAAACTTTATGTGGCCCAAACTTAACTTCCGGTAGACCTCAGCAAAGAATCACCATTAATATGATTACCAAACACAGACCAGAATGGGCCATCTGGGACAACTGTCCGGAAATAAAATACAAAAAACCTATACGATACACTGTAAACATTTTGGTGTAGTCATGCAGCTAGTTGCCAGTAACGTACAGTAGATTTATATTTATGTAATTTATTGGCAACAGTTTGTTCAAAGATATGGATATTAAATGAATATTAAACATGAACAAGTCTTTATCTTTACTGAGGAAAAGATAAAATAACAGCCTCACGCAAAGCATTCTGTGAACCAGAAATCCACATTTAACTTTTTTTTTCTAATTTTGGTTCCCAGAATGCATTGCATGATGCTGCTTATTAATAGTCTTTTTCTGTAAGGATTAAGACTTGTTAATGTTTAATGATAATTTATCTTTGAATAAACTGTTGCCAATAAATTACATAAATATAAATCTACCGGCATTAACTGCTGGCATTAATACTGTAATCTCCACAGAATTTTTTTACAGTGCATGATACTACACAAGGTGTGCTTCACGATGCCATAAAATAACCTTTTACGTCTAAATGGTTCCATAAGGAACCTTTAACGTCAGTTTCACAAAAGAGTTTTTGTTGCAAAAAAAGGTGTTCTTCACATTACAAAAAGAAAGAGATGTTTTCTAAGGAACCTTTGACTGAATGGTTCTTTTTTAAACCAAAAATGGTTCTTCTATGGCATTGCTGTGAAGAACCTTCAAAGTACCTTTTTTTTAAAGTGTTTACTACTATACTAAGTGCACCTTCAATCCAAGTATCTTATTGTTACAATATTTAAGTCGATTAAAGGAATTCAACTAAGCTGTTGCCTTTCCAACATAAGCTGTTGTCACTTTTCTACACTGTCACTTTTTCTCTCACTTTTCTACACTTTTATTTTAGAAACAAGTCTAATCGTGTTCACATTATCAGTCTCTGATCTGTGATAACATACCCAATCAATACATAGTTTTCTCTTTGTGTTTGCACATGCTCAGTACACCGGCTTCCACAAAGCTGCAGCTGTGCAGTCACATACGCAACAAGATTTCACAACATCCTTCTCCCTTCACTGGAAATATCCTACTTTCCTCCTCCCCTCCCTTCCTCCCTCGTTCTCTTTCTCTCTGTGTATAAGTGTCTTCAGTGAAATGCCCTGACAGCCCAGCAGGTGTGCGACTTAGTCATCCACTCTGGCCTACCCATATTTTATCGTTTCTGTGCGTGGGTGTCTTAACACTACTCCTTAAGTATGCAATGTTAGATTTCACCATAGTGCTAGTCACAGGTACATGTTGTAATCAACAGATGATCTGTTCGCGACTAGCCCAGCTGCCTAAGTTTTTAGCAAAAGCGTCACTCACACGGGCGCCAAACATCATGACTCTGGACTTTCCAAGCTTTCTTATGTATGTGTGTTCTGGCACAGATGTGCAGTGGTTCTGACTCTTTGTACAGCTGGCAGTAGTTTCTGTTTCTAGAGATGAGAGCACGCTGTGTGTCACAACTCCCAGTGTTCACTCTCTTCTGTTTATCAGACACTCAAAGTTATAATCAGACGGCTTATTGACACCCTCACACGCTCACATTTATCTAGCCATTGAAATCGAGATGTTTGAGGGTCCACAAGGCCAAGAGTGCTTATTTTCATGGCATGATTCTAATCATTGTATTGTTTACACAAAATCATTTATGTTTAAACATTTGGCAGACACAAAAGAAGATAGTTTGAAGAATGTTGGTAACCGAACAACGGCTGTACCCGTAGACTTGCATTGGTTTTGTGTCCATACAATATAATTGAATGGGGACCGCCGTTGTTCGGTTACCAATGTTCTTCAAAATATCTTCTTTTGTGTTCTGAAGAAGATAAAAAGTAAAGGATGACAGATTTTTCGGGGAATTTTTTACCAAAACCATTGCACCACCCTACATCTACAGCTATACATGCAAAATCCCTACACAAAACACACACCCTGTTAGATAATCTTTTAAACAGCACATAATGTCATAATGAAGTATGTGTTTCACGTTTCTTATTATGGTCTGAAGAGCTTACTGTTTTCCAAAATCACCATATGTCTGTTATCCAAATATAGCATCTAAACATATATATTTACTCTGGCTGGGTTCTTTAAGATGAATGGAGTTACACCATGAGACAGAAATCAGTGCAGTCATACTTATCGTGATTTACAGACACACGTTCACACAGCCGGGCCGTGTTTAAGATCTTCACATCTGTCACCAGTTAAGGCCCACACTGTTGCCATCTACATGATGAATTCATCCCGAGTCTGAAGGATACATTAAAAGCCGTTGGAACAGCGAGTGTCACTGTAAAAATAATTGCCCTTGAGATTAAAAATAAATATTGTTTAACATCAGAGTACTAAACTTAAAGACGTTTCCCAAAGTAAAATGACATGCAGCATCTCGTTGTAAGAGAGAAACAGATGGGGAATCTTTGGAAACACACAACAATGAAGATGGAGAAAAGAAAGTGAAGGATCAGAGCTGAATGAGAAGAAATGGATGAATAAGTGAAAGAGAGTGAGAGAGAGAGGAATGAGAGATTGTCTTTCTGGAAGGTCTCCTCTCAGATGTGGGCTCTTCTTCTCATGCTAATGAGATGTTTCTTTAGCTCTGGCTCTGTTTGCATAACAATGCTGAGAAAGTGAAGGAGCTAAACTTCAGCTTTCTTTGGGAACCAAACCCTGGCCTTTCTTCTGGAGAAAAACACTCTTCTTCTTTTGTCAGAGCAATGAAAGTAGTTCTGCGCAGCTGTGTGAGGTGATCAAAGCCGCTGCTCGAAATGAGTTTGAAATGACCAAAGTTGGAGATGTAAAATCAATGACATTCCAGAAATACTGGAGAAGAACATAACAGAATGAGGAGCAGAAGGAATCTCTATTTCTACCATCGCTGTGTGAAAAAAGTATCTGAGTGTGTTTACTGGGTTTAGTTTGGGAACCAAATGATCCTCAACATTTTGGGGGTATGAGATATGAGAAGAACTTCAGAAAAGTATAAAAGTTCTTATGTAATGAAATATAATAGATCATCCAACGTATAATAACATTATATTATATAATAACATTATTTAATATATATACAATATACATATTTATATATATATAAAGTAAATAATTTAGCTTATACAATACAATAGATGTCTATGTAGAAAACGAAGTAAATGTACGTGTGTGTGTGTGCGTATCTCTTTATGAGTACGCTTTACAAATCCAACACAATGTGACATATTATGAGCACAAGGTTATAAAAGCGAGCTGAATAATGTCTGTGTTGTTACTGTGGATCATGTGTTATGGCTGTCCAGATGTGGAGGTAATGCCAGTCAGTCTCACGCAGTAATCTGAAAGACTGGAGCCTCTTGTCTTTCTTGAGCGTGTCCTTGTGACATTGTTTTGTTTCTTATTCTCTATCAAACATGAGCTCACTATCTTAATGATATAAAAAGGTCATTTGAAAGGCCTTTGATCTAAAAATATGACTTTTGAGACACTACGACACTTGTCACTTATTGCTTGACCCTACTGTTTCCATGCTGGTCTGGGCTGGTTTCGGGCTGATCTACCTGGTGGACATAACGATATTTTGTGGTAAGACTGGTTACCTAAAGGTATGTGATGGTTCATTTTGTTGGGGACACCAATCCCATGCTGGCAAACCATCTTCCAAAACACTACCGCCTTGTATGGATTTTTTTACCGGACCCTACACTGTTGTTTCTATATGTGTAACATTAACACACACTGCTCGGACTCTAGAAATGCATCTTACAGGAAGCTGTGAGCATTTGCACTGGTCCCACTTTTGCACATCCTGCACTATTTCACTTTCCTTTTCAATATTGTTGACATTTAATTTGTGACATTTTAATGCCTATAGTTGTAGCTTTAAGAACATATTTTGTTTATTTAATGTATTTCTCTGCTGCCTAAACCTTAGCAAATTGAATGTAAAGTACTTGGCAACTAAATTTATTCTGAAACAACATTTTGACCGAAATATAAATTAGGTTAAGGTATTTCACAAACTATTATGCTAATGTTAAAAAAACAAGTAATTAAATAATACACACATATTCTTACTTAGGTATGATGACATCTGTTCAACTTTTTCATTCGCAGCATAGTTACAAATATATGGGAACTGGAGAAGATTAGGCCTACACTTTAATATTACATATTATTCCCAAAGAAAGCTCAAGTTTTATCAATTTCCTAAAAAAACAGACATCCGAGATTTGAGAACGATATCAAGGATTCTATAGTTTATCCGATGTATCTTTAATGGCGAGTATAGGAAATCACATGACAAATGTTGCTCGTTTCTCTCACATTTAAACTTCTAGAGTCCAGGTGTTCAAGTTCCACTGTAACGGCTACTAATGAACCATTAGCATCCTTAAAGAAACGACGTAATGCCTCACAAAGGCTTTTACGGTAGTTGAAATGTTCGTGTGGTTAACTTCGTGTGGTGGTGCTCAGAAAGTGTGATGATTCGAATGAGCTATTGTCTCCAGAGTCATCACCTGTTTCCTCAGAAAGGGTCACGATCCATTAGCAATGAGCGCTACACTTAGCACCTCTGATGCTCCTCACGGTCTGAATGAGGAAGTTTATACCCAAATTAGCACGAGTATAAGCAAGTTTTGCGGCCTCGCGTGTAGTCACAACCTAACGCCCAACGTCGCTGCTACTGTATTCATGCAATCTGCCGCTACACAAATTAGCACCCACTTATCTGAGGTGATACTTTTTATTTTGATGCAAAGCAGCTATTTCCTTATTCTCTGTATGCTAAGTGTTCAGATAAGACACGGATGGAATGCTTTAAACATATGCGGTGAACGCTGCTACGGTCTGTGACATAAACTTTAAAAGACTTTTTTATGAACCTGAGGGGAGTGTAAAGAGTCATTCACTAGCATGTGTTTTAAGGCATTGTAAATACGTCCCAGGTTGAGTCTTTGCCTTAATTAGTTCACAAATGTATATATTTTTATCACCTTTGTATTCTTACTCGCTCATGGTGATTAAACAAGTACTTACTCCCTAAATGAATCATTGAATTAGATTTGCCGTTCTAAAATGTGGATGGAATATGTGAGTTCATGAGGATTGAAAACATACTTTTTTGAAAGAGAATGAAAGATGATGTTGATTGTTGACGTGCTGTCACACATCTGTTCTTCGCTAGTACTTTACAAGGACCACGGTGACAGGAGGATCCATGGCGACAGGAGGCTGCCCGTCTGGTGCCAGTGTATTTTTACTGGGCGGCAAATAATAACTCACAGCTGGCAGTGTGGGAACAGCTGCTGCAAACATCACTACGCCCAGCATCTTTCTCCTGCTCACTTTTCCTCCCTCGCTTTAGGGCCCAGACTCGCTGGAGCCGAAGCTCCACAGCCCACTTCCTCTCCCCAGAATTCACTTCCTGTCATTTGATGGGGCTTCCTGTCACGCCTCTGTGATCAGGCCTTGAGAAACCGCTTCTCTGAGAGTAGCTTCCTGTTTCAAAGACAGCTGTAGAGATAGTTCCTGCTTTTTGCTTCACTCAGGGAATTCTCTCTCTCTCTCCTTCTCTCGCTCGCAAACATGCACAATCGTACAAAAGGCATGTTCTCTTATCTCATTTGGACTGCTGATTTTTCCATTTCCTTTAGCTAAGCAGGTGACTGCTGTTTGCTGATGTGGCCATTGGTTTCGTGTCATCAGATTGTCAGCCAGCTATAGATTAGTTCATCCAAAAATGTTCTCACACTTACTCATGTTGTTCTTAACATCAATTTTTTTCAGAACATTAAAGGGATAGTCCACCCAAAAATAAAAATTCTGTCATCAGTTACTTAGTTACCGAACAACGGCGGTACCCATTAACTTGCAATGGTTTTGTGATCATACAATAGAAGTGAATGGGTAACACTGTTGTTTGGTTACAAACATTCTTTAAAATAGATTTTGTGTTCTGAGGAAGAAAGAAAGTCACACAGGTTTGAAATGACAAGAGAGTGAGTAAATGATGACAGAATTTCCATTTTCAGGTGAACTGTCCCTTTAACTGCTGTGGTTACTATAAACTGTTGTCTTATGGACCTAAATTTATGCATTTGGCAGGCATCTTGTTTCAGAGGTAGCGTGCCTGTAAGGTACACATTTTACACAAGAATCCCCAGTGGAAAGTTATTTGGTTTTAGAACATGATGTTGACATAATACATAATGACACCACGAGAGGAATAATGAGAGAATTTTCCTTTTAAGGGCGATCTGTTCTCTAAAGGCAAATGAACAAACAGATCTTGAAATTAGCTGTCTCAAGTCTGCTGTTTTGTTCTTCTGACGTCGATTCCTGGCATTCCAGTTTTTTGGATTCCCAAGTAAAGCACAATAATTCACGTGGAAAAACATTTGCAAAGTGGAACAACAGCTCTCACTCCGTTTGCTTATTTTTGTCACTTTGTTGTGTTGGCATATGTTTGAGACTTCCACGGCAGTCCACGAAACAATCCAAACGTCAGACACAAGCCAACCGTCTTGGCAGATAAAGCAGACAGAGAAGTGGTGGAGTGCCATGGAATGCTGTAGGTGGGGAGGCTGTAGGTTTCTCTGGAGATATGCGCCGATTGGTACATGACGTAAATGGTATAAACCGTGTGTAAGTTTGTCTTCAGACGTCCAGTCTTGTGATCCTAACATTAGATATACAGTATGTTATAGTCGATGATAGAATTACACTAGAAAACTATTATTGCGTTACACGTTTCAGTACATTTTCACCTGAACGCTTCCTTATTATCAAACTTCCTTTAAGGGCACATGTGTTACCCTTCTGTCCATCTACTGTGCCCATCTGGTGTGTGTGTTTGCATGTGTGAGAGGGAAGCAGCGGGGTGCTTGGGTTTGCACTGGGACAGAACAGGTTGGAGACGCAGCATGATGAATTCAGAGAGGCTGGTTTTAACCCAGCAGGCCCATCATAAGGGTCAGTAAGAAGAACCTTTGGCCAGTAGAGCTACAACACATCACATACACCACATTATGTGCAATCTGGCCAAGGCAAATAGAGCAAACGCCCCCTATCAACAATAGGATTCATGTGTGGTAAATCGTTTATTAAATTAAAGCTGTGAATATAGCCACATGCAAGGTCCTCCTTAAATATACAGTATATTGTAGGATGTTCAAATTAGCTGTTTTTCAGGAAAAGGAAAAAGCACTGTACTGAATAAACCCTGTGTTGTAAAAGTTAGCAAACACTCTTTAATACCTTTTTATTGTTGAGATATTTGTAAGTAATAAGAGGCAAATTCACTGTAAATTAAAAAAATATGACTATAAAATATTTAATTATTGCATCTGAAACTAATAAAGAAACAAGATGAGGGTTTTATGATAAGATTTTAACAATAAAAACCCAGAGGGCTTGTTTTAATTTACAGAATATTTTTTCCAGCTGGACTGGATGACACAGTTTATTCATCTAAATGTATATCATGACAAGATGATCATAATGATATCAAGTGTGACATGGTTCTGTTAAAGAGATCGATACATATTCTTCATCATTTATTTACCATCATGTCATTTCAAACCTGTATGACTTTCTTTCTTCAGCAGAACACAAAAGATGTTTTGAAGAATGTTGGTAACCAAACAACACTGGACCTCTATGACTTCCATTGTATTGACACTAATCCACTGACACATTTCTCAAAATATCTTCTTTTGTGTTCCGTGGGAGAAAGAGTCACATTGAGGGGAAAAAATAATGACGTCATTTTTGACAAACCTATTTTTGGGGGGTAAAAACCGTTAAGGACTTTACGAGGTAACAGTTTATGAGAGAATAGTAACATAAGACTATATGAATACTTAATCACCCTTTGTTTCTATAAAACAACACAATCTGTGTAGAATCGAAGATTGCACTTAAATCTATATTTAAAGTGTTGTTACCTTCCTCATTCCTTAACTTTCTGTTTGTCTTTCCTCTGTCTCACTTTTCTTACCTCTCTCTCTCTCTCTCTCTCTCTCTCTCTCTCTCTCTCTCTCTCTCTCTCTCTCTCTCTCTCTCTCTCTCTCTCTCTCTCTCTCTCTCTCTCTCTCTCTCTCTCTCTCTCTCTCTCTCTCTCTCTCTCTCTCTTCCTCTCTCCGTCTTTGGGAAGCATGCCTTCCCCAGCTGTGTGTTCAGCCCCCACAGTGAGGGCTCAGGGCAGGCCAGGCTCACAGCTGGCCAGACATTGTGGAGCCAGTCGACAGGCGCATGGAGGGCCGCCCGCCCCGGCCTCTTCCTTTGCAAACATGCCCAGGTGTGGGGCCTGATGGCTGGGCCTCTGATGTGTGTGTGTGTTTGAGAGGGGGGTCAGAGCAAGAGGAGGCATAAAGGGTGGGTATTCCCACTGAAGCTGTGTCAACACTGAATGCAGGGGAGTGTTTGTGGCATGGGGGTGGGTAGGGGGCAGTTTGCAACGATTACTGGCTCATTGTAACCACATTGTAGGGAAATTGCTCATATTTGCCAAGCAGCCAGGCGGGCGCATGGGCAGATGCTCGAATAGGAAAAAAACGCTCTAAAGGAGTATTGTCGGGCTTTAATTGAAGATCCATGCAGGCGTGGCGGTTGTTTTAAAAAGGCGACGGAGCACTGTCAACGCATGCAAACATGCGCACGCATACATCACGAAAAATGTTTTTTAAACCGCATATGGGAATTGTGTACTTCACATGTCTGGTAAATTACAGCAGATGTATGGTGTTTTGCACTCGTAGATGGATGGTTGAATCTGTTAATCTATGATCTCATCCTGAGGCACGGCCTGTTAGACAAAGGGTCCAAGGGCTGGACAAAAATGGTTGAATGAGATAACAACCAAAATCCCAATAAACCTTTGAACATCTTTATCTGTGGCCCAGACGCACACGCATGTGCACACAAATACGAGCACACACACACTAATGAGGTGCCTGAGTGATGTCTCTCTGGCTGTTTCGATTTTCTCACCAGCTTTCCTTCATCCGAGGCACAGTGTTTCAGTCCCCCTAGCGGTGTAGATTAAAACTACATCTTCAGAATCCTGCACATCTGTACGCAACAGTCCCTGTATTGAAGAATCAGCATAGTTATGAAAATGTTTTCAAGTGAAGATTTCCTCAAGATGTCGAAGGACAATACCACGCAATATTTTAAACTTAAAATAAAATAAAATGTCAAAACATTATTACCGAAGGTTGTCACCATACCAATATGACCAATGTTAATATTTCGTGGTTTAAATGTATAGTCTCTCTAGCTTTTAAAGCTTTAAAAAAATGAATTGTCACATCCATAACTGTCCATATTTCTCATAAATGGACACATGAGAATGCAAATATTGTAACTATGTTATGCTCTGTCGGGTAATATTGCTTCTGGTTTGTACATTTTAACTCACAGAATTCCCACAAAGAATGTTGTCTCTCCAAAACGTGTCCTTTTTTGTCACATCCATAACACATGAATTTTCTCTCTTTAAAAATAGAAAACTCATAGAATGTTATTTTTCTGACTCTATCATCAGGGTTTAGTAAAATATAAACAGATGGTTCAATACATTTGACAAAGTTTTGACTGAAAATATTTCAGGAATTGCCCCGATGAGTTTGAGATACAATTCATCTACATTTCTTTGCATTCATACCAACATTGAATCCCCAACAGAGATCTGAAGGTTAGAAAGTTCTGTTAAAGTTACATATGGAACCATAGCGGTTGCAACTTTTTCCAGTGCTTACAAATGCCTTTCTGACAAACCATAAAGATTTGGAGGGGATTGTCAATCGATATGATATGATAGATGATTTCAGATTAGAAGTTTACTTCTAATCTATGTTAGAAACTGCTGTTATTTCACTCAGATGAGAAGTTTCAGATTAGAAACTGTGTGCTTAATTGGTTGAAAATTGTTCTCTGTTAGGTCATCTGCCCTCAAAATCCCCCACGAGATGTCAAAATATTCACAGCACAAGTGTGCACTCGCTCGACAACAAGGCAACATGCATATAAACTTGCACTCGCAACGCCATGCTTTAGCTGCATATTTGTTCACTTTGTGTGATTGTTCTTTTTTTTTATCTCGGGGAATGAATTGTTGCTCACCTGTTCACACACGCTGACAAAAGCCAGGCAGCGGAAGCAGCTGTCACACAACTGTATTGGTACAATACTTTAGTTGCATGTTTGCTCAGTACATATTCTCACTTTGGTCAGCTCAAACATCCCTTACAAACAGCATACAGATCTCATGTACTCTTCAAAAATAGCTCACGTCTTTGGGAACAGTATTTAAACAGCTGAACATCTCTCCTGGCCATGTTTACCCAACGCACGTTGGATACTGTCCATGTGCTTCTGGTGCATGTACTGAGTTGTCATTCAAGATCCATCATGAAAATCTAAAACAGTGAAAAAAAAGTTTTGAAGGGCAGCAAGAATTAATGAATAGAACTTTATCTTGGTTTATAAATCAATCGTATAGTGAATGATATGGTGGAGAGATATTAGACATAAACATGATAAATACTATGGATAAGAACCTGAGCCATGATCTTAAGAAATGTTTTGCCTATTGTTCGTCTTTATTGGTAGAGCTGTAACTGTGTTGACATGTGCTGCTGATATTTACTGAAGACCTTGGGGGCCACTCCACACATCTGGAGTCTAGACTCAGCGGCTCTACAGGCCCGAGACTCCCTCTCTCCTTTCCTCTTTCTCTCCTCCGTCCACTGTTTGCATAGCTGCTTGTGTTTAATTTCAATTAAAATAGCCCCCCTTCAAGTGGTTAATCGATTCTGGCGATGAGCGACAAAGTAACTGGAGCCGAGTGTCCTCAAAACACGCGGAGAGAAATATTATTGCAAAGACTTACGTAAACCAGGCAAGCATCTGTGTTTGTGTGAGAGAAACAATGTGATTATCACTTGAATTTTTGGGCCTGGAGGAGCTGTTTGTTTTAGCTGACTCATCCTTGTAGGCACACAGGAGAGAAAAAACGACAACACACATGTCAATTGTTTCTAATAGAGGTCAATGAGATTAAACGGAGATTATCACATGACAGCCTATCTAGATGTAAATATTTGTTTGCGATATTGTGAAAATGTACATTAGTTGTCACCCTAAACTACCCTAGTGTACGCACACACATAAACACACAAAGGAAAGATTCTTGTTAACTGTAGTGTAATGACAAATGCTCGTGTGCAGTAGAGATCTGCTTTACCTGTTAATCTTTTCTCCTCCTCCCACCCGCTCGAGTTCATACACAAAGAGCAGTTAAACTTGACAGTAGTTTATTTTACAGACATTCTCTGGCCTCTTCTGTCGTCCCTTTAAATTTGTGTGGAACTGCTCAAGTCATTATGCACAAAAAAGCTCCAGTAAAGTATATGACAGTGAAACAAAAAGTATTTTTCATAATCAATATTTATCTAAACATCCTTAAAACAAAAACTTTTACTTGAGAAGCGGAAGACAGCAAGAAACAAAACAATCCAAAACGGCTACCGTTGGCTACTGATATTTATTCATATTTCACCATATCAGTAAGGTAATATTTTAAGCTTATAACTGATCAGAGTGTTAAAAACTGATTGAAAAAGCTGATCAGGGGTTTTCAGAGATGGAGGGGTTGCATTTTGAGGTTAGAAAAACTTTGCAGAAACTTTATGAATGAATAAAAAGCTGTCCGTTTTCATTTTTTTAAATGACGTTTTTGTATTGTGCATTCCAATGGATATAAATCAAACTCCAGTTTGTTGTTGTTTTGTTTAAGTAATATTTACTTAAAAAATACAGAAAAACATGATTTTTTTGCAAACAAACTCTGCATATATTATTTTTAGTTAAATCTACATTTATTCTATTTATTATTATTACTTTAATTTGTAGAAAAACAAATGTGTACTTTTAATAAATTTCCCGTTGGCTTATTTTTCCAAATGATCCTCAAACAGAGATTCGGTTCTGCACCCGCAGAACGGTGGAAAATCTAGTTGAAATGATCTTTGTGTGTTTGTGAGAGAGCGAGAGAGAGAAGGTATATAAATGAACCTCTGATTTAAAGCCCGTCCTTATGTAGGACCCCTCCCTTTTCCATGTTCACCCCTTCTCTCCTTTCTGTGCCCATAATAATGGACACGGTGTTTTTACGAGAGTACCAGACCTAACCCCATTCACACTGCACCACTGAGTCGGCACTAAATGGCCCCGTTCAGCTCACCGCTATTAAACAGCTCATAAAAACTGGCCACACAACTGCCCGAGCCACACAGATGCAACTTCACGGCTCCTGATCCCAGCGTGATGCGGACGGAGACAGCTGCCTTTTCGGAATCGAACACATGATGCTTAATCTTCTACAATGAGATGAATTATTAGGCTTAAGGAGGGGTGTTAGAATCAGAAATGGTTATAAAAGGACACCGAGCAGAGTGATTTAAGTGGTTTGGAGAGATTTAAGTGGTTTTACCACAGGACTCCAACATCAAAAGCTAATAATAATTACTGACTTCTCCAAGGGCCACACGATTCAGGTTCTTTCCCACCACGACTGCTTTGTCCCTTTGTTTTTTTCCGTCTTACCGAGAGTAAAGGATATCATATTCCTCTGAAAGCTCTCGGACAGGTGAGCGGTGCTTTGGGTGACCTCGATCTCTCACATTACGGTGTTAAACTGTGACTCTCTGCTGTTCTCGATTACACACACACGCATGCACACACGCACACACACACACACACACACACACACACACACAGGTGCGATCCTTACACATCATTATGTTTCAGTTGTCAGTGAGTATCATACATCACCAGGGCCCACGGTATTACATTACATTGCATTATATCTCTCTGACATGATCATACAAGGGGCTGTTTGGGGCAAAAACATGACATAACTTCTGGGGTTCATTGAACAAACTTAGCAACTACGTGACGTTATTCAAATATAAAACTTCATGTTGCAAATATTTTGATGAATAATATTGAATATTTTCACTGACTATAGCTTTATCCAATTGATGCTTTAGGAAGAATTTTATATTTGAGCCAAAGTAAACTGCACAAAAGGTACTGATATATTTTTGCTAATATCACATTATCTAAAGTACACATTAAACTGAAACCCATCCTGCTGCGATCTCAGTGGGTAGCTGGGACAGTAAAATATGTGCAATAGCCCTAAAAAATATTGAACACATAAGCCTTATAAGCACTATCAATTTATTTGCATTATATAACAAAAATCAGTATGTGGAACGCAAAAAAAAAAAACTTTATAAAAGTATATTTCAAATGATGAAAAATAGCTACATTGTTCCAATTAGGCTAAATGTACTCATATACATATTTCTGGTTGTCAGTCGTAGATATGACAAACTGTACCTGCGGTTATTCGACAAGAGCACCTGTGCAAACCTGATGGAAACTTCAGATCATGTATAGGGACCAGTAGTGAATAGTAGAAGAAAAGTAAACAAAATAAGTTATTTCTGATGAAAGGTTCAGCATTATTTGTGCCAGAATGTCTGTAACAACTGGAAATGTGTTACTTGATGTTTATTATATATATTACAGAGAGAATGCTCAAAACCAGTTGATGTTTATCATTCTTCAATAAGTCTGGTATATTTAGGGTGTGAAACAGCTCTACAGCATTGTAACTGTTTTCCTGACCAGGGCACCTGCGCTTTTCAACCCTCACTGATGCATGCATGCCTAATATTGACAAAATCCTTTTTGAAGACTGGGATGAAATTATTTGTTGTTCATCATTGAAACACAGAACCAGACAATACGGTGAGCATCAAAGCACACATAAACAAACAGAGGAAGGGCCTGATGAGGTCCGGCACGAATGTGATGCTGGTATCCAAAACCATCTGGGTTGGTATTGTGAACAGGGCAGTTTAAGATGTTTCTTCCTCCACCTGCAGTGACTCATACATTAATACTTCTGCCGTGCTTCTCATCTCTTTGGATCAGGGTTATATAACACAGAGAGGGCAGTGTGGGTGTTTGTGTGTGATCCAGGTGCAGCGATTCACTTCTGTCAAGCACACTATTATGATACAGATGAAGAGGAAGTGAACTGGCCAGCTGGATTCCACTGGCAAGTGTCATTTAGTACCATAGCATGGCTTTTTAGCTTTAGAACAGGATGATACAATACCAGTTTCTATTAAATAGGATATTTTAAAGGTTAAGATTCCTTGTCAAGTTTGAAACGATGTGTTAAATAATATTACAACGTGGAAACTATTGCTGCTGAATGAATGAGACGTCCGAGTGCCAAAAAGGTAACATTTCGTCATCTAGTGGCCATTGCTCGCCATTACAGTAACAAAGCATGAAGATAAATATGATCATTGCAAAATAAGAATTACAAGAAAGGTCTGATATTATATAATAGATTTTAATTATTGTATGTACTTAAAGCAACCACCCTAATAAAAAGATTACAGGCGATTTTACAAAATTATTTCCTAACTTACATTCGTGGCATCTATGTAAAAGATAAAACATTGATTACATAAGTGCAATACATGCTTAGATATCTGAATAAATGCAGATTTGTTTCGTTAGTTTGAGTCATCCATGAAACACTTTGAAGTAAAATCCCGGACAACTGGACTGGATTATGTTGAATTGACATGAAAATCTTTTCAGGAAAGTTGAGATGTCTAGCATGTGATATGCCGTACTCCATTTTAACCCATTTCCTACATTATTTTATAATTGTGCATGCAGATTTGACCTCATATTAAATGTGAGAAAACATGGAGTTGTACTTGCATTTGTCACATTGCAGGACCATTTAAAAGGAACAAGAGGTAAAACAGGTGTTTATTAAACATTGATTGTAATAAAAAGTGTGCAAGCAGTTATTTGACCTAAAACAATTTGACTTAAAATGAAACAGAAAGTTAATAGACATGTTATGCATTATAAATTTAAATGCAAAATTATAAATGATATGCTGTTGATTGTTATTAATCTCTATTTAATGGCCTTTGTCCTGGAAACCCCTCCCACGTGTGCATCTGAACTATGGATACATAATGTGCATATAAACAGTAACAGACAGTAAGTTTCTGTTTAAGTTTTAACAAACTCATAACCAGGGATTACCAGTTTGAATTCTCCAGCCTAAAAGTGCACTTTCATGTAGGATTACATGGTAAACAAAAACCTCAATATATAAAAATACATTTGCCAGCATCACTGACCTAAACTGTAAAATGAACTGATTTAAAAGTTTGCAGCTTTGTCATTATAATGCACATTTCTACAAAAATGTTACCTAGCTAGCATTTTAAACTTTACACAATACCACATAAATATCATTCATATATTACTAATAAATCTTGCACAAGACAAACAATCTTCCTGTTTTGTTCTATCGTTATGTACAAATATACTCCTTTCACACTAGGCACACTTCCTTTAATATTCATTTGGTTTAATATTAAAAAACAATTAATTATTATGGTTTCTCTGATAAATCTGTGCTCAATCTGTTCTAGCAATCACTTTTCATCTTTCTAATAAAACAATATTTAGTCAGCCACAGATGTATTTGCACAACTAATGTTTGATTCTCTTTGTTCTTTCTTCAATAAGGCATATCAGAAGAGCGTTTTGAGTGATATTGATATATTAAATCATAAGAGGGCATGCAGAGGGCAGATGGGAAATATGGTCCAGTCATTGATAAAAGTAAGCTGGTTGTGGAGTGGGAAAATGTGAAAGCATGTGACATGCAGGATTTTGATCATTCTCTGTCTCACTCAGAAGCGGACACAGTCATTAAATTCATCTGCGCTGTCAAAGCTGTTTCCTTCAAACAAGGAGCCCTTAAAAGAAAAGAAAAATGGGTGGCATAAACATTTAAACAGTTTTATTATGTCACATAAACAAAATTGTATTATTGAAATTGCAGAATAAAATATCCCATAATAACAGACAACACAAAACGTTTTCAAAGGTTTAGATTCAATCACTCATCACCATTACGACACAAACGACATAATAACGAAATCTTACAGAATGAACAAAAGATCATAACTACAGCAGAAAAAATGAAGCTCTAAAGGAAATGACAATGAATGAATTCAATGAATCTTTAACCAACACCAGACATACACAGTTAGTTACTTATAACCTAAGTGCCCTTCGTGACAGTGTATATGAGATGTCAAACAGCATAATGAGATCTGTGGTGAAGAAGAGCTTTTCAAACACCGTGACATTAAACATACTTACAGATGACTGGCTGCTGCACGAGACTGTGAGGACAGAGAGAGTGAAAGAGAAATAGATGATAAGGAGAAAGAGGGGAGGGGAAGACATATGAAGCACAAGGACCACAATCTGCCATGTGTACACTCACCGTAGTACTCAAAAACAAGACAAAACTGATTGACTGCAGTGCAGAGTAATAAATGAATTAAGAACAACTGACAACAACACTGAACCACAACATCACTGAATTTTGTTAATCGAGGGAGAAAAATAAATAGAAAGTGTTAAAGAGAAAATAGGTCAAATATTTTTGTCCTGTTTTCCAGTCAGAAAATGAACTACAATATGAGAATATGAAGAATAAGAAACATTTACTTACAAAAAGGTTTGCAAGATGAAGACTTGTTTTAAGATAATATGAGGTATATTAAGCTTACAATTGTTTTGATTGGTAAACATGTATAACACATTTTTGTAAGATTTACAATGAAACCAAACATTAAAGCAGTAAGAAACCAACTTAATTCAAAATGTATTCTCTAGGCACGTTACACATTAATGAACAAAATATTGTCTACAACAACAATTATTCTCTAAACAATCATTCATGCAATTTTGTTTCTCTATTTATTTAGTTATAAATATATTTAGAGGTGTTACTGAAAAACAGGACAAAACCACACGCAATTATTATGCAAAATATTATGTGTCTTCTGAAGCCCGTTTGATCGGTGATGTGGATGGGTGTGATCAAAAGAGCCAAAGACAGCACAATCAAAGGTTAAAATAAAGCAAACACTGTGTTAAATAACATGCATGTATGAGGAACAGAACGAGATACCATATAAAACCCAACAGAAAGAATCATTTCACGCAGTTTGCAAACTGCATTCAGCAGCTCTGAGTGGCACATTAAGAACATCAGGGTGTGCTGGGTTAGTGTCAAGAAATCACTGGTCCATTCCAGCTAGTTTTAGTCTTTAAACACAGTGCTTTACATTCTGACACTAACTTGGTTTTGCTGAAGCAGCAGTGCCCCCTCTGGCATGTCGGGGAAGTGCAGGGTGGTAGGGGAGGGAGTGAGGGGCAGCCAGGGCCGGTTGCCGGCACTGTAGAGGCGAGGCCTTTTAACCTGGTCATGTGTGGAGAGGGGCGTGTAACTATTCCGCCTCTGAACAGGAGGGGCGGTGTCTCGCCTGACTTTCGCCTGGTTTGATAAGGGAGAAACTGGGAGGGTTAAAAAGAGAAAAGCGAACCACCTACCCACATACCTCATCTTTAAAAACCTTAAGCACACATTTCAACAGCAAAATAACAGCAATTATGTATCAACAGGCAAAAGTAATCATATAAATTGCTACTGTATAACATCTCAAAATGTTTACATCACAAAATAACATGAGCATCAAATAAACCTCTTTGAGGAAGTAGAAACGTTTACTCAACGCAAGA
Organism: Barbatula barbatula; assembly: GCF_947034865.1. Taxonomy (NCBI): domain Eukaryota; kingdom Metazoa; phylum Chordata; class Actinopteri; order Cypriniformes; family Nemacheilidae; genus Barbatula; species Barbatula barbatula. The sequence continues at coordinate 11,744,550 of NC_136783.1, forward strand.
TTCTTGCATCACCACATCATTACAACACATTGTAGCCTAATCGGATGGAACCTTCAACAAAGGGATTATCAAAACTCACAACACAAACCCACATATAGTTACAGCACAACCACAGCAACCGCACAGCAACAAACACATAACTGTAGAATTATGCATAACAGTATTGTACCTCAACAACAGTTGTTTTGTGTGAAACCTCACTCTGATGAGGAGAATCAGACCACAAAAGAAAAGTATTTGTTTTATCAAACTTTACAGCTCACAGTTTGATAAAAATACAGACACATAGCTTAACTAAAGAAGGATTTCTGAGAATGATGCAGCGGACAGCACAGACACCAAACAACATGCAGTGATGCTGTGATGAGATTCAGTTTAAATAAAAACCAAAAGGATGCTTGTGTTAAACACATGAAAAACTGTTCCAATTCTGAGAGAAAAATGTGACCACCGATTACATTAGCATGAATATTTAATATCACCCATTAACAATTCATTCTGTTATAAAGAATAGCACAGAGACAGATGTGGACTCACAAGTGGTCGATCTCGATGTGTGTTCACGGCCTCCACATTCAGGTAAAACATCTCCACTTTGCAACCTGTAGCGGAAAACCAAAATGATCTGTGAGCACATACTGTATGTGTGTATGTTTGGGGTTCGAAGTTAAGAGGCATGCATCATCAAAATGTAGAAATACAAAATGTTTTAATAAAAAATTAAAAGTTTGGTTTTCAGGATTGTCTAAAACAAATACTTAAGATTCCTACAATTTCTACTGTATGCCACCAATCCAACAACCAAATTTTTGACATGAAAAAGTTCTGATAAAAGGAAAAGCATGCAAACATAAAGGCATTTTCACCAGTAATCTCAATCTTTTGAACTCCATCTTAGTGTTTGTATGTCTGCCACGAAACTAGATAGTAGAAACAACTGTCCAACATACCATAGGCAACAGGAGTGAGCTTCGTGACAGAATGAAGGGGACATTTTATATAGGGAAGGTCATCTAAGGGACAGAAAGATTACACAACCTTTGATACAGTTACAGCACAAATGTGTTTCTGCATTTCAGTGTGTGAAAGTAAGGCTTGCATCTTGCCTGCGCTCTTGTCCAAGAAATATGCCAGCAGACAGCGCATAACCGCCTGATGACAGATGACCAGAACATTGCCCTGTCTCTCAAGCTCCATAATGACAGGCTCCAGTCTCTGAACCAGATCCTGATACGACTGCAGGGAGAGAAAGATAACGTAACATGCAGCATTGTATTGCTTAGTATAATTTAAACGGATGAGTTATAAAAAAAATATGTTTAAAGGGGCAAAATCCTGCAATAAAGCATTTTCGCATGGGGCTCAATGAGATTCCGCTCTGTTTTGAAACCAGTCTCTGCATAACCTTATATGTTTTGCTTATAGTCAATGTTTTCTTGTACAGCTGCTTTGTAACAATGAAAATGGTAAAAAGCTATATATAAATAAAGCTGACTTGACTCTCTAGCGGCCAGTCAATGAATTGCAGTTTAAGTCACTTCTTTGTTGGTTTCATGAGAGATTGTCGCTTGCATAACACCCAGTGGAATGGCCTAATATGAACTCAGATAAGGGATGAGAAGCAGCATGCTCTCTAGGGAACTACAGCAGATGTATTGTACATGTACCTCTCCTCCTGGATATCTGTAGTGGTACTTGTCCTGATCCCGGAGTGCAAACTCTTCTGGGAATGTGTTCTGGATCATATCATAGGTCATCTCCTCACACACACCCTACAGCAGTCAATGTTTCAGTATGTAATACATACAAACTACACGTAACTGTGACATGTAACATTTTTGGAGGATCTATTGACAGAAATACAATACAATATACATAACTATGTCTTCAAAGGTGTACGAAGACCTTACATGATGAAGCGTTATGTTTTTATTATCTTTGAATGAGCTATTTCTATCTACATACACCGCGGGTCCCCTAACATGGAATTCAACATGTTGTTTCTACAACAGTTTTGTAAATATGTTATCAACGTTGGCAAAGAACAGAAAACTTGACGACATCTTAGTTCTGTAGTGCTTCGAAAGGGAAGGTTGCAATACGCAACCTCACCGCTGCTAAATGATAAATTTCATACACTGGACCTTTAAGTACACAACAAATGGCCATCATACTAACCGCATCTATCTCATTGAGGATCTTCCACTGCTCGTAGGGAACTCCCAGCTCTTCGGCTGTCTGGATGGTTCTCCTCAACTGGCTGGTCCAAACCTTCAAGTCAGACAGCTTGTGCTCTTCAACAAAATCACGAAGGGCACTCGCAAACTACAACACAGACAGAAAGAGTAAGTCAAACTCTTTAGTGCCTTTCCCAGCAAGCATAAAACCATCTGTAATAAAAATATAATACGAAGGTAGATTTAATTAATCCAGACCTTTCTTCCTCTGGGGGAGAGTTCAGAATCCCCCCCGATACGGCCCTGGACGTTGTGCTCAGTCTCTCCGTGCCTGCACAGGTAGATGGAGTGCGAGTGTACATGGATGTTCATGAGGTAGTAGACAATCTTACTCTGAATGTAGTCCTGAACGTGGTTTACCAGGAACCGGCGACCCACATTCATCACTTTAATAAAGGAAAGAGCTCTGGAAAAGAAATGTGGATGATAAGACATAACTATACTAGACAAATACAGTGCTTAAATCTATATTTTTCATCCATCTATTTTTATGTGGAGAAGATTCTTACTTGTCATAAGCATCAGGGTCTAATGGTTGGTAAGTGACCTTATAACATTCAATACGTTTCAGAAAATCATCCATGACTCTCTCGCGGTGTGTCTCTGGATAATCTGGACTTGACACCTTGACATCCTGTAGGTTTATAAAATGCTTGTCATCAGTAATATACAACAAAACTGTTTTATTATCTGAAAAGATTTGATCATACCACTTATTTAACAGAATGCTAACCAAACAACATACCAGGATATTAGCAGCAATAACCTCTGGATCATCACAAACTGACTCCACAAAAAACACCTGCAAACGTAAACAATGAATTTGCGTACATTACAGTTAACAGATGAGAAAACATAGACATTCAATTGTGGACATGTTGCTAGCATACCTTGTATGCATTCTCCTTCACAAAGTCTAATATGAGATCTCGTCTTTCTCGAGTTGTGTTTGTGGCATCAAAAACCTCAAAATAAAAACAGGTGATTATTTATTTATCAAAAGGAAAAATACTCTCTTTAACACTACTTTTACTACACAAGTACTGAGGTGAACAGAGCAAAAAGTAACCATACAGCTATTTGTCCGCCTTCCTCATTCAGGTAGATCTTCACATCTTGCAGGGCCACTAAGGCACAATGTCTATTGGACAGAAATTATTTGTTGAATTTGTAAGAAATGAGAAAATGCAATTAGACAGGTTCTATTCTCAGGTATGTTGTACAGACAGGACTAATGTAATGTGTTCTAATGTAACCTTATCAAATGGGTTGAAATATTGTTTAGCCGCTCTGATGTCACATGACTCAATGCAAGGTGTTTCCATGGTTTATGGACATTTTTCTCCTAGTGTAAAACAATTTACGAGGCCATTTGCACCTTTTTTGGTAAAACAACTCAAGAAATCATTTGCACCTTTTTTGCAGAAAGTACATCTACCCTTGTAAAATGTGTTTGGGATGGATATGCTGGGGTGGTTAAAAAGGGTAAACACAGATGGGTAAAGAATTTCAAACAACACCCAACTCAGACAAAGCTACAAAAATTGGATTTCAAGTGATGTAACCATTGAAACTCATCATTAAATGTTCCTTTCCATGTCAAAGATACAATTCGCCCAAAATGAAAATTCTGTCCTTATTTACTTACTCTCACTCTCTACCATAGTAGGAAAAATAACTTTAGAAATGTCTTTGTTGAAATGTAGGATTGTGGGAGGAATGTAGGAAAGCAAACAGTTATGTCACACGTTTGACTACCATTGTCATTTTTCCCACTATGGTAGTCGGTGGCCAAGAATTGTTTGGTTACAAGCATTCTTCCAAATATCTTTCTCTGTGTTCATCAGGACAAAGAAATGTATACAGATTTGTGACAACTCGAACTCGTAAATGACAGGATTTTATTTTTGGGTAAACTGGTAGACTACTTGTGTCTACTTTTATTACAAAACAATGTACGGTACAATATGGAAAAGTAAATAAATGAAAACAGATCTTTCATTTTTGAGCGCTCTTGTAACTTTAAATCATGCAACTGAATCCAACTGAGGTATGTTCCTACTTCCGTATCACCATGGCTTCCTCATTGTCATGCCTGAAAAAGTCATAAGACTTGTATGCTTTGACCGCCTCCCTCCGGTACACGCCCAGGTTAAACACTGCACAATACAAAACAATTGAATGTTAGAATGACATTATTGAATCACCTTATAACATACAACAATTCTTCAACTCGGCAACAGTTCAACTCCCAGTGCTGCTTTAGGAACATCTGACTTCAAATTACGGCGATTGAATGACTTGTTTTACGGGTTAGGGTGAACACAAGAGAGTCTGCACAGTGTTGCCAGCATAACCGTTCAAATAATCCAAGCTCAGATTCATTCTCTGTTCAGACTGTGACGTCACACTGATGAGCTGACTGCTATAAAAAGAGTTTAAAATTGGACACCCTGACAGCTTTCTGAAACCTGTCCGCTCACCCTTGGTGGGAACTCCTATCCAGTTGAGGTAGCGTGTGAGTTTTTTCGACATGTACGTCTTGCCTCTCGCAGGCAGACCTATCATGACAATCACGGTGGGGGAGTTGGTCATATAGGATGCCCATGCTGTTGTTGGACAGACACAGACAAACAGATGTGTCAACAGAAAAATAAAACCAAGAGATACCATGAGCTCAAATTAATACATTATCCCGTAAATCCTTTATTTGTCCTTTAATATGTTTATATTTAGAGGGAACGCCCAGTGTTTACCTCCGAGCAAACTCAAAATAAAGGCACCCTTACCCTGATTCGCAGTTGGCATTACAGTCAATAAACGTCTAAATAAAGAACAGGTGAGCAGGTTCATTTCTTATATAGTAACCAATGACAATAAACTCAGTGACCCCTAACACTTTGGTAACTCTAAGGATCGATTACACACACACAACTCCACACAATACTGAAATCACCGCGTGTCATTCCTTAGTTTCCACTTTGTCATCTATCTTGCTAGGTCTTACTATTCTTCACACGTTCAACAGAATTCGGGGTGAACTTACAGCATTTCTTCTCTTGTCCTCTGAGCTCTGATTTCCTGGATTCAGCAGAACTTGCTGGACCGGTGTCTTGCTGCAACCATGCCGACATACTGGCTATGACAAGTTGAACAACTCCCTTATTCATCCAACTGTAAAAACATATTGCACCTGCAGAGACCGAGAGAAGCTGAGAGATAACGCCAACTCGATCTATGTTAGTGGTGACAAGGATATTGCTTATTGTAAGACAGATATGACAGATCCATATACACCATGCGCTACTCATTGACAGCTGAGCTTATTCTGCCGCATGCATGGCCAGATGCCCACATCATCATTTTCACACCCAGCCGCAGCAAATATAATGCTATACGTCACCGGAAAGAAGACGATCCTCACATATTATGTACGTCACTGTGGGATTCTCAGAATTTCACACGGCGTCATCATAGAAATGATCCTTATAATATCATTAACGTAATTATAAATAACAGCAATAGGACTCGAGTACGTCATAATAAGAATGATACTCTGAACACAAGGTGCGTCATAATAGAACACCCTGAATCTGTCAGTCTAGATCGATGGCCCTCAGAATATCACGTCATAATACTGATGACGTTCATGATATTCTGACACGCGGAGGATCTCCCGAATATCATGCATGTCACTACAACACGTTCCTGACAATTTCAACCAGAATGACATTGGACAATGATTTAAAATGACACGGCTGTTAACTATAAGATAACCGAAAAGAAAGCGTTAAGGTATTTCGTCTTACAGTGTTTTGACAGTTCGCTTCAGAGATCCGTTGGCTTCGGTCAGACCGACAGATTCACTTCTTTGGCGCAGTGCTGTTACGCGAGCCGGTTGTGCACTTGACCTTTCAAAGTATGGCGGGAACTCCGGGCCAAAACCTAACGTCCGATCGACCGACCGACCGTCCGTCTGTCTAACCGAACGTCTGACCGGACCTCTTGAACGTTTGTGCGCGTGACCCACGTGACGACCTGACGTGACGTCAACGTCTCAAAATAAGCGCTTTTTAATCGATAACACATCGACATTACAAGCATTAAGTTAATTTTTACTTAAAAACGATTTGAACTGCTTGTGCTGTACTGTTTTTATTAACACTGGGTGTGTTTGAAATGTATTTCAGTGTTTAAAGTGTTTACCATTATGTTTTACTCTGTAATACAGGTTTACTATTTGATTGTTTTATAAAAACAGGGGGTTTCAGATGGATTTCAATGTTTAGAAATACGTCAATTTGCTCTGTGTGTTTTATTGGTTACACTCTGTTTAAGTTTTAAAGATAAGCAATAGTGCCTCCAGAATTTAACTGTACAGGCAATTACACATATAACAATAAATGCATTGAACTTCAACTGCAGTTTTCATGAGAGGATTCATCAGAATTTATTCCTTTACAAAAAATGTATAGTTTAAAAAATATTTATTCTTATCAGTGTAAAAAAAGAAACAGTACATTACAGTTTTTCTCAGTCCAAATTGCTTAACTACTTTAACTATAGTTTAACCATGGTCATTTGTATTTTACTAAATGTAATCAATCCACTAAAATGAAAATATTACCACAATTTTACTATAATAAAATACGGTTTAAACAAGATACAATTTTAACTTTATTAAGAAGAGCTATAGAAACATAGAATAAAGTTGAATAGAACTGTTTAATTACACAGTGCCTCACAAATAAAAGTCAGGAACAAAAGTGTTATTTTATGAAGCGCGGTTTTTAATTTAAACCTGTAAACAGATAAATATGCTGTGTTATGAATTTACCGTCACCAAGACTTGTTTGTTTTCATATCAGCCACAAACAACCAACTGGCCAAACAATATTGCTACATTTCTTTCATTAAAACCCTATAACACGTTCTTACGTGTGTTTACATGTTGTTAACACGTACCAATAGCGCCCGGTCGACAGAGCCGGTATTCTATCGTCTTAATAACGTGTTTTCCACCTGTAAGAACACGTTTAAACACGTTTGTGTTTGCTTTACCTTTATTTAACATCGTATGATTCAGTATCCTCCAGCTAATCCATTTTTCATTCATTTAATGTCTGGTTTAGACGGTTATATGATGTAGAATGTTATTAAAGTAAAATAAAGTGTAATCCTTCTTCGGGGTTTATTTTGGTTGCGGACCGATATTAGTGGCGCATACCGCCATCTAGTGACGGAGTGTAAAGTCCCATAGACCCTAGAGACCACATACTGCGTTACTTACGTTTGAAATATGTATTTATTTAATAGTTTGCAGCTTCAGGTGAAAGCTTTAAATGTCCATGTTTTGAGTTTTGTATGTTACAGTAGTAGACTAATACAATTGTTCCCACATGAGAAATACTCCAGTACACTTTTAATATAGTAAACTGTGATATTCCTTCATACTAAGTGTTAGATCTTTTCTAAAGTAAATATTAAAATATAGTATTTACCATTAACAAGTAACTATATTCTAGTATACTACAATACTTTTTAAAGACGTATATGGTGACCATACCCGAAATGTGACCTCTGCATTTAAACCATCCAGTGATAGTGAACACACGAACACACACACACACACACACACACACACACGGAAGAGTGGGCAGATATCACTGCAGGGCCCGGTGAGCAAGTGGGGGTAATGTGCCTTGCTTAAGGGCACCTCAGCCATTACCCGTCGGTGCTGGGAATAAGCAGGGGCAACCTTCTGATCACGAGTACGATCTCGGACCGCTGGGGCACGACTGCCCACTAATCCCCATACAGATTTTCATCTTGATGTTCAAATTAATAGGACTGTTTATTTTGTTCATTTGTATCAAAGACAATTCATTCATTGTAAATGCTCCTGAAATTAAAGGGTTAAATTCCGACACAAAGTGATATATATTGCACTGCACAGTCCTTTAATATTATTTTTAATTAACCAATATATGATTTTTAAGGTTATAATAAAACATTTTATTTTATTCTTCAGGCACCTTGCAATAACGACAAGACTGATCCCTTGTTAAGAAACACGAAGCTAGTAGGGAATGTTGCAAGAAGTTTGATAAATTGACGGCATTTACACCAGAATTACTATTCACAAATAGACATTGTGTAGTATTATGGGATATTGTACATATTATATACATATATTGATCTATACCATATTTAATAATTAAAATGACTATTATGACTGCTGGACACACACACACACACATTTGGAAACAGTTACTAGGAGGCACTAAAATTGCTTATCTTCACAAGCTTTTTTAAAGTTTCACCATATTGTTATTGTTAAGCAAAGGAGCTGAAATATATATACATTTTTTTCATTTTTCATCAAGGTAAAGACAAAACTTAAAACAGAGAGAAAGCAATAAAACACACAGAGCAAATTGACGTATTTCTAAACATTGAAATCCATCTGAAACCCCCTGTTTTTATAAAACAGTACAATCAAACAGTAAACCAGAGTAAAACATAATGGTAAACACTTATTCTATAAACACTGAAATACATTTCAAACACACCCAGTGTTAATAAAAAACAGTACAGCACAAGCAGTTCAGATAGTTTTTAAGTTAAAATTAACTTAATGCTTGTAATGTCCATGTGTTATCGATTAAAAAGCGCTTATTTTGAGACGTTGACGTCACGTCAGGTCGTCACGTGGGTCACCCGCACAAACGTTCAAGACGTCCGGTCAGACGTTCGGTTAGACAGACGGTCGGTCGGTCGGTCGATCGGACGTTAGGTTTTGGCCCGGAGTTCCCGCCATATCAAAGCACCAGCAACCGATGCGTGACGGAAGGTGTGTCCTCACGTCACTGTTTACGTACCGTAATACCCGCGATACGACGACACCCCAAAACCTTAAGTCACTGTTGTGCACGAGACTGCAATCCGCTACACCTACAAGCAGGCTGATATAGTTATGGCAGTACAAAAACGACAGTAAAATGTACACAAGCTACACTTAGTCCGCAATGTACTTGGCAGAAAACAAATCGAGGTCAGAGAGGTTTATTGACACATTTTATTTTATTTTCAAACCTGAAAATAAGAGGTAAAAAACAGTCAAAATCATTCACAAAATGATTACATAAGTTTTAGTCACTATTAGACTCTTAACATTACAGATTTATGCATCTACATTTAGTGATAAGGATGTAAATACATTATCTTAAGAATGATTTTGAGTTAGAAAAAGTTTATTTATTTTAATTCAATGCCCTTTAATTCAAGGTTATCATAATGCACCCCCAGAAGCTTCAGTGCGCAAGGTTTTCAGTACCCTTAAAGAACTCGAAACTTTATTTCAACTGCCCATTCATTAAAATTACGGTAACACGGAATTATTCACAAGGCACATAGTGGTTCTGTGTTAAATCTTTGCTTTCCAACAAGACAGAGAATACATTTTTGGGAAGCAAAAAGAACAGTGGTTGAAATAAACAACATCAAGCATTTAAATAGTTACAGCAATCGCAGAAAGTGCATCAATAAAGTTATTGCATCCAGAATAGTGGATTCAAGTCTGGTTGTGCTTTACACTTTTAAAATTCAAATGTAAGGGAATATCTCAAAAGCCCAGTTGAGTTAAACACAGGTTTTTGGTCTGGCCATTGTCAGAGGACATGGAGCCATGCACAGGTTTGGTCAGTAGATTTGCACAGTTTTTAAAGAGGCATAACATGGTCATCTGAGGTTGTGCAAAAAGCCACTTAGAAATTTCTCTGGTCTCAGTGTTAAGACTCTGGCAGTGTAGTGGCATCATATTAGGTTTTGATCTTCCAGAGCTGTTAAAAACAGATAAGACTTTGTTAATGCTCTGAGTCAACTGGTCAGGGGTACAAAACCACTGATGACTAAGAGCAATCATTTTCGACGTCCCCATTTTAGTGGAACAGTAAAACAGAAAGAGGACACGGGTGTAAATAAACACTACTCTGTTCATTGTGCCTCACCCGGATGTTGAACCCCAGTAAATCGCTGACTGCAGCCGAAATTGCAGAGAGAATGACCACTCTTGTGATATTGTAAATGAGCGGGTTCACAGTCAGACCGAGCAGACGAAACGGAGCGTCCAATTCCTACAAGCAGCAAATTAGCATATTTAAGCATCTTTGAGCTACTTTTAATATATGAAACAAAAAACAGTTTGTGTTTTATTAGTACTGTATGTATATTCAATTCAAATGACTTACTTTCAATAACTTTGTGGCCAGTCTCAAAACATTGTTCACTATGTTCAGCTGATCCTTTTTGTTGGGTTTCTTTTCCATCTTTAAATACAAGTTTATCTGAAAAAAGGCAACACAAAAACATCAGAAACAGAACAAACAATACAGACATTTATTACCATCTGTGTATGTAAATGGATCATTTGTTTCTGAACAATACAGCCTCTTTGTTCTCTGCAGGAGAGATGTTATCTCACCTGTTCAGTTAGGAGCACAGAAGCGTTACTATACTTTCGGTTGGTCTCTGCCCCGAGAGTAGCCAGTCGGAGCAGGAAAATCATGAGAGCAGCACACCAGACCATAAGCTCCCAGTTGGTTTCTGAGTCCAGGAACGTGTGGTGACAGTGTAAAAGCTGCAACACAACATCTGTTAGCCTCACTGAACGTTCATTTTTGGGTGAACTATCACTTTAAATCAAACTAATACAATGAACTGCCAAATGAATAAATGTAAATGAACTACTAAGCATGAAATAAATCCACTGACAAAAAAAAGAGGACATAGGTCAAACATTTTGACAACTGACCTGGGCACAGATGATGAATGCAATGGACAATGCCAGTAGAAAAACTGATGATACAATAACATCAACCGATCGCTGAGGTCCTCGCCTCTATTACAGAGAACAAAGAAATGTTTTAACTATCAATATTACAAAATGTGCACTAGATTTCTTTACGCACTGCTTAATCCTGGACAGCAAAAAAAGAAAATTCCACACAGTTACAGTTAAGCAAACTGGTTCGACCAGTAAGATTTTTGCTAAAGATAAAACGTTTTAATTTTTCCCACACTGATGTTTACCAAGAGATGTTCAATGTTTAGGTAAAAACACAGCTACACCGTTGTAGGCAAGACACACGACCATGCTCCGGAAGATGCATCCATACCTTCAGGAACGACCGTAGTGAAAGCCACATCTTGATATTTTGTACTTTCTTCAGTCGAAAGTGAGGAATCATCGATTTTTTTGCTTTACGAGCCGATGTGAGATGACTGAAGAGCTTGGCAAAGAGAAGCCGCTGTGGATGACATCACACTTTGTAAGGGAAAAAGGGTATGTCTGGGGGTGTCTTCATATACAGTAGATGTTATGACACTTAGCTCTCAATGTAAAGAAAAAATGTTGCAGTCAAATACAAACCTTCAAAAATTTGAATTTGGAAATAAACAGAAAGTTTTAGTACTTTGAAAGTAACATAGACATAATATGACTCAAATTACCATATTGCTACTCTGCATATCATAATAAAATATATAATTAAGAAAAACCGAAGCTTTTTAACTAGATGTCTTGGACCCCTAAAAATTGTTTATAGCCAAAAAATACCCAATGAAATTGAAGCCAGAATAATTGTCATGACAACTTATATCACCTCTTTATATGTCCTTTCTGCCACACACATCATAAAGAAGAAGAGACCAGATAGGACAGCTTTCTCCACTGTGGTGATGATGAAGAATGCATATGATAAGGCACTAAAGGGGCCGACAGCTACTGCCGGAAGATGCTCAAGAGAAACTGCACTGAAATTGGCAACATTCAGTTTCTGTGCCAGTCTGAAGCAGTAAGGCAGTAGGGCCAGACAAGCAGTGACCATGCCGCCAAAAATCAGATATCCCATTCCTTGCTCCACCACCTTCACCTGGAAACACAAACTAAAGTCATTTCGAAATGTCTAACAGGCAAATACCAATGCAAAAGCCTAATTTCAAACAATGTTTTACATTGAGGATTTACATTTGAATACAATTTGCATTTAGAGAGGTTACGAACAGTTCTTTTCTCTTTCAAAGGCACTAAGCCACTAAGAGGCAGAGGTGTAAAGAAGGACTTTACTCTGGTGAGAATGATCCCACTGATCTCCAGCACAGACATGTCTGCTTTCTTGCATTCTCCCTGCTCCCAGAAAATAGCACTGACGCGGTCTTTAGAGGGATGACACGCCTGCAGCCATGAGAACTGGTGCTGGAAAGAAAAATAAATGATTTGTTTTATTCAAACTGTGCCAGTCTTTATTATACATAAAGGTTCAATATGTTTTGTATATCACTGGGACCACAATTCACTGCTTTATTGCAAGGAATCATATCCCTTGGTTAAAACAGTGATGTTTCTCGAACCAGAGTTTAAAAGGCAGCAACCTGCAGTGTGAAAATCCTTCTAGCGTAATAAAAAGCAACCATATAGACGCATTTTCTGTTAGTAAACATTGTGGCTCGTACTTTTGGGCGGAGCTTAATTGGAGGCATAAAGATCCCCTGAAAAGAATTACTAATGCTAGGTAGCAAGTTTTGTTTGCTTGCATTTTGATAATGACTAGGAAAAAATCTGATTAAATGTTAACATGTAAAGTCACTCACTGTCTAGGAATTGCGATTGTTTTAACTGTGGCGCAAGGAACCTGGCATACATGTACGCGCCAGTAAAGTGGCCTGACATCAACGCCTGCCAAAGATTTTTGATGATCGTCTCTGTTCAGGCTGCTCGTTTTATTAAGTGTCAGTGTTTTTGTCTGCAATGGCACCAGGTGTGTGTTAAAATATAATATATAATATTAAAGACTGTATCCTGTCAATTGACGCAGTAAACAACACAACAAGATGATCTTTTAAAATCCTTATGTAGCCCGAATCTGTGCTGGTTTGTAATGGCCGCCACCAGTTGTCCCTTCATTTTGCATCCAGCTAATGCCGTGAGGTAGGTGCAAAAGGGGTCTATACATATACAACCAACCTGCGGTAAGGCCTCCTCCTCCTCCTCCTCATCATCACTACAGAGAGTTATGTTGGGCAGAGGAAGGGAGTGGCTATGACTGTGAGGCCGCTCCTCCTCACTGTTGCTGCTTCCTGTGGAGGCAGAGTCAGGATCCTGTAAAAGCTCCTCCCATAACATGTCATCAGTGTCAGAGGCTGGGTGTGAGTCCTCCGATGGCAGTAGATGCTTGACTTCACGTGGCAGCACTGAGGTGTCTTTTGTCATGTCATTATAATTTTCCTGGTAACACGATGGCCATGTTATTGTATATCTGTTTATCATATCTTAACGTTCACCAAGACTTTTACATACCTGAGGCTGGGTTTGGGGTGTTTGGTGGTTCTTGGGGACACTGCGAAGTCTATTTCTCAGCTCTGGGGCGTATTTGGGAGGTGCTGATGAGCAAAGCCTTTTTCTGTGCAGATCTGCATCCTCATCCTCACTGGAAAGGTCATCAGAAGCCCCATCACGAGGTCTTAAAGATGTCTGCCCGGACAACATAATCTCAGTCAACACATACATATACAGCCACGGAAACAATTAAGAGACCACTACAAATTTGAATTTATCACAAAAAATATTTTTTTAACTTTACCTAAATACAAATATTACCTTTGTATTGTTAAAAGCTGAATTTGAACTTTATTTCTTTGCAGTGTTTGAGGTCTGAAAAATGACAGAGCATCTTACTACTCTTTATCTTATTTTGACCAGTTTCTCTAGTTTCCATTTCCTGGAAATAAATGCAAACAGAAACCATATTTTTATTTGAAATTTGGTATTCATTGTTTTAGTAGTTCAGAGAATGAAACAACAATGATCATTTTACCTAAACACATACCTATAAAACTGAAATATTTTTTAAATGGTCTCTTAATTATTTTCCGTGACTTTACATTTAATATATAACACTATACGTTGTGCTTCAGGTTATGCAGTTTTGTGGTGCTTTACCAGCTTCTTCTCAGATCTGTAGACCTGATGGTTGTCTTCAAGCTGCCAGGGTTGGAATTCTACTTTCCCTCTCGCTTTGCTGCCCTCATCATCTGATCTTTTTGATTTTCTGCCCTTTCTCTGCCTTTAAAAACAAAACCAACATAAATAACATATAACATACCTACTTCAAGAAAGTGTGTAAATATTCAACACAATAAATAAGCAGTGTGATTTGAGAGGCTCTCCTATATTGTGAATAAAGGACAGTGAAGAGCACAATATAGCCCAACCTCAAGTGCCTTGCTGCTTTAATTAAATATTCACTTTGTAAAAATGTATGTTATTTCAGCACATAAAATTTCTTTCATCAAAACTCCCCCTTAAAAGAAGATATAATAACTGACATAACCAAACGTTGCTATGCAACAGAAATAAGAAAGTACTACAGGTTCTGCACACTGATCTGACAAACAGGTGTTTTGAGTCATAGCTGTTACTCTATTGTAGATTCAAGCATCAGGAACATTTTATTAACCGACATTCTATTAGTCTAGCACGCAGGGCTTGAACTATCCGTTTTATCATAGGGAATTGTAACAAGCAAGGCAGGGCGAGAGCCGTGAGGGAACGGCCGAGGTGGGTGACGCGAGTGATGATGAGTGTCAGTTGTGCGTGCACTTGTCTCGCAGCTCTCACGGAGGAGCTCGGGAAGCATAAAAGGACGAGCGATAGGGGAGTAAAACGAGAGAGGACCTGGGGCCTGTACCATGAATGTAGCTGAACAAACTCAGGGTAATTGGATTAGTTTTGGGTTGACAAAACCAAACCAACGTGATCAAGCTTTGTTGGTACCATGAAGCAGCTCATGGAGTTTCTTTGTCAACTCAAGCTTTGATCCTGATGCTAAGATTAGTTTGCGTGCGCGTGCACATGAACGAGTGACGTCAGCATGGCTAAACCAATCGCATTATAAATGGATAAAGCGATTTCCACAATATGAACACAAAAAAGAATTTCAGCCATGGAGTGATATGTTTCTGCTGTCTACGCAAGAGAGAAGTGTTTCAGAAACAGTGATTGCGTTAATGCGCGCGGACAAAAAACATACATTCAGGCAGCAGAAGCAAGAAAGTTAATCTTACATCTGCTTCATCATTTCCCTTCCGAGTACACATGAGAGGAGTTGCGTGCAAATAAAGTTAATTCTCATATATTTCTGTACTTCTGTACAAATTTGTTAAAGCTGTAAACGGCTTATTTCACAGGCAAATGACACGCACCGCTTCTGCATTGTAAACTCTGACATCTTACGTGTTTAAAATCAATGAAACATGCACCGTGTACTGATGGTTCATGTCAAACAAGTTGCCCCAAAAATAACGCGGACTGGTTGCATGTTGGTCTCCTTTTAGTCTGATATGATGCTCTGCAGAAAAAAAACTAGTTTATTTTTTTGCAGAAAGACAACGGAGCTCGGAATTATAAAATAGCGGTGTGTTCTGCAACACAGAGAAGCGGAAGAAAATATAAGAATTACACTTAATAAAACGGCCTGCTTTTACAACAGAATGCATAAGCCTCTACATTTAATAAACTTTGCGCCATTAACCAGGGTCAGTCATTTCATTGAAGCCTTAATTAAAACTATGGATCAGGACAAAGAAAAATGTCCTAATACAGTGAAACTGAAAGTGTTCCTAGATGTTCTGCACCACAGACAAGAATGTAAAAAATGCAATGCAAATACACGTGATACAATAAAAGTGGAATATAAGTAAGTACATTGAATTTCATGTGAGTGTAAGGGAAAGCCAGCAAATCTGTAAAATCAGATTTTACCTATATAGTAACCAATATTTGATTTTATATTTGTAATATATATTTATATATTTTATTTTATTAAACAGTATAAAAAATAACTAGCCATTCTAACACGCACTGTGAGTCAGTTACGTCACCTATATGTTTCTTTGCTCACAGCTGATTGGTCAAACTTCAGTCTGAGATCTTGAATCCAGAACATAGCCTGCCCCGGAGCAGGTTAGCTGTGCAGTGTAAGATACCATGGCGACGAACACCGAATAAAGCAGAGCTACTTTCATGGTACCTAAAACCCAGGGTTGGCACAAACTAAACTGAAACATAGCTGGCAAGCCACCTAAACCAGCTTCATGGTACAGGCCCCAGGCCTGGACTTTATGTTTTGTTTTATTGTGTTTGTATGGCTGGCAGTCGACCGTGAGGGAGCTGCCGGTATTTTAAGTTTGCTTTATTGTTTGTCCATTTAATTAAATGTTGTTTTTATGTTCGCCGGTTCCCGCTGCCTTCCTTCCTTTTATGGAACTTTGTTAAAGTAATATAATGAGTCATGTATTATATTATAGGTAGTGCAATACATGCATTTTGGTTGAAGCATTCAGAACAGCCTATTGACAGAAGTGTTACTGTTAGCACAAGGCTGATACTACTAAACCTATCAGAACAAAATATGTATTAGTCATTTAATGAAGGACACAAAACACTCGGTTCCCTGTGGTTTTGTCATAAACTTGTTTCACATTTCTACAACCACAGCAAAAGTTTAACCTTTTCCTGCGAACGGGGCTGGCTGCCCGGCTGGAGACAGGACTGTTGTTTGGACTTCTGGAGGATTCTGTGGACACGATTTGGCAATGCACTGTCCCCAACAAAAGCATGAGACACAACGGACCCACCACTTCACTGGCACGGGCTGCTGGTACCTCAAAATACAACACAGCTCCTGCCACTGGAATAAACATCAGTAAATTACAACTTCATAGAGAGAACTTAGTTCATCTCTTATCTCAGCACAATGACACCTGTGTTGCTCAAACGCATGAAGCAGACATACCTTGAAGAAAGTACAGGACCAAGATACAGGTGGAGACACATTTTGATGTAACTTGGATCCACCACTGAAAGAAGAAAGGAAAGAAAAGGACCCTGACCAAGCCTTTACGGGTAAGGGCGGTCCAAGGGCTCTCTGGTTTGGCCTTGCTAAACGTGGAACCTGCAAGTGTCACAATAATAAAACTTGGCTGACGATTGTCTTATAAATAATGATGATATGGCTATTAAATGTTGACAATGATTTCATTTAAAGGGCATATAACTTGCAATATTTTGTTGTTTGCTTCAGTGCTTGACACAAATTGTGATTATTTAATTTGTCCTTTGTTTATAGTTTCAACTCAACCCCTTTAAATATTATTTTCAATGCAAAACAGTAAGATTAAGAAATTTCTGCAAATACACAATCACTTTAAAAGTCCAGAGAAGTCCAAAAACTAAACTGAGATGTGAGAATGGTGTCATCTATACTGTAAATGCAGAAAAGTATGAAATTACAAAAATACAAGCTGAAGATACTACGGACCACCCATGTGTGCCTACTAAACATTTCCATCACAAACCTGAAATCTTGTATACACATTCATTTACATCTAAAACAAACGATAATATTCGTTTTAGCCTTGTCATGTGACCCTTTTAAATATTAAATATAAATTATACAATTACACTGTAAAAAATGAATACATCCAATGCAGACACTGCAGATCAGACATGGGTCTACTAAAGTTGCACAACATCTAAAACATCTGCAGTTAGTTCAAATAACTGCGAACAGATCATTATAAAAAAATCCATTTAATGCAATGCAAGAAGTTTCAGGAAGTTTCATTGCTACAATCTGCACTATATGCGCATTGTGAAACAATCTACAGTATTTCAGTGTTTCTCAACTGGTGGGTTTTGACAAAAATATATATACTTTTTTTTAAATGGTAATACTAGTAATAAAGTCACATTAAGCACAATGAAGCCACCGACAAAACAGCCCTATTGATCTCTGAAGTGTCAAACTCCCTATTCGGGCTATGACATTAACTTTGGATATGGCGTTTTTGTTCAACTTTCTATGAACAGTTTTGCTACTGTGTTGGGTCATTACTAGATGTCTATGTAAACAAAACCAGTTGATAAAGCACTGGCTAATAGGATGTGAAAACTCATATTACAGGTTATGTTTCAATGGTAACTCACCTCTTACCAAGTCAACATCAATTAGCTCTGGCTTGATATGGCCAGTCTTTTTAGGCTTGTGCCCAATGCCCTGGGCGTAAAGAAGTAACAAGTCACAATCTGCAACCATTTTTACAAACAAAATAAAATTCGATGTCAACAATACTTCGTCTGCATTACCTTGAGCTCTGTTTGTTCTAGTGATTTTTCCCAAATCTGCTGATCGTAGGCTCCAATCTTTTGACAAAACAAAACATAATCAGACAATTCTTTAAATATGATTCTTTAAATAAAACTTTATTGAACAAATGCTCACCTTTTTTTGATACCACGCTATCCCAGCCATTTTTAAAAGCATTGGGTCAAGCCATCGCATACAGTAGATTTTCTCAGTCACGGGTTATTTTAATCTTCAATAAATTGAGACATAAAAGTTTTGTCGTCAACTCAAAGTTGAACATAAAACAGGAAGCGATTCATCCAATGGAAATGAACGAGAGAGGCTGTTTCAAAGCCTAGCGAGCTGCCTAACTGCTTTTTCGGTCATGTAAACAAATTCCGATATTGCGCGACACCCCAAACTGCCGACTAGAGAGGTGGCGAAAGAGGATTTGATACACATCCATTAAGATTCTCATTACATTTCACAATACAGTAGCCCTAGTGCGTCAAGTCAAACAACCATCATGCCATTTACAAGTCAGTTCACATTTTTATTTGCATGAGAACTAAAGTTTGAAGTTAAAGACCAACTTATCCAAATTGACTTTTAGCCCTCAGTAATAAAAAACACGCTCTGAAACTTACCCGTAGAGAAAAGAAAACTGGCTGCGATTGCTCAGGTCTGCGTGTCTGGTCAACATTTGTAGACGTTGAAGTTACTGTATAAAGTAGTCGCAACAAACTTCGCCCCCTACACCAAAACTACCAGACGCTACATCGTAAACATATTCTCAAAGTGCTAAAAACAGTAGTGTACACCTTTGAACTAACTACAACGACTGACAGCAATCCAAACATTCGTAAAAATGATCCTGCGTAGGTAGAGAGACGTGATTGATAAAGTTCACGCTCTCATCTGCGCCCGCTGGCAGAAACGTGCAGTCAGCGACAATAATCCACACCAAATGGCGGAAATTCGTGCTCAAGCTACAAAATAAAATCACTTAAGAAATAAATTAAATACAGCAATAAAAATGACTTATGATATTTACAAAAACGTAGATATTATTATATATTATAAATGTATTTTAATCGAAAATCATTATTTGTGGTAAAATATAAATTTCGTAGTAAAACAAAAATGGGATGTGACATACAATCAACATTTGGTTTAAATACGTTAACGCAATAAAGCTTGAAGGTTTTTTTGCATTTTTCCCTGCTGTTTGTTTGTTTGTTTGTGTGTTTGATCCCGGTAAACCCAGTGTGTGGACCAAATTATTGTTCCATTTTTCCATGAAGAAAACAGCTTATATATATATATAACTAAATTAGGCTTATTTGAAAATGTAAGGTTCGGGCGAGGGTATGGGATAAAATAAACAATTTGTACAGTATACAAATATGATACATCTATGGAAGGACCACATAAAACATGGAGAGTTTGTGTGTGACTTCTTGACAGGAGTTTTAGCCTTTGATCCTCTGCAGAGAGAGCCACACTTGGCTAACCCACGAAAAGCTGAAAGCATTAGATGTCCCTGAAGTAATTATGCTGAATTTGACTACAGCAAAATAGCCTTTTCTGAAGAGAGAGCTGCAGAAATGTGAACACACACTGGAACCAATCAAATACATGAAAAATCTAAATACCACAAATGACTGAGAAAAGTAAGAGGTACAACGTGAAAAAAGTGGTCCGTGTCACTTCATCAGCGATTATTAATCACTTGATTATTTATTTATTTTAAAAACTGTCAATAGTGTTCAATGAGAGAAAAATGTGGATTCTGCCGTGGCTGCACAGGCAATGTCAGATCTACACCACCAGATGTCAGCATTTTAATTAAGTTTTTATTTTTATCTTAAACCCAAAGAACATTGAATAGATTATTACAATGGACAAAATCATCCAAACAGGAGAATCCAACCCAAATTATATGTTGTATATTTTAATCCATTTAATTTGATTAATTTATGTATTTATTCCGTACTTCTAATCTCAGATTTCTTTATTCCAGTGCTAAACAACCAATTACGATACACTTGGTCTTTGTTTGTAAATCTGACAATAAACAGAAAAGAAAAAAGTTTTTTAATCTAAGCTTCTGAAACTTTTGTATATCTGGGTATTTTAGTTCCTTTTTTCCATGTAATTGTTACTCCAAGGGAGAAAATCTCTATATTAAATCTGATTATATTTGTGTTTTCCCTTCTCTTACTTGGTGTTTTCAACAGTAATTGTTTGACCCTGATGTAATCATCTATCATTTAGGATTTTATTATGTGATTTTTATATAAATGTACATGCAGTTATCCACCCACACTCCTTTGGATTTGTTATGGCACTATCTTTGAACAATGCTTTCAACGGTTTTACAGGCACATGTAATAAAGGACATGGAGAATAATCACAGTAATCAGCACAAGCATTATTAATTTGACATTATAATGTCACCTTATGAACAAAACATTTTACATGAAGAAAATCAGACTGTCACATTTTTCAGATAATAATTATTATCTGGACCACATCAAAAAGATAAGACAAGATTTAACTCAAATGACAATTTATAAAATAAACAAAATTGAGAATTGAATAGAATTTGTCATTTAATATACTGTGTTGGACCTGACACATAATATTGTTAATATCAACCACTGATGGTTTCTCTCCTTCGATACACCTATAGATCACCTCTTCTTATTTCCTTAAGTAATCATCCAATTCTCTGTGGACAAAAAAAAACAAGTCTGTGTGTACTTAGGATTTCATTTTATGAGCTTTCTCTCTGATTTCCCTTGACTCAGTAGGAGGTTTCTATTGACTGGGATTTTAAGGAATGTGTTGGTCAATTCTTTTGTCCACTAACATTATGGGCCAGAGGAACATCTGTACCGTCATCGCATACTTAATATGACTCTCACGTGCAGTGCAGATCTTACCTCTACAGTTGTGACGAACATCTAGTCAGTGCTTTTAGAGCCCAACATGAATGTTTTATTATTCATGGCACGGTGAAGTAAGTGGTGGGAACTTTTAAACTTAAGCTCTCTACATGCTTTTTGTACATTCATTAAACATGTCTGTTAGTTGTGGGAAGACCAAATGTCTGGTCAACTCATTAGTAAGTTGCAAGCTACATAAACACCTAAAGTTTCTTTCTTCTCATTCCAAACCAAAATAAACCCCGAAACCAAATTATATAAACATGAAATTGGCTAAGGACGTAGGGTACATTTTTAGATGAATGTAAGAGAATTAATGATATTATGTGTGTACCAGCTGTGACAAATTTGACAAGGTGACTATGGGTCTTTGACATCTCAGCAGGAATTATATGGAGATAATTTCACCCTCCTAATTTCTGTCAGGGATTTTCTATTCTTTTGCTTGGACACACGCACACACACGCACGCACGCACGCACGCACACACACACACACGCACGCATGCACGCACGCACGCACGCACACATGTGCACGCACGCACACACACACACACACACACACAGATGAAACAGGGATACTCTATACATGGATGGCACGACAACAACAGTGAGAATATTCACCCACTCTCATTTGCTCTCTCTCTCTCTCTCTCTCTCTCTCTCTGACTTTCTCTCTCTCTCACACACATACACACACACACACACACACAAACACATGATACAGTTCAGAGGAGGAGAGTTTTGTGCTGACACACTCTGAACCTCACGCTTAACTAGCTGCTCACTGACATGGATCATTTTATTTCCGGAGTTATATAAAAGCCTGGAATGTCTATGCATGTGTATACACAATTTCTTAAAACACTACTCCAGATTAAGAAACTCCCTTAGCAACCACTTAATGGGATAGTTCACCCAAAAATAAAAAAATCTTTATTATTTATTCACCCACGTGTCACTCCAAACCTCATGTGACTTGTTCTTCTGAGGAACACAAAACAGTATATGTAGAGTATATGTAGAGTTGATTTTGTAATAATTGTCCCTACTTGACCGATGGTAAGGGAAGACTTAAAGAAGAAGGCTATTAGCCATCATAGGTAGTTGTTAATGAGATAAGACAATTATTAGATTTTGATACAAACTTTGCATATTGTAACACATATGATACGAATAAGGCTTGACATGCAAAGCGAATGTTATAAGAAAGATTAAGAGAAAGAATTGAGAGAAACTGTACATCAGCAATGGTCACGATTCTGCCGCAGCGTGTGAGGTTTCCCTTGGTCTAGTGGCAGGATCATGACAGAACCTCATGTTTAATGTGGAGAGAGGCAATTATTGTTGATTTGGCTTGCCATATGCTCTCTCCGGTCTCGTCTCTGTTCCCGCCCTCTTGTCTCCTCATCATAGATTTCATGCCCAACACCTGTTCCCCTCTTGATTTGATCCCTTATTTAATGCCCTTGTGTCTTCTGTGTTGTGCCGGTTCTTTGTGGTTGTATGGTGTGTCTAGTCTAGTCTAGTCCAGTCTAGTCTAGGGCTTATTTTAGTGTAGTATTAGTCCTGTCTTGACAGCTGTCAAGAACATGGCGAATTACGTGCAAGGGGACCTGAAGTGTATGTAAATAAAAATAGCTCATTCTTAGGTCTAACATAACACTTCATTGTGTAAGGTCTCTATACACCTCTGAAGACATAGCTGTGTATATTATATTTTATTTCTATCAAAAGATCATCCCAAAAATTACACACTGGACCTTTCATACATTTCAAATTGACCCATATAGTAACAATTATACTGCCCCTCTATTTTGGCATATGCCTTGTGCGCTACATCCTCACACTTCCTATTTTCAACTGGATTCCAGCCAAGGCTGCACATATAAACGTAAAGACTTTCAGGCACAGAGCCTCAGAGTGCATATGAACACATGAAATAGACATTAGCGAGAGCTAGCATTAAATAACTAATCCTTTATTCTGAATTAGTGATTATAATGGCCCTGTCTCTCTTGTATGGGAAGACCTCATAAATGTGGGCCAGCAATTACAATTTATCTTTAAAAGTTACAGAAAAAAGTTTTAAGCTTATTCTCTTGTTGCAGTCCGGACCTTTAATTGGTTATGAACAGAGCACCTCTCTTTTTCTGTTCTTTCCCTTTTTATTGAAGGTTTCTATGTTGCATTTTGTGTGTTTTTAATAAAGTTTTTCTTTTTACATTAGGAAAAAAAAGAGAAATTTAAAGCAAAAACAAAAGTCAAAACGGTATTGATTTACTACTCAAAATAAGAAAATCCCCTTTCTACAGCAAAAATATTTTCTCTTATCTATTGTTTGTTTGGGATGATTTCTACAAAGTGCTGGGATGCTAAAACCAGTCTAAAGAGCCAGTATAAATATTTAACTTTCATGTTTTAAGAAAGCAGTTTTTTTCGCAGTACAGAGTCGATGCAATCCACCCGTTGACGTTTTGTTTCTTCAAATGTCATGAAGAATATCATAATTTCAAATGATACAAACCGGATCAATGTGGGACTCAAAAAACTTCCTGCATGGTTTTCCATCGCAGGTTATTATCCACAAACGTGTTTTGGTATAGACATTCTTGCATCATAGTTTTCTATATAGATGAACAACAACCTCAAGGCTGTGTGCTTACCTCACTCACCTATCCCAGAGAGGGATAAAAAAACTAGTTTGATCATGTTATAATTGAAATGGATCACAGCAGAATAAAGCTCATCCTTTCACATCACCTTCAAAGCATTCCGACCATCTCTGGGGAAGCAGACGTCGGAACCACATAAACAAAGTGGTGTGTTTTGGAGCTTTTCCAGGTCCTTTTTGGTCAGCATATATGGACAAAAACATCGGACACACACATGGGTACACCACATGTAGTTTTGCCAGTAACTTACTGTAAATTTACTTACATTCCTATTAGTACTGTTTTCAATTTGAGTTCAACTTTACTTCATCTAATATTAAAACACTTTTACTATTGAGATTTTTAGCAAGAAGAGACTTATAAAATAACTGACTTTAGCAGAGCAACAGTGCACAAATTGCATTTTTCCTTTTTTGTCTTCTAGTAAAAATATTGAAAACTTCTTAAATTACAATACATTTAAATAACAAGAAAAGTGACCTAAGATGTTTAGTCTTGTTTCATGAAAGAAAATATAATAAATAGGTAAGTTTGTGTTTAAAACTTATAAATTAAATCTACAGTAATATTTACAGTGTAAGAGAGCAATGTGTTATGGTTGAGAAAAGCTAACAGGAGGATTGCACGAGGCAGGTGAGGGGACTGAAACACTAAGGGAAAGATGGACCAGGGCTGGAGACAAGACTAACACTAATGGACCGCTAACCGGGGAAACAAGGGGGTGGGACTAAAGGACGTGACACCGGAGAGAGAGCATGGCTTTTCAAACCAAAACAATGCTCTTTCTCCACACAAAACACATGGGACTGACATGATCCTGCCACAAGACTCGAAAACCAAGACAAGGAGAGGCAGGATCATGACACAATGACGGGCTCTTATATAAGGCTGTAGTTTACTGAACTTGAATGAGAAGTTCCACAAAATAAGTAGTGAGAAAAACAACATAAAAATTAAATAAATACTTTAACAATACAATATTATCAAAGAAATGTGGTCAATAAAGAATGTCACAGGGCGAACATGCTTACATGGTTAATATTTTTTGTATTCTGTGCAAACACACAATCAAGGTCACCAAGTTTACAGCTATGCCCTCAAATTTCCTCTTCAGACAAAAGTGTCAAGCACGGAAAAGGACAGAAGGTAATTTTGAAAGGAACAAAAACTTCTCATTTGTCTTGGGTGTATCAAGACTTAAATTCCCATTCATGATAGAGTGATTGTTTATTCAGAATACGATGACGAACACTATGAAGTGGCCATATGGATTAAATAGAGAAGTTTTTCAACTCTTTTCATGTAGTTTACCAGAGATTTATACAATAATACATTCCAAAGACATATTTCAAACAAACCAAAAATGATGACTTCAAACTTAAAAGAAGGGAAAACTTTTAATCCACACACCACATACAATTCTAGAGCTAAATGTGCTTAAAGTAAGATCCTATCCTAAACAAAAGATGTTATACCGGATTGTATGGTACTTTTTAGCAAATGGATAGCACTCAGAGTGCATTCGTGATAAAATATAAACAGTATACCTGCAAAATAGAAAGAGCATATAGAATCAGTAATCTAGTCAGCTGGTTGCATTATAAAGTTCCTGTTATACAGCAGAAATATAGTCTGATACAATTAGTATGTTTCTTTAAAGCCTCTAAACTGTTGCAATAATGGGGCCCGCATGTCTCTATGGTCAAAAGCTTTCTTTGTGTGTTTTAAATATTAATATTAATATATAAAAAAATGTGTTTCCCGAAGTCTTCACATTTTTAGTTATTCACAACATAAAAAACATAAAAATAATAATATGGTTACTGTAATTGTATGTTGAAATTCGCTATCTTTTCTTTTTTTTACAGCCAGACACATGTTTGCAAAACATTTATTCATAGTGACTGATGAATAATCACAGACTAGCAAAAGTAATGCAAATAATCCAAAAGTGTGTTGTTAAATATATTTTTACAACTCGTACGATGAGTACACTGTTTATATTGTAAGTCACATCAACTTTGTTAATGGTGAATCCTGATTTGACATTTTAGCAAATGCAATGGGATTGTGTTGTTAACCTAAGAAACTCACTCAGAAGGTGAGTTTTGATGACAGAACACACAACATTCCGGTTTGTTATCATGTGTTCTCAGAAGATGATAGGAAGATGGGGGATGGGGAGACAAATAGAGACAGTTTGCCCTCTGCAACAGGGTCTGCTGGAGGGAAGGAATGGAAGGCAGATGGATTCAAATAAAAAAAGAGAAATAGGGGTCAGAGTCACTGTGCATCAGCCGCTCGGGCAGAAATGACGTGTTCTGGCAGTAGGTTGGTGGTGGAAGGGCAGCAGTCAGAAGGCCCCGCCCACATCAGTTTGGATTTGACTGGCAAAATCTGAGTGAAGAGAACATGTTTCAAATTATGATCCTTCGGTTTAGGACTATTTTAAAATCAGTGTTGCCAAGTTGCTTAACACCGCCAAATTAAGACTTTTTACATTTCTGACTAATGGTCTGTTAAGCATGATATAATGTTGCGTTTAGTTTAGACTGAGGCAATCAAATATAAAAGCCTTGAATTATAAAACCGTCTACCAGGTATATAGACCAAGTTCACTGGTCATGGTGCCATACCTCACAATCCATTTTACGAAGTGGGACTCCACACACTGCATTTAAAACACTTTTGGCATGCAAGTAATTTGAGGTTTGGGTCTCAGATGGAACAGCCCAGCAACATCAACATCAAGAGGGACATCACACTCAACCAAACACCATTTAGTTACCACTCCAAATTTGCCCACGAGTATTTCACGAATAAAACCGGGTTAGACGTGTTACATCATCATATAAAGATCACAGATGCAGCAGGCCGGCATGGCGTGAACACAGTGTGCATCTGATCGCTCAGCTGGTGATTGGCGAAGTTGCACAGTTTAGGCTTAAAAGCACTCTGTTTCCTGTCCCATCCAGGCCAATGGTTGGCATCTCCAGGGAAAGTGAGTACTTTGGATGTTATTTTTAGGAGCAAGAGCGCTCATTTGCTTTTCCCAAGGTGTACAGCTAAGCCCATCTGATCCCAAAGACGGCCCTTCACGTGTCAGACTTCAACAAACTGTTAAACACAGCTGAGCTGACATATAAGTGGAGATGATGAATATATAACGAAAGTATTTGAAAAATGACTTTTACTTCTGTAGAACAATGTGATGACATTATTATACGCCATGGTTATGACCTGGCCATGTCAATGATGTTGATGATCAGAAATAATAATGTAGAATAATAAATAGATTTTGCTGAAACGTTGTAAGCTGGGTTTTTACAAGAAACGTAATTGTGCCATGTAAGAGAGAAATCAAATACGGAAAACAAACAGGGCGGGTTAAACCTGATTGACAAGGATACATAAAGGATGAACCCCCACACTACAAATTTTGACTAAAAGAAATCAACACTTCAGACAAACAGATAAAACTGGTAGTGCAAGAATGTGACGTGCCCATTGTTTAGTAACAGCAAAGTACATTCATAACAAGGATTTGGAAATGTTTCCAAAATGTATTTCCATGATTTATCGCAAGGGCCCAATACAGAGAGCCTGGGCATGTTTTCAATTAATCTTACTACAATTAACCATCATTGTATGCTGATTAAAGCATCGCATAAATGTCCAGGGGTTGCCATTACTTATATATGTATTTCAGCGTTTGAAAGATTTATAACGTGAGAAACATTTAATCCAGAGTTTTAAGGGGTTCCAGAAATTCCCTCACTTCGGAAAATGTTTCTGCCTTTTCGAAAAGCGGGCTTTAGGACCGTGTGACAGGCCCGGTCAGGATTTCCCTCCGAGTCCGAAAGGAAGCAGGGCGCATGCGCGTAAATTACAAACGCTCCATCCCCAGTCGCGAGCAGGCAGAACAGGATGAAATGTATCAAAACAGACGTCAACGCTGTACCTGTTTAAAGGAGCCGTGATCCAGGAGGAAACACTCACCATTACAGCCTGCCGAGGGAAAGCGCCTTATAAAACTATTTAAAACATCTTAAAACTTAAAAGAAGTGTAGATAAAACATTTATGAAATGAAGACACGCGACCGACAGGATTAAAGAGACAAGATGTTAAGAAGATGAGGAAAACAATACAGGCGAATTAGATACAAAGTCGGAATATGAGTTTCATTTAACGTACAGCCGGACAATGGATTAATTTCGCGATTTCTTTCTTTTTATTGAGCGCAGAAGCCGCATTCATGTTCGAGGGGGCGGAAAAGAAACTTTACCGCGTCTCTGTGGGATATTTTATTTTATGAAGCAAATTCATTTCGTCATCTGTCAGCGGAGCGACCTGTTTCTGGACCGATTTTATTGATTCATCATGTCCAAAGTGGTACAAAAGAAAAACCACTGGACCACTAAAGTTAACGAGTGCACGGTATCTAAGGACGTCCGTGGCGAGCTCAACGTGCAGTTGCTCGGCGGAGCTGAGAACGGGGAGTTCGCGTATGTCGGGCGCGTTAACGAGAATGGCGTGGTGTACCGAAACGGGAAACTGTCAGAGGGGGATTTACTGCTGGAAGTGGAGACGCTCTCCGTCTCAGGATTACCTTTGTATGATGTGTTGACCGTGATCAAAAACTGCAAGGGACCCATACGATTAAAAGCTGTGAGGCAAGGTAAGAAGAGTTTGGGTTAAGGTTCATTCACCGTATCTCACATTGGGCGTTCACGTTGTGAAACATTCTGCTCCAGGTTAAGTGAACTTCAAAAACACACACCCTCTGTGGAAAGTTGTAAATGCATTTACACCAGCCAGGAATCATAGCAGGTTCCAGCTGTCTTTATAATTCTGCCCACTGGTCATTTATCTGACCTAAATCATGAGAAGTTGACGAGTGAGCCATTATTTTCAGGTAAAGGCACCACAGACAGCCCATTGTGCTAAAGCACTGCCGACTCCCTAAAGGATTGTGTCATCACATGGTTTAAGTTATGCACTTTTCTCTGCTCTGTACGTTTCTGCCCATTTCAGTCAAATGACTTCAGACAATATCAGGAAACCAGCCAATCAACTGCATTCCCAGAGCTCCACTGGGCCCAGCTCCAACTCTCTCTTATACATTCTGGTGTAGAGTTTCACTTTTTATAATCTATCATGCCTGCCTGGGTTTCTTTTTCTTTTGTAATCAGCCTTAATTAAGAAAATGTTTTTGGCAACAAATGCCATCTGGGTTTCTGTCGGTTCATGAAAGCTAGGCTTCGTTTTCTTACTTAATAAGCTGATGAGTTTAAACTCCCTCTGGTTCCAGACTTGCAGAATGAATTATTGATATGAAATGCATTTAGCTGAGCTTGAAGTGCACCGTTTTGTAATGGGACGGCACTCCGTATGCACATCACCTGTGGGTGCAGAAGTAAGAAATTGTCGTATGGCCGTTATTATATACGGTATCTAATGATTGTAGAAATGAGCACATGGCCTGTCCGTAACCTTCGGCATGGTTAATGCAGCGCACAACAGACTCACTCATTAATCTTCATTGATTTCTACATTAAGGCTTTCAGTCCTGCTTTGACCTCACTAACAGTATGTGCCCTGGCAGCTCTCTCTGGAGGTAATATGAAATAGGAATACCTCTCAACAGTGGTGTATTGATTAACGGAAGTTATTCGGTTATTCGTCAGGCGAGAAAACACTGGTAGCATTGTCATCAGACATGATCGTGCGAGAAGTTTGAATGTTGGATGGAAGTTTTGCAAGTTGGATGAGCAAGATTAATGCAATATTATGTTTTAGAGTAAAGTTATGTTAGATTGTCCACTATTTTTAGGTCACTATACAAATATAGCTACATTTGTGACATTGACTATGTTAACCCACTCCTCTTTTTTTCAGCCCATAAGACAAAACAAGGTTTTGCACAAACTAATGGAGCCCAAGAAAGTGACTAAAGCTAAATGGGGACTTACCAAATACAAAGAAATTGCAGAAATCCCAAAGAGAAGCATTTTCACTTTTGTGCATGGAATTAATTTCTGATTCTCAGGCCAACAAAAACGTTCATGCTATTTCTTTGTATTTGGTAAGTCCCCATTTAGCTTTAGTCACTTTCTTGGGCTCCATTAGTTTGTGCAAAACCTTGTTTTGTCTTATGGGCTGAAAAAAAGAGGAGTGGGTTAACATAGTCAATGTCACAAATTTAGCTATATTTGTATAGTGACCTAAAAATAGTGGACAATCTAACATAACTTTACTCTGCATTAAAACTTTTAATGCAATTTAAAATCTTTTCAGTTTAAAAGTATAGTCCACCGCCCATTATTTACTCACTCTCAAGTTGTTCCAAACCTAAATACATTTCTTGGTTTGGTTGAAAGATATTTGGAAGAATGTTAGCAACTGAGATTTCTGGGGCACCATTTACTCCCATTGTAGAAAAACATAATGCATTTTTTGTTTTGTTGAAATGAACATTAAATTAGATATTTTGATGAATTTTGGGAAAGTAAACAGTTCTGGGGCACCTTTGACTACCATTTAAATGTTTTCTACTATGGTATTCAATGGTGCCTCATAAATAACAGTTGCTAACATTTTTCTACATATTTTTCTTTGTGTTTAACAGAAAAAAGAAATGCATTCAGATTTGGACAACTTGAACCCACTGTAGTGAATGTCCAGACGGCTTTTTGTCATTTCACAGTCGGGAGACTTATCTCATATCGTATTCCCCCTTTCTTTGTTCATTGTAAACAAAAGCTGATCCCAGATCAGACTCCCACTATGAGCTACTTTTTGAAGGGTTTTGAGATAAAATGAAACACTGCTCTTCATCCCACTGTCTGGGAGCTACGTTGTGGCCGGTCTCTCATCCTCCGTGGGATTTGGCATCAGGCTGGATTAGGCTCCTGTGCCTGGGGAGAAAATATATGAATGCGTTTAGCATGTTCACAGCCTGTTTGCATTCGGATCATACTAGTCCACCCTGAGCCAAAGCAAAGGGGACTGTGAAATGCCATTATTGCCAAGTGGTTGGGGTCACAATCAAAGTATTTAGGGTCTGGAATGGATCATGTCAGGCTTTAGTGATTTTAATATTTAGTGATTTTTTGCAGTGATCCTCAGATTCAGTGATTTTGCTTTTCACATTGCGCATGTGTTGTATATATACATACGTGTACATAAATGGGTTTTTATTTGTCTGAGGGATTTACGGCAGTGTAAATCCGTTGAAGGGGGGTGGAGGCCACAGTTGGTCGAGTTTTTTTATGGAAGTGTTTATTTCCTTTTCCTGAGTTCAGTTTAAACATCTGTGTTCAGGAGAAAGAGAGGAACACACACTGCTTCCTATGGCGTTGTGAGCCAGAGCAACTTTATACAATGAGGAAATACTATCCAATGTTGAATTCTCCAGAATGGGAATGAAAGTAAACAAATGAATGATCTCATGTGCCGTCGATTATGTAATGGTAGATTGTGTACACTACTTCTAAGGTGCAACCTGTCAAGGTGTTAACCATGCTTTTATCATGATGGGCGTCTATAAGACTATAAGGAAAATATAAAGTGAGCAGAATGTTTTATGCTAGCCTAGAAGAAAATGTAGCTAGTTTTTACCTGCAGAAATAAAACCTGCTTGTTTTTTGTGTGTCGTATTGGCAGAATATTGGGTTTGAGATGTTGCTTAGTGTGTTGGTGAAGGCATGGATAAGGTGTTGCTCTGTAATAAAGGAGCAATATGGACATGTTAGTCAAATTTAGCATGTTAGCATGTGATGTTGCGAATTGCAACCAAACTCACTCCACGGCTCATCCCTCCCTTTAGAAGCACTACTATGGCTCACAAAGGACAAAGATGTAGTTTTCCCTTCTTCCCTGAAGGATATAACATATTTAAGAAGCACACTCTGTAGAGCAGTTTGTCCATTTAAGGCTACTGTAGAAACAACATGATGAATTCCATGTAAGGGGACTCGCAGTGTATGTGTATAGCTCATTTTGGGGTAATAAAAGCACAACGCTTCATTATATAAGGTCTTCATACACCACTGAAGACAGTTGTGTATATTTTATTGCATTTCCGTCGAGAGATCCTTTAAAAATTGACACACAGAGCACCTTTAATATAGAATAATATTATTAACCGATTGTTTCTGCATTTTTGCTTTCACACCATAAGACGCATGTACGGTTTACTGAGTATACTGAGACAGTCACTAAAGTCTAGTTAATTTTTGTCATATCACTGAGCAAATGGTAATCATAATATATAAAGCCGCAGGAGCCTGGTCCTTTACTCGCTTCAATACAGACACTTTTATTAACACAAGAAGCAAGGGAATGGGTGCTATGGTTCCAGGGAAAACAAAGTTTGTTTTTCTCATTTGTGTCCATAGGGAGTGGCCAACTAGACTAATCGGGTCTTGTGAGTTCCCGCTGCTATTGTGACACTGTTGACCTGTAAATATCCATTCTATTTTGCTAAATAAGTATCACTAGCTTTTTTAAATGGAAACACACTTTCATGATTTTGCTGTTGATAAAATGTTGATCCCTCCCCTTCATTCTACACATTCATTCTAGCCCAGGTTACCAGAGAGCTGAGCAAACATTCAGCTGAATGTCAGATACTCTGAGCTGGTGTGTACACAGTCTGTCAACAGTTTACCTGTCAAAGGTGTGCCAGTAAGGCTTATGAGGCTATAAGATAAAAGTCTTTTGTCTTAAGATATCATCTTCACATGCTTAAATGTGATATCTGATACCTCCTTTATCTGAATCTTTTGCTCTGTGTTTGGTTTCTGTATTCTGCCGATTCTGCTTTTCGTTTGGTTTAACAGTGCTTATGGTATAGCATTCTTAGTCTGATGTTTTCTAAATATTTTTGTAACTTGCCGGTCATCGATGCTCTCATAATCTAGATTTGACATTACTTTTGCAAGCATTTAATTTGATTCAGAACTTTTGATAACACCTAGAATAACTAAATCCACCAAATGGGGCCGAGCTTTCTCATACGTAGCACCTAAACTCGGGAATCGCCTTCCCGATATTATTCGAGGATCAGACACACTCGCCCAATTTAAATCTAGATTAAAGACGCATCTTTTCAGCCAAGCATTCACTTGCAAAATATGCAAGCATGCAAAATATGCGAAATAAACCACCGGGAGCCTGCATTTATTAGATAATATTGACTAGAATAATTTAACTTGTTATATAAACACCATGTACTGTGCAGTGTTTACCTTTTTTCTGTTTTTCGGTCTGTCATATGTCCTCATGTAAAGCTGCTTTGGAACAATGCACATTGTGAAAAGCGCTATATAAATAAAATTCCATTGAATTGAATGAATTTATGTTCTATCGTAACCCTTTGAAACGATTTGAAATACGATTAATCATATTTTATTCGCCATACCGATGAATGCTTCCCACAATTAATTGAACATAATCGTTGTGATATTAATGTTTCAAAAGCAAGCTCAAAGCCCCCTTTAAGGTCAGGAAGTCACTGTCCTACTGAAAGCTTGCATCTCTTAAACTGCCACTTTACAAGAAATGTAAAAAACACATTCTTACATTGGATTTGTAACATTTTAATACTATTTATTTGCAAGATACAAACATGAAACGTGACCAATATTTATGAATAAAAAAAAGAACACCAAATCAAAAATGGAGTAGCAAGGTTTCATTCCGAAGGTCGCAAATTCTTTTTGGGGGCAGGGTGTTTAGATGACTGTGTGCTTTGAAATACATTGTTGAAGAAGTTTAATGGCAGCAGACTAAACATGCTGAAGTGAAATGAAAAACAAAAGTTCTAAACTGTCAGAATAATCATGGTTATTAAACGTGATTACAAATTTGAGCAAAATAAGCGTGATTATCATTTTACCCATAATCTTACAGCCCTACTCACGGTCATGTTTTTAGGCACTTTGTCTATTGGTCAGCATTGACCAACCTTGTCACACAAGAACTGAAAAAAGTGATAGATTTCTAAATCAGCAGTTGCTTTGATAGGCAAACAAGCCTGTGGTGAGAGATGGCTATGGTTATTAAACGTGATTACAAATTTGAGCAAAATAAGCGTGATTATCAAATTGTGAGTCAGTTTCATAGATGATTCCTTGAGGTTCATTATATACTGTTCACCAGAAGTTTCGTTGAAATCAGGTATAACATTCTCTTGTTGTGACAAATGTTACTCACATACTTTGACTGTGATAACGGTGGCAAAACCCTGTCATTTTAATAGAGTTATTTAACAAGGTTTGGTAGAAAAGTAGAAAACCAGACAGTATCAAACCTGTTTGGAACATATGAGTGAATACATTTTTGGTTGAACTATACCTTTAAATGACATCTACAGAGAGAGACCACGGTTATAACAGAGAAAGCGTTTCTCCTGCAGGGGGTCAATGTTGCAGAAACATACTCGCGCACATCAGATGTTCTGTTCACCCATGCATAGCTTCATTCTTGGTGTTGTTGCCCTCTTTTTCTCGTTTTCACAGTCATCTCACACGAGATATGAACTTAACCTTAGGATAATCCTCGCCTTTGTGCGAATCTTCAATAATTCCCTATATCCGGGTGAACTACAATTTAGCTTCCTAGGGTCTCGGGAGAGGTTGCTGTATCCGCTGTTTTTCCAGGACTGTTCTGTTCATCCGAAACCCATGGTCTGAATACACAGATCGCATTAAGGAAGAGCCTTTATTCCTGCCTGTGTTCGTATGGGCTCATTACTGAAAGAAAACTGGCAAGAAAATTAGTACGGGTGTCTCGCAGGGAGTTTGGAGTGGGTCAGAGGAGTTCAAGAGGATTTAGTTGAGTTTTTATTGTCAATAAAAGCAGACACAATACACACTGCCACCCTGGTGTCCACAGATGAACCCATTTCTTGTTTTTAGTGTTTGAGCTGAATAAGATCTCGCCTCTGTGAGAATCTTGCATGAGCCAATCACAAAGATTGGTTAAAGTTTTGAAAAACTTCTTAATCCAAAATGCACTATACTAAAGATTTAGAGGGAAGCCGTGTGTATTGCCTTTTGTAAATCAATGTAATAAAGTGATTTAAATATCCCCTCAGGGTTCATCAAAATAGTCCCTTACGCCTTCATAAAAATGAATGCCGTCTGGTTTTCAAAATCTTGTTTCAGCTTTTTACAGTTGGCACACCATTCCCAAAATTAGGAACTGCTGCGTCGATGTTGTATGTTGGCACCAGGTTTAACCAACTAGGAATTTGAACATGGACTAATCAACACAAGGTTCCTAAATACATGCCCACCCACCCACATAGGGAAGAAGATGAACCCTACTTCAGGAAGAGAAAACAGATCAAGCAATTCTATTTAATAGCCATGTGTTAGTATTTACCGAAGGAAGTCAGAATCTCAACCACAACAAACTCTCCAGGAACGTTTGCCTCGATCTGTCATTTTTCTTCATGTTTCTGTCACTAAATCTTAAAAATCCTGATCTTAGATTAGTCTGTTCGCTAATAGCCTATGTTTATTTGTCAAGCGTTCTGTTATAAATATATAAGTCACATGCTGTTTTTGCGTCTCAAAGAAATCAATGCTGCTAAAACCTTGATTTGCAAAATAGCCGACATAATTGGAAACGCGTGTGGTGCTGAATGAAACGACCGAAGCGCGTCGATGTCTGAATGATCCTGATGGCTTTTGTTAGCATGTTTGAGGTGGGACGGCGTGTGGGGGGGTCTTTGACAATATGCAGCTGTAGAGGTGAAGCTACCATATGTTTACAGTAGGATTTTTCTGACAACGCGGGCCACTGTATTAAACATCTGCTGTCATATTCCCTGTCTTTGTTCTCAGTTATAGGAGGGGCGTGTATGATCTTGTACAAATTTATTTGGTTGGCGTTTTTTTTCTTGTTTGTGCCTGTTCTGGTGTGTATCATAAATGTGAGAGAATTTTACCTCTCATCAACACCTTTTTAATTGCTATCTCTCTCTGTTCATCTTTATTAATAGCTTTTATGTACTGTATCGTCCAGTCTCGGGTTGTCCGACTAAATTTATGGCAATGTGATTTGAGTGCCGTTTATGTGAATGTGCGAGCGCAAATGCAGTTGACAGGGGTCAGAAGCGTACACACACCTACACACGGTG
This sequence comes from Barbatula barbatula, assembly GCF_947034865.1. Lineage (NCBI taxonomy): Eukaryota > Metazoa > Chordata > Actinopteri > Cypriniformes > Nemacheilidae > Barbatula > Barbatula barbatula. The sequence continues at coordinate 11,780,747 of NC_136783.1, forward strand.
TCCGTTGAGATCTGTCATATTCAGCCTGCAGTCAGATGGCCCGTTTCTCTCTCTTCATTGTCATCTATTCGCTCACACACTGATCTGATCTGTCAAATCTTATCTGTATTATTTTATCATTCCGCAGCATTGCTAGTCTTTTGTGTATGACCCAATTCATTTTTACTACAAAAGTGAAAGAATAATTGTATTGTCTGTACATTTTTTATAAAATTACATCATCCAGTAAATATACTGTACTGATATTATTCTATTTTAAGACAGAAATGAATTAAAGTTTTGTGTATTAATACTGTATTCAGATGCGTCTGAAAATTTAAAGGAATCGCTCACCTAAAGTAAAACCTGTTATCGTTTGAAACCTTTATGTGATTCTTCTTGTGGAACAGAAAATACAATATTTTGAGAAATGTCTCAGTGGTTTTGTGTCCAGAGAATGGAAGTCAATGGGGGCGAATGTTGTTTGGTTACCAACATTCTTCAAAACATCTTCTTTTGTGTTCTGCAGAATAAAGTCATACAGGTTTAGAATGATATTAGGTCGAGTGAAGAATTTTCATTTTGGGTGAATAATCCATTTAAATGAATCCATGTTTTCCAGTCAGAGTCTCGTATGATGACACAACAAACAAACATGCAGTCTGGAAGCCATGTTTTTCAGTCTGCAGGTCTCTCTCTCTGCAGTTGATCAGGTGGGAATCATTTATTCTAGGCTAAAGGGCTAAAGTTGGCTTGCGGTCAAGTTGGTGTTTGGTCTGTTTTTCATGTAGAACGTTTTTTGGCTTTCTGGCGGTGTGCTTTTGACGGCTTCGTCATTACTGAGTAAAGGAGGATGAAAAGACAAAGTTTTCTTCAGCACCTCTGAGAGGGAAAAAAAGGACGAGGCATGACAAACCAATTCTCCTCATCGGTCACTTTTGGGGGGTGAACAAATAGTTTCGACTTTGAAGTTCTTCTTTTGGAGACAAAAACTGATTTTGAGTCAAAGACTTAATCCTGGGATTAGGATGGTGAAGTCTGAAGGCGGTTTTGTTTTTCTTTTAGATTTGCACATCTTATTCAGGTTATGGTTTTCCTTAAAAATATGTGTTTTGGTATGTTAGCACATTTTGTTTAGGAGTTGTTGATCTCACTTCTTTTTGTTAAATCTGTCAGATTGATATCAATCCTCTTGTGTCAGTGGGCAGTTTACACTTTCAGACTTGCATTCCCAACATTACCAAATTGAATAAATGTCGTTGCCAGGTATTACAATTAGATATCTCAGTGGAGTGCATTTATCTCATTTGGAATGCGCAGATTGCACCTTTTTGCTTTCGATTGTCTGTAACCAGCTTTTTCCTTTATGGGCCTGTGGCCATAATGTCCATTGGATAATCCGGCCCTGTTCCTTCCCCTCTCATACCGAATATGGTGTTTTAGAAAAATCCGAATTTAATCGTTCAGTACATTTAGAAAGTAATGTCTTGGAGAAAACAATCAATGCAATTAAACATGGAAGCTTACATGGATTTAATTTTTTTTATATTAGTGCATCTAATTATATTGAGTCATTAAGTACGAGTACTTTAAATGAAGTACATGTGTGCTTTGCTGAAATTTACTCTTGAGTAAAGTTCAAGAGCTGAGGTGGGAAAAATGTTTGGCATAAGCTGCATTGCATTTAATACTGTTTGCTGACTCAGGTACTGATACTGCAGTGCTTGTGAAACGAAGATGCAGGAAAGTTGGAAGTCCAGTCAGATATAACATGATGTGCCCTTTCTAGTGTAAGCCCTGATTAGTGTCATTTCTTGCATGTCATTTCCTGATTCCTTTCCTAAACTTCCTATGTTGTTGTGTTGTATCTTTTCCTGTTTCCCCTCTGTTTGCTGTTTTTCATGACCTTTATGATGCCGGGGAATTCTGAGTGGAGTTTTGTTCCTAATTGTAAGGAGGGTCAGAAAAAGGCTTCCTGAACCGCGTGTCTGACAAAAATATCCACCAGAAAAGTCACATAACTTCCGTTTGTTTCGCACGCGGTATGACGACTGTTGAATGTTCTAGTAGCTTGTTTACACGACTCCGTGCCCTATGTTTGCACTACGCACTCTGGAACGTCAGGAATCTCGCCTGACCGGTTCCTCATGACATTATCTGTGTTTCTGTCCTTGCTTTTGTCTCTCAGTCTGCATATCTTATCTCATTCTGGAAGCTGCTCTCCTCAAAAAAGCTTTGAAATGTTACACGTGGTACTTCACTGTGCTTTAAAACACAACGGTGTGTGTTTACACACAGGCATGTTGAGGAGTAGAGGTAAGGGTGTGTTTGGTACAGTATGACGTCAAATACATTTAATAATGAATGACAGGGATTACAAAACTGTTTCGCTATCCTATGGACTGGATATGTAGCACACCTTCTCTCTGGGTGGGACCTGTCAGACCGGTTGGGGTGAAACTTACAAATATCTAAATTCCAACTGGTGTAGAAAGACTCAGGAACAGAGCCCTCATTGTGTAAAGGCCGTAATTACGACATTTCCTAAAAGCGAACTTGTTTAGCATCAAGGCCCAGCTTCAGCCTGTTATCTATAAAACAGATCAGTTAATTGTATTGTGTTTTAATTTTATACTGGATGAGTACAAATTTAATTATATTTATTTTATCCTTTATTTTCGCCAGGAAAATCCCATTGAGACATTACAGTCTCTTCTTCCAGGGAGACCTGGTCAAGACTATCAATTACAATACAAGACAGTAAATACATTTAAGATCAAGCTAAAAACGTACAAGACTCCTTTAAAACAGATTGCAAAAGACATTTAAAAGTACCCAGAAATGGCAGAGACTCCAATTTGACTATACTTTGCAGATCATTCCAAGCCCATGGGGCATAAAAGGAGAAAGCACATTTTCCAAATTATGAGCGAACTTTTAAACGAATGCATGACTGAGATCTATTTGGTGTAAGAGACTAAGAGCCTTAACAATAAATAAGTACATATGCCCGTTATGATATAAAGAAGACCATGCCAATGCTTCATAAAGTACACACTGATGAGGACGTGAATCTGCAGCACAAACAAAACGTAGTGCTGCATGGCAGATGGAATAATAAAGATGAGGGCGCATGCATATATAATAGATCACCATAATCAATTACAGATGAATTATTTTCCACTAGTTTTCTTCAAGCCTCAAAGGGAAAGCAGTTTTTTAAACGATAAAAGAACCCAAGTTTTGGTTTAAGCTTCTTCAACAGATTATCAATTTGTACATTAAAAGCATGTTTTTCATCTAACAATACCCCCAAGTATGTATATGACCCTATCTTTCAATAATAGTACTATCCAATGTTGAAATCACCTTATCCGTTGATTTGAGTTAGTACTACTAAAAATCATATACTTTGTCTTTTTTTAAATGAATACCAATTTCAGTCATAACAAATAAATGTTATGCATTCTGTAAATTTAGTAGAGCTTAATTTATAGAGGAAGCTGCAGTATAGATGATTGTATCATCTGCATACAAATGTATATTTGCAGCAGCCACTCCAAGTCCTAGATCATTGATAAATATGGAAAACAAAAGAGGAGCTTAAATAGTGTAACATATACATATGAATAAAATAAATGTTAATATAAATAACCTTAGAATGATTGTCCAGTTAAATATAAACATGCCAACTGTCAAAACATTCCCACCAACTTTGCATATTTAAAATCTTTATCCTATGGATTGTTAAATAACCTAAATATAAACTTTCTCCTTCGATGTTAAGAGCGTAATGTACATTTGACGAATGAAAGGACTGTATTGACAATGTTTTGTAAGTCTCATAGTAGGGTCAAGCTTACTTTTAATCACTGAAATATTAATGAAGGCTTTTATTAATCTCCTGAGGGGAGGCAGGTTCAGGAGATTTGCATGTTAACATTGAAACATTTTCTGCTTGTAATGATGTTATGTCATGTAGAGAAAGTAATGGGGCTTTCTACTGTACATACAGTATCAGAGAGACATCTCAGTTTCCAGAACGTTTGGGATTGAGCAAAACGACACTGCTATAGCAGCACAAGATTTCCACAAACCCGCCGCAGTGGAGGCTCATATATTGATGTGAGGACTGAGCAGTCATCACATGATTTGAGGCTTTAAGGCCCACCAGAGGATCTTAATGGACTCATACACTGATGAATGTCTTTCCTTCAGTCGGCCTTGCTCACAGCTTCACGACGTTTAAAACGTCTCTACAATAATTCAGAATACAAAGCTTGTTTCATTACACATGTTAGATTACCAGCAAAGAAAAAGTAGCATGTTTTTTGTAATGATATGAGGGGAAAATCTTATTTCTTTCCTTTAATTTAAAGAATTTAATATGACTACACATCTGTTCTTAACATTATTCCAAAAATAAGAATATTTGTCAATACAACGAATAGGGTTGTCTATGCTCCCTTGAGAACATTAGCGTTCTTATGAATTTATTATTTATTTATCACAATGTTTTGGAAGTTCACCCCACACAATGATTTGTGATCACATCACGGCCAACAGTTTTTTATTCTTTTTGGATGGGATTGTAGGTCCAGAAAGAGTCTATGAAGATGGATGGAATAGTCATATCTGGATATACAGTGTGACAGAGCTGAACACAAGTGGCGTTTTGTGAACTGGTGGACTGCTAGACCTCCAAACGATGATGTCATGGCCGAGGAAAAAATTATATTATTTTTGAATAATACTATCTTTTTGAAGTTATGAACCCACATCCAGTTTAAGGTGCTTTAATTGTGACTTTCGCTTTTAAAGTTGTTTGCTAGAACATTTTTATCAACATTTAGTTTTGAGTGAGTTGTTTTTATAGACGAGCAGGGATATCTGTAGGAGTTATTGGGTTACAATAAAATAATAAAATTCATGCAATTATAACACCACGAACATCCAAATGCTAAAGTATAAGGGTCGCTGTCTGCATTGATGTTTTGTGTTTTGGACTTGTTAGTTCTAGAAGTGAACCGATCAGAGACTGGAATCAGTTCTTCGCATGATCCGTAGGGACTGGTGACAGGCCGGTCAGACTTACGTCTTGCAGATTCCAAGACTCCTGATTGCTTGTCTTAAGTTAAAACTATGGTAATATCACTTAGGTTAAATGACTTTCAACACGACTTCTACTTGTTTTGAAAATCCAAAATATAAAAAAATTATTAGAACAACATACTGTATATATGTGATTGTCTGATTCAATTCTTTTCTAACAAGAAATCTGATGATACATATAAATCGGTAGAGAAGAATTCATTTGATACGATTTTTTATTTTTTATTGAAGTTGCAGCTAAAATGAGCCAATCCATTTCTATTAATACTACTGACCCAAGATAAAGACAATTTATTTAACATTTCAGAAAATAAAGCAATGTTAGATACATGAACAGGAACAGACAAGAATAAAGTTAAAGTAATATTTTATTCATAGACTTGTAATCTTACTTTTGTGAGATGAGTACAAAAGAGAAAAGGGTCAGTTAAGTGACATTTGTTTGGTTGTATTTATATACTTCTTTTCAGTCACAGAGTTCTTCAATTTAAGAGAAGATCCTGTAATTTAATGAAGCTTTGAGAACAGCATTTGAGGAAATTGTAATGTTCAATTATTTGTCTAATGAAAATACAAATAGTTATTATGAAAACATGTGCATTAAAGAAAAGTAAATATTGTTTCATATATACTGTCAATTATAGTTTGTGGATAGAAAATCGGAATTGGCAGGTTCACTTATAATAAAATCGGAAACTGGAATCGGCCAAGAAAATTTCAATCGGTGCATCTCTAATTAGTTCACACATGTTCTCCACAAAACATTCAGTCAGATGAGCGTTTGTGTTGGTCTAAAACATGGGTCTCAAACTCAGTTCCTGGAGGGCCACAGCTCTGCACAGTTTAGCTCCAACCCTAATCAAACACACCTGATTCAGCTAATCAACATCTTCAGGATTACAAGAAACTTCCAAGCAGGTGTGGTTTAGAGCTGGTTGGCGCTAAACTGTGCAGAGCTGTGGCCCTCCAGGAACCGAGTTTGAGACCCATGGTCTAAAAGCTTTAATATTCTTTGTCCCAATTTCTTGTACTTGCATGGAAAAGAAGGACCTGTGTGTGCATTCTTCAGTTTTTCAAAGAAGTTGTCAAACAGGTCAACATGAAAGGGTTTGATAATGATATGCTTGTCATTTTTGGGTGTACTGTTTTTTTATGACGTTGTATTATATAATAGTGTAACGCAGGCAGGAGCTACACCCGTTTGAACAGCGAGAGGTCGGTCAGCCGCCTGCTGTGCGTTTAACCCTCTCTAATCCAGCAGGATGTGTGCAGCAGGCCTTTCATCCCGACACTAGACGTGCATTTGCCTGCCCTCGGCTCTGTCAGCTCTGTGAAGCATGAAGCAAAAATGTGTACACACATGATCTTTATTGTGAGCAGCGCAGGGCCGCTTTCTCCCAAACGTTGTTTTCTGCATAGCACTTTTTAGTTAGACGGCTACTACATTTCCCACTGTGGTTTTCCATTAATAGTCATTTTATAACCTCACTTCAGAGTTTAGAGCTGTTCTCAGCTGTGCTAGATTGATGTTTTTGTAAATCATGACTATGTAACAGGAACACAATCTCTCTCTCTGTAATGAGTCACATGCTGCTGTCTTCCTGAAGATACAACTGTGTCCAACTCCTTAACGTTTCTGTCTCTCTGTCTTTCTCTCTGTCTCTCTCTCTCTGTCTATCTCTCTCTGTCTCTTTCTCTCTGTCTCTCTCTCTCTGTCTCTCTCTCTCTGTCTTTCTCTCTCTGTCTCTTTCTCTTTAATTTTCTTATTCTTTTCATGTTTTGCCTCACATCTGTCTTGCAGTTTTTTTATTCGCAACATATACAAACCCCCATAGTTCACTTCATAAATATTCCAAAATGTGAAAAAAAGTGTTTACAACATGTGATCAGTAGTGTATGTCTGGTCAACACAAACTCATAACAATATGAAACTATTTTACGTGGCAGCTAATTCATATGAATTTGTACGATCTTATTAATGCTGTTTAAGTCTGAACTTTTCTTTGACAATGGTGGTTAAATTAAGGGGAGGGGCTTCACTAAAGCTCCTTCATCATCGTACAAATTCATACAAATAAGCGACCTCATATTCAAATAATTACGCATTTCTGTGTGCTCGGGCTGGTCTGGTCAGGTCATGCACACTGTGGTGTACAGTATCAGTACAGGGACCTCTCTGCTCTTTGTTTGTACAGTTGGCCATGTGTCATAGATCGTATTGGAAATGGATACTTTATGAGTGAGGAGGGGATGGCAACAGGATTGCTTTGTGCGGTGTGTAATGTAATTGATGCGTGCACTGGAAATGCAGAGTGTGTGTGTGTTTGTAAAATGGGAGTGGGTGAGTTCATTAAGCTGTCAGGCCCCTGAGCAGAATGCTGTAGATATTGCCGCTATAATTCATGGGGGTTGTAGATTGGTCTACACCGTAGGTTCCCAGCGGGAAGCCCCTTACAGCTCTAAGAAGCCTCTGGTTTAAGTGTTTTTATATGGATGTATGAATGTGTGTGTGTTGGACTGTGGTGAGGGTTATGGGGTTTCTGCTTTCTCTTTAATGGTGTGTACTTTATCGTGTATGAACGCCTTGTGATATGTCTGTCATGTTGTATGGGTGTGTACTAGGGCTGTGCAATATATTGAAATTAATCGAAATATCGCAATATGCATATCACAATATTTTGCAATACCTGAATCGTTTTAAAAGTTACGTTTAGAACACACTGGATGACGTAAACATGCTGATCCAACGCTGGTTCGTTTTTAACACCGCACAATGGTTGAACAAAAAAACAACAAAAAATAGTTTTTTACCAAATCTAAATACAAATAAACTGAAGTTTCAATTTTTTTTAATGGTTTTAGAAAAATATATATTTTGTAATGTTTATAAATGTTATTTAGCATGCTATCGCACGTCAAATGTTTCTTTAATATCGCACAGCCCTGGTGTGTACTCTGCATATATGTTGACATATGTTGTATGTGTGTGTTTGGATTGTTAGTCATGTGGTGTGTCTGCTTATTCTGGTGTGTTTGGCTTATTTATGTGTTCATATGTGTGTTTGGGTGGTTTGTTGTGAGCATCTGCTCACGATGATATGTTAAGGTCGTGTGTTAGCGTCTGCACGTCTTGTTGTGTTTGGGTGGCGTGTATGTGTTTTGGTTGTTTTTCACGGTTGAGCTTCCGCTCGTGCCGCATGTGTGCTGTGTGATTGATGCACTCCGTCCTCTGTGGTGTCTTGTGCAGCTATTCGTCTGGATAATCTCCACCACCTGTTTTCACTCTCACACAACACTTCACATAAACATACAGCAACATACACTCTGGTGTTGCGTGTGTGTTGGTAATTCAGGCCTGTGCTGTTTCTGCTGGGTGTATTTAATAGGACCATGATCATTGCACATTTGCCCAAAGTTTGATATGATCTGATAATACTGAGATTTGGTTAATATGTTCAGGAAAGTCTAGAAGTCTGAGCATTAACGTCTTACCAAACGTCTGATTTCCGTGCCTTAATTAAATCACATAAGAAGCTCTTTGGAACGTTCTGAAATCATGCTGTGTTAACATGGATCATCAGGGTTTGTAAATAAACATGTAGAGTTCTTGCCAGCTGGAATGTATGTAATGCCATTAAAGCTAAATGTGAAAATGTAAATTTTTCACTCAACCTTTTACTTTAATTGATATACTGATACTTTAATATCTGTTGTTTATAAAAAGAATAATGAAACCTCTGATTTAATATAAATATATAACATATATGTGGGAAATGTACGATGAGAAAGAAGTTATCACCAAGGATGAATCACAGGACCATGGAGCCCTGGGTTTAATATCATGCTTCACCTTTTAATATAGACATTTTTATTTATACTTTTAAGTTAGCTATCGTATACATGGGAGATTTTAGTCTTTTGTAAAATTATAATTTTTTTACATTCTGTATTTTTAAATTTGATATATTTTATCAGACTTTTTTCTCGTCCTCTGGTTTCATTCATGTTTATGCCTTCACTGCTTCTCATTTCTGTCTGGTTTTGTCTGTTTGGCCAGTCTAGGAACACATGGGACGTGTGAAACAGGACAATATGAATTTTTGAGGATGCAATTTCAGAATGTGGGCATTAAACAACTCATTAGTGACCATCAGACTCTACCTTTGCCAGATGGGCACATGCACCCCTGTTGCAGTCAGGACAGCGTGCTTGAGCCGGGCACCACCCACTGGGGGATTCCTACTCTCTCACACCTGTTTTTCTGAAAGCAGCATTTGGTTTATAGATGAAATCAGATTTTGGGGTTCAAACATAGTTGATTGCTGTGGCCCACTTAGAATCACAAGTAAAGGGAAAACTTTCTCTGTGCTGTACATCTAAAAAACTTAAAAAATCTTTGCTCCTTCATATTTACAGTGATTTATTCATTTTTATTTTATTTTTACAATTACTGTAGATATCGTTCATTGCTTTCTTTATTTTTGAGAACTTAAGATGTAGCTTTAAATGTGATGCAGGGTTTTTGCTTTTGTCTGTGGCATTGGTTACAAGCTTGTAACTGTGTAACCAACACAATCTTACGGCGAAAACGTAACTATTTTACGATTCGGCTAAATTTGGGTAATTAAGTATGACTTGCTTTCACCAGTGACGTTTGTGTAAGAGAGGGGTTAGATGTGGGTCTTCAGTATTGCTTTTTTTCTAACATACGAAAAAGCCACCTCGAAAATAGTTACGAATTGTCATGAGACCAGGTTGGTGTATCTGAGTTATTCAACACTCGCTAGTCAACACTAAACTGGTTAATATGCGGGATTAAGTTCAGTTTATGCTCGTGCGTAGGTCCTACGCAGAGCTGCGTACCCTACGCCGTAGCCTTACACGTCTCCAAAAATTACTGTCAGTCATGAAGCTCTTTTAGCCAAATTATTTAAGAAATATTACAAATTATTTGCATATTCCGTAATATTCCATAATGTAATTCTGAACATCGTCTTCGTTCCCAAAGTTTGATAGTGACTTTCCTTTTTAATTTAAAAATATAGTGAACTTTTCAGCAGCAGTGATTGAGCTAAAGTAACACTGAAGGAAGATCTTTGTAGTTTTACTTAATCAGAGCCAGATGCTCTGGATCATACAACCCGCTGAGCCTCCATGCAAATTCACCACCGCAAACGACACAAACTTGTGCGCATCCTGCTTGCTGTAGAGTGGAACCAGTCAACAGCAACACCAACAACATTCTTTGGATGTTAATACTGGGCTGAAATACATACATTTCGTTGCACTGTATGTGTGTAATGAGAATAAATTGAATCAAATCAAATAGATTTTTTTCTTTTCGTTGCTCATGTGTGTATTGCTTCATTTCTGCAAGATGGTGAACTTGAGAAGATAGACAACGTTTTAGATCAAATTGTATTCTGGAATACTGCACACCTGCCAAGATTCATAAAGTTTGTCATTTAAACCAAAACAGTTGTTGATCATAGCCAAGTGACAAATCATCTGTTTTGTTTATATGTCAACAAGATGTTTTCTGGTTGCTTGGTTTGTTTTGTTGTAGTCCCACCCACACTGAAGATTTAGTAGTCCAAAATTGAGCTTCAGATAATTACAGTGTATGGCCAAAAGCACAGACGCCCTCTTCTATTTAACTGGTTTGGCTGTTTCAACTAAACCGATGCTGACAGGTGCAGTCTCCTCTGAAAGACCTTAACAGTAGAATAGGGTGAGCCAAAGATCTCGATGACTTTCAATATGACACTGTCCTGAGTTGGCACCTGTGAAACTGGGAGGGATTACAGCACCGACTGTGAGCCAGGTGTTGTTGCCCAACATCAGTGACTGACCTCATTGATGTTGTTGTGCCTGAAGGTGAGCAAATCCTTGCAGGTCCGACATCCAGTGGAAAGCCTTTAAAGTAGGGAGGGAACTTTGTATTCTGTCCTGTAAAGCCAGAACACACTAAAACACATTTTGATACACAAAGGCGGTTGTATGACTGTCATGACACTCCTCGTGACACTTTCCTTTACGATTTGCAAGATATTTTTTTTCCTGGAGCGAGACATCCTTGTTTTAATGAGAGTCTTATGTCTGACTTTCAGTGGCCTAAAAGCTTTGCCTCTGTCAGGGAATGGCATTGACTTTAAAATGATTGAAGTTATGGCTTTGTTGGTATTTTAGGTCAAGGGTAATGTATATTCCTTGTTTATCTAGCTTTCTATAAGAGTTTAGGGGAAGCCCTTACAAGCCTAAAGCCACACAAAACACACAAGGCTTGATACCAGTAACCTTTTAACAAAAGATCTCATACTGATTCAGTATTGAGAAATACTGACTGGATCCAGAACTGCAGCTTTTGACAGGTCTCCGATCAGAAATAAACGTTTTAATAATTAAATATAATTCACATTGTTGGGTGGATTTTTTTAATAGCTGCTCCTTTAAAAACATCTAGATTCTTTTAAATTGCAATTTGTTTTTTGAAGTAGGAATGTGGAGATTTTAGCGGCATCTAGAAATGAGGTTGTAAATTGCAACCAACGGTTCACTCCACCCCTCTTTTTTTTAAGCACTATAAGCTGGTCTTCACAGGACAAGATGTTGTCACGTCTTCACTTTGTCGAAGGAGATAACGTATTTACAAAACGTGCTCTGTAAAGCAGTATGTCTGTTTAGGGCTACTGTAGAGACAGCCTGGTGAATTTCATGTAAGGGGACCTGCGGTGTATGTAGATAGACATAACGCTTCATTATGTAAGGTTTTTATACACATCTGAAGACATAGTTATGCATATTATATATAATGCATTTCTGCCAATAGAGCCTCCAAAAAATACACATTAGACCATTTAAAGGTTACCTACCTACTGTTTCTGGAATATTTGTAACAGGACTTTTCATTTATTTATGCCTTAGGCTTCATTATAGATTCATGTTGACTACCATCATAAACAGAAAAGGATGGCAGAAGAGGCGTGATCAAGAATAAGATGGCAAAAGTGGTTTGGAGAAGAATTCATAAACTATTAAAGTTGTTTGCAGGTTTTGATATCTTGCTATGTGAGAATGGAAACATAAGTAGAACGAGAATACCACACATGTCCATGAACCTGCTACAGGGAAATATGTGTATGTGTATGTGTGTGTGGTCTGATGTCATGATTCACAAATTCACTGTGTCAGTTTTTGGCCCGTCTGACTCTACTGTTGGTTTCTCTCTATGCTCAAGTCTCTACAGTTACCACACATGAGCCTTCAGTTTCATATGTCTCTTATCATTGCATAAATTCTGTTGTGTCCGAATGATAACTCTGTCCTCTTTTATTTTTTGGGTTGTTTGAAATATTTCTGCAAATGCGGTTTAGCAGATTGATTTAAATTGTTTGTTCAGCTACTTATGAAATAACTTAAACCACATGGACTGCAGGTGTTTGTGGACCTCGTTTTTCTGATATTGCTCCTATACTTTAGAGCGGTGATGACATTGAATGTTTTTCACCGGTATGGGTTTAATGTAGTGAATTATAGCCTTTTCATTGTCTATGTTGTTCTAAAGGGTGTGTAGTAAACAAATGTTTTACACCGACACACACTAAAAAAAGTATGACAGATGATTTAATAATGTACATCAGTGTTATTACATGTTCATGTTCATTTTTGGGTGAACTATCCCTTTAAACGTGTTATTATTCCCCTATTCCAACTCTACGAATATCTGCAGTAAATCCAGACAGAACGGTTCGTACAGACAATTGTAATTAAATTGTTCATGCTCTATCTGATGTGTCTTGTCTATTTTGGGGTTTCAACCATTGCTTGACATAGAAGTTTCAAAATGTCCATGTGACTTACATCTATAGAATGCAAAAGCTAAATATGACATAATCTTTGCATTCCTTACCCAATATTAGATGGTCTTCTTTATTGCATGTATTTGCATATTCAATTCTATATTGTTGTTGTTCTTTTTGCAAATAATTAAAAAATGTAGCCGTCAAATGCTTGTGTGTCCAAAAAGAAGTCTAAAAGCTTCTCACAATTTGCAAGCTCACATATTTTCTGTAGATCTTTTTGGGTTTTGCCATTTGATTAATAACAGAATAAACAGAAATGGGGAGGGCCAGAATCTGAAAATAACACGGCCAGTTTCTCCTTCATGATCACCATTGTCAATGTCTTTACGTTGTGTGAGCAGATGTAGATAAATCTTATGCAAAGTAGGATTCATAGTTCCTAGCTTGAGGAGAGTGGGCCAAGCTGACAAGCTTCATTATTGTGCTGTGCTTCAGCTCTGTGCAGGTTTGGGGTTTGAAGCCGAAATTCATAATCCCTGTTGTTTCTCATGGACTCTAGCACGTTTAATGTTTTTGAAGGGTCACGTGAAGGGTATCCTAAAGGCATTAGCATTGCAAATTCCTCTGGGGTCTCTTAGAGTATAATATTTTGGATGAACCCTGTCTGATCCCATGTGTAGCTTTAAATAGAAGTGCTTATCATGTAATGCCTTCTTTTCTGTCCAAATAATCATATTTATTAGGATGCTAGCAAGATAAGGGCTGATCGTAAATCGGTACCTATTTACATGAGCGTACAAAGAGGCTGTGCGTGTGGTTTTCATTAAAACGTTGGCTATTGGATGTGACTTTAAAATAGCTCTTGACTTGATTACATTTATCTGATTATTTGAGACAGAGGTAGAAAAGTAAAAAGTGCACAACAGCACTCTTGTCCTGAATGATAAAGATTTCTATTGATATATTGATTAAAGGGGAAATCTATAAGGTTTTAATATTGTTGTGTTTATATTATATGTAATTTCATAGCTTTGATATGTCATGGTGTTTGTATCATGTAATTCTTGACTGATAATCTTATACTATTGACAATAATTGCAATATGTGCTCTGTATCCTTAGTAATTGGTAATATTCTTTGCAATTGTTTAATGATAGATTGATGGCAAATTGATGGGGATAAAATCCAAGAGGTCAAGTCCAGTTGGGCTCTGAAGAAAGAGTAATGAAAGATCTCTGAATGGGCTGTAAGAGTGATGAATGATCATATAAATGAGCTTCATAAATAGGAGAGTTGTATTGGGTTCAAGCTGTGCTCTTCTCTGATTGGTTGTATGTAAGTTTGAGAGATGAGGAGGCGGGTCAGAGGGCTCATTTCTCCAAATCCTCGTGAGGGTATCTTTGAAAGCTGCGTCCCACCCCACAGGCACGTCCCCAGGGCTCTGTCATCGTTATGATGCACTTCATAGGTCCAGAATTAATGTTAATGATCTTAAAGGTGCCAGCACACTTAATTGATCGCCATAGCAACGCTCGCGTGACTGGCGGTTGGCGTCAGCACACGCAAGGTAGAAACAAAAGACATCTAAGCATTTTGATGGCACGGGACGTTGCGAGCGCAACAAATCAATTTGCTGAGGGACCCTCTCTGTTGTCTCTGATTGACAGACTCTTCATTTGCGGGTTATTTGCATTATGGAAAAGCGCATTAAATCCCCCAAAAAGCAATTAGCAACTAATTTGGTCCGTAAATGTCACGTCAACTGACAAACCAGCTCTAAACAAACAGCATGTTGGATTGCCAATTAACAAGACACATTTAGGATTGGTGTGTGTCATGGGTAGACTGTGGACATATGTGTTATAGTAAATCATTGCGGTTGAAATCCAGAATATTAAAGTAAACGTCACTTCACTGGATAGTATGAAAATCAGTCATTTAAAAATTGTTTTCAAAAATAACTCTTTAACTTTTTTACTCTGAAACAACAGTCCATGCATGCTTATTTTTTGTTTTCCCCATAATTTTTTGTCCTGAAAAAACTCTCATGATGTTCTTTGTCTGTGTCTTATGGTGTGACTCAGATTAGATCTGAATTCTTTATCCAGAAGTTTCAGACACTTCCAGGAAATGGCACAGCTGATGAGGGCATTTTGACCCGTTCACTTATAACCCGTCTGTCAAGCCGTTTATTTAGGAGCTTCACAAAGGTATTTCGTATGCTGTAAATATGCTTTGTTAATTATTAAACTGCACAAAAAACACCTTCAACTAAGTTTTACTGTGATGTTTGTCATTAAGTCTAAAAGTGTCTTCTATACGGCACCTGACTAGGTTTTATGACACTGCTATGGTGCGAGATTCAATAGGTGTCTCCTATATTGCTCTTTAGAGGTATACATGTAACAAACTTGTCACAAAACAGTTTTATGCCGCAGCTGTTTTCCAAACACAGTCTATGTGCAATTATACTTGGCCGAAGAGTCAGCTGGAAATGACAAAGCAGTCGATTGAGGAACAGGCTGAGGAGATCCAGAGAATGTCCATCACAAGGCTTTTTCTCATTCTCTTAAACGCATGAAGACACTCAATCTCTTGTGCCAGTGTTAGGCTAGCAAACGTTCTAGCAAGAGTATGAACAGAGCAGCTGAGATGGAGATTCATGCTTGGCTTCTTTCTGTTTATCCCCTTATTTCATGTCAAGTGACAGGAAGGTCTGCAGTCGGACACATGACGTGTTCACTGGATCAGATATGGACAGAAGAGCAGCGTGGGTGCTTGCTGAAGGCAGTGACACACATAAACGATTTCTTTTGCTAATGTAAACACTCATTCTGCTCATATTGGTACTATATTTAGCAGCCTTAAAGGGACTGTTCACCCAAAATTCTGACATCATTTAGTCACCCTCGAGTTGTTTCAAATCTGTATAAATGTCATTGTTCTGATGATCACTGAAAGATATTTGGAAGAATGCTTGTAACCAAACAGTTCTTAGGCACCATTGACTACCATAGTAGGAACAATTATAATGGTAGTCAAAAGCACCCCAGAACCTTTGGCCTTCCTACATTCTTCAAAATATCTTCTTTTGTGTTTAACAGAACACAAGTAAAAAGCATTTTAATCAATGATGGCCAAGAACTGTTTGGTTATAAGCATTCTTCCAAATATCATTTTCTGAAAGATGACAGATTAAAAATAAAAATTTTAGGGTCAACTGTCCCTTTGAAGCATATTGTGTTCTGTAGAAAATCACCAGAAAACTGGTAATATGGCTTAGACCTATGTTATGGTTTTGACATTTAGATGTTTTTATTAATATTGTTTAATATGACTGAATAAACATGATTACACTGAGTAACTAGAATATATATATATATTTTAAGATTTACTGTGAAGTATGTAGTACTTAAAGGTCTTTCTGACACTTATTTTTTGGGACTTAAAACCCAATATTAAAAATGATCTCATACCAGTCTCGTATCGGTATAGGGCACTATACTAAACTCATGTACTCTTACTCGTAAAAATGCACCGATATCAAAGGCCAATACCTCATGTGACAGAACTGACTGATATTTGTTGTGAAATTTGCTTTGAAAGTTTGTGACAAGTTGTATTTTTTTAAACGTGAATTACAATATTTACCGTAAATTAGACTTTTCATTTCTTTAACAGGTCTGCCTAACTGTTCAGCATGTTTAGACTCAGCGTGTTGGATGGACTGTTGGCAATATCACTCTTAGTTTCAGTTCAGATGCTAAAACATCTTCGATGTGTTTAAAAGGTTCTGATTCAAAAAATATGTAAATGTTGTTAATCTGTATTCAGATTTGCAGATATTGCTCAATGGAAAGCATGTTAAGGAGAAACTGTTGTAATGCGTAATGAACCACCTTTGAGAATATGTGCATCTTAACGGTGTATTAGTTAAATGCAACTATAATTGAATTTTAACAATCCAATTTAAGCGCTCATTCAGATTTATTGGAATTAAAAGTTTTTTTGCTTTCCACTGAATGTGATTGTTATCATAACCATTTAAACCGATATGCATGCACTTCAAAAATTGTCCTTTAACAATGTTTTAAGAGAAAAAAATCTGTACAATAATCTGGATTTTCAGTAAAATTATAAAGCCGGGTGAATCATCTATTGCCTGGAGTCAGGCCTGTGTATTTGTTGTTGAAGGAGACTCTGTTTGTCCACGCCCTATGTGGATCTGTCGCCCAACAGTGCTAAGGGAGAGAGAGAATAATAAAGAGCAGATGGAGAGCTGCCCAGTCTTATCTGAACAGCATTGTGCTGTTTGGCTTTTGTTGTCGTGATTGTCCGAGGATCATCTCCAGCGACCATCGGGACGTCTCTCCATCCGTCTCTCATTAATGACCCAGGACTGTCAAGTCTCAGGATACGGTAAAGCTCCACGAGGCCGCTGCGTGACCGCAGGTTGGCCTTTAGTGTCGTACGTGAGCCGCACCAGGCACTTACGGTGCCTATGGAATGTTTTATCTCCAGCGAACATTCCTGTGGATTAGTCTTCGGTATCAGGGGTTGGAACATGATCATTTCAAGCAGACAGCTCAGTATCTGTACCTACACACACAGAGTCATCCCTCCTTTATTAGTTTATGACTAATAGGATACACATGGAACGCAACCTAATATCTAGTTAACGCACAAATGATAAATCACTGAATGAACAACCGCTTACATGCTTCGTAACAATTATGGTTTGAAAAGAAGACGTCTCTTTAATATTCTGGATTGAACTGTATCATGAGTTTGAATAGAAGAATAGAGGCAGATGCTTTTTCAAGACATTATTATTTGATTTGGGAGATGGTCAGGCTTTGGGCACCAATGCCAAGCCTGAAAAACTCCCTAAAGTAAGCTTATCTGGACTGTTTACTCTTTCTCATTCCTGTTGAGTCACGGTTAATGATTTATAAGCAAGGAATACACACACCAGTTATCGACTGCCAGTAAAATGGCCTTGTTGTATGTAATATCGTGTAATTATCAACCAGTAAACATGATCAGATTTGCTATTAAAAGGATAGAAAGTTCTCTGCATTTTTAAATTCAGCTTGATGTTAGTCTACTTTTTTGAGTTACGCAGTGTTCTGAGACGAAGCCGAGGTGGAGACAGAGAGCTCTGTTTATTTAACTGGAGCTTTGTCGTTCTTCACCGAAGACTGAATGGAAAATTCCAGTTTTACACAAAGGCACAGAGTCTCTGGGTTCCAGTAATGCTAGTGTTTGACACTTCATCAGTGAGTTTTATTCTGCAGAATTTGCTGTCAGAATGGTCAACCTAAACTACCCAGAGAGTCACTATTAATCCACTTTATGTTTCCAACCGGCAGGAACTGAAAGTTATGAAATCAATCAAATGGACATATTTACATATAAGTTACAGAAATGTCCTGATGTTTTTCACTTGTGGTGACTCGTGATCATGGCTTGCAGAGAAAAGAGAGAGAGAGAGCCTTGCTGTCACTTCATTGCATAAGACATTTTTATTGCACGTTATGATTAGGACACTAGGACACATTAGGACAAGTTAGGTGAGGTTGAGGTCAGCGCGCTCCTTATTCACTATAGCACCCATCAGAATTTGTGTGTTGATGGGTGTATCATACAAATTAAGTGTTTAATTACAGAAGGCATTTGATTAAACTCACATGTGACATTATAGAGAATGTATAGATAGTAGATAAAGATTTTTTCGTACACCCAGCCTTCTTACCTCTTGAAATGCAGTGTTAATTAAATGAATCCCTTAATCTCTAAATGAAGCATTGGGTAATTCATTGTGTTGTTTTTTGCCAAGATTTTTTGTTTACAGTCCAGTGGATTAGTACTTGAGCTTTTGTGATGCTCCCTGTGTAGTGTTCAGTTCTGTTCTAGCCGTCTCATGCATTCTGTGATAAACAGACATACTGTAGAAGCTTAAAGCTGTTCACACATTATCTCAACCATCACGGCTAGAGCCTCGTCTGCTGTGTAACCTATCTGACTCTCACTCGCCCAACTGTGCTGTAATAAGTATTAAAGGGACAGTTCACCCAAAAATACAAATTCTGTCATCATTTACTCACCGCAGCGTTGTTCTTAATGTCTTTGTTCTGATGAACACATAGAAAGATATTTGGAAGAATGCTTGTAACCAGACAGTTCTTGGCCACTATTGATTAGGAAAAATCGCTTAATACATTTCTTTGTTCTGTTGAACACGAAAGAAGATAGTTTTGGGTGAACTGTTCCTTTAAGCAACCCATTGTTTGAGTGTTTTGATTTACTGTTATGGCCTTGCGGATGACGAAAATGTCAAAATGTAATGATATTTGGATAAGTCAATGTATATGAAATTTGCAGGATACAATATCCTGGAGGTTTGAGCGACGTCTCTTTTGACTTGGAACACTATGAGGCGGTTTCCCCGACATGGAATATCTTAAAACAGGACTAGGTCTTGGTCAACATTGTTTTCAACCAGATTAACCGCATTCTTGTTCACCATTTTCAGTGTTTGTTGAATAGTGTATATAACGCCAAAACGATTCATAAAGTACTTGGCTTCATTATATGCACATTATAAAATATAACCTTTGTGGCTGAAAATGTTAGCAGTGAATGGGTTTTTAATGACATTCACACTAAAGATTTTATCCAGAATACCATTATTCTGTAAACTGTGGCTGTGGTGCATGGGGAGTCTGGCTCATAGTATTCTTCATTTCATTTATAAGAATTCCTAAAGTTGATAATGTTGGATGGGAATCTAGCAGCTGCTGAAGTGGAAATATTCTCAGGTTTTCCCCTAAAAGCACCTTGAGACACATTTACACACACAGCGGTGTATAAAAATTCTTGCCTCCGCAGTTTATTTTACCATCCTTCGGAGACCCTGATAGAACAGGCCGGACTGCTGGTTTTCTTTCCATTTACACCTTTGCTGTTATGAGTTCAAACAGACCCAGTGAGACCGTCACGCCCTCACATTCCTCAAGTTGACTGTTTGCAGACTTTACAGTTAGGGACGGCTCATGGAAATGTTTGCTTTTAATGGAAGCAGTGGAACTTCTGGCCGTACAAAGTTTTATTTAACTGTTCATGCCCTCTCTCGCTTTTTTGTTTTTCTCACTTTTTCATTTTTTCTCTCTAGGGCAAGTTATATTTAAACTCACATGTATGCCTGAAAAAAAGTAGCTTATGCCTATCAGTATTTTACAAGATTCAGACCATTCTGAATAAACCGTTTCAAAAGTCAAGATTGTTTAGTGTTGGGAAGATCATGTTTGTTTTTATGGTGGGGTTAAGGAAATGATGCTGGTGTAGGTGGACATCCTTCAGACTGTGGCCCACTGCCATGTATTGTTCAAAAAAATCTGTGGTTTCTCTCTACAGGATGACCTGAAGGGTTTCTCTGTGGTTCAAAACAAATTTGGGCCATACTTGTGTTTACTTGCAGATGTTCATTTCTGCACTCTTGACTTCTGGTTTTGTTGTGCATAATGTCTGCTTCCTAATTGCTTGTTTTTGTTTTCCTGCTTGCTTTTGTACACTTTTAGCTGCAGTCTCTGATAATGTTGATGGACGTATGCAGGCCCGTCCCTACAGCTCTATTAGTCTGAATCTAATGCTGCCTGCAATAACAATGTCAGATGAAGTGAGAAATGTATTTAAAGTTATTTACTGCTTAAGTGTATTAAGCCCTCTTTTGTTTTGCTTTGTGTATTAAGCCGTCTTTTGGAAGTTACATTAAAATCTAAAAAGCAATACTATAGTTATACTGTATAAGTGGTCATATTTGGCAACAATAACCTTCAAAGTGGCATAGTGTCAATTTTACTGCACAAGTAACATTTCCAAGAACTTGGTCAGCAATGAGCTGCATTTTCTGCTGGCTTTTTAAAAGCGTGGACTGCAGGTAGTACACTTCCATTCTTTATCCAGGTTCAATGGTGTCAATTTTCTCACACACCTCCAATTCATGTGAATTGTAGATGCATTGAGTAGCATATCATTTTATTTTTGCGTTCTCAGCGCTTACCAGAGCCTGCAGCTTCATTAGAAAAAATGTTGAAAAATGGCTAATGGGTGCCATAAATAATGATCCAATTCTGTATTGATGCTACTTTTATGTGAGATTGGTTTCCAAGTTCTGTTTGGAAATTATTTGTGGATTTTCCACCCGATCTCATTGAAATTCGTACATATTTTACGAGGATGCGTATGAATTGTATAAATATGTGAAGCGTTATGTTTTTTAACTTTAAAATGAGCTGTTTCTACCTACATACACCGCGGATGGCCTTACATGGAGTTCGCCATGTTGTTCCTACAGAAGCCCTAAACAGACAAATTGCCCTACAGTGCACTTTATTTAGCAAAAAAGCAAAAACGTGACGGCATCTTAGACCTGTGTCAGCCACTGTAGTGCTTCGAAAGGGTGGTGTAAGGGGTAGACTGAGCCGTTGGTTGCAATTCGCAACCTCACCGCTAGATGCTGCTAAATTTCCTACACTGGACCTTTAATTGTTTGTGTTTATATTCTTACTCTGTCTGTTTGTCTGGTATCAGATCTGAATGATTTGATTGGTCTGTTTTACCCGGACGGTCATCCCTGCCAGTCATGACAGCTCAAATGCGTTTCTAATCAGAGAGACGAAAGACACATCTCATCTGATAGACATGGACAGCCTTCATAATGGCCTTCCCGTCAAAACCCAGTGCTTTTCCTCTCTCTATTTTCCTGTGCCACAGTATCATTAGAGCTGAAAGGTTAAAGACATGAGACAGCACCGATGATTGCCCGAGAGATAACTTTACATTTCCACTCTTTGCTGGTCTTATTGGCGGGGTCAGATTCTGGCATGTGAGGCATGTTTTGTGAGAAGGGAGGGTGGTTATGTAAACTAAGAATCTCTGCCCTGGGTCTCAATTGCCCTGTTTGAACAAATGAGGATGACACTACAACAGCCTTGTCTTTTCTACTTAGAATAATTTTTGCGTTGTGTTTGTGTATGCGTGGCCATACTCTCTCGACACAACACATGCAGGTAAATGTGCTTCTAGTCCGATCAATACTTGGATTGCGTCAAAAAGCATCATATCAATGCTATAGGTGGACCAATCGTGGGAGGTTCTACTACCAAAATCGCAATATAGTCATTATTCTTTGTTCTCATGACTATGACTTCTCACTTTTTTATTGAAAACACTTGACAAAAGTATCCTTGTTGTTTCGATTTGAAATTCTACATACGCTGTTATTATGTTAGATAAGTGTTTATCAAGAAACCTCACCCTAACAGCTGAACAAAAAGTGAAGTGTTTGACAAATGCAGTTTTCTGTGTGGACATGTTGTTGATATTATTTCAACAGGTTAGGGGCATATTAATGGTCCAGTGTATGAAATTTAGCAGCATCTAATGGTGAGGAATCGACCTATCCCCTAAAACGCAGATGAGCCAATGGCAGTTGAATATAAGTTGCAACAAGTGCCATAGAGAAACATTGCAAGATCCGACGCTCTCATTGGTTTTATGGTGTTTATGCAAAAATTATAAAACAATGTGCCTGGGGTATTTGTAAGACTAATGCCAGGTGTCCAAAATGTGCAGATCAAGCAGATTGTGTCATGTTAATGCTTCAGTATAAATGCAGAATGTATTCATTTCAGTGTTTCTTTATATTAAACTGGTTAAATTCATAAATTTGACCCTGCATTACATGAACAGTTGATCCTAGGTGTTGTCATCTGTGATCGTGACGACTGTAACACGAGGCTTCTCCCGCTTGCATTGTGATCTGTAAACTCTCACTTACAATTTCAATTTGTTATCCACATATTTATTTTAAAATCTTTATCTATCCCTCAATGGCATATTTCAATCCCACTTGAAATTTCTCTTCGACAACATAGTGTGTTCAAAATGTACCAAAAACAACTTCGGGCAAGGTTTTCGCACTGACAGCTGCCATTGAAAGACATTAGGAACTCCTATTTAGAGATGACGACATTTTATTGGACCAAAATATGTATATGTGCCTGTAAACAAAGTGATTCATTTATATTTTCTGTGTTCCTGTAGAATACATTAAATTTTTTTATATATTTTTATAAATTATTATAATATAGAAGATAGATGTTCATGTCCCAAAGCAAAGTCACAATTTTGATTAGCTATGTTTATTTATGTTTATAGGCCTTGGATTAAAAAGTTATTTTTTAATTCAAATTAAAAGCACATTTCATTATACATTTCTCATTTTGTGGTTAAAAATTAAAAACTGAATAGTTATATGACATATCATGTCATGTTCGGTTTAGTGGCAGGATCATGACAGAGTCTCATACACTCTCTCCGGTCTCGTCTGTGTTCCCATCCTCTTGTCTCCTCGTTATTGATTCATGCCCTACACCTGTTCCCCTCTTGATTTGGTCCCTTATTTAATGCCCTTGTGTCTTCTGTCTTGTACTGGTACAATGTCATTGGTTGGTGAGTTCAGTCTAGTTATCTTTAGTCTAGTCTAGTCTAGTTAGTCCATGTTCCTGGTTCTTGTCATGTTGTTGTATCCATGTTTTGTTATGTTACCCCTCAGGGGGCTTTGTTTTAAAAAAAAAACACCTTACAAAAACAGTACTGGTGTGCATCTTGAGACAAACAATCACACTGATATATTTTTTTGGCTATCAAGATGTAAGTTGTTTTTGATCAAGACACATTTAACATTTAAGTTAGTCTTAAACCCTGTCTAGGAAACCTATAAAACCGATAATACTATAATGCTAGGTACCAGGACTCTGAATGTAACAGTTGTTTTTCCCCTCACACACGTTTACTATGAGACACTTTTATTATTGAAAGACCAACAATCTGTCACATGTCAGTCCAAATGTCTAGCATGTGAAAATCCTGTTGTCACATGATGAGCTTGAGGAGTTTTGCATCCCTTTAGGGTGCTGCTTCATAGCGGTCAGCACAGTAACGCTGTCAACCACTGAAACTCTTTGCCTGTGTTCATGACAGATTCATTTCCTCGGTCTCATGTCTACTTCGCTGTCACCTCTGCAAGCTCTCCGCGCTTTTTCACATTTGCGTGATCAATCACGGTGTTGACGTAGAAGCACAGCCTCACGATTTACTCATTCAACACGCTGCATAAGAAAGAAATGAGATGCGGTTTTAATGAAATGTAAATGTTGTCAGGTCTTTTGTTAATGCTTAACAATGTGCAATGTGTAAAGGAGCAAATGGATGAAAGCCTCACCTGTTATTACACCTATCATTCAAGATACATGAGACGTTTAGCTCCGCTTTGTGTCTGTCCGTCTCTCACTCTTTCACACAGACACGCACATGGTTTCAATTGAAGTTGACGTTTGAGGTTATCATTGTGCAAGAATTGTAAATGGAGTTGATAAGCCATGAAATTATCCTCAGTGGAGACCTCGCTTCCACATGATCAAAGAAAAACGCTGTCAAAACTTCTTTCTCTTGTGTTCGGACACACACACCGGTTCACAGGTTATAGTTTGTTTAAACATCATCTGTCTTCACTTCTTAAGATAAAATTTTTGTTACTGTTTTCAACGATTGCTTGCCCTTATGGGATATATATATTTTTTTATTCTTTTTTGTTGTTGCTTGTTTCCTTTTAATATTTAATATAAAAATATGAAGGTAAAATGATGCCAAACAGATTTGCAGGCGCAGGTTAAAATTTGTGAAAGTGTACTTGACATTGCCAGCATAAAATAAATTAGCATTTGCAAAAACGTTTTGTAAATTAAGCTGCAAGCGAAAGAAAACCTTTACAAATAATTTTTTCACACACAAATTTATTTAATTCTTGCAATGTCATGTACACTTTCACAAACTTTTTCCTTTGCATGCAAATCTTTTTGGCATCATTTTACCCTAACATAAAACAAGTTGTGAGATCTCTAGCCTGCCATAATGCTGACTGGGTGAAATGAGG
This sequence comes from Barbatula barbatula, assembly GCF_947034865.1. NCBI lineage: Eukaryota > Metazoa > Chordata > Actinopteri > Cypriniformes > Nemacheilidae > Barbatula > Barbatula barbatula. Next base: position 11,805,638 of record NC_136783.1, read on the forward strand.
GAGATCTGGAAAGTTTCTGCCTGTCCCACCCCGACGTCATTCTCTCTAAACTGTATCACAGCTGTGTCAATGTTGTAAAAAGAAATTACCTTTACTTTCCAATTAAAACTTTGTCTGTTTTACTAACCCATTTCTTCTGAGTTGACCTCAGATGGGTCTCTAGGGATGTTCACTTTAACAGTTTAACTATTGACTGAAAATAACGGTTAAAAAAGTAAGTTTTTTTTTTATAATTAGATAATAATGATAAAATCAATAATACATTGTTAAATAGCTAATAAATCATACTTTATTAGCTATTTTTTAGTTTGCTGTAAATTTAAAGAAAAATATGCTATACATGCGTGTTGACAGTGTGCTGAGACGTGCGACCAGGTGTAAATGACCTCCAAAATGTTTTCTAGATAGATTAAAATACGATCACGCAAACCACTCCACTAAACTCTACAAGTGTAATGCATCTGGTTGTTGAGGCCACATCTAGACTATCATCGCTCAAGTTCATTGTATTTAATGTTGGCGTATGACAATGGCGCCCACAACGAGCTGTGACATTCTCTGTCTTCCCGGCGTGTCTACACAACAGCGACAAGCTAATAGTAGAGCTACTGCAAGGGAATTTCAGTGCTAGAAATGCTTAGCATCGGCATACTCCTGTGCGCTTTGGAAAGAGTGCGTAAACTGCGTGACCATGGTTTCCCAGTATTGGGACGTGACATTAAAGGGGTCATATGACACTGCTAAAACAAATGTTATCGTTAGATGTAATGCAATGTGTATACACGATTGAAGGTTCAGAAACGCTGTATTTTACACATAACGTGTATGTTTGAATCTCCTGTTTGCCCCGCTCATCGCTCTGAAAAGCAAAGTGTGCTATGATTCGCCAGTTAACCAGTGCGTAGGGATTGGTTCGAATACTGCAAGCATGTGACGGAAATGTAACGCCTCTTACCATATTTGGAACATCAGGTTACAAAGCAATTGTACTGACAGGTACGCCCACCTTACTTGCGTATACATTTGGGCGGTCTTCGTCAAACCATACCACACCACGAGCTGACGTAGATTTGTGGGGGTGTGGTTACACAAGGCGTTTCAGGCAGGTCTGCATTCGCTTATAGATAGAATGCATCTTTTGTGCCGACACTTAAATTTTTGCAATTTTGCATGTCTAAAACAAGCATGGGCAACTTATAACACAACAAAGACAGAAAAACACGTATTCGTGCCATATGACCCCTTTAAAATACTCAGTATGAATAAGTAATAAATAATGTCTATATTTTGCGCAGGTATAGGAGATCGGATTCATATTGGTTTTGCTAAAACAAATGTAGCCATTGCCAAGTGCCCTCTGTATCAATCCTGGCTGGTGGAAAGCGAACGAAACGGGCTCCCCGAGTCGAAGTCTTATTTACTTGCCATGTTCCAGAATGCTTTCTTTAGTGGAGCACAATTGTACGGATAAAAAAAGCAGCATCTATATCTACGTCAAATTCTGATTCACTGAAGAATGTGGGCTTGGAATTGCATTCAAGTAGGTATATTACAAAAACTACATTTTTAGATTTATTTGAATCCCAATGTAGTTAGGTCTGGCTTGTATCTGGAATTTGCCTTGGCAGCTATGTATAATGCTATTGCGTTTGGCACAGTTTTGGTATCCTACGGTGGTTGTAGGTGGTCCAGGGTGGGAGCTAATGGGAGGACTAGTGCTGGGTGTTTTTTGTATGACTGTCTTACTGATTCAGCACATTGTACTGTTGGGCACATCTGGAAAAGGGAAGGGGAGGGAATGCAGGGAAGAGGTGTACCTTTTAGGATTTCCTTTGGGCATCTGGAAAAGTGTGTCACATTGAAAATACTTTTTAATTCACACTCTTCATTTGAGCTTCATATTTACACTGAACATTGCTCTCTGTTGGGTAATCCAAAGTGACATGTTAACATAATGTGGTCGTACTGTACATGTCAGTGTGTGGATATGTGTGTTTTAGTGGGAGGTAAAGTAGTTAAAAAGTTTTAGCGTCTTAATATGGCGGAAAGCACTTGTGGTAAAGAGATTATAGCTTAGTCATTGTCAATCTTGTCAATTTCTTTCTTAATTCTTCAAGAGCAAGAGAGAGATAGAGAGCAAAAGAGGAAAGCAGGATATGGGTTCAGCTCTTCTCCAGAGGTAACATTAGAGATTAGGTGACATCATGTTACCATGGTACGACCTTGGTGACCAGAGAGCAGATATGAAAACTTTTTGTTAGGTTGTTATGGCCAAGTGTTCAATGTCTACAAAAATACAGCCGCTGAACGGCATTTCAGATTGTATTATAACCATTCCAGTCCACTGTTTGTTGAATTTCAATAATATCAAACCCCAGGAGTGACATAAAGTCATTCAACAGCAATGTGAAAGGCCGACAGCATGACACGACACATGAAAACTTTGATACAAATTGAGGTTATCACATAAATTTTTTCTATTTCTGAAATACATGCACAGATATTACTGTTGTATTGCTTAAAAATACTTCACTCAAAAGTAGTGTCAAGTGGTTCCACACAAATATGTTCAGTAGTTTCTACAATTAACAATTTAGTTGTATGAACAAAATAAATTTAAGTAAAGTTGTGAGAACTTTTTTTGTAAATCCAAACCATTCATATTGTACCAGTAATTTTAAGTTAATTAAACTAAATATTTATCCTTCTCAATGTACTTTTTGTTGTCTTACATAAATTATATAGAATTACTGCATGTAGGTTAAAACGCAATGAACAAATCAGATGAGAGGCATCTCAGTTCTGGCATTAGTACAGTTAATGCTCATAGAATGATGCAATAGACGTCATGGGCGTACCTTTCACAGGCTAAGCACATGTGCTTTACCACTCTTCTAACAAAAAATAAAACAAACTCTTTTAAACCTTAAAGATAAATGAACATTATGCACAAACAAGTATTTATCTTTAATGAAAAACACATGAAAAACACTTACATATACACTAAATAATGAAATTTACTGCCTAAATGCAGTCTTACGCAAAGCATGCTGGGAACTGAAAATCACCCTCAACGTTGAATTTGAAAGTTGTGTTGAATTAACTTGTTTAAATTAAGTAAACTAAACAATAGGTTCATATTAAGTAAACTCCACAAAAGGTTTAATATTGGGTTTTGTGTTTTACTCAACAATGTTAAGTTGACCAGTCAAATACTTGTTAAGTAAAGCCTACGGTACATTTTTTGGTATAGTTAACGTACGCTAATATAGTTACTTGCTTTCTTTATGTACTGTGAACAAAGACGGGTTTAGTAAAACTAACAACAGCGACATTTAAAGTGTTGTTTTCTTTGCAGTAATTGAGGTCTTTTTGTTATTTTGACCTAATTCTATAGTTTTCATTTTCTGCAAATAAATGCCAATAGAAACAATATTTTTATTTGAAATTTGGGAGGTATATTGAAGTTCACAGAATGAAACATAAATGATAATTTTACGTAAACACATCAGTTTAAATAGTACATTTTTAAATCTTTACTGCGCTGTTCAAATTCATCAAATTCATCTTAAAACCCATCTTGATCCCATATGGTCCTCATGTGTGCAAGTGTACATTAATGCTATTCTGCTTTTTTAACTCTATGACCATTTTTTTCCACTCTGACTAGAAATTCAAGCTGTGTGGAAATGTCTAGGCTTTTTACAATTATAGTGTGATTGGAGCAAGCTCACACTCGGCATGGGCAGAGTTCATGTTTCTCAGTTAAAGTTTGACAGCTCAAGGACTGTTTTGTAGCCTCAGGACTAAATACTCCGAGGGCACAGTGGAGGAGAGTCGGAATATGTTTGTTTAGTATGTGGGAAGGTGATTCAAGCAGGGTGGGGTTAAGTCTAGATGTACTGGAGCACTGCCAGGTGGAGTTGTTGTATAATTGCATCATTATCTCTGTTTCTCTGTCTGTGAGCTCCTTCATTTCATTAGCCGGCAATAATGTGGCTATAGAACGGACTACTATATGCTTTCTCAACAGTGCTTGTGCTTTGCAATACTATTAGTTACAGTTACAATTAATCATAGCTTTGTATGTGCTTTCCACAGCAATGTAATATAACTGTAAGTCATGTTGCAATTAACGATGGGAAAACAAGTTTTGCTATATTTTATCCCCCTGATACCATTTCAATATTCTCACAGCAAGCATTAATGTTTTACATTGTTCATGGGATTTTTTTAAAGAGAAATATGAATGGATGACCACCACCATTTATCCAAAGTTCAAGCTCAAGCTATAAAGATAGTTGTGCAATGCAGCAAAGTCCAAGTAAATAGAATCTCGCAGTTGATCACAATGTGTTTGGTGACCTATATATTGATCATTGAAATGCATCCCCAAGTGTCGCATCCTTGATCGTATTTTGCGAATGAAGCAATATTACAAGTTGTGCGCATATCAGGATATCTATTTAAGGGAGATAGACTAGATATCAGCATTATCCGTGTATATTGGATCATGGTCTGTCGAATCGATTAATCGATTAAAAAGTTGGTGTTCATAGAATGTTTGGGATACCAGTATCGTAATTGCCGCGATTCCCACAAAAAAGTCTGGCATCGGTATCGCGAGTACTTGAATCCATGTACCGATTCCGATACCATTTTCTTAAATAAAGACCTAGCTTTGCCCGGTAGCTATGTTTAAGGCTGCAAATAGCAAACCAATTCTTCTGCGAAGAAGAAACGGGAAAAAAACACGCTACCAGCAGTATGTTCAAAATTGACCAACCAGCCAGTAAAATGGCGACATTTCTCATATGCCATTCTGCAATTTCGAGGGGTGGCACAAGTATTAGCAACTTTAACACGAGTAACTTAAAGCATTTGAGGACGTGTCACCCGAAGAGCACAATAGCTACACAAAGGCTAGGAGGACAGAGAGCAGAAATGCTCCTTTTTCTGAAGAAGAACTTGCCGTTGTTATTGAAATTGTGAGCAAATTGTTACAGCAGTGTTTAACAGTTTAAGTACTTGAAATATGTATATTTATATTCTGGATTTGGTACAGCTCTTCTTAACTTTATTTGTGTACTCTATACTCAAGTCTCTGGCTGCACTTAGTGTCTTTAAAGGACTACTTAGATTGAGCAAGAGTTGCTGTTTGCACTTTTTTGTACTTTGGTATTTAAAAACTCAAAAGCATTTTATTTTACAAAATTGTTTCTGGACTCTGAAGTTTTAAAGAGATTATTCTCTAATATAATTCATTTTTTATATTCCTAGATTTATTTGTTGCACTTTTTTTATACAATTATTTTGTAAAATATCGAAAAGCCCTTTTCAGTTAGGTTAAGATTTGTGGCTGCATTTGAAGTTCTTTTTCACTCAAGAAAATATATTAATAAATAAAATAATTATATCAATTCATACAGGGCTAGAATTATATAGATACACACCCAGGTATCGGATCAGTAGTTGGCATCGGCCGAGCCCAGGTATCGGAATCGGTATCGAGAAGGGAAGAAGGGTATCGGAACTACCCTAGCGTGTATATTTATATGTGTATACAAATACATAAACGTGTAAATATTTAAGAAATAATTGTAACATATACGTATTAAAATGTATTTATAAGTTAAATTATATTTACACGCCATTATTTACATAATATAAATGTCCTTCTGAAACTTTGTATCTTTATAATTCGTATATTTCTTTATCATTTTTTGCCATGAATCATATTAGTCACTCTTTATGTTTGACAGTGGTTTTGCTAATATTTAACAATAGAACGTTTTAAAAAGTGCTTGTCAACTTGGACAACACAGTATTTAAACATTTAAAAAGTGTTTTTTTCCATTTACTGAAAAACTGCGAATTAGGAAATACAAGGTTCCGTAAGGACAGTGAGGATAAGATACAGTGGGTACGGAAAGTATTCAGACCCCCTTAAATTTGTCACTCTTTGTTATATTCCACCCATTTGCTAAAATCATTTAAGTTCATTTTCTTTCTCATTAATGTACACACAGCACCCCATATTGACAGAAAAACCCCTTTCTATACAAACTAGTAATCTCCATCCACACAGAAGATCACTGATTGGTTTTGCACTGCAAAACATGGGTGGAAATGTAAAACTTCCTCCTACTCTGTGCTCTATTTCCTTGACACTTTCTTGTCATGTGCATATTGTTTCGAACAGGTACTCTGCTGAAGGATAGGAAATAGTATTTTCCAAAGACAGAAGGATGGAAATTGGAAACGAGGAGACTATCTTGTAATGAGAGGAGATGGGATTGAAAAGGAGATGGAACCTATTGTTTCAGTTCGTGGTCTCACAAAGAAGCTAATGACATGTACCATGAAAGCATTTAGTCACAGCGCAGTCGAATGAAGGATGAAGCAGCCTGCATTGCAGAAAGCTGTCACTACCAGCTTCAAGCCAGACACCATGATTAATTCCCTTACGGTATAAGAGGAACTGCAGGTACTACAGCATGGAGAGACCTCTGTGTCCCTGTGTTTTACTGCAACTTGCCTTTTGTATTGAGCTTTTGTCTGCATCTGTGCAGGTTGGTTGGCATGACAGATTGCAAAACCCCTAAGGAGCATTAATGCAGCATGCACATATGGGTGCTTGATAGTTGAAGCATGAACATTTAAGACAAAAAGGAAATTTGGAGAACAATATATTAAAATTGCATGCGTTTTACATTCCCTTGGCTACTTTTGTATTTCTGCCTGTTTTATTACAACCCTGCAACTATTTTCTAAGCTTTTTTATGTAATGTCCTGCCATGTGTTAACCCTGTGCATGTAAAAAAAGTATATTACATGTGCCACCCATATTCAAACCGCTTACAGATTAATCATTACAGAAACATGTGCTACAGTTTGAGAGAAGCTTTATGACTGGGAGATTTTCACGCTGATCTAGGATTTGAAGCTTTCTTTTTTAGCTCCTGCGATTTGGGTTGAATTCACTTTTTTGAGCTGTTCTGGGCCCAGTTTTGCTTCATGAAGTAATAGAGTTCTTGCAAAGAAAGCAACATCTCAACCCTGCCGCGGTTGGGAAAGAAATAAATTACTTTCCCTTCTCTATTATATACTCTGTATGTACGTGTGCATGTGTTCAGGATGGGATGCTGTAGTATGCAGTACGAGTGGCTCTAGAGAGGTGGATCAGAGATGCATTTGGGACACTGTTAGATTAGTGTGTCAGAGAGCAAAAGACTTGTTTGGAAAGGTGCCTAAGCCCTTGTTTATGATGTACGTGTATGTATGCAATCACAGAGTGTAGTTAAGTGTAGTACATTGAGCAAGTTGTGTGTCTGCGCTGCTGCTTAATTTAGAACCATGCAGATGTGAAGCTTTAATGTGGATCACATCACCTTGCCTGTCTGTGATTCCTGTAACGTCCTCATGTCCTGTGACTTTGCATAAGTGCTGGAGAAATTAGGTCACGGCTGTCTGCTCATGGGTCTGAGAATAAGAGGAGAAATTAGGGATGGAGGTGAAAAGGATTGTTTAACTTGTTTTTTTGTTTCTTACAGAAGTGAGATTAGAAATGCATTCATCTAAAGTCATCTTGGTTTATAGATGGTTTCAGGGGAAACAAAATAAACTCTATACTGCCCAAACTTAATTTCCGGAAGACCTCAGCAAAAAAGGAAAAACTGTCTAGCAGTTTTAATTTAATTAAATACAAGTAATATAAAATAAAATATTAATATATATTTTTTTATAAATTGTTATATTATGACACAGCAGTGCAGCGATCGATTCAGCCCGATTCTGTGGGCCATCTTTGCATATTTATGCATCATATTGCGGATCTACTGGGGTCAAATGAGTTGATATGATTGTTTACATTTATGACGTCATTATCCGGAGCAGTTACAAACAGCTTTTTTTTAACTGTCATTGGTAGACTCAGCAATGGTTTGTCTTAAACACATTAAAACACCACATAAACAACATAAGAAAGTAACATTTGTGATATATAATACATTAAAAAAAAATTGTCAATAAGAGACTTTTTCTGTAATCGAATTTCTTTTAAAATAATTTTGTTTACTGTAACTAAGAACCAATATCCATTCTAATCGGTTGCATAATACATAGCTAATTTAAAGCAATAGGTCTTTCAATAGATACAATAATGAACTATGATAAAACTAATGATTTTATCATGCAATGAACAAAATTCAGTGAAAGACTATAGACTGTGCTCGTGCCTTGATGCCATCTGAAATCTGCCAAACTGCCATATTCAGTCATGCCCCCTGGTGGCGCAGTAGGAAAATCTTAGCCGGTGTCAGTTGTTTTGACTCAACTGGCTGCTGCTGTTTGCCTCTTGCCCCGAGTGCTCTGTGCGGACAGCACATGCTTTACTTTAGTTACTGCGTTGCATCAGCAGATTGAAGCATCATTGTATGAGATTGAGAGCAAAGGTTGAAGGGTTTTTGTTAGGCTGGCATGCTGACACGTCCTTAAAATGTGAGTGTATGTGTTGGTTGGGTGGAGGGGTGCCATATTGACTCGTGAGAGCGTCCTGCTGCCATGTACGCTGTGGGGTGCTGTGGTCCCAGTGTGGGGTGAGAGTGGATTGTATCACAGGGCCTTTAATCAAACCCAGTGGTGGGGCGACACAGAAACAGCCGCTTGGTTAGAGAGGGACACACACAGAGGAAAACAAGTGCATTTGATCTTGCATCAGAATGATTTATACAGACATTTGTCTATAAAATCATTATATATTGCAATATATATAATTATACATTGCATAAAATAAAAAAAAATCGTGGTTAAAAAAAATTGTTTTCTCAGGAGAAGGTACAGTTGTCCCCTCTTTGGTATATAGGGAAGAGTGAACACTGCGTAGGGATCATGTGAGTTTAAACGTAGCTAGAATCTGGATGAAACTGAAAAGATTGCCTTCAGCAGTACAAACACTGAACAACTGAATGTTTTATTCGGAGTTGGGCTTGTGATTCTGCTGATGCTCTGTCAGAAGTCCAGCAGTGATACTCTTCACTGTTGTTGGTCTGATAAAAGCCCACGGGTAGGGAAGATAATAAGTGTAGTTGCCAGTCTGACCCCTCAAGGGTCTTCAAGGGTTGTGTAAGTATATGTGTGTATGAGAGAGAAATTTACTATCTATTCAAACTGTGCAGGAACTCATTTAAATGTGAAAATAAATGTGATTACTTTGGTTTTAATGGTGTCTGTCATTGCAGTTAACCTAGAACCTGGGTTGCCCCCACCCAAAGAATGTTACCTTCACTCTTAACATATAAATAGTTTTCTCTCATAAACATATTGTTTTTCTTTAAATTATATTTATGGAGTCATTTGAATGTTTTTTGTGTTTTAATGTTTAATAATGTTTTTTAAACTTCACCGCTTAAAGACAACACGACAGCTTTTAATGTTTTTAATTTGTGTCATATCCATAAAGGATGGCATGAGGGTAAGTAAATGTTAAGAGAATATTTAGATTTGGGTCATTTTTGGGTGAACCTTTGCTTTAAAGGTTTGGATGTTTTAAAAGCAGATCTCATTATTGGTAGATTTACACAGTACACACACACAAATCTAAAAGACAATAAATACAACAAAACTCTTACACTTACAGGTTACCTCCAGTCTAATAGATTGCTTAATATAAGCAATCTGGAATGTGGTAAACAATTTCAGTTGCAACCGGAGAGAGAGCTTCTCTGTCTTTTCGGTCTCATACGGTCATTTAAAATCCTCAAACCGAGCAGCGATAGGCCGGGATGGTCATAAATTCAAGGGAGTACTTGAGGTTAAGATGTGTGCCTGCGCAGTGACATAAGGGGGTAAGTCTTTTCCAGAGAGAGACCAGGTTTATAACTAAAACGCATCTCAGGATTCATATGTTCTTCTTTAAGTAGTCTTATTAAACTATGAATGATAACAGTGTTTATTTAACTGTGTAAATAATTATGTGACAGAAAATAAATTGGATTTATGGCACAATAAGTTACCAAATCTGGTTGGTATGGGTGTGTGTGCTACATCTGTGTGTATTTTTCGCTGTTTGATTGGAGTGAATTTGTTCATATACTGTGGCAAGTAAAGATGTTATACCATATTTAAGCAATGTGTTTTTTCGAGCTTGTTACTGTTAGATTTCAGCAGGGGGCAGCACACTTAAGCCTCAAGCCTGCATGAGTGCTGCTTTGACCAGCGTTGCTATGGCGACAGGGCCCAGTGTGATGCAGGCTAGGCGTAATGGAGTGAAACACAGAGGGCAGTGTAGAGCTAGGAAAGAAACGAGAGCTGAATACCAATCACACAGGCACTTGTTTACAGACCTCATACCTGCCTTTATTCCTCACATGAATCTGCAGGGGAGATACAAGCTTTCCTGCTAGTGCTGCCCCACTGTGTTTACAAACACATCATTATCATGGACTTTTTATTTTTAACCCTCCAGTTGTGTTAAATAAAAAAAAACTCGAATATGATGGCAGTATTTATTTTTTATGGGCGTGTCTGGGAGATGAGTTTGGGGGTGAGCTGAGGGTGATCTCTGTGCTGATCCTATGGGGTTTGTGTCATAAGAAGTGCTCTCATTTGATGATACAGGCAAATATGGGGGTCTGCCAACGGGGTAGCTTAGAGCTTGCTTTTATATGATGGTTAAAATGACCAGCCCTTCAAAAACTTCACACATGTTTGATTCACGGGGTTGCAGTCTAAAAACTGCATCTCTATTTTGAGTCAAAGACAACACATGTTGTGTTTCTTTTAGCTCAGCCTTTTGTTTTTCCATTTATTTAACACGGCATCAACATGAAAAGACTCATAATGTGTTAATAAACATGTGTTAAATATACATAACACAATACATCCTTTTTGAGAGTGTAGTGTCTGGAATATTTTCAGGAAAGGAAGGAGAGATTGTCGCATAAAATACATTTGGATATAAACACACAATACATCAATTTTTAACTATGAAATATGGTTTAACCACCAAGTGACAGTGTCCAACAGTGATAACCATGAGATGAAGTTGCTTCCTTAAGAACTCGTATTGTATTTACATTGATAATTCTTTACATGCTTGGCTTCCATACAATGATTTTGATGTGAATTGGTTTATATCAATAGTAAGTCATATAAACATGCCAGCATTTTATAGTATTGGTTGCTTTTTTATTGCGTTGTTTAAAGTGTTGTTCCAATGCTTTGTAACCAAAAAAACATGTTCAAATAAGACTGGATTTTGAATTTTCTTTATGCCTTCTTATTTCCTTGTGCGTGTGTGTGTTTTTGTGTCTGATTAAGTGTGTAAGTCTATTCTCAAACTCTTATTTATCCATCAGTCACTCACTTTTTTCAAGAGCCTTTGAACAAAGTTTTATTGCTAGCTTTGATGCACATGTTGAGGAAAATGCACAATTTTGCAAGTCTGACAGTTCTTTACTTTTCCGACTCCAAAGCCAAGCAAGTAAAACAAGCCTCTTTTCAGTTCTTGGATTTCACTTTTCCAAGAACGTATGGCGGGCGTCAGCTGACAGTCATGTGTCTGAGTGGTACCAGGTCTGTGAAACTCGGAATGATTTGGATCCCGTAATCTCTTTAAAACACTGTGCTTTGGTTTCTCATGGTGAATATTGAAATCCAGCTGATAATTGAAAATACATCCTGGCAGTGTGGGTTTACAGTATTTAGTAACAGTTGTCTTACACGCGTGCGTTAATGTAGAGACTCATAAATAATGAAAAGTGTGCCTTGGCTTTCATGTTCATTCTCCATCAACAGTTAATCTGCCAGGTGCAGTTGGGCTGTTGGCAATTTGTTATTTAATTATCTATTTTGGGAGGGATTTAGGGGCTCAGATGCTTAATGGTGTCCCCCACACCCCCATTACACAGGCACACATTTATCACTTGATTTTGCCAGTTTGTGGGGTGTTTCGACATAAAATGCAGAATATTTATTGTTAAAAGAAATGCACGGAAATGTCCCAAATTCATGAGATATTCCCGAACTGAGCAAATAATCGCCTGTTTTGTAAAATATGATTTGAACCACTTGGCTGTTGTAAAATTCTATTAATCTGAATCTGCAGATAGTATGCCTAACAACAGTGAAAAATAGTTTCGAAATGTTTTAAAACCCATGTACAAATCATAAAAAATTTGTATTCCTCTCTATAATATGGAAAATAAATTTGCTTTGTTGACTACATCTTATTCACATACAAAAAAGAAATACCAGCATAAAGTATAATAGCCATTATTAGTTGAAGATGCTTTTCTCCCTCCTTGAAAAGTATTTTGTAATTGCATTTGAAAAACACTTGCTTCCTTGAAAAGGTGCTTTTTAGGCCCATTCTTTGTAGTGCACTAAGTCTCCATCTCTATAATGCATATAATAAGATTATATTATGTGTAATCTGGGCGTAGCGTGTTATAAAGTGTGTGGGTCTGTGTAAAAAGACACCCGAAACAATCACTGGCGTTCACTCTGCTCGCAAAAAACATCCCCCTTTGAGCCTCTCTGTATACACCCAACTAAATACTAATACGGGAACTCAAGGATGGGATATTCTAGATTATAGACATGGAGACATTGGGGACCAGTGAACAGTCATTTTTGACATTCCTGCTCAAAGCATGAAGTAGATTGTTTAGAAATTTTCTTTAGAAATCAAGCACTTTGTGTCTCTCCAGGGCAGGAGCTCAGATCTCACCAGGTTCATTGTTGAGGTTGAGTCTGACTAGCTCAGCGGCTAATTGGGTATAAAGTGAGTTTGCAATGATGGATGGGGTGGCGGTGTAGCCTGAGCCTGATTCTGGCTGGTGTAGGTTATTAAGTAATGACTCGCAACCTGTTGCGGGGATTCATTCACAGCGGCACGTCATGGTTCCAACACGGGCGCCGGGCTGCGGTCACCAGCTTAACAGGACGCTGTTTGCCACTCGCGTGTAACTCCTGTTTTAATTCTGAAAAAGCTGTTTAATGGGGTTTTTCATTGAAAACTATTTTTAGACCTGGATTCAGCTAGATTAAGAAATGATCCTCCAGAGGTTCAATTAGAAGAGAAAAGCTCCTTTCTGGCCTTCTAGCTTAAACATTGCCTGGCATAGTCGGTTCTCATTTTACAGCTAATTGTACAACCTGCTTTACACTGTAAAAAAGAATTGTTAAAGGGTAGCTCACCCCAAAATGAAAAATGTACATTATTTAAACTAGTTTATTGTTCTGCTGAACACAAAGAAATATATTTTGAGGAATGTTTGTTAACAAATGGTTCTGGGGCATTAATAACTATCATAGTATCTGGAAAACCACTATGGTTGTCAATAGTGCCCCGGAACAGTTTGGTTACAAACTATTAAGTAACTTCTCAAACAGTTTGTGAAATCACCTTCACTAGTAACAACACGGTGTCATCCACCTAGACATCAACACTACACAAACAAACAAACAAACAACAAGAGAAATAGAACCATCGCTAATACTAAATCAGTAATTCTTTTCTCTAACATTAAAGGGATAGTTCACCCAAAAATGAAAATTCTGTCTCAAGTTGTTTCAAACCTTTATAAATTGTAATGTTCCACTGAACACAAAAGAAGATATTTATAAGAATGTTTGTAACCAAATAGTTCTGGGGCACCATTGACTTCCATAGTAGGAAACTAAACTATGGTAGTGAATGGTGCCCCAGAGCGATTTGGTTTCCTACATTATTCTAAATATCTTCTTTTCTGTTAAACAGAACATAGACATTTATACAGATTTGGAACAAAATGAGGGTGAGTAAATGTTTAAATGAATGAGGATTTTAATTTGTGGGTGAACTACCCCTTTAACCAAATAACCAACGTTGCTGCAATGCATGCAGGGAAATTTCCTTGTTTAAGGTACAATTGTTATTTTACTGATTGAAAGCTGGTAAAAACAGTCACATATTAGACAAAAACTCAAGTATGCAGCGTTTAAGTAAATCCAGTCAAGTAGAAGACAGGACACAACAAAACATTGTTTGTTTAATATTTGTGCTACATCACTGCAATCTGTATGGCTGAAGATGCAATACTGCATCTGTAATATATTTAAGGATGCACGATAAATTATCGGCCATATCGGTATTAGCCACTAATGGTCATTTTTTATGTTATCGGTATCGGCTGATAATAAAATGTAGGCTGATATATTATTGCTGATAAATCATAAATGGTTTCCTCTGGTTAAACTTCTTCAGCTGCACGCTGCCCACAGTTAAATACAGTACAGTACTCTCTTTCACTTACTGCTAGCAATACATTGTTGATGTAGGTACAGTATTTATGAATGTGTAAATTATAGGAACTAAAGCATATTGTATGAATCACACTGCTCTCTGAATGCTTTCTGTCTTGAGACCTGTTAGACTTGTGGCTATTAAGAAAGATATTCTGGTTTGCTCGGGAAGAACATCTATAATTTGTTTGTTGAATAAAAAATATACCAGAAAAGTTTGAAGGTTAAAGAATCTTTAACTAGTGTAAACTAGGCTTGGTACATGATTTTCAGGGGAAAAAGAGAACTAATGGTTACCTTGTTTTCTGCAGTGAATGTTTGCCTTTGGAAATGTTATATTAATATCTAGATACTGTATATCGGCCCATATATCAGTTAGCGGCTTCCAATGTTAAAGAATCATCGGTTATCGTCCAAAATGTACATATCGATGCATCCCTAATATTTAATGTTGCAATATGCAATATTAAACATTTGTGATGTGCAAGCTTTAAAAAAGAATAATATCCCTTGGCCTTGTTTTGTCCGCCCTAAACGGCTGCTTTCATCCTTTAATGAGTGCTGTAATTTTTAAACAGTTTTGATCTCATAATTGCCCCCTTTTGGTCGGTTCATTTAGACGCGGAATGAATTTTTGTTCCATTTATCTTTTTATATCTTATCCAGAGTTCAATGCAAAAATGCTGATTTGGTATCAGACTCTGCCAGTCCACACTTATCTTAGTCAGTGTGCTGTGTTAAGGTAATCCCCTAATCCCATAACACCCCACTAGAGGAACCGCATAAAATAACGCTTTAATGACAACACTTTTTTTGTACTTCGACTTTAGAAAGTATTGTAAAAAGTGTAAACATCTTGTTTAATGACTGTAGTTTTATACTGGCCCTGCCGCAGTGCACCCTCAAAGTACTATGTACGCAGCATAGCATCCCCAAAGTGTGTATGACCATTATGAAGAGTGGGGCCTTATTTAGAGCATCAACTATTGCCATGGCAACCAAGTGTGCTGATACCTTGTCTGTGTAGGCCGCAATAAAGTCTGTTCAATAAAGAGAATTCCTCGCATAAATCCGATAAAGGGGAACTCCCTGGGCGGGTTCCTTCTACATGTGAGTAACCGAGGGTTTGTGGCAAGGCCGGTGTCTGCGACCGATCTGGCAATGGCGTGGGCACCCAGCGGAACCACATTAACACATAAACAGCTTTTGGCTATTGGCATCTCTTTGAAATGGTGCTGGGTAAGCGATCTGTGTCTTCTAAACAGATGGTGGAGCTGAGGGTGGGAAATGTTTCACATGGCCCACTCTATTGCTGCTTACTCTGCGTTAAGGTGGCAGCCAGGTATCCCCATGAGTGTGAATCGAGGTGTGCTGCTACAATGTGCTAAAAGCTGGTGCTAATGTGTCAGGGATTACCGTTACACGCCCATGCGAATCAATTAATGCGCTTATGATTTTGGTAGTATTCATTTATTTATTGTTACGAGACAGGCCTTTTGTCTGCGCTAATCCTACTGCAGATGGTAGCTTTGTTTGGTTTTGTTCTTGGTCTTTTCCTCTCATGTTTCTCTATTACCCATAACACTCTTTGTCTCAAGACTGCTGTTTAGGTCGAGATATCTTACTAAAGAGGCACATGATTCAGCATTATTAAAATGTGCGTATTTCTTCTTCGTTCCGCAGGAAACAAACTCAATAAAGACCTGAAGCTCTACCTGAGCCAGAGGTTTCAGAAATCCTCCCCCGACCATGAGCTTCAGCAAACCATACGAGACAACCTCTACCGCCACGCTGTGCCTTGTGAGTATCCTCATTATTTCTTATTCAACAAAACCCCAGTCGACAGTCTGTTCTCTACCTGTGAAGAAACTGTACTCTTATGTATTCTTGTCTACTGTACTCTCTGTAATATTGATATGCAGAAGCTGTGTACACAGAAAAGTAATGGCAGGACTGTTTGTACAGTTCGAATATCCTCGGAAATCCTTTTTATTTTTATTGAGTAGGTGGCTGCCATGTTCTTGTGAGAGGTGTGAATAAAATATGGCGTTTCCATATTTGTATAGAGAACGAGGGCAGTAAACATGCAGCAGAGTGAATGTGCTTTGACTTGTAAAATAGATGTTTCAAAGTTTAAGTTGAGTCCTGTGCAAGTCTGTGGGGAAAAAACGAGCAAAATTTTCACATTCTCAACCATAATGCTTTAGCTTTGTTTGTGTGTGTCTGTAGTTTGAAGTTAACATTAAAACTTGAAAAGCATTGTACGCTCCAACATAAAAGCTATTTCAAAAAGCATTCTGATCAAGTTTGAAGAAGTTTTATACATGCTTTTTAGTCGTTTTGATTGGTCATAACAGGTTGCAGCAGTCTCAATGCTATCCAGGTGAAAGTCAATCACTTCTCGGCTTCTGTTTGACTTTTGAGTTGTGTGCTTTCCTGCTAATCGAGCTCTCATCTGTAGACCATCTCAGATTAAACAGACTGATCCATTAGCTGATGTGACAGAATGTGAGTGTTTGTGAGAGAGAGAGAGTGATTGATAGACTGGAGACAGCTGGATGGGCAGATGGGAAGGCAGGTCTGATCGGAACACTGGTGTCGATCACGGTCTTCAACACGCTCACGTTTTTATAGACAATAAAACAGCCATGCCCTTTCAGAAATGAAAACCTGTCCAAATATACCTGCAGCCAAATGACACAAATTACTGTGTTAAATAAACAACTGAAAGAAACTGACATTTTTGTCTGGTAGAAACTTATTGATTCTAGAGAGCATTTAAATCAAGTCAAGTCAGCTTTATTTATATAGCGCTTTTTACAATTTTCATTAAGCAAAACATATAAGGTTACGCAAGTCAAAACACAGGTCAAATATCTGACAGACTATAAATTCATATATGCAGTGATAATTAAATAAAACTATAAAATTCTAATTATATAATATTTAATTGGACTAAAATCACCAACATTTTGGTTTATACTCACGACAAAATAATGCCGCGGTCAGACTTGATTTTGAGCATGCAAAATTCCTTTAGATGATGGAACAATTCCCCCATTTTTTACATTTCTGTACCAAACATTTGTCCACACTGGATGCAGCGAGTCCGGTGTAGACACGGTGTATAGATGGCTAATGACAGTTGAGACAAGTAAAAGAGGCCATCTATGTAAAATTGGAGCAGCTCTGAGCAGGGGGATATGTCCAGATGCCCCAGAATCAGTGTCAGGGCTTATCATAAAAAAGGTTGCTTATATGCGATTAGATGTTGTCTTTTAAGGAGGCTAAAAGTGCCTTGAGCTAGTTTTGGGTCACAATGCAGAATCTACATCAGACCATAAAGACATTTTGGGCAAACATGCTTTTAACTACCATTAAAAGTGTAGTGCATTCAACACATTTTTATATAAACAATTCAACTGATTGAAGCGCTTGAAATCTGCGTGTTGATTAACTGGAAATTTTACATGACATGGTGTTGGTGAACATGGCAGGGATGAGTCAAGATTGATCAGTGTATGTGTGAGGGTGGGGTTTTGATGTGTATGAGGGTCAGTATGTGCTTATGCATGAGGAGTGTAGATGGGTGCAGCTGTCTCTTTTGTTCAATGATGGCCTGACCAGCCAGTTGCCTCTCCAGGTGGCCAGTTGCTGGGAGTGTGTGTATCACTATGTGTGTGTGTGTGTGTGTGTGTGTGTGTGTGTTGTGTTGGGGGTGTAATGGGCGAGTAACAATAGAGGCATGTGACCCCGAGACAGAACTGCTTGACACTAATACAATTGTTGACACAGTGGCAGATTTAGGATCTGTCGTGTGTGTGTTATGCAAGCATTTAAAGTCTACTTATCTTAGAAATGTTGTGCTACTATGAGTTAAAACATTAAAAGCCAGATCTACAGCTTGTGACTTGTATAAGTATCACTTTCATCCAGTAAAATTGAGTGTTGGTAACACTGTTTCTGAGATTGTGGTCTCAGATAGTTAAATGACTACTAAACTTTAACTGACCGTTGTCTCCCGAAAAAGAAAATTCAACATGGCTCCTCTGTGTTGATGTATCTCGTATCACTCCACAATCTCTTTCTCCTCGCATAATAAAATCAATATTTCATGTCCATTTATTTGTTAAGTAGTTAATAAGCAGGATAATATCCAGCTGGTCAGTATTCATCACTAAATAAAACCCTTCAGGGAGTTTCCTATTCGCATTCGGATCCTAATCACCCTTATTAGATAATGATCGACTATACACTATCTTTTACTTAGTTGTAAAAGCCCTCCAAAGTATAATTGTTAAAATTGACAAAGCCTTTGAACAAAAATCATTCTGTCGCACATTTACATACATAAGGGCAGCTCATTTGAAGAATGTGTTTTCTTTCAAACAAAAAGGGAGAAAGATGCATTTCTACTGACATTGAAATCCCGATGCGAACTGCGGCGCTAGATTTTCAATGCACTTTAGCCACTGCATCTATATCTTAGATAATTTGTCATTTTTCTAAATTATTTAATGCATCTTCCATGTTTTATCTTTTATTCTCTCTTGAATTTTAGTAAAAGACAGGTGCGTCATGTGTATGTGGCCCTGTGTACATTCTTTATCTAACTGTTATCCTATGATGTAATAATCGAAAACAAAAGACAGTGCCCTTTGTTCCCTCTCGTCTCTTCCTCATTTCGCGCACGGCTTTTCGCATCGCCGACACTGTCAACACAACAGATGCCATTGGAACGGCGCTCCCACCCTCAATGTTTTCACATTTTCCTCTCGGTCCCTCTGTTCTCGTCCTCATCTATCAGTCTATTTAAGCTTCCCTGTGGTTAGCCAGCCTTTGCTTGCCCTCTCTCGCTTCCCTCCTCTTTCCTGCATCCCCCCACCACCCCCCTCACACCCCCACTTTGGCTTTCTCGCTCCCTCCATTTGTTTTTCTGCTCAGTAGCAGACAGCAGGGTTGCAGCCGAAGACAGGTTGCTGCTGCGATTTCTCTCCCCGAAAGAAAGGATTACAGTTTCGGGAGGCTTCTCTGCAGCAAGGCAAGTCTTGTATTTCTGCATGATCTTATCCTGCATTTTTCCTGCGCGGTTCATGGGGTGATGCTGGGAAGGGATTAGAGATTTAGCGTAATTAGGTAATGTATGGGGCTCAGTTCATGTAGCGGATGGCTCATATATAGGCTAAAGGGTTGGATTGGGGGTGGGGTTGTTGTGGGGGTGGGGTCGGGTTGTAGTGGGGTTGAGTCAGGGGAAAGAATATGGGGGAAAAAGCCAAGATCAAACCCTTCAGTCACATCTCGTTCACAGGGACAGATGGCTCCTGGTTGTGGAACTTTCTCATCAACATGATTTATCTTCAAGCTATTGTCTGGAGCCCCTTTGGGGCACAGATCTCATTTTTCCTCGGAGAGCATGGGTACGTGTGTGTCTGTGTGTAAGAATGCTTGCGTGTGTGTGTGATGGAATGATTATGTGGCAGAGGGTGTACGGTGCACCAAAGGGCCATCACCTTTGATATAATCAACAATGATCAGTTTGTCACCTGAACAAAAGCGCCCGACGTCAAAGAAAAATTATATTTGTTCCTTCCTTTTGCATCACCGTGCGCGCTGTGGATCTCTCATATGCTGTCTCAGACAGGTTACTGCCCAGTCATATGGTGTCTTATGTTGAGCATCACAAACATTGTTGCTAGGTAGATCTTGAAATCTTAGAGAGCTTATTTATGCTATGCCATCCGCAGCTGTCGATATCGCTATAAAACGTTCTGAGCCGTAAAAGTCTAGCAAGCAGCTGGAAATTTATGTTGTGCTTTTTTGCTAATTGTATTAACATGCTCATTCAGAGTCAAAGCGTGCAGTCTGTGCGAGCTAGCTAATTAGCATTTAGCATGTGTGCTAGTCTGTCTGCAGATGAGTAACACGGTTCAACAGCGGGCTCGGAGACAGTGTAGATCTGAAGAGCGCCCCGGTCGCTAGTCAGCTGTGATTAGCAGACAGAAGAGAGATAATACCTGCAGGGCGCCGATGGCTCTCGGCAGGGAGGGCGAACGTTCACGAGTTTTTTTACCATCACCTCTCTTGTATGGATTTCTTCCATCTTGAATCTTGACAGTGTGGTTTTCAAAACACTGTGTTTTATTTCAATTTTTTATTCCAAATTTGTGTGGGGGGGGGGTAGATAAAGGAATTTCTCAGAGCGCCTGTTTGGGTTTGGAGTTTCTAGGCTCCATTTTGAAATGTCAGCTCGGGCTGGATATCACTGAGCAAGCATATGTGGGCGGCATGCAGAGAAATTAAACTAAATCCAGGCATGTTCTGTATTTTTAACCCGCTCCATGTTTTCTTTGGCTAACACCGCGTTGAGCGTAGACATTGTCTTGCTAGTCGGCTCCAACACGTTTGGCTGTTCCTGGCCTGAAAAACCCATTCACTCAAAGCACTTGACATTCTACATTCGAAAGCGTTTCGTGAATTCATTTGCAAGTCAAAGCACCCTCAGAATGTGTTGATTACCGTGAGAGTGGACAAACCAGAGACCAGCATCAGGCCTGTCCAGGGGGCATTTTTTTGGATGGGCAGAAATAAAAAAGGTTAGGGGAACAAAAGATAAAGAATGCCACTTCAAAATCCTTTAAAGGAAAAACAGTGATCAGCACAATCTTCGTACTGATCTAAGACCAGTTTTGTCAAAGTTTAGGCTTGCTTTTGGCAAGATATAACCCCATATTCAGGATTTGGGGAGATGTAATTGTATGTAACGGTTTATGTTATTTCCCTTTGAAAAAACTATTTTGTCTGGCCACTAATACCAATATTGAGGACTGTATTGCTGAGTCTATGGTGGTTAGGACTCAGACTTTAGGAACTAAAGTGTCCTCTAAGTAGTAATTGTACTTCTCAACAAGGAATAGCATCTACCTATTCCTTCCATCCCAAAACATGTTACACAAAACACAATTTCCTTATTAGCCCAATGTTTCTAAGGGAAGAAAATCTCCAATGCTTTCAATCAAGTCTAACTTCCAACACAAAGGAGGCTATTTTTCAGCAGTTTGATGTTAAGGAGAAAAACTTCTTCCCCGGGTGAGCTTTAAATCCAAATCACAGCTCCACGGGACTGAGATGATTCACGCTGAGCTCCACCCAGAAATAGAAGTTCATGCAACACAGACACACTATGCTCCTGTCTTTATCTCAGGCCTATTACTTCAGGGTTTCATCTGGAGTGTTTGTCGTTTTGCTGCTGTATTCATTTTACTCTAATGGGTTAAGAAAGCAAGAGAAAGAGTTTGAGAGGGGAGAGATTTGCTTGAGGAATATCGGACTTGTTTGATGGATGAGGGAGGTAATTTTGTTGAGTGGCTGTTAGTAGTCAAAAGGTCTTTCAAAAGCAAATTATTTTCATTCAATTTAACTTCACGTGCATAATGTTAAGTTTAAAGAAGTTTGAGAATATTGGTGTGGACGTATAAAACTGACGATCAATCAGAATTAGCATACATGGTAAAGATAATATAAAGTACTTCTTAACTCATTTGTAATAAAACATTTCTCAGTGAAACAGAATGTAGATTGTGAAATAATGAGGGGACCTGATGATATAATTTGGCATTTCATTGGGTGATTGTGATGTTGTTGGTTAATATTATGTGTTTCCATTAAAATAGTGTATGATGTGTCCTTGTGGGCTGATGAATTGTACACAGTAGTTGTTATTAGGATTGGGAATCAAAAATAAATTCCAATTCTGGAATCGGAATCGAAAGTTAAGAAATCAGATACTGTTTTTCAAACCAGACAATAAGCAGGCTACATTACAATAAAGGTTGAAATCTTTTTACAATTTTGTAGTCAATACGGATAGGAATCAATAAGCACTAGTTGTTATGAAACTACATTTGGGAAGTTTGGTACTATTTGTAGACCCCAGTGAAGGTCTTAAAGGAAACTAAAAACTCTGACATTTACTCACCTTCATGTCATAACAAAACTGTATGACTTTCTGCCTTCTGTAGAACCCACAGAAGATATTTTAAACCCAATTGGCCACCCTTAACTTAAAGTGAATGGACACAAACCTAATTTCTCAAAATATCTTGTGTGTTCCACTGAAGAAAGAGTCATACAGGTTTTGAAAGACATGAGGATGAATAATTGATGACAGGCTTTTCATTTTTTGGGTAAACTATCCCTTTAGTAACAGCCATTTATCATGGTTGATGGACCTTTTTCACAAGCCTGTGATAACACGTTCACCGGTAATCAGCATCGTAAATCCTCCAAAGTTTTTAATGTTTGAATTTTTTCAAATGTATGTACGTTTATAACACTAAACTTTGTATTATATTACCTTTGCATCAAATTACCACATTTTTTTACACTAATGCAAGGGAGGTTCTTATACAGTGTCTATGGAAGGCACAATAAATTTGACATCATTCTCTGTTTTGAAAATTCATAATTTTGTTGAAAGTAGTGAAAACACTATCGTTGAGTTTTTTTGTTGCTTTTTGAGCAAATGAGAATGCAAAAAATATATTTGTGGTAGACACCCATTCAACACTATTGAAGTTTACCCAACTATTACCACTTACGCTGCTGAGAAACCCGGAAACGTGAAAAAGGTCCATTCTTTAATGTCATTGTCTAGTTGTATATTGCTGGCAACATAATTGATGGAAATATAGCAGCATGTGTATGTGCAAATTGTGGACAAACACACACTATGAACAAAACCCTGCTCATCTACCACTTTCCCCAATGTCCTGTTTGAATGAACAATAGTATTGTAAGCATGCACATGGCTGGCCTGATCTGGCCGGTTTTATCTACTAAATCTAATTCGGTCTCTAATCCCCATCCAAGACCACCATTAGATTGCCTTAGTCACGTCGTATTTGTGTACGTTCTTGTGCGCGTGAGAAAGAGCGTTACATCTTGTTTGCAGGGGGAGCCATGTGTGTAGCTGTCTTTTAGTGTGTGTTGTAGAGGGGGCTGGGGGGAGCTGGTGGAGAGAGTGAGGGTGTAGTGAGGGAGAGAGAGAGGTGGGCGGGCGGAGGTGGATGAGTGCGAGCCTGAAGACGTGTAGCTCAGATGGTGTTTGGTGTGCGAGCCCCTTACATTGGCTGAGCTACAACGCTGGGCTGAACGGCTGCTTTAGAGAGAAATAGAGATCGAGATTGAGAGTGTGAGGAGGAGAGAGCAAGAGAGGGAGGAGAGGTGTTTCGACAGACTGGGCAGTGTTTGCTAAGACACAAACGTCTGATGCCCACATGAAACGGAATTTATGTGGATTTCCGTTGTTTTGGTATTTATCTGCGAGATCTCGGCTGGATTGCTCGCAGAGCAGGAAGCTGCCGTGAGGTGCTCGACTGAGGTAAATCTAATGTTTTTATTGTGATTACACCTGGACTCATCGGCTTCCGGGGTCTGGCAGTGGGGGTGGGGAATGAGGGATGGAAAAAGGAGTGACAGAAAAATGCAAAGACATCGGGGTAAAGCAAGCAGCAATGCAGGGAATGCATCAGACTGTGTGACCGATGCGAATTTGCATTGAGAGATGTGATTTGTTGAGGATGGCAAAATGGTGCAGGAGAGAAAGGATGTCACATCGAGTGTGTACGTGCCCGTCTGGTTGATCGAGCACTGCTCTTTTGTGGAATTTTTACTGGTCACTTGACGCGTTGGAGCCCATTATATTTGGAGACGAGCAGTGTGGCAGGCGTTCCGGAGGATGTCGGCTGTGTCTGTTTCCCAACCCCCCGACCTCCCCTCCCTATCCACCCGTTCTGGCTTTCCACAGCAGCTCCATGTCTCTCTCCCAGCTGCAACCGCTGCCTATCTGCCCCTGTCTCTGAATGGATACATTTGAATCCGTCTTTCATGGAGCCAGTGGCTGTATTTGGGGGATAAAACAGGATCTCTGTAGCTTAGCAATGCTGTAAGAGGGATACGGGGTAAATGAGTTTCCTTGCAACTGACAGGCCGGTGTTTTATGACTATTGAGCACCATTATCAGCATTCAAGATGAACTGTTTCCACATCTCCCAATAGTGAATGAAATGTAAATGTGAAATATCCAAAATATCCATCCATTTTCTAAATCTGCTTTTCCAGGGGTCACAGAAGAGCCTTTTCCAGGGTCTTGGGCCGAAATATTTCTCAGAAAATTATACATAACTATAATTCATTATGTAAAGTATATTGTTCGTGTAGTATATTATTATTATGACTATGCAATTGATAGAACCGGATTTATGTTGTTGCATTTCCTATAATATGACCAGTCAGCTGACATATTCTATTTGCTAGGCAATGTCTATTTTTACTTTCATTCGCTGCTTGAGTGTTAATCTTGAACGCTGCTAACATATACCTGTAGATTTTCGAGAATGGTGATCCGAGATGTAGCTGTCTATGTTATAAAGGTAAATCTGGATGCAGGGCTGGATTGTGGTGGTGTGCTTGTAATGCATTCATCAAAGCATTGATCACTGTTTTCAGTTCACATACAATAGCCTTTGGATTCTGTAGGTGTGTGTACGTGTGTTTTGAGGTCCTTTTTTTTAACTACTGATCTTTTTTTGGGGGACATAGTTACAGAAAGCAATTTCATTTTACTAATGGGTATGTGGGCTGGAAAATGCTAGAATTGGGGATCTTTGTTGTGGATTAACCCTTTGCTGAGACAGATGGTTCTCTCTCCCGCTGAGCCTGAAGGGATGGCTGTCAACATCAACATGAGCGCACATCCTCAGGCTTAGTTTTCCCAATTACAAATCTTCCATTTTCCAAAATCGAATTCCAATTCCCAGATCTCCAAACAAGATGAACGGGAAACGCCAAGTCCCTCTCGGTCTCAAACCTTCTGCCTCTACTAGTAAATCGCTCTGGCTCAGAAATGACTCCGAAAGCTCTGCCATCATTTAAGAATATTGTATTTTTGTAGATGAGCTACACATATACAGTATACGCTATATAATGCATATTGATCCAATAATTTTACAAAAAGAGATGTACACCATTTATATTGACAATTAATTAAATTATGATTATGACTATTTTATTGAACTATTTAGAAAATAGTCAAAACACAGTCAAAAGAGACAACAGTCCAATACAGTGTAGTGGAAACTATGATTGTCCAATCAGAATTTAGTATTTTAGATTGCTGTGTAGGTTTCTGTTGAAGACTGAATTTTGGTTATCATATAATCACGTGAATGAGTCCAGAATCTTGACATTGTGTTTTTGCTTCTGTTTATAAAAACAACAGGGTTGTTTCACTCATTCAGTTTAGTTTTTTTTTGGTAAAACAGACCTCTCACAACATATCACTTTCCTTTAGTAGACATTTATCAAAGCTTCAGTTATTGCTATTTTGGCAATGCAGACATGTTAACTAACCACTAGTTTCTCGTGCAAACAGTTCCAGTATTCAGCATGTTTTGATACATCTGTACTAATGTATCAACACACTGTGGGCATCAGTTGAACAGAAGAGAGGGTAGATGTCCTCAAACGCCTCTGCTTTGACAGTGCTGTCAATATCCTCTCTGAACTCTGCTGACGTCGCTTCCAGCTTGGACTTGCCATTTATTAGTGCTTTGCCTTTTGATTAATCCTTGTGATGAACCATCAGTGTTTAAATGTGTTTTTCCTTCAAGAGCTTTCATGTATACCAGTCAGGATAGGCAACAGTTTGGGCCCTTTTGAGAACAGTTTGAAAGGTTGTTGTTTGTTTTACTGTTTAACAAATAAATTATGATGTTTATTGTAGCCTTGCTTATGGTTTTCAAAACTATGGTGTTGAAAAAAAATGCATCATGGAAGTCTGAATTACTGATTACCTTCTGGGGTCTACAGTCTTTCAAATATGGAAAAGACTGGTTTAGTAAGTGCTGTTCTTATTTGGTTATGCTGTATATAAGTTATGTTGTGCAAATAATAATTTACACGCTATGTATGTACACATCATCTTTAGCATATGTGACCCTAGCACACGTACGTCTGTAAGACGTACGCTGAAGATCTGGGGATTTGGAAAACATCTGCTGTGTAAAAGAATCTGCTAAACATCTTAGTAAGAGCTGTTTTACATCCATTCTAAATCATACACATCTTACAGACGTCTTATAGTTGTCTTTCTGACGTCTCAGACACGTATTGCAGATGAGCAAACTATGTATTGCTAATTTCTTCCGGATGTAAATGCAGACATCAAATAGACGTTTGCCAGATGTAGTGTGCTATTAAACCCCAAAACCAGTTATTAGTAGCACGGACATATTGGATGCAATAGCTAATAATACATTGTACGGGTCAAAATGATTTATTATTGTTTTATGCCAAAAATCATTAGGCTATAAAGTAAGTAAAGATCGATTTTGCAAACACAAATGGGCAGAAACACGCCTAAAACGTACTCGCTGCTGCCCACTCTTTGGGAATTCCACTCAACTTTGGCATCTAGCTTAGAATCTCTGCTTTATGATTTTGTGGTCCAGAGTTACATTTGTAGTTTATATGCTAATGCATTCTGATGATGTACTCGCATAATTTTTGAAAAGGGTTTCAACTTAACCAGCTCTGTACGGGTTTAAAAGACAACACAAAACGTCATTGTTGGTCAGTGAGGTTCTGCATCATGGGTTGTGTATGCACGTAATCACAAAATCTAGTGTAGCTTTTGTTTCATATCTGTGATGTTTGCTAAAGGTTGTGGATGACCCCATCGACCTGTTGTACAACAGAAATTAATACGGCAAAGAAATTATGGGTGTTTTATTGATTTCTTTAAATGTTTTTAGTCTTCTGATTTTACTAAAAAGTCTAAAAAAGACGTAAAGCTCTTACAGTTTTGAAGAATTGAGGAGTTTAGCATCTCATCTGAGCAGTTTTCTGAGGTCACTTTCTTCATGTCTCACTGCTTTTTTTCATTTAGAAATTGCACAGAGAGTCAATGGCAGGCATTAGAAAAGCATATTGAAAACAAGAAAAAATGATACAGAGAGCGGCCTGTATTACTCACTAGGTCAGGCTCATTAAAAATTGAATCAAGCCGTGAAGATAACCGCTTCAGCTCAGAACAAACACAGCCTGGTCTGCGAGAGCATCTTTCAATTAGTTTCGGGTGTATTTAATAGGGAGAGTACCAGAAAACTCATGAAATTACTTCAGGGAAAGAGTACTGAAGATGTAGCATCACATGCTAACCTAGTTTTCTTTTGCTCTTTATTTCCAGCCAAAACTCACGGGCCCTTTATTAACTTCAGAAATGCGCAAACATCTGAACGCTGCTATAGTAATAGTCCTGACTATTCTATTAGAATGATGATAATAATGAGTAGTTTCCAAATGTGTGAACAATGGCCTACGTTACACCACTAACTGAATCAAGGCGGTGAGACTCGCAGTCACTTAAAGCGCTGCATCTGATTGATTGCCTCTCCAGTTACTGCAGTGTTGCTCTCCAGGAATGCAATACCTCCACTTAAACCCCTCTATCCAGCCAATAACTGGACAATCGTTGCCATGTCTGATTTCACAATGCCAGGTAAAGCTTGTGTTATAGTGGCCGTGAGAAGTCTGACACAAGAACTGAACAATGAATGAAAGCTTTTTGTCGTGGTGGTTCGGATTGGAAAGTGACTGTCTGGCAACATCAGGTTCAAACTTGATATTACAATAGTTAATAAATGTATTTAGATGGCTTGTGAATTGTTTTTTGGATTTAGGATTTGGTCAAGTGTACATAATAATGCTCACGTTTTATATGCACAAAGGCTTCTAAAGTGACAAAAGTTTTCCTGCGTGGCAAACCTTTGAGCGACCTTTAAGGATTTGAATATGCATACATGCTAATTTTAGGACTTAATATCTGTAGGAGCCATCAGGGTGTGCTGAATCATACAGGACAAGTGTACTATTTTTGTCCGCTGTGCAACTGTGATTTTTTTTATTCGCCGTTGAGAGATTAGTATGCGCATACACACATACAGAGCATTAAGATGGCTCAGAGCAGAGGCCAGCGGTCTCAAAGCTTTGCTACAGATTCTAAAGCCAACATCCATCTATGTTACTTAAAGCCGCCGAACCTTTTAATTTGTTTCGTTTTTGGATTTTGCTGTGGCACGAGATAGATTACCGGCAAGTTTGCATTTGTCCTTCTGTAGTTCACCCATGTTTCTCCTCGTCTGTAATGATGATCATACAACAATACTTGTTTTATATTTCTTTGGTCAATGTGTGTCGTGGCTATTCTGAGTGCTAAAAACTATTAGGGAATTTAGCAGAAAAGCTTGAAGGATTTACTCACCCTGTGTCTCGATCAGCTCTCGTGAATCAGTATATCGTGTACACTGGCCCGGTCACTGATGAGGACCCTCGCTCCTTTCCGATTGGTACACCGTTTGCTTAATTTACTGTGACGTGACTGCTTAAGCCCGTTGTGATACTCCACAGCTGGTCTAAATCAACAACCAGCAAAACTGACATCTCTCTGACTTAATTTTTTTAATACTGGTAGTAGATATGAGAAACGCTTTCATTATTCTGTTACATGTCGGTGCACAAATTTGGTAGATTATTACATTTTACCGTTTAAATAGATTGTGTTGCCTGCCTGTCTAGCAATATTTGTTTATACATAACACAAAATATTCTATCGCCGTTCATGAAGTTCATTAAGTTGGCTCCTGCGATTTCGGTCAATTGTTTTCAAAACGTGTCATGTGACGTCCGGAAAAGGAACATAGGGAGCATCGATGCTTCAATTCATTGGACGGATTTTGCGTATCACATAGCCCTTAAAATGACTAAATCCCTAGTCAGTGACCTGACTAGTGAACAAGGGAGCTGATTGAGACACAGGGTCCGTTTAGGAGGAAAGAAAGGACGTGCTTGAATCGATTGTTTTTTGTCTCATCATAATATTATTATATTACAAAGTATGGTCATTATAGTGCCTAAACAAACTTGTTAGCATTTAACAGGGAATTTCAGTTGTTGTTTTGGGTTTAAATTGTAAAGTATTGTTCACTTTTTTTGTTTCAATTGCTATAAGTTGTTTACATGTTCAATGAATGTACAGTACTGCTGTGTTTAACATTCTGTACAGAGAACAAATGTCTTGATACAGAAAGCAACTGACCCTGCACAAAGAAATGCTGTTAGGCTTGTGTATTACTGTCAATATTTTAAATAATTCAAAATGAAAATTCCGTCATTATATAATTCAATCTCTATTTTCCGTAGAACCCAAATAAGATATATTGAAGACATGCATTGGTTACAATAGAAGCGAATGGGAGGCTGTGCTGTTCTTTATCCAAATATCTTCTTTTGTGCAGAAGAAAGAATGTCATACAGGTGTGAAATGACAAGAGGGCGTGTAAATGATGACAGAAAAACTATTAATTTCAATCAACTTTAATATTTGAAAATATGTAGAATAATACATTGTAAATATATTACAATACAACAATATTTTTAAGAATACATGATTAAAACATTTATCCAATATATGGAAATATATCATTTTAATATACACAAATAATAGAGTTTTCGAGGTAGTGTTGCCATTCTAGTCCAGTGTCCCCAGGAGGGAAAATAAGGTTATCCAACAGCAATATGAAAGACTGACAGCATGACAACAAGACACATGAAAATGTTACTATTGGATTGTTTAAAAGTGATATGAACTTGTTTTCTTATTTTGCTCATTTCCGTCCTTCCCTCGCAGATAAGGGTGTCATGATCACCTGGTAGAGCGCAGTGACCTACTAGTTCAATTTTAGCATCCAGTAGAAAAATAGAGCCCTTGTCTATGTGGTGACTCATTCACATTAGGAGTAAATGAAGGTTATTGACGAAATGCTTATTTAAGTAGAAAAATACAAATTGGTTGCAACAGCTGTGAGCATTTTGGCTGGATATTGCGTAAATATTGACCTCCTTTACACTTTCTGGGTTAGATATTCATTTAATATTTTCACAAAAAAAGTTTCAGCGTGTTCGTGTTGTGAATCAGCCCTCTACTTTGTCATCTTTGTTGCCCTTTTCAATGCTTACATGTTGAATAATTCCCAAGAAAGCTGGGAAAAGTTCATCAAGATGTTGAACTCACCGCTGTCCGTATGACGAAGTACGAATGTAGGTCATATTAGAAATCTCAACTGGGGGCGTCAGGAACACAACACTCTCTGAGCCGCAATGCTCCTGGAACCTCAGCCGCAAAATAAAAAGATTTATCACACACAACTATTTTTAGAGCCTGTTTGTGTGCTGGATGTGCACGTGGCATTGTGTTTTCTGATGTACATTTACGTTTAGTCATTTAGCAGACGCTTTTATCCAAAGCGACTTACAGATGTATTTTGGAATGTGGTAAATGTCTGTCTTTGGTCCTTTTAAGTTTTGGGCTAATCTTTCACTTCACAATGATGCTGTTTTCTTCCACAGAGGTTTCTTACATACGTTTCTGAGTAAAATAAAGTGTGTGATATGGTCCCTTTTCATTAATCCACCGCGTCTTCCAATGAATTATTTTGGGACATGGAAATTTAAACTTTCGATTATTTTAGACACTTCAGGAGAAATGGCTAGAAATAGGGACCAATACTTCATTAAGTATAAATGAGATTCTTCTGCTGCCAAATCACTGTGCTCATTTCAATTCAGCTCACAATCCCTTTTTGGCAACACATTCTGTGTATTTATTAAACTATACACTTAAAAATAGGACAATTTACTAAAATCTTTCCACTACAATTTTGCAATACCTGTTTTTTAAAACCCTTAGAGACAGACAGGGTGGACAAGTAAGATGTGTTTGCCCAGGTTTCTTTCTGTTGAGAGGCCAGACTGACACTATATTACAGCAAGACCAAAAGATACCATTCCACATGACGGACATATTCAGAATCTTCTAGATTGAGTCTTAAGGACATTATTGCAGGACAGAGCTGCCATGTCACGACTACACCTATGACAAGAAGAGATTGACTTTCACTTCACTGAGAATCAGAGGAAAAGAGCCATGAAGAGATGGATGTAGTTAATTTCATCTGTCAAGGGGCCATATTCTGCACTTTTACAGTCTTTTTATACTTTTTTGTGTTGAATTCCACTTGTAAATTTAGTTTGATTTACTTTTACATGAATGTTTTTGCTACTGTAACTTAAAGATTTTTTAATTGAGGACCTTACTTGATTCTTTTAACTGAATTGGACTATATTGAAGGTTTAGCAATTTTGGTCAAATACAAATAACTGAGTGTGCAGTGACCTGATATCACAGTATATTTGCCGTCCACAGACCCTATATTCCCCCCAAAATACTGTCAAAATATAACAATGAAAAACTAAAACATATGTTTTTGTCTCTAGGCTAGATGTTTCATTGAAAATCCCCTTTTTATTTGTTTACTGTGATATGACATCTATGAAAATATGTTTTTCCATCATACTATATTGCATGGTATGAAATGGTTGAAAATACAGCTCACATCATGCAAAATATGCCAGCAGAGTCACATTTGCTGTGAACAGATTTGAAGTGACGCTTGAAGATTGTGTTTCCAGGCCGGGTTGTGGAAGCTTGCGATGTTGATTCGTTGTGAAGCACCACTGTTCTTTCCCAGAGAGACAATGATCTCTAGCCACACATGCAAGAGCGCTGTTCTGCTGAGAAATACAGCAGCCAGCCAGTGTGGAAACAACTACAGCCTGTGTTGTGTGTGTTTGTGTAAGTGAGGAGGTTATCATTTAAGAGAGGGTTGTAAACCCCCATTAGATAATTGTTTCCCTTTTGGGGCCTGGATCATGCCATTAGGTCACAGTAACCGCTTCTGTACAATGCCGCTGACCCACGACTGATGAGTGTATGTAGGCCGGCAAGAAACAGTTGCTGTTTGTAATATTGTAAAGGTGTTATCGCGACTCACCTTTGCTTTATTCAGCGCTTGGGCACCCGGTGAACTTTTAGTGGTAGAGCCTTAAAAGAACAGGTTGACTTTGTTTTATAATCGCAATTCTTATATCATGTGCGTAGCAGGTTGATTTGGGCAATAGTTCACCTTTAAAATGAAAATTCTGTCACTATCTACTTGCCCGCAAACCTGTATTATTTCAAACCTGTATGACTTTCTTTCTTCTGCAGAACACAAAAGACGATATTTTGAAAAATGTTGTATAACAGAAAACCAGTGTTCCCTATTAAATTTAGATTACATTTATACATTTGACAGGCGCTTTTATCCAAAGCGACCAATCCCCTCGGATCGAACCCATAACCTTGGTGTTGCTAATGCCATGCTCTGACCACTGAGCCACAGGAAAGCTTTTGACTTTTGTTCAACGGGGTCCAGCAGTTTTTGGTTAACAACATTTTTCAAAATATATTCTTTTGAGTTTTGCATCACAATGACAACAGCGAAAATGACAACAGGGTGAGTAAATGATGACAGAATTTTCATTTTGAATGTGAACTATTCCTCTAAGGTGGTGCACCATGGCAATATCAACGTCGTTTTTAATAGATATGATCGTTGTTTTGGCACTGAAATATGTCTTTTCAGTTGAGTAAAATGTGCTATACATATTGGGGAATGGATAAGTAAATAATCAATTATACCTCACTGTGTCAGTAAAACACAGTTTAGCAAAATAAAATCCTGATATATTCATACGCAAATGGTTCAAACCTGAATGTGACTCCTTTTGTGTTCCACAGAAGAAAAATATATTTAGAGAAATGTCTCGGTGGTTTTGTGTCCATACAATGGAAGTTAATGGGTTTCAGGGTTCTTCAAAATAGCATATTTTATGCTCTGCAGATGATCAGTGATACAGGAGTGACACGAGGGTGTGTTTTTTGGGGTGAATTTTCTGCTTTATGGCTATAGATAGACTGCATAGAAAGAATCATGAACTATTATACAGTACGTGAATGACACATGGAACTTTGCAGGTGCAGCCGCCACTTTTTGCTTTTTTCCACATGCTGAGGCCCAAGATAAATATGCCTAGATGTACACGTTTTTGTCGTACAAGATATCAGTGCATTGAGTTAAATCTGAAGAGGACAGGAATATGAACTAAAGACTTTATCCTGATGGGAAACCTGAACAGTTTTTATGCGCTCTACCTGATGCCAGAGCGAGGCAGACTTCATCCTCCTATCGTCCCGGCCATGGCTGTCCTGCACACTTTCTAGCTCCAGTTGCAAGTGAGATGATTGAGTGAGTGATTCTGTATGTTTCAGAGTAGAAATAGCTCTGCTTTCATCTAGCACTGGTTTAAATGCCCCCCTCTATAATGAGGGGCTTTGGGTTATGTCATAATCTCATCATGAGGTCATGTTTGTCTCTTAATTTTTTTGTTGCTTTGTATAAAACTATACTTCAACTATATCACATATATTTAAAAAGTGACAGAAGAACGCCATCATTTTACTGTAATACGAATGGTTCATTTAGATTTATTTGACAAATATCTAAAAAAAAACTCAGCGTACATACGTCTTATTTATGGCAATCACTGCCATTGGAACAAAGGATTTTTTTGTTAGAATTTTTCCTGGCCTCAAAATTTTTCAGTGCATGGCCAGATGGAAGCATCTCAAGTAAAAAATGAAGAGGATTAGTACAGTCCTTATATTTATGAATTGCCTTTTTTCCATAAATTGGAAAAATAAATGCCAGATTGGAAGCAGTCTTTCGTGTTGGTATTTTGTGTGTCAATGTGTGATGTAAATGTGGTTTGAGCCCCTCTCAGTTATGAGGCTCTGGGTAATTCTATCCTTAAAGGGTTGTCCATAGCAACAGAAGATGTCATCACGAGTCAATGCTATTTATATATTTGTGGAAAACTGACATTTTGTTTCTACCTTATGTTTGCATGTGACGTAGAGAATGAATTTGTGTCAGTGCTGTGTTTGTTAAAGTTTACTGTTTATTGAGCAGAACCGTATGGTTTATTATTGCATCATATGACCAGCAGTGTAAAGGTTTTTCACCCTCATGTCATTCCATACCTGTTTGACTTCTGCAGAATCAAAAATAATGTTGAAGAATGTTGGTAACCAAACAACATTGGACCCCATTGACTTCCTTTTATATAGATACAATATCAAGACTTTTCTCAAAATATGTTATTTTGTGTTCCACGGAAGAAAGAGCCATTAACACGTTTTGAATGACATGAAGGAGAATAAATGACTAAACTTTCATTTTTGGGTGAACTATCCCTGTAATATTAATACCATGTTATCTTCTGATCGAAGGGCAGGTCAACTTGAACAGTAAATTACTTCTGCTTAATTGGTTATTGGTTCCTAGAACCAAGTCCTGTTTCTCATGGTGAGATATTTGGACTATAGAAATTCAATAGAACAGTAGTACTACATCTTTTACAAATGTTTAACAGCATCCATTTGAGGGGTTGCGATCTACTCTGCTTTTACAAACAGGGTCCTGTTAAGTAAAGAGAATATTACTTTGCAAGATTATTATAAAGGCTGAGTTTATCGACACATCTTTATCACCAATGTCACTAAGATGGCTGCCAAAGAGCATCTCCTATCGCAGGGTACTATTTATATCAGCTATTCAGCTAGTCAAGGGATGGTGAGATACAACACGCAGCAGGACAGGTGCGTGAGACACACAAAAACTGCGGGGTCACAGTCTTCATCGTCTGCGTTGCAATTCACTGGATCAACGTGAAGGCCCAAGCTCACACTTTAAATACATCGTGACCATAATAATTTTCCACCTTTCTTTTTTCTTTTTCTGTGTTTATGTTACTTTATTTATGTTAATTTCAAAAATGTCTTCACCTTGTCTTGAATGCAGTTGAATGTAATTCATTACAGCAGATATTAAATTTCTTGTCAGTTTATGCTTCATGTATTTGGGAAGATATTCTGATCGATTGTGATATCTTATACGTATGCTGTTTTAGTTTGGATTATCCCAGATGAGTGATGGAACCAGAACAGGAGAGATTTGATGTTAGAGAAGATCTGCGATGTGAAGATCTGAGCTTATGTGTATTTGGTTAGCAATGCAATGTCGTTTGGGTGGGGTGGAAATGAGGGCAGGGGCTTGTTCACCTTCCTCTGTAATAACAATTTACGGAAAAAATTTGTCGAAAAGGTGTTACGACTTCACTTGTGAAACTTCACGTGCAAAGCTCTCTCACGCTGATTTCACACCCAACTATTGGCTTCCAGGAGACTGTAGCTCGTAATTGGCCCTGATGTGGGCGGTAATCGTAAATGTGGGGTATATCTGGTTTACAGCATAAATTAGTGGTTTAACGTTGCTGAAATCTTATGCTTTTTTTCTCGGTTTCTTTCTGTAACAGGTACGACCCGCCCCCCTCGTGACGGTGAGGTGTCAGGAGTAGATTATAATTTTTTGTCTGTTGAGGAATTTCTGAAGCTTGAACAGAGTGGGACACTACTGGAGATCGGATCTTACGAAGGTAAACAATGGAGAGTTATAAACACACAAGCTTTTGCTTTTCTTTTATATAGAGTGTTATAGAAAAGAGCAGTGTGGTCATAAAAAAGGTTTTGTGATGAATACAAAATGTCACATTTATTGCCGTCTCTAAAATATTTCATCAGCTAGAAGTTGCTCTTTATGTGTGCAATCTCTGAAAAAAGACTCAGTGTTTAAAAGATGTGTGCAGTCACAAAGTTAAGCAATGCATCATGGGATACTTTTGCCTTTTCTTTTACAGGTATGTAAACAAGCATCAAACTGTAAAGCTTTTCTCACAGAAATACAGTTATATTCAAATTCATTTAAATGCAGTTGTAGATCTCCAGATTCTAATGTGTGTCTATGAGTACAGAAGACACTCCCAAAAATAAATTTGTTTATATGCATCGATTCCGTACTTTTTCACATCAGCATCGCCCGTGCATTGTAAAAATGATTATAGTTCATAATAAAAGCAACATTTTGATGTCTCAAAGATGCTGCAGAGGAACATTTTTAGTCCAAATGGTTTCTTAAAGAACCTTTAAAGTCCGAAGAACCTTTCTGTTTCACGAAAGGTTCTTGGATTATAAAATCGTTCTTTAAAGAACCTTTGATTGATAGGTTCTTTGGAACCAAAAATAG
Source organism: Barbatula barbatula (assembly GCF_947034865.1). NCBI lineage: Eukaryota > Metazoa > Chordata > Actinopteri > Cypriniformes > Nemacheilidae > Barbatula > Barbatula barbatula. The sequence continues at coordinate 11,842,063 of NC_136783.1, forward strand.
TTCTTCTATGGCACCGCTGTGAAGAACCTTTTCAGCATCTTTATATGAGTGCATATGGATATGGATGATATATGGAATCATGCATCTAGTGGCAAATTATCAGTTTGCGAAGGCACCATGTTCTGTTTTTTTTTTGTGTTAAGCTGCTGTTTTTAAACAGCAATGCGACCCTGAACTATAATGTAAGAATTGTAAAACTTATCGCAATGACTGAGAGACTATTTGTGAATAGTACTTTCAGAATTTTTAGAAATTCAGTTCTAAACTCTGGCTTTGAAAAATATATAACTGCATTTAACTGCAGTGTGTATGCGTCCAAACGTTTGTTGAATTCTTAGTTAGGTTATACCTAATAAACATGAATCACTTTTTAAGCATTGGACCTGCCACGGCTGGACTATAACCGTATTCCAGTTTAATGATATCAAGTGCTTTCCTTTCAGACAGACCTTGATTTTAATGCTCACCGCCTCATAACAAATACACCCAGACATGAAGATACTATTATCAAACTTTCAGCCGCTCCATCAGCAGTTACCATCTTAAAATATCAAAAAATCTACCAAAGAAAAACCACTCACATAAAACTTGACTGTCTTCATTTAACCTCCCTGTTCTAAATAGTGGCAATATCCTCTTGTTGCCTAGGTAACTATTATGGAACACCCAAGCCGCCCAGCCAGCCCCCTAGTGGGAAAGTGATTACTGGCGATGCTCTGCAAGACAGCCTTCCTGGTTCTCAGCAGTCAACCCCACGCCGCACCAAATCCTACAATGAGATGCAAAATGCTGGAATAGTGCCTACAGAAACTGAGGATGATGATGAGGTTCCTGAAATGAACAATAGCTTCACAGGTCAGCAGCCGTCGGTTGGCCCTTTGGTCATATTTGTTTGTGTTTTGCTTGTTTGGCACATGTGAGAAAAGATGAGTGGTACTTCTTTGTTGCTTTCTCTGTTATTCGCCATTACGAAACGAGAAAGGGAAAATAGCGCCATCTGGCTGTAGCAGAGGGTGTTCTTTGTTGTGTTGCAAAGCATCAAGATGGACTCTTCCTGTTTTTATTTACAGATCAGTGAGATTTTCACTCCAGTGTTTAACGGAAAATGGGTTGGATTCCCTTTTAGGTTCCTCTGTGACGTTGTTTTTTTCATCTGGTGTGAAGATCAGGTTTGATTGATCCAGTCACATGAACAGCACATGTATGATATTGGTGTAAATGGGGTCTGAACCATTTTGCGAGTAGGTGAAAACGGTGCATTTGTTTTGTAAACACAATAACAAAACGCTTTGTCCTTTCGAAACATTGTTTAGTTACATTATTGATGAAATTATGCTTGAAACATCACATTTTGTCTTGTGTTTTTCAACACAGTAGTTACAGAAAAATATATATGTTTTCTGTTGAACACAAAAGAAGATATTTTGAAGAATGTAGGAAAGCAAACAGTTCTGGGGCACTTTGACTACCGTTATAATGGTAGTCAATGTTGTGGTATGGTAGTCATGGTATGCTAGTCAATGGGGTCCAAGAACTGTTTGGTTACTTACAACCATTCTTCCAAATATCTTTCTCTGTGTTCATCAGAACAAAGACATTTATGCAGATTTGGAACAACTAGAGGCATGTACATGATGACAGAATTTTTAGTTTTGGGTGAAATGTCCCTTTTAAACAAGGTGTAAAGCGAGTCTGCCTGGTTGATCAAAGATCGGTGATGTGGGACAAAACCTATAAATTGAAAATTCAGCCTTCAAACTTCAGCTAATGCGTGAGTCATCAGTCTTAAAAAGCGTGAGTGGACTTGCACAAGCTGAACAAACTAGTAATTATACTCAGCTACAATGTTCTGATATTTTATTTCACACGCATGTAATCTCCTCAAAGGGATAGTTCATCCAATAATAAATATAGTTTTTCACCCTCACATGCTTCAGAACCCGTATAGCACTCTTACTTCTGTGGAACACAAAAGAAGATATTTTGAGAAATGTCTTAGTGGTTTTGTGTCCATACAACGGAAGTCAATATGGTCAAATGTTGTTTAGTTACCAACACTCTTCACAATATCCTCTTTTGTGTTCTTCAGAAGAAAGAAAGTCATACAGGTTTGGAATTACATGTAAGTCAATGATGAAATAATTTTCATTTTGGGTGAACTAACCATTTAAATAACGTTCTGTGAATTATAACAGGATATCCAAATTGTATGGCACCTGATTAAAAACAAGCAATAAGCTGTGCTTTTCACACTAGGTTTCGCCTTTTCATTTGGCAAAGTGCTTTGATTTAAAACAACTATTACAACTAGTCAATTTGTTTAGATTCCTCGCCCCTCAAAGTAGGTTAAGTGTTTAACTGTTTACACTCCTATTGATTTAAGGGGATGTTGGTGATTTTTATGTTGTGGTGTAGGTGGGAAAGTGTCAGGCAGTCAGGTGTTGGTATGCGTATTCATATATAACAGAGTGTGAATGGTGTCTGATCGCTCAAGAGTTTACAGGAAGTATCTATCCAACCACCCCCCCCCCCCACACACACACACACACACACAAACTTCCTACGGTCTCCAGAAGTCCAGAAGTAAGGTACAGTAGCAAGCCTGATGCCACAAACCATTTGTAGCAACACATACACATGTATCTGTTCATTTGTTAATGGGATGTTACTGCGTGAGTGCCAGAACACTACCTCAAATCTGAGTTGTCATGTTTGTGTGCTCATTTTGCATGTGTTTTCAGGAGACTCGAGTGAACAGGACGATCATCCCTCCGTGCGGCCATACGCCCGCAACCACGTTCAACCCTACGTGCTCAACAGCACCTTGGCGTCAACCACGGAGATCTCTCAGAATACACACACACTCCCCAGCCACCCCACGGACGAGGACCCTCTGGGACCCTTGCCCGGTAACTGGGAGATGGCCTACACAGAGAACGGAGAGGTCTACTTTATAGAGTAAGAAATATCTACGAGCTTTATTTGCATTTATTAGACAGATATGTATCGATATGTTAAGATATAAGATAGATTGTCGTTTCATTGATTGTTGTTTTTGTACAATATAGATAAACCACATTATACCTTAAAATGCATTTCAAAATTCAAAATTATCGATAAAACAAAACATCATTAGGATTTTAAGTAAAGATCATAGATATTTGGATATATAAAAACTTCATTTTTGTGAGTGGTTGGCCTGCTACAGCGCCTCTGATTTACAACTTCACAGGCAATTTTCACAATATTTAAATTTTTTTGCACCCTTTGATTCCAGAGTTTTAAACGGTTTTTATCACCACCAGATATTGTCCTACCCTAACAACCCATATGTCAATAAAAAGCTTAACTATTCAGCTTTCAGATTATGTAAATATCTAAATTTTGAAAAATTGACCCATGAGACTGGTTTTGTTGTCCAGGGTCACCAACCGTCTAATTCTTAGAAATGTTAAATTTGCTGGCCAGAAACCTAATTCTATTTATTGTCAATACCAATTTTTACTTTCATCTGGAGTTTAGCAGGTGACCCTGCATGGCGTAGTATGTGAAACATGAATCTAGCGCAGTATACTTATAAGATTGGTTGCCATGGGAAACAGTACATACAGTATGCTGGTAACTTAAAAAAAAATGTAACCGTAGAATGCTTCATTTGAGCTATTAATACATTTAACTTTAGATATTTGCGGGTTTGTAGATAACAAGACAGGACGTATAAAACGTTGTGATATCTTTAGTATACGTTTTCCTGCCTGCTTGTCTCAAAAGAAGAGAACACAGGATGTTGTTTTGCCGGCATCTTTGTGGAACAAGGCTTGACTATTTGTGCTATGGATGTATTCTTAGCCACAACACAAAGACGACATCCTGGTTAGACCCCCGATGCCTGGACAAACCCCAGAAACCCCTGGAGGAGTGTGAAGATGATGGTATGGACACATGGTTGTGTTTTTCACGTTTGAACAATTTTTATGTTTGAATGTCTGTTTTTGATTATACACATTCATAACTGCATATGCGCTTATGTGTTCGTGTTTAAGTGTTCTTGTGGCTTTTTGCGTTGTTGTGTTATGAGCACATTTTGTCATAATCCAAAAGTCCATCCAATACATTCTTAAAGTGGTAGCCTGTAGATGGCGCCCTTGAGCTATCCGAACTATATCGGCCAGTCTCACTTTGTGGCTGAATGATGGAGGCAGCTGCCGTACTATAAGAAGGTTCAAGATTATATTGAATCTCAACAAGTAATTCCCTTGGGCTTCAGCTCTGCTGTCGGTTGCCCTCTCGCCATGCAAAGAGCAACCTGAAATGTTTTCGGAATTGAATATATATCTATAACTATGCTAAATATGATGATAAAATCCAGTTCATTTTGCTCTATAAACCATTCACGTATGGATTAAATTGCCACTGATTTGACAGTTCACGGGAGACAGTTATATTTGATGTCATAGATTTAAGACTACAGCTTGCTTTGAGCTGTAATTTTGCTTTTTTATCAACTAACCCTCTGCCTCTCTGCCACCCTTCCCTTTTGTCTCTCGCCCCACTTTGCGCACACCTGCCCCCCTTTTACTTCCTCTCAAGAAGAAGGGGTACATACAGAAGAACTGGACAATGAGCTAGGTAGGCCACAATTCCACAGGGAAACACGCACAGACACACAACCTGCACGGGTGGAAACGACCTTCCAGTGCTGATTTGAAGTCTGAAACATGAAAACACATCACATTGATTCAAAAGCAGTTCAAAAGGGCTCGTCCACCCATAATGCACCTGCCATACTGTCATATTTCAATTATGCTATCAGCTGCTGTTTCGTTTCAGGAGTTGCTTTAGATTCGTTGTGGAATGAACATGTCACAGATTTCATTAATTTTGTTGTCATTTGCACGGCATGAAAATATTCATTTGCACTGATATAAAATATTTATTGTTTCTACCACCGAAGCATTCCCAGATTACCTCTGGCCTCTCGCAGCTGGGTGTGGTTCCGTTTTCATAACGCGTGCAAATAGCTTCTGATATCTTAAACTGTGTTGAGCTAGCGGTGACGGACAAATCATGGACTCATTTGTTGCTTTAATCAGTGTTGTCATCATTAAAGCACGTTACATCGGTCTTGTTTCGGCACGCCGACCTCTCGCTGCTGTTCAATGTGCCTTTGTAATTGAAGGGCTGATTCATCATTACTATACTAACGGATAGGGTGACGTAGGAGGTGGCCTTGAGAAGCTGTGAATCTGCGATTGGTGGAGAGCGGTCAATAGCTATTGATTTAAGAAATCAGAGCCATTAAACTGATGCCGTGGAAGCGGCAGTAGGTAGGAGAGACCTGATCCTGTAGAGAGTGAGCAGAGGACGCAAACAGATTAATGGGCAATTTGTCAGACTCTGCAATGATGTGGGGGCTGGGGTCTTTTTTTCTAAAATCTAGCTTTTCTTACCAGCCAACACTTTTTAAATAGATACGCACACTTTTAAAAAAATTGCGTAATGTGGCATATACAGCCGCAGAAAAAATAAAGAGACCATTTCAAAATTATTTTCAGTTTTTCCTCATTTACTATTCATAGGTATGTGTGTAGGTTAAATAATCATTTTTGTTTCATTCTATTTACTAGCAATATTTCTCGCAAATTGTTTCTATTCACAATTATTACAACAGTAATATTTGTATGTGTATTTAGGAAAAGTAAATGTTTTATTTGATAACCTAAAATTTTGATCACAGTCTTATTTTAATTTTTTCATGCTGTCAGTTGTTCACATTGCAGTTGGATGACTTTGTCACTACTGAGGTTTTTGTAGATGATTTTGTAGAAATTGAATGGACACAGGAATGACCACAATACATCTAGAAAAGCTGCTTAAATTAAAATTTGGAATGGTCGCTGTGGCTGTATTTGCTAATACAGTATGTGGTTGCTAGGATGTTTTAAATAGTTGCGATGTGACGGTTTCCAAACCAAGGTCAAAAAGCTGACTCTTAAGTCTTGGAGATTTTCTGGTCCCTAGATGCGGCTTGGGATCTTCCTCTGTGTAAGTCAATTGCATTGTTTTTGATCATTTTATCACCCGCAAGGTGCAATCGTTTGTCCTCTCGCTTAGAAAAGTAATAACACATCTTTTCTCACCGAGCCGCATAACCTGAGGTATTATAATTCATGTCCGCAGCACAGAACAGTGGGGGACAAGTTTCAGAACAGAGTGCAGTGTGAAGCTTAAGGAACTTTGTATTTTACATAGCATTATAGAAAAAGCTTTTTAATACCAAACGCTTTGTCAGGATTTCCATCTGAACTAATACCAACAGTATGAGTTACTCAAGGAGGTATCGATAATGTATGCATATGAAAATTGACTTAATTATTTTCCGGAAACGTGCCCTTTCACTTCCGATTCGGCTTTATCCATTTGTAGGACGGAAGGTGAGCTTGTCATTTGCGTAGATCATCCAGCTTAAGGTTGTCACCCAACATAAACGCGTGTTGATTGACAATGCTAAACCTGAGAAAGATATACGAGACGTATATTGTATATTGTTATTCGTAAGCAATTAGTGTTGTCTGACATTTATATAATCATTAGATTAGTACAGCAGTCTGCCTTATTTGCTATTGCTGCTCGGGAGAGATAATAAGTTCTCGCTTTGCATAAAAAATTATAAATGTGCACGGCTTTCATTGTCCAATTAGAAACTGGCACAATATAGAGAGTTGTTCTCTATGGGAGCCGTAATGATGAGTTCCCTGTGTGCTCTAGGCACTATGCTAATATAGACACCCTGTGTCCCAGGTGCTGAGACATTTCTGCCTAAACAGGTGTTTCCATGGCAAAGAAAGCAATATTTTCATATGCATGAAGGTATATTTCAATATCAAATGCAGTGTCGTTGCTTTCATGATTATTCTATTATTCTAGGGAAGATGTTTGGTGTTCGTTTTCACGGGTCCATATCTCTGAATATCTAGTTGTTTTGGAAGAGTTGTTCATATTTATGTTGTTTGCTAGGTCAAAAGATATGAAAATGTCAGGTAACAGTACGATTTCAAGAAAACATCACTGCAAGAATCAAAGAATGGCACTGTCATTGTAATGTGTTTTACTACTTTAGGATATAGATCATCCAACACATGCAGTTTGCATTATTTAGTTATAATGTTCTCAATACGTTCATTATAGTTGAAATTGTCTGAAGTTCTAATCGGTCGAAAAATTAAGACGTTAAATGACAGGATGTGATAAAAGACTTGTAAAATGAGTTACAGCGATGTTAAAACCTCTTGTGTTTTTGCTTCTTTTCCAGAGCTGCCCACAGGCTGGGAGAAGATTGATGATCCAGTCTATGGAGTGTATTATGTTGAGTAAGTGACTCATCACCATTACCCATAATACTCTTTCATTTCCACATCATCTTTGGTCTCCTGACTTCATATGTGACATCATCCCAAAACATCAAACAGGCAGCCTCCATTCTTCTGATTGGGCCTGTTCGATTTCGGCCGTGCGCACCCTTTGTTGTTGTTACCATTTTCGAAGATTGTTCACTACCCAACCCCCCCCCCCCCCTTCTGAGGGACCCTTGGGTTTGCTGTGCATAAACATGAATGCATTCATATGTTTTGAAGTTGTTTCAAAGCAATACCTCTGAGGCAGGAAACATTCCAGTTTCTGTCTTTGGAGATGTTTATGTATGTTTTGTGTGGTTTTTGGCTCATAAATTGCACATGCCGGATGATTTTTGGCCTGGATTTCAGCTGGATTATGAACATATGACACTGTGTTTTTTTTGCTAAATGCAGTGATGGTGCTTTTTTCTCCTGCATATGTGTTAAGCTTGCCCAGTCATCTAAACCCTGAATAGATTTAGCTTTAAGATATAAAATTAGATGGAATAACAGGCTTTTGAAATGTTTTTCTTGGAATTTTAAGTAAGCGCAGAGGCCATACAGTTTAAAGCTTCTTTTATGGCCTTTTCTATGACTTAATTGACTTTATTTCTGCTCTTCTCACCTGCTCAACCTTTTTATTGTTTCTCCCTGTGGTTGTGTTATTGGATGTGTCCTCTGGTCAATGATCATCATTCTCAATCTCTCTTTCTCGCTCTTCCAGCCATATTAACAGAAAGACCCAGTATGAGAACCCAATTCTAGAAGCCAAAAGGAAGAAGCAGCTGGAACAGTCTCAACCCGCTGAAGGTGAGCAGAAAATCTGAAGTTCGTTTCAGGCCATGCCATTTTCTTTTTCTTTTGTTTCGTGTGTTTGATATGGGCCTGTCATGTGCTGTTGTTGTTTTGGAATGAGAATGTCATCTTACTTCGATTAATCTTTTCATAGCTTATGATTGTTTTATTAAGTTCTGCTATCTCATGTCGTTGCAAGAAAACATCTTTTTTTTTACTAAATCAGCAGAAAAAAAGTATTTTGTCATTTTATCTGAGATTTATCTTTAGGTTATCATCAAATCTTCAAAGTCATATTCAGAGTATTCTCATACGGGCCCATTTGAGCCCAAAAGGGGCCAATATTAAAGTCAACAAGAACACATTCACAACCGATTTTTTATTAATTCTGAAACAAGATGTTTATTGTGAAAAAATGTCTTGTAGTATAAAGCTTGCAGTTAATATACAGAACCACTCGTCTTGAAAGACTGCAGACAGTATGTTGAAATATAAGCAAACTTGATGAAATCATTAGAAAAGAAAAGCATGCTTTTACATTTTGAGTCATATTTTCAAGTCCTGCATTTCATTCAATACGAGTTCATGTTGACTTTTCAAACTTAATTCTTTAAAGTATCTAAAAAGTTGCAATGCAGTGTGCCCACCTTCAGATGTGCTCTTTTATTTGTTCCAGCCAGCTCAGCTGAATATCACTTTTTTTGATTTCCTAATAACTCCCCGTCCCTCAAGTTTAGTATCTCTGTTTGACTGATTGTGAAACAAAACTTGCAATATACAATCTGAGATCTGTTTTACACTCAGAGGTAGTTAAGACACCGTAGGGGGCGCTTATATTTTAATCACCATCGGCCATCTTCCAGTTGCCCTACCTCAGCATTGAATAGGCAGGAAGTGCGAGTGACTTGAGAGACACAAAAAAAAGGAAGTGCACCCTTCACTCTTTCAGAATGGATAGAGGAGCATCCATCAGGACCGCCGCTAGCAAGCTATGCCGCTAACCACCAAGAGACTTACAGAGAGCCTGGGAACGCCCCTCCACACCCAACCCAACTGGGGGCTAAACGTATGTGCTGCCACCTTTTTTTTTGTACCACAAACACATACACACCCGTGCGTGGCGTGTTTCTCTGTGGACATTCACTCTTCACTCAGTCACTTCTTTTATCATTTTTTCAAATCTTCCTTTCCTCAGCCCTCTGTGTGTGCTGTTCTTGTATTGTGCGAATGTCCAATGATTAGCTTTTAGCAAACACCGTCTATTAGAGGTAGATAATATAATGCCTTGTCTCTCACACCATTTGCCATTCCTGTCATGTGGGTGCTGTTTGGAATTCTGTGGTGCTTTTTAAAGTGTCACCGCGTTATGGACGACGTCAAGGTCATGTACAATTAATGAAGAGAGATTGTGTCGTTTCAAAAGATTAAGTCTGTAATAGACTTGTGGGTAAATGTGTGATGTTCTGGCCAAGGCTTTTGCTCTGTATAGTGTAAATATGTCGTCCTTGGATAACAAAAACGTACGTTTTTGTTATCATATTCAGTGACATTGAATTGAAAATCCAGGATTTAACATCAGTTTTAATAATGTCTGAAACATAAATTGCCACATACGTTTTAATTTTAATTGATTATTAATATTTAGTATATTTGAATATTCTATTTCCAAAAAGAGATAACTCAGTTTAAAAACGTTTTCAAAATCATGTTTTTATTGTGTTTTATTGTGTTAGCTAGCTGTTTTTTAGTTATTATGGCTTAAATCAAAACAAACCAACTGCAGTTTGATTGATCGTAATTGGAATGCATAATAAATAAAAGGTTTCCGGAAAAGGGATCTCATTTTGGATATGAATTCCTTGTTTATTTAAAATAAAAATGAACAGAAACTATTGAATCCAATCCAAAACTATATCTCTGCCTCTGTTTCTCTCATGTTTTCCCTCTCATGTATATCTATCTAGATCACGATCAGTCATTTACATTAACTATTCAGTATGTCTCTCTCCTCAGGGTGTCTCTGTTGCGTCCTCTGATCCTTCTGTCCTGATATCATGATGAATAGATCATACAACATTTCTGTTGCCAATCACTTCCTTCTTCTTCACCTCTCTTACATTCTCTACTCCCATTCGGTCTTCTGTCTCAGAATGATGCGTTATGGGTACTTACTGCTCTTTGGCTCTGAACTAGGACTGTTTACCAGCTGATTCATCTGCTTACATTTCCTTTGTGAAATTTTACGAACAAAACATAATGTTGGGTGTTACAAAAAATATTCCTGTGCGGTCCACAATGTTAAAGGGATAGTTCACTCAAAAATTAAAACCCTGCCATTATTTACTCACCCTCGTGTAATTTCAATTACTTTTCTGATGAACAACACAGAGAAAGATATTTGGAAAAATGTTAGTAATTTTCAGTTCTGGAACATCATTGATGACCATAGTAGGAAAAATTAAATGGTAGTTAAAGGTGCCCCAGATCTAGGTCTGGGTGACGTGTTTACATTTTTTTTACGATAATCGACTTTAAAATCATCGCGATATACGATAATATTGGGTGTGTTTGACTTCATGCAACGCTGCGCAGACGATCAATATGCGGAAAACGGACACACACAGGCGAACAAACCAGTGTTGCAGTGACTTCTTTCATCAGGTAAAGCGCGTAGGTAAACCATAGCTTTTATGCAGTAGAAACAGTTTGCAGGTGTCCTGAAAGTTCATCCTACCTGTCAGATTATCCTACCAGACATGCCAACATCAATGTTACGTAATTTATTTTGCACTATAAAATCATTCTACCTGTTTATTTTATACTGCGACGGGAAAAGGATAGTGTATTTTCGTTGTTAAATCATTCTACATACTATTTAATACCTATATTACAATTTGATTGGGCTATTTTCCATTATTAGCAATTATCGTCTGGTTTCTGTCTGTTGTAATCGACATCGGGATATTTGAGCGACATCGCTGATATACGATCACATCATCACATCGTCCAGCCCTACCCAGAACTGTTTGTTGTCCTAAATTCTTCAAAATATCTCATTTTGTGTTCAACAGAACAAACAAAAACTATATTTTTATTCCTAATATGGTTGTGGGTGATAATATTCTTTCACAAATCTTTCTCCATGTTCATCCCAACAAATACATTTATACATGTTTGGAACAACCTGAGAGTGAGTAAATGATGACAGAATTTTCCTTTCTAGGTGAACTATCCCTTTTTGACATTATAATACTGACACTGAGGAAGTCTTGAAAACTTCAGTGTCTGCTTATCAAAGCCATTCGTCTTTATAGTCTTTATAATGAAATTTCAAGGTTATATAAGCCTTCTCTAGTTTCTAGCTATAAAGCGTTTAGAGTTATAAAGAAAAAAGAAAACAAGCTAAGTCAAAACAGTCTTGATGATCTTTGCGTTGTTGTTAGATCTAGAAAAAATACATTTTTAAAAAGGTTTTGCTCCAAACAAAGTAATCCCAAAATCCACTCGGAGATGTTCTTCATTGTTTGTTCACATAATACTGTATATCTCAAATTCACAATACATCTCTTATTGCAGGAGGAAAGCCATTTTTCACGAGGAACCCTGCAGAACTGAAGGGGACATTCATTAACACTAAACTGAAGAAGAGTAGGCGTGGGTTCGGCTTTACAGTAGTAGGCGGAGACGAACCAGATGAGTTCCTGCAGATTAAGAGTCTAGTGCTCGATGGACCAGCTGCCCTGGACGGAAAAATGGAAACAGGTAAAAACATACACTTGTTTGTGCTGTAGTCATATTCTTTTCTGCATACTTGGGTAGCGTTAAAACGGTCATCCTTCTTTTCTTTTTTAAGGTGACGTTATCGTCAGTGTCAACGACACTTGCGTGTTGGGTTACACACACGCCCAGGTTGTCAAAATCTTCCAGTCCATTCCTATAGGCTCAATGGTTGACCTAGAACTCTGCCGTGGCTACCCCTTGCCCTTTGATCCCGATGACCCCAATACCAGCCTGGTGACCTCCGTTGCCATTTTGGACAAGGAACCAATCATCGTCAACGGAAAAGAGAGCTACGACTCGCCCTCCAGTCACGGTAGCGAATCGGCAGGTGGCGGCGGTAGTTTGAACGGTTCTAGCGATGCGCAGCGCCCCCACAGCCCTTCAGCCGATGGGGCGTCCAATGGCTCTCACGGTTATCCCAGCGATGTCGTGACATTGGCATCTTCGATCGCCACCCAGCCCGAGCTCATTACCGTTCACATGGAGAAGGGTGATAAAGGGTTTGGCTTCACAATAGCGGACAGCCCCTCTGGCGGAGGGCAACGTGTGAAGCAGATAGTGGATTACCCGCGATGCAGAGGTCTTCGGGAAGGGGACATCATCATGGAGGTCAACAAGAGGAACGTGCAGAACCTGACGCACAACCAGGTGGTGGACCTGCTCAGCAAGTGCCCTAAAGGCAGTGAGGTGACCATGCTGGTGCAAAGAGGTGAGATTATGCAGAAGTTTTTATGTATATGTTAATGTATATATGTGAGAGAAAAGAGAGAGAGAGAATATTGAAATTGCCAAAATCTCTGGTATTATTGCTGGTGCTGAAGTCGCCTGTTGTGAGCTAACTGTTGTGTAATTTTGTCATCTCTAAATGTGATGTAAAAAAACAAATTGAGATTGGTCAGTCAAATGACCTCTTCTTCTGTGGGCGGTTCTTTGCACAAAGACGATGCAGTGTATACCGGGTACTAGTGTATACAGGTTTTGATACCACAGAATGTAAAATGAAAGCTACTTCAAAATATGTGACCAAATGCTGGTCGAAAAAAGCTTGCTGACGTGTTTCTGGTCCAGTGTTTACATCTTGCTAAGTGGTCTATAGAAGAAAACATAAAAACAAGAAAAGTATGGGAGGGATGCAGATAGTCAGTATGCTGGTTGAGTGTTCCTGAATGAGAGAGTTTATGCATCAGGAGTGAAGGAGGAAGGGACAGTGTGAGGTGCACACAGACAAAGCCTCGGGTGCCAGGTCAGTCCCGTTCATGAATATGGAGTCTGTGTCTTCTGGTTTTTCCTCGAGGGCAGTCAATATCAGCTGTCCGTAAACCCCACCCGACATTTCCATACCGCTCACTGGATTGTGAGGAAGTTGAGATGAAAATCTCAAGGTTAGCTGCTGCCTCCTCAGTCAATGACATGGAGAAAAAAGACAAACGTGTGGGGAAGAAACACATCAACACAAACAACAACGAATTTTTTTTTTCAGTATTTGAGTTTCAAAGCAATTCAAATCCCTCCCAATAAAAAGTTTTAGTTTGAGAGGGATGTGTGTTGGGTTTAACTCACACAAATCCTAACTTCTTTCAAAACCAAATTCCTGTTTTCACAGAGCATTAAGTTAGCGGCTGGCACTCGGATTATTAATTTGATGGATTGAAAGCGCTCTTATCGGACTAGTGAAAATGCTTTTAACACGGCTGGGAAATTGCTGCATGCCAATTGCAAGGTCACAGCCCATTGTATTAAAACGTCCCTATTTGTCATCTGCGACGGTTAGCAAAACAAAATATGGCACACTTGCATCTTCTACAGCTCATCAATAGTGAGGGCGCCTAGCTTCTTCAGCAACGCTCGCTGTTCTCCAGGGTTTGATGGCTTACTGAACTGACGTCATGTTGCTTTTTACTGAAGTTGTTTGTACTGTAATTTATGCGTAGACCGTAGGCCGCTGGAGAAGAAAGAGTGTGGCCTGTCTACTGTATGCCAGTTCATTTTAAAGCACATCATTTAATGCAGTGGTTGTATTTTTTTAACGCCAAGAACCCGATAGGGAACAATTCTAAAGAAATTTGGTTGGACAAATTGAACTGACATTTGGAAAGTCATTGGATACGCTTTACACAATCTTTTTATTTTTTTTGCGATTTCGAGCCTCTGAGTCCTGATTAACTGAATCCAAATCTTAAAAGGAGCACATCGTATCCATTTTTATTGATCTTGTGAAATATGAGTCTTTGATGTACCGTGCACATATGTAGCACCTGTAGCTCCACACATCCTTCTGAAATATCCCTGCGATGAGAAACCGTGGCAGATGTTCGGTCTGACTAGCAGTTTGAGCAGAACAGACTTTTTCGTTGATCTGCCACAACGAACACAGGTTTTGACAATCTGTCACTTTATAACAAAGACTTCGCAAGTAAGCTGTGAATTGAAGCATTGAAATAGAGCTCTAACTATGTGCCTGAAAACAAACCTGTGAGTAAACACTATTATTTATTTCAGGGGTTCCCAAACTTTTCAGCCCACGACCCCCAAAATAACAGTGACAGTGACTCGAGACCCCCACTATCCTCTGAGGTGGTTAAATTATACAAACCTTGTGCGCAACTGTGCACTTATTAGGTCTATCCAAACACGCGCACAATGATGAATGATATAAATATAATCTTTAAGTCATTTACTCATTACTTGTTGTTACACATAAACCAAGATCTATTACTACAGATGGTCAAATTTCATCAAAGTGATTTGAGTCCTGATGGATGGCCTCTTTATGCAAACCGCTGTTGTCTTTGGTCGATATTAACCAAAGTTAACCATAAAAATATCCTAAACTTAATCCCTGAAAATTTTTTATCTATTTTTTATATTTTGTTACACTTATTGATAAAATAAAAAATTCTTATTTTAAAAAATTGACCTCTGGAAATCAGCTTGCAACCCCATCTTTGACCCCTACTTTGGGAACCCTTGATTTATTTTGTGCCTAAAAAGGGGACAAACTATTTGTTTATTTTTAAGGGTCTGAGAGAAGGTAAAACTAAATATAGCAGTTTTGGTGGGAAGAACCATAGGAACGTCATAAGTGGGCCTCAAGGAAAAAACAGCCATTTAATTGTCATTTCAGGAACCTGAGGTCAGTGGTAGATGATGATACACACCAGAGACATTCCCAAACGTCTGGAAAACGTGTCAGGGATTTATTCACTGTGCCCATCCCCACCTTTAATTGCCGGCCTTGATGTCAAGTATCGAATCCCACCACGCCACACTCATACGCTCAACCGTTCCCTTTCCTTGACACTGTTTCATCACTGGCCAACCAATTAGAGACGAGCAAGGATGTTATGATAGAGACATGATTTATGTCTGTTTATTCCTTTAAACACACGTTCACACTTTTCATTCATTCCTTTACACACGTGAAGACAAACACAGTACATTTGTGATAGTAGGAAATGCACTACAGCTGGTTCTCTGGTGTATATATAACTTTATTGTCTAGATATCATAGAGGAGGACATTTAAGCACAATAATAGAGAATGTTGGTTCACGTGTAACGCTTGACACAGTTTTAGATGATCAGTTTCGTTGACCCTCCCTTCCCGTGAGGGTTTGGCTGCTGTCAATGTTTCTGTCAATGTTTTGCAGGTCTAAATGTCACGCTTGCAAATGCACAGTATTAAAGGGATCTGTTATGCCCGGGGTAATCGGTTCGACACAATACGTCTGCTCATAAGCTGAATACATGATAACCCAGATTCAACGGCACCATGGTCCACTCTTTCTCTCTGAGGTGTTGGTTTTTATGTCTAAATTGAGGTTACTAGCACTAAACAGCATATTTCTTTCATCTAAACTTCTGTACACACATGTTACAACTCCCGGCCTCATTGGATTTCAAATTATCTTAGAATCGGCCGCCGAGTTGGAAGATTTTGAGATGATCCAACGACGCATTTGATGAAATGAAAAAGTAGATAGATACTACTACCTGATCTCCTCGCTTTATGACTCATCAATAACCAATGACAGCGCGCACCTACGTTTACATCAAACATCCAAATAAGTGTGTTAATGGCTTTTCACACTGAGAGGCTAAAAAGGAAAGCAAATTCCAAATTCAATTGCATTGGCAACAAGACAAAAACAAGAACTCTAAAGAACTCTGTGTGAAATCACACGTGAGTTTCTTCTCGTGTATGGAACACCTGTAACCAACAGGTGATGTGATGACATTTATCGACCATCTACTGTGTTTGAGTTTCTGCCCGTTTTAGCGGTCAAAGAAAATCACAGAAGCCGAGTAAACAACATTACCATTGAGACAATCCATCTTATGTTTCATTTATGGCAGAACAAATAGAGAGAGGAAGATAATGATTTAAAGGTATATAATGTTTTGAAATTATACTTGGCATATGGATAGTTAGTCTGATAATAAACATTCTGTCATTTATTCATCCTCAGGTTGTTTGAAACCCGTACAAGACCATTTTTAGATGAATTAATCTTTTGCTTATCCAACTAAACAAATGAATGGCTTTACAGGTAAACACTCGGTATAAAGAAGACCACAACTAAATATCTTATCGACAGCCCAGCAAAGAACCCACCAATCACATGATCTCACGCCTTGTTTCCATGACGATGCTCTGCTGCACTTTGCAGTGGGGTGTCCTGTTAAAATGATAAATCGGAGCGGTCTGTCTCGCACGCAACACGTTCTAGAACAAATGCCAGCAGGCAGGGAGGACAGACAGACAGATGTTTTTATCTCTGCCTCAGTCTGCATCTTAATCTTTCATTATGTACTACACTTGAATGATTTTTGATTGGCACGTTTGTGGAGCTCTACTGAATACACACAAGGCGAAAGACAAAAATAGACATCAACGTACTCTCGGTGTGTGTATGTGTGTAACCACAGGGCCGTTTTAATATCACCTCATGCGCTGTCACATTCAATTGCGACCCATGTCAGCTGGAGACGTACATGCAATAATAAACATGCACACATGATCGTATTGAAAGATTATGGTTTGTGGACAGGTCAACCATGATATTAAAAACATAATTATCGATATTGTAATAGTGTGATTTATAAAATAAAAGAGAAATCAACGAAATAATTTCACCAATAATTGTATTATTTTTGTTTTTAAAACAATAATTAGATATTGCAAATTATATCATTATTGTGATTACTGTAACTTAAGTATACACTTTGAACGATGGTACCTGTATGCCAACTGGCAAGAGGTGTGTTCGACTGCGCAGACTACACAAATGTATCGAAAGAGCCATTTGAAAGCATGTCTGTCTCACAGTATTTTGTGACATACACGGATCGGTCTGGGCAGCGGTGCTTTTAAGTCAAACACGCGGGTCCAGTTCTCGCACCTGCATTTGGTCGCGGGTTCTATAGAATCGTGCAGCTGATTCATATATGCTCGTCATTTGGAGGTTGCATGCAAAACTGACTTTTAAAAGATCTGAGGGGGCACGACGTCTCTGTACATGGCTACTTATGAAATTAATAAATAAATGCTCATGAAATATTGATTGATAATTTAATATGCTGAAACCCCTTGATGTGAGAAGAAAGTGTTTTGCACAAAACGTGACTCGTAACATAGACATGTAGAAAATCTGCTGTCCACAACATTAAATTATTTTTCATTTAACCTCAAAAATACAAAGCGCATCTGGTAATACAAAAATATTTCTTATCAATGATGCTTCAGAGGTGGTAAATTCTTAGTATATTTTAAAAAGATTTTTAAAGGCTTGGGGGACTAAATATTAAAAAACACCAACATGTATCAACCCTATAGCAGGCCTATATATGAACCTTTGTTTTCATTAACTAGGAATATTCCACTATTTTTTAATACTTGAAATTCTGACCAATCACAATTAAGTATTACAGAGAGCTGCACATCAATACAAAGTCTTGACAATAAATATTCACATTAAACACTGTAAAATCATATTTGTAAAAGTGAGGTGAATTATTAAAAAAAATATTTAGTGCAAACCTGAAATGTCATTGAAGTCGGTCAGCAGTTGCTTCCTCTCCATTTAGCTCAAGCCTCTAAATAAATAACGAATCTGTTAACCTCAAATGATGTCAGTCCTGCTCAAAGGAAGCAGGGGCGGAAATTGCTGCGATCTCCTTTAGAGTCTCGAAGCAACCTCAAAGAGCACGACTATGGGATTTGAAACAGTTTCCAGAGTTTAAGCAGCTCGATCGCTTTAAGAGTCATCCAATTTTAATGCATTGGTCACTTTGTTTGCTTTTCATTCAGCTGGCACCGCTGCTTTATGGGATTCAGATAAAGCCATTATGCGCCCAGTAAAGTAAAATGGATTGATTGATTACAGGGTATTAGGTGGCATCTCTCCTCTGTAAGCAATGACCTCCAGACACTCTGTGGGTTAGAAAATCATAGGCGCACAGATCAACTCTTACTTTCACTCAAAATAAAATTGTCTTGTTGCTGTTGAAACTGTGTGTACGATAGTTATTTTTTATTTAGAGGAGGGTAAACATCACTGAAATGACAGATGAGAAATTCATAAATAGATCAAAACATTTAATTCAGTTGAACGATTTTTGTGACTTTTAGTGTAAGTGTGCTTTTTATGTTTTCAACGTCCTGCGTTAAATCAATAATACTCATATACAATGTTATATATAACCAGAGTCTCTTGTTTCATATGCCTCTTCTGAGAAGCAGCTTACGTAAGTAATGTATGCACAAACTGGGAACAGATAAATATAATCAACTGGTTACAGGGTGGTCAGTCCTCTTGCCTTTGGTCAGCTGCGTGGGCTGCCCACCTGGGGCGAACACAGCAAATTTACCCTCCCACCTCTGCCAAACACGCTATTGTGAGTTGGCTTTCACAACACATAGTTAAAGAAGGATAAAAAGGACCAGAGAGGGTGCGATGTTGCAGAAAGTTTTAACATTTAATAGCCTGGAGTGGATACGGGGAGGAGAGAGGATGGGGGAGATGTCGAGAGGAGGAGGCAGGGGATTGCAGAGGATGACAGCATTTGTTTTGACGATAGGGTTGGAGGCGGGGCTTTGGTATTACGGGCAGGTGAATTAGGAATCGAAATGGATGGTGGAAGATTTGATGTTTGGAGATTATATTCAGAATACTGAGTAGATGCGTATTGAAGTGAATTGCATGAGAAAAACGTAGCACGCCGCACGCATGTGTGTTACCGTGGGCGCGCTCGCTCGCAGATGACTTGATCACAAGGGAACTGCTTCACAATAAACAGCCTATTTTTTCCAGGCCAGACCAGAATCTAAATCATTTTCACATCCTTAGATACAGAATCGTATAATGCAGTGAAATGCTTACACAAATAGCTTCTAGAATTGAAATGAGAATGCCTTTTATATTCTAATTTAATTTCTGTAGCTACAAGAAGTTAAATTTAGATTTCAAGGAATTTATAGATTTTTTTTAGTATGTTTTAATTCAAAATATGAAAATCCTAAAAACAAAATCCTAAAATCCTTGAAAATTCATCCTAGAAACATTGTTTAACTAATATTTGATGTTAGAAATGATAAATATAGAATTCATATATATTATTAGAATTAAGAAATTAATTTTTAGTTTATGGATAATGGTGAAAGAAATTCCCATGTTTTCTTTCAGCTCAACTGATGTAAACATCACATCTGTTTTTTTGTTTTACCACATTATTACATTTCTTTGTTTTTCGTTCACTTTGTCATGTGTGGTCTTGACAATTCTATTCAAATTCATAAAATAAAAATGTTTTCAACTCCTAAATTCAAATTTTTTCCCAAACGCACACCTAGCTCCTAAAAATTGACCTTAGAAAAACATTCCATCATCTTTGTTGTTCATCTGTTTCTTTTTTTTTCTTTTTCACGTTATACATCAGCTGAACAACACGCAAGTCTCTATAAATATGAATGTATAATTTAAGCGTGGACTGTCAGATGAAGCTATTCTGATGGAGGCATCCGAAACGACTGTGACAGATCCACGCATGTAGGGGTGGGAGGGAAACTGTGTTTGGAGGAAGAATATGATCGCAAAGAGAGCGCAAGAGCACTTGTGAAGGGAGAGAGAAACAGAGAAGACGGGAGAGCTAGGTTGATGCACATCGAAGCAAGGAGGGGGAGGGTGAATGAGAAAGGGAGAGAGAGCGAGAGCGAGAGAGAGAGGGGTGAAAAGAAGCTCAAAAGACAGGAGAATCGAGGACTGGCTCCAGATGCAGGATTCTTCGGCAGCATCGTCGCGAGGGGCAGGGGCGCTGGAAGATGGTTTCAGTAAGAGGAGAACTGACCGTTGCCTATAATTTAATGTTCAGTATCTTGGACTCCTTCTCCATGGGTAATAGCTTTGCACCTGTCTGGGCACAAGCCTCCTCCTGTGTCTCATTTGTTTGTCTGTGTCTGTCGCTCTCTCTGTCGTCTTGTCTCGTGTACAGCGTCCGGTGCATTTAAGTCCTTGGGGAGCGCTTAGCGGAGGTTGCGGGGGACGGTCCGTGTATGCGGTTGCCCCACGCTGCCCTCTTTATCATTTATTCGGTGACGGAGTGAAGGAATGAGGGAGGGATGGAGAGAAGGGGCTGCCGCTGCACCACGCATCCTGATTGGAGTCATTCAGTTGTCCTGGGATTGCATTTAGATTTGTGCCTGTGGGGAAGGTGAAATCTTGTGTTCACACTATTAACGTTTCTCTTTCTTTTTCTCTCTGTAGGGGTGGCACCTGCGAAAAAGAGCCCCAAACTGGTGAGTGAATGTTTCTTTTTACGTGCATCTTCATAAGTTGTTTTTCACATCATTGGACTGGTTTGATTTTAGACTCTCCGACTAAGAGTCTGTCACAAATGCTCTTGAGCTGTAATACCCTGGCAGTGGAGGGTGAAACCATGTGGTTTGTGTGTGTGGAGTGGGGGGGGGGGTGGTTGTGGGCTATCCCCTGGGAGCGGGGTTGGTTTTATTTATTGGTCACGTGGGCATCCTGTAATGGGCCTCTAATGACTTACCAAACATCGAAGGCAGCAGGTTTCCACCGCTGGAGCTTCAGGGCAAGAATAGCAATCAGGTGTTTTGTCTTTGATCTCGCTTGGCTTTCGGCTTGCACTGGATCGTTGATGATGGATTGAATGTTCGAGCTCAGCATATCTGTAGACATGGAAAGTATAATATGTTTTAAGGCTTCTGTTAAAATGGCAGCCTTGGGTTTTTCATTTAAGTTGAAATGGAGTCCGTGCTTGTATGATATTTCAGTGCCAAGCGCCTTTGTGATGTTGGGAAGGATTTATTAACTACTTCTTGATTTGTGGTTCGATTTGTTTTCTTGGATTTATGTTTTGTGTATGTAAACAGTCAGATTTATAAATTGCTTCAAACGGATGACGTGCGTGTTGAGGTTTAAAACTTTCAGGCGATGGAAGTAGATGAAATATTTCGTATATTTGCCTTTTATTTTGTAAATAAAATCTGTATATATTATAATCAGAATTACAGTTGGAATAAAATAATACCTTCACCCAAAAATAAAAATTCTGTCATTTACTCAGCCTCAGTATGGTCCAAACTTTTTTTAATTTCTTTGATTTGCTGAACACACAGGAAGAAATTTGGAAGAAAAATAATATGGAAGTCGATGGGGGATGAAATTTGACTATCTTCCAGATATCTTACTGTGTGTTCAGCAGAGCAAAGAAATCCATAAAGGTTTGGAACAATCTGAGTGTGAGTGAATCTTCATTTTTAGGGTATTTGGTATGTAATTTTTCCATGTAATTACTATACACTTCAAGCCAAGCCTGATGATTCATGTTCTCCCATCACGATGTTGCATTTACAGGGCTAGTTTACTCAAAAATATACATTCTGTTATCATTTAGTCATCCTTATGCTGTTACAAACCATTAAGACCATTTTTTACTGGTGCCCTCGCTGTGTCTTACAAACCAGTAAGACACCGCCCGGGCATTACAACTCAAGAGCATTTTCTCAAGAGAGTACACTGCAAAATGTTGACGTTACTCTTTGTCCACACAATAAAAGTGATGAATAAGGCTGTTGCTAGTAACTTTTGCATAACATCCATTGTATTTCCATTTTGGGTAAACTGTTCCTGCGTATTTTAGAGTATTTGGAAGGTCTTTCAGTCTTTTAAGTGCTTGAACAGTCATTGGATGTTCTGATAGGATCCTTGTCTTGGATGAATACATGAATGCTAGCACATGACGTAAATAGACTTATGACGTTACACTCTTTCCTGCCCTCTTTCTCCTGCACATTACTTCCTACTCGTTTCTAGGTGCAATCCCAGCAATCCTGTAACACTATGATGTCCACAAGTGATTTTCTCTCTTAATCTCTTTTTCAATCCTTTCTCCACAGCAGCAGTTGGAACGTAAAGACAGTCAAGGCAGTTCCCAGCACAGTGTCTCCAGTCAACGCAGCATCCACACCGATTCTCCCCTCCACGCCACTCAGGCCATGCTCAACGAGTCGGCTGCCCCACCTCCCCCGTCCCAGCCCCTCCCGAGCCTGCCCCAGGACCCCCCAGTAGACGGAACCCTCCAGAAGAAACCAGATCCCTTTAAAATCTGGGCTCAGTCTAGGAGCATGTATGAAAGTAGGCGTAAGTAATATGGGATTCTGGTGGAGGGCACTTTGGGAAATGAATCACTGGGGTCTTTGTTCTTCATGTATGGTTGGTATAGGTATCTGGTGGATGTAACTGTGGGAACATGCTCTATTCTTCAGTTGATTATATACGTTTTAGATCAAAGCTTTTTAGGAAAAATGACTTTGGGTTAACTAACTTTTGGATGAACTATGATTTAGCTATGAATTGGTATATAATATAGCCAGGTGTCATTTAATAACAACATCTTATATCAGTGACTTGTTGATGCACATTTTTAATATTGAATCTATACATTAAAACGTATTTCGCTTGTGAATCAGACTTCAAATATTCACATTTCTTAGTTCTTAAAGGTCCAGTTTATGCAACTTAGCGGCATCTAGTAGTGAAGTTATAAATTGCAACCAATGGCTCACTCCAACCCTTCCTTCCCAAGCACTACGGTAGCTGACACAGAACAAAGATGTCATCACATTTTCATTTTAAGACCTTCTTCCGAAAGGAGATAAGTAGTTTACGAGAACGCGCTCCGTAGAGCAGTTTGTCCGTCTGGGGCTACTGTAGAAAGGGGATCCGCGGTGTATATAGATAGAAATAGCTTATTCTAAGGTAATAAAGCGCTTCATTATGTAAGGTCTTTATATACCTTTGAAGACATATTTATACACTGTAATTGTAATATAGGGAATAAAGTGTATTTCGAGTTAAAACGTGTCTTTTTTATATTTAAAGAACTGTCCAGAACTAATCTGAAGCATTGTCTGTCAGTTACAATCTGCGGTGGTATGTTGTGATCGGTGAGCCGTGTTTGGTAGAACACGACATTCCCACTTCCAAAGCTATTCATTAGCCTTTTCCCTCCCTTCTCTGCCTCGCTTTGCTCGGCGTGAGCTAGAAGCCACTGCGAACCGCCAAGCACTTTCGACCAATTACGCTCCACCCTGCCATCATTGCGTTCACATGCTCCAGCGCGCTCTAAAACACGTCTTTTGACAAATGTGTGTATAATTGGTAGAGGAGCAAGACAGTGGATCCAATACGGCTCTCATGTATGTCAGAGCGGAGGAGCTAATTAACTGCAATATCTCTCAGCCGTTGTTAAGAGACTGTGAAATGGAGCGTTCCAGTGTTTTGGTTGGAGAAAGTTTTACTTGGAGTGTCTGCGCATTTATTAGGGTTCGTTACTAAGTGTCTTAAAAGAGAGAATTGTGGGATTGTCCATAATAGTACATTATGGACATGCATACAGAATGCAAGGTTTTTATCTGAGATCGGCCAATATTTGTTTTTGCAAGTACAGTGCTTAAACTAATGATGTTTGATCGCTGCAGCCCGAGAACATTCAGTCCAGCACAAGCTCATTTTAGGTTCAACTAAGCACTGGCCGAGTAGCTTTGAGTGGCTTTAATGCAAATGAATACAAGTTGTAGGATGCTATAGGGCCATCCATGCCCTAATGCACAACTTGCAGACTCTGGCCCAATCGTTTTTGCTGCTTAATGGAGATTGAACGATGTGGGAAATTTGCCCGTGCTTGATCTCACTTCTGAGGAGCCATTTTGTATAGTTCCGGAGCCATGCGGCTTCCTGTGTCTGTTACAGTAAATTACAGGAGACTTTATCCTGGACGCATTGACTGGAGACGGTGATCCTTGTTTCAGCCACTAATTTAATCAGTTTTTAAAGCAATAGTTAACCCCAAAAAAGTATTCTGTCATTATTGGATGTCTTTGTGTTTATTAATAATTGAAACAATAAATGATTTTGTGTATTTCCTTTGTTCTGATAAACAGAAAAATATATTTGCAAGAATGCTTGTAACCAAACAGTTCTTTGCCTCCATTGACTACCATAGTAGAAGAAATTTCAAGTGTATTCAAAAGTGCCCCAGAACGGTTTGCTTTACTACATTATTCAAAATATCTTCTTTTGTGTTCAACAGAACAAAGAACTTCATATAGATTTGGAACAACTTGAGGGTGACTAAACCATGACAGAATTCAATTTTTGGCGTGAACTGTTCCTTTAAGTGCTCTCGGAAGAGGCGAGTCCTTTGCTCAACAGGTTTCCGACGACAAAATCATAAATAATAACTGAATTTTTATGTGTACTTTTTTCCGTTGTCGCCCACAGTAAAAACCTTTAAAAATAAAACTTTACATCAGATGACATTACTTGACAGGCATAAACATGTCTTGACAGTCCATCATGTGTTGCGCTGGAGAGCTACGGGGTCAATAATGTACAACCAGAGAGATTGCTGATGTCTGCAGGGCCTGAAATGTGAAAGAGAGGGGGGGAGCCCGCTGTTTCTCATCCCGACTGATTTGACATGGAAGCGCTGTGGTGAAGATAGCACTCAAATGGTGGTTGTGGGCTCAAGGGCACAGCTGCTTCAAAGACCTCTAGATTCCATCTTCCACATCGCTTGATCTGTAATTTAGATTTAGGCATATGTGTCTGTGCTTTATCCCATTCCCAGATGGTATATGTTAATCGAATTGGGCCATGTAAATTCATTTGACCACGGTGTCATTAGAGTATGTCGTCATTATGTTATTTAAAGGGGTGTACATCCTCGAGGTGTGAACCCATTAGAAATAAATCCAGATGTGTGAAAGGTGGGTGCAGGTCTTGAAGTGAAATAGTTCTGCCGTCTCTGATAGAGCAGATGTTGTGAGAGAGTTACTGTAGAATTCTAAAGCACATGCGTCATTCTGCAGGTGAATTGATCATGGCCTCGGGCTATTTTTCCTTCTTTTCAGTACCTGATTTCCAAGAGCAGGATATTTTCCTGTGGAGAAAAGATACCGGCTTTGGATTCAGGATCCTGGGAGGGAATGAAGCTGGCGAGCCAGTGAGTACAAAGCAATTCCAATTAGTACTCAGCTTTGTGTTGTGTCAGTATTGTACTAGTGTGTGATTTCAACATGCACCAAATATAGAGCATTCAAACTATTTCCAAATGTAATAGTCTAATATTGGCAGAGCTTTAGCTTCAGTCTTCACAGCTTGCACATCATATACCCGTTTCTATGTGAAATGTGGCAAGCACATTACCGACACTGATTTTCTGGACAGGCCTGTTCCCAGTGAAAGCATCTGCGCTGGGTGTTAGCGCGTGGGTTGACAAAAGCTTTGATCTGTGCTGTACAGCCTCAATCAGTCAGAAAATATCTCTTTGACCACCGGCTCATCCTTTTAATGAGGCCAAGTTACATCTTTGAACTGATTTTGAAGCATAAAATACAAAGTTGCCTATTTTTCTTCCCCTTGCTCGGCTGGTGGAGAATATGAATAACGTTCCAATCATTTTACTGGTTAGTGAAAAATCTCACAACCATTATACTCAAAATGAACAGAGGAATTTAAATGTTTCTGTGAAGCCGGACCACATGCCGACTGCCAAGTTTTTGAACCTCTGGTGTTTAGTGTAGCATAGTCCAAGAAAGTGTTGTTTGTGAGATATCTGAAAAAATCTGCTTTCTTAAAATCTCAAATTTTTCTTAGATTTATATTGGCCACATCGTGAAATACGGAGCTGCCGATGAAGATGGGCGTCTGCGATCGGGAGATGAGCTAATCTGTGTGGATGGGACAGCTGTCGTGGGAAAATCTCATCAGCTGGTCGTTCAACTCATGCAACAAGCCGCTAAACAGGGTCACGTCAACCTGACTGTGAGACGCAAGACTGGATATGGATGTACGTATTTTATGACCAAGACCAAACAATAGTCATTGTAACTGAGGCGTAGCAAACTTTGGCATAGTTACTTATGAAGGACCATGACAAGTTATGCAGGGTTTAGTGGTTATATTATTCATTCCTACCAGGCAGACTTTATTTAAAAGTTTGTGGCACTTTATAATGAGGAAACGCCTGCTGACTTAATGCCTTCCTAGTTCATCTGTGCACGGTTTGGGTCCCATATGTCACATCCCTGCATATTTTATACTGATCTTACCTATATTCAAGTTCCAGCATAACCATTGTAAGACCCAGTTACTTTATACCAGTTACAGTGGCGTCACACTTCATAGCCACGCCCACCATTAATTCCCATTGGTTTAAAACCCCACTCCACTTCTGATATGTGTTGTTGTGTTCAGTTTGGGCAGTTAATTTCCTCGAAAAGTGCGTTGTGCCTCGTTCATACCCAGTGCTTGAAGACGATGAACATCAACCAAGCCGCCCTCATGTCAATTTAAAAGGCTGAAATAACCCTCCTTCAGCAATTCAGAAGCGTGTCGGTGCATAGGTCATAAACATGATTGCTTTGTCTGTCAGGCTTGTTGACGAGGAGAACCTTAAGTGGTTCCTCCTTGACATTTAGATCGTAAATCTCTCTCCTGACCCTCCCCGACATTCCTCCTCCTCAGTGGCGAAGGTGGATGGCGAGATGCCCCCCTCCCCAGCCTCATCTCACCACAGCAGCACACAGGCCCCGTCTCTAACCGAGGAGAAACGCACACCACAGGGCAGCCAGAACTCCCTCAACACGGTCAGCTCTGGATCGGGCTCCACCAGCGGCATTGGCAGTGGAGGCGGAGGGGGCAGCAACAACACGGTGGTTCCTAACGCTATTCAGCCATATGATGTGGAGATCCAACGCGGGGAGAACGAGGGATTTGGATTCGTCATTGTTTCGTCAGTGTCAAGGCCAGAAGCGGGCACCACTTTCGGTAAGATTTTTTAAATGTAAACAAAAATGAATTCGCTGAAAATGTTTCAATTAATGTATGTCCCATTAAAGCTGCAATTCGTAACTCATGGCTCTCTATCGCCATCTCTGTTATAAACATAAAATTGCAGGTTACATCACATGTAGGTTGAAATGGCATCAAACTAAAACAAAACAAAATACAGATCTTCAGCTCACTATAAAATTGTGATTTTAAGCTTTTCATTGTGAATAGGTCTGGAGACAGATTTAGGAGAGATTTTTTAAATACTTGTTTTAGGTTGAGGTTTAAGTTTATTTCTTATAAATAGCACATTTCTACTGCCACAAGGACAGCCCAAAGTACTGTACAATTTATCCAATAACCATAAAACAAGAAAAAAAAAAAAAAAAATTACAGTTCCCCATACATACGGATCGAATGGCTAGCGGAAGGTTATTCCATACACGAGGCCCGGCTATTAAGAAGGCGCTCACCTTTCCACTAAAGTCTGGACAAAGGAACCTGGAGCAGTAATTTATCAGCAGATCGTAGGTTTCTTACTGGATTTTATACAGTAACCATATCTAACATATACACTGGTGAGAAGCCATTCAAGATTTTAGAAATCATTACTAGTACCTTTAAATCGATCTTATAAGTCACCGGTAGCCATTGTAGGTTTGCTAACATTGGGGTTATTCTATCACTCCTTCTCCTAGTCAATAATCTGCCCGGCTGCATTTTGAACAAGATGTAATCTATGTACCACTAACTGAGACAATCCTAAATACAAGGTGTTGCAATAGTCTCCAGATTACTACTGGACAGCATTGGTTTTATCTCGACTATTAACCAAATAAAGTAAAAGCTGGTTTTCACCACTGTCTTAACTTGTTTTACAAGGTTCAAGTCTTAGTCAAAAAATACACCCACGTTTTTTGCATAAGGATGGATGTTTCAAGATAGAGACCCCAAATGACTAGAAATGAGTGGAGAGGAACTTAGAGGACCAAACACAACCACTTCGGTTTGCTTAAGAAGTTGCTTACGAAGTTATTTACTTGCTTAAGGAGTTATTTTTGTTTATTTTTTTAACCACAAAAAAGTTACGGATTGCAGCTTTAATTAGAACTATACAGTGTTTTGTTTGACAATACAAAACAAGCTCTCCTATATTATAAAAAGTGTAATACTGAGAGATCCGAGTCCTTCTGGGAGCGTTTGGATTCTGAGTGGCTTTGATTGATGCTTTAAATGTTTGGTGGGTGTGGGTTCTTCTGCATATTCTCTTTATGCTTATCTTGCAATTTACATGAAGGGAAAGGCAATTCACAGTGTCTGGCTAAGCAGGGATTGATATTCATACCACTACTGTATATCTTCTCTCTGGGTGAGGCTCTGTTTCTGCTCTACTTCTCAAAGCCAAACAACATCTGTGTTATACAAGATGGCTGCTCTTGCCACGGCTGATATTTTAATCATTATTTTTCTAAAACTTGTAATTGATAGAGAAATCAAGTTGGTAAAGTGGGAAATGGAGAATGACACGCCATGGTTTCAGGCTTTGTGCATCAGAACGTTCCTGCTTTTTAAAGTCACAATAGCGCCGTTGGCAGCCTTCACGCATACGCAGTGATTACCGCGTGTAGGAGTTTTGTTCCAAGCATAGTGACTGAAGAGAGAACGACAGATCGTTGTTTGGGAGGAATAAAAGCGAGGGAGCTGTGCTTGGCTCTTGTTTACTACGGTGATGAAACGCTTGAACTACAATGCCAGTCACAGTGTTAATAGGGAACAAGAACCTAAGAGAATTGAAAGTCAAGGTTAGAGTTGCAGTCATAAGTATACATATATACGTAAACTTCTTAACAATGTGACAATAACAAGACTGGCAGGTTGACTTATTATTGAAAGGTTCCTCGTGTTCGCAGAGCATAACAGCTGGTGGTATGTCACAGAATAAAATACATTTTAAAATAGGTAAGATAGATTTTGGAAAATGAAAAGCCCTGGTTTATCATGTTAGTGCTGAAAACCAATCATAAAATGTCCCTACCACAGATCAACGATAACAAGGGTCTGACCCAGAGATTTTTTAACAACAAAAAAGGCAATAATACTTTTTATGGTATGAAACAATTGGTACATTTGTTATTTTTCACACCAGATTTGCTGACGTGCTTTTGTCAGGGTGGGTTTTGGAGGGGGAAGTGGTCCAGGTTTACAAAATGGTGGATGTTACACTGCAAAAAAATTGTTATTTAGGATTTTTATCTTGTTTTCCAGTGCAAATATTACATTTTACGATATTAACTCTTGTTTTTCTGGAATGTGTATATATATACAGAAAATGAAAACTGGAGAAACAGGTCAATATAACAGAAAAGATGCTCTGTATTTTTTCAGACCTCAAATTCTGCAAAGAAAACGTCATATTCACAGTTTTCATGTGTCTTTTCATGAAATTCAACAGACAGACACTGTACCCGTATGGCCATAATACATACATAAACCAGCATAAAAGGACAAGATTTTACAATATGAACTAAATATGACTTAACATCTTAACTCATTTTGCTTCTCAAGTAATTGTAGCTTGATTTAAGAAATTTCAGACTTTTGCACTGAAAAAAAGGAAAACGATTCAAACGGCTTACGAAAAGCACAACCCTGAACAATCGCAAGACAACCCCACCATTTTCCATAATTCATCAAACAGAAAGAAATACAAAACAATGGCATGCAAAGAGGGAATTCCAAGAGATTTTGGAAAGAATCATGAAAAACTCGGGTTCGGGGGTACATGCCGATCACCATATTCACAGGATTCCCTGTGTCAATTCTCGCTGATGCGCTCTGCATCCAGTAACATGCTTTTGTCTGTCACAAATGTTTTGAAGGGCTTGTCTGTGGGCATTCTATGAAAATATTTGCACTTCCGCTCGGTGGCTTGGTGTATTAACCCCTACAAATTCTCTTCTTCCCTT
Organism: Barbatula barbatula; assembly: GCF_947034865.1. Taxonomy (NCBI): domain Eukaryota; kingdom Metazoa; phylum Chordata; class Actinopteri; order Cypriniformes; family Nemacheilidae; genus Barbatula; species Barbatula barbatula. The sequence goes on from NC_136783.1 coordinate 11,872,356, forward strand.
CTTTCTCTCTCTCTTTTTCCCTTTCTCTCCATCCCCACCAAAAAAACAAACAATCAAAAACAAAATCACCATTTTAATTACAACTCATTCATGCTCAATCAATGTTGGCCAAAAGTTGGAAACGCATGTGTGGCAATGCCCCATAAAATAGGTCGCATCATCGAAGGAAGTCCAGCCGACCGTTGCGGGAAACTGAAAGTTGGAGACCGGATCCTGGCTGTAAACGGATGCTCCATCACCAATAAATCCCACTCGGATATTGTCAACCTGATCAAAGAGGCTGGAAACACGGTGACCCTGCGGATCATTCCGGGAGATGGTGAGTGAGGTTTCTCTCTCTCTTTACCTTCGCTCAACCAGCAGAGCTGTATAATATGATATGAGATCATGTTGATGCACGTGGGCGTGTAATGGCACAATTTCTCAGTGTACTGCTCTCGCGAGCCTCACAGTAATAATGTAGACAGTGCGTTCAGCATTATTAGCACAAGAATAATAAACAGGAATCTGCAGGGGCTTGCATGCTCCACACACTCACACCTTATCACTTTGTTTAAAATCTTTTATTTATGACCATCTAAAACCTACATACAGAGCCTTTAGTTTGTGCTGTTGTAATAATAACGACAGTGTGACAAAAGGAATTAGTCTGAGAGATGCCACATTAACCAGGTATAACATGTTAAAAAGACACGAGCTGCGTCCAAATTTGCATACTGAATTTGAATAAGTATCTATCAACCTTTAAAACAGCAAGTTCTATATAGTTTGAGTGAAAGTAGTGTGAATATATATTTTATGTTTTATTGTCATGTGATTAACAACAACCTGTATATAGCCGTTGGTAAAACATAATTTAGTCACGAGAAATTCATATATCAGCACTTATGATTAAAAACGGACATCTGCCTTAAAGCTTTCCGCTATGTTTATTTGATTTACTTAATTTGATTGTTGCTCAGCTCCTGTAGCATCATGGGATAGTGTCCAATGCACACTCACAAATCTCGGCGGAAGCATTAGACCATCAGGGTATTTTTCGCCTACTGTTTTTTGCATACTGTGGTTTCAGACATAGTATTTTAGATTTTCGCCTTTTATATAGCATGGAAGTAGGCGATTTCAGAGGCAGGGACAGACGTGGGAAAGTTTTCTCTTTTATGTTCTATTTTTACTCCCTGCTCTTTCGAAATTCAACTGTGGTTTAAATATAGTAACCGTAGCGATGGTGCACATCTTATTTGTAGTAAAACCCAGAGTCGTTGAATATGAGAGTTACGACACTCGATTACACCGCGCGTGGTCACGTGGTTCATTGAGCAGTGAATAATTCCAAACAAATCCATACTGTCAACCTATTTAAATGGATTGAAATGTAAAAAAATGCAGTAACAGTACAGAAAATGCGTTTGGGAGACGCAGTGCATGCAGTGTTTGGAACTATCGGACGCTCCATGATGCAAGTTGCTTCTGCATTCCATTCTTCCCATGGAGGTCTATGTGAGTGTCGCTCTGGGAAAATCGTTGTAAGGGCAAATTTACTATGGTCTTACTATACTAACTTAAAATCAGAATGATATTTGTAGTTCAACTGTAGTAATGCAAATGGTAAATTAAAGTAACATGGTTACTTCAATGTGGCTTTAATAAACCATGCTTCATTTTTGCTATAAGTGTTCTGACCCCTAATCCCAACCTATATGACTGGTTGTTTACTCAGAATGTTCCTTTTCATAGCAAAACAGCAATGTAGTGGGATTTTGTTGTACCTGTCCCTGCTATCACATTTATTTCAGCAAGCAAACGTCTTGCTTCCTGTCACTTCCTATCGTGCTTCTGTAGATTCAACAGCGTCGCTGTGCTGCCAATGGATAGGAAACACTGGCATGCTATATGCTTGCATGGATCTGTCAGTGTGTCAGTTTTCTGTTTCTTGTGGAGAGTAGGCAGAATCCGGTAATGAGAGAGCTGTTTCCACTGAGAGTGCAGCTCAACTCAAATGCATGACGCCAAATGCACAAAGTCTGTGTGTGAGTTCTGTTTGATGCTTAATCAGAGAGAGCTTTGGCACACTGTAGGACTTTCCTAAATTTGACAGAATGTGGGTTCGTACCTCTGGTTGGGTTTACGTAATGGGTAGATGTTTAGTTGCAGTTTAACAGCAGCTATTGCTCGTCTTTCTGTGCATTTCTCATGAATGTCTCCTGAGAAAAAGACATGAAAACAAGATCAAATCAAGGATAGGAAAGAGAGAGAGAGAGAGAGAGAGAGAGAGAGAGAGCGTGAGGTTTAATCTCAGAGTGATGGGGAAAAGCTATTTTAGGATGGTGGGATTCATGGCTGTGCACTCATCAAAGTCCCCTCTCTCTCCCCCACAGTGACGACCTGGAGGGGTGGAGCTATCAAGAAATAGCTGCCCCGCATTTTGACTTACAAGATAGATGAATGTCATCAAGGCAAATTATTCAATATCAGTTAAAGAAACTGTTCACTTACAAAATGAAAACGCAGTTTGTGTCACACGGTAACAGTTTACAATACGCTTGTATTAGTTAACATGAGTAAATTAACAAACCATGAGCAATGTTTGTTAATGTAGTTAATGTCAATACAATTTCTCATGTTAGTTCATGGTTCATTAACTAATGTTAACAACTTCTCTTTGTGCTTGGCTACGAGACTCTTGAGAGTGGATGAAAAGATCATGAATGAAAAAGAATCTTACATAAGCTATCATGTGGCTTCTAAAGACTGAACATAGATACTAGAGATAATTAATATTGTGCAGAAGTTGTTTGGACGACATTTATGATCATTAATGGTACACAAGCTCCTTGTCGCTGTATGCTTTTGTTGTATGGCGTTCATCGGTACGTCTCATTTGATACATTATGGGAAAATAGTCATTGGTTTAAAGTATTAGCTTGTGATTTGTGAGTAAAGATACAGATGGCGATTTAGGTCACTGGGCTATATTATAATATACCGTATGAGACAAAAGCTACCGTTTCAATCAGCTTGATAAATGTGTGGTTGTTCCTCCTGCCCAGCCGCAGTGGGCCTGCACAGAATGCTAGTGCTAATGTTTTGTTGAATGGCATTCGGCCCTCTGATACTTTGTCCACTGGGCACACTTTACTATGTACAACAGAAAGCGTTGCTGATGCATCATGGGTAATGGTTCCTTAACATATTTGTTGTCCCGCACAGAGTCCTCCAATGCATCACTGCTGACCAACGCCGAGAAGATTGCCACCATAACCACCACGCACACGCCTCAACAGCAATCTGCACCTGAGCCAAGGTACACACCTCACACCTGTGCACGTAAAATCAGGCCTTTGTTTTTCAAAAAAGCTGTATTAAATAATAAATGTATCAATATTTTCCACCAGAAACAACACCAAACCAAAACAGGAGTCTTTTGAGTTTAAAGCCCCACAAGCTCCGCCTACAGCCCCAACGCAAACTTCAAATCAGGTACATCCTTAAACACAGATGTATGTCAAAAATAAAGGTAGATAAAAAACTGATGGAGCCAGCAAGAACTGAATTTATTCACTACACGTTCCCGCATGCATGTCATGCTCCGACACTGAGGTTGTGGGCTTCGAGCCATGCTGATACCTTGTAATGGTCCTTCCCGACCCTTTCCCGCTCGCTTAGAAATACATCCAGAGTCAGATCAATTATTCATGCTGTTCCCCAGATGATGCTGCTATTGAATTCATGTGACTTTCCTGCCGGTGGCTTCCTTCTTTAGTTCTTCTTTGGCATCTATAGATTCATCACTGACCTAGGTGTGTGTTTTGTGTGCGTTTTAGGATGCTGAGTTCTACTCTGTTGATCTGGAGAGGGACAATAAAGGCTTTGGTTTCAGCCTCAGAGGGGGTCGAGAGTACAACATGGACCTTTATGTTTTGAGACTAGCAGAGGACGGAGCAGCTGTGAGAAATGGGAAGATGAGGGTATGTGCATTTGAATATGAATCAACTGCAATATTGTAAATAATCCAGATGTAGATAGTATAAACTAGTATCTAAATTTAAGTATCTAAATGATAAATTCAGATCTGGGCCAAAGATGTAATTTCCCTAAATATATCACAAAAGCGGGGGTGACAGCCAGGCTAGGATGTCACAGACAGTATATGTTTATGTAAAAATATTCCAATATTAACAATTAAATGTGATTATCATATGTAAATGTAAATTATCATATGTGTTGTATTAACACAACAATAATGACATATAGCGTTGCCAAAATGAGAAACCACAAAATAAAAAAATTACTGTTGAGTTGACTGCGTATATATATATATATATATATATATATATATATTCAATACATATACAGCAACTCAAAAACTCAAAAACATTTTGTGCAAGAGAAAGAGAAATTTCATTCATTTCGCATTGGTCAACCTAAAACTTCTCATTCTATTGGAAAAGAAATTAGACTTTAGATGAAAGTAGATAAGATGTGGAGAGATTAGCTGTCTGTTAGCATCATTGCTAGAAAATGAATCCTGGTGATGTTGTGTTGAGCTCAGCGAGTTGGAGGAAAGTATTGCAGCAGACCAACTCTGTGAAGCGTAGAAAGCTGTCAGCCAAAGACCCATTTTTGTGGAAATCGTATTCCCCTGGAGACCAGCGCTGACAGATAACCAGAGGCAGAGAAGAAAAATAGAACAAAGGAAATTTTACCTTCAACTTATCTTCTCTGTGTACGACTTTGGGTGTCGTCACCGTTGTGATCTGAACTGTATTTGTTTCTGCCAGAGTTTGCTTTTTATTGACTCATTCTGTCCTGGTTCTCTTACATGTCAGGTTGGAGATGAGATCTTGGAGATCAATGGCGAGAGCACCAAGGGCATGAAGCACGCCCGTGCCATTGAACTGATAAAAAACGGTGGCCGAAAAGTCCACCTGGTTCTAAGGAGGGGTGACGGCTCCGTGCCAGAATATGGTGGGTCAATCTACGAGAACATCCCATTCTCCCCTGTCTTCACCCCTTGAGGAGTCCCCCCAACGGGGGTCGGCAACACCACCTCTTCTTTTCTGCGCACTGGCCCTCTCCTATGTCCTTCTACTGGGTGACAGGCCTTCCACTCGCTGCTGTCGCCCCCCTCTCTGCCTCTGTGCACCGGGCTAGCCTAGGGGACTGTGGGATATGTGGCTTTTGGGTGGTGGTGGTGGTGGTGGTTGTGGCACAAGCTTTACATAATACTTCACGAGAACAAAGAGAGGAAGCAGAAATACTAACGTTTTTAAAACTGGATATACGTTTATTGCTTTTCTGAAAAAAATATGAGAAACTCTGTCATGTCGAGACGGCATGACCGTGTCAGTGAGTTGTAACATATTTATGATATTTATTTGAAGGTGAATGTAAGCTACTGAGATAAGTCTTCAAGGAGACTACAAACGCATTCTGGTATCATTAAGCATTTCAGTGAAAGCTCACAATACTCCACATATTCACACATCGGTTTTGCACGTTGTACTGTACATGTCAACTGCTTGGCGAACTCAACATTAAGCAGATGGTTGTTGAGCTCCACCATTGCTGATTTTTGCAACTAAAAAGACGTTTTCCCCTTGTAATTTACAGACAGAAAAGATACTCACTTATTGAGCATAATGTCAGTGCCGCATGATGTCAGTGAATATCTAAATGTTTTGTTTTTTCTTTTCCTTTTCCATAATATTTATGGAAAAATCATTGTACTGATTTGCCACGGTTATTTTTTATACTTTCTCTCGGTCTTTTTGCCATTTAAAGATGTTCATTCATGTATTCTGTCGAGTTCAGAATGTGATATATTGTCCTTTCCTGCACCAACATGATATCTCTGTGAGGTTGTATATTTTTATACCATTTTGTACTTGTTTTTCTCATTTGCTTTTCCATGTCTCATCACTTTTGTTTTCTTCCTGTTTCAATGTAAACCTATTCAGATGATGTGTGCGTGTTTGTGCACATAATCTTGTTAAGGCATCCACATCTTGCATCTTTGGGTTGATTTGCTGCTGAGCGCGTGCGTGTCTCTGTGTGTGTGTGTGTGTGTGTGTGTGTGTGTGGTTCTGATTCTCTGTTGATTTTTCACTCAAGGGTGGGGTGTTTGATGGACAATCTCTATCTTTGACTAATTGATAAAATAAACACAGTTTCCATTGCAAAAAAGATCATATCTCTCTCATGACTGTTGTTTCAGGGATCTAAATACTCTGCTTCTCTTTCTCTTATCTTTTTCTGTTGTTATGGGCTCTTCCTTCCACCCCTAGCGATGGTTGCTCCCCAAGTCGCTGCTTGTATGAGATCTGAAAAGACAGGAGAACCTGCTTTCTACCAAAATCAGACCACGGTTTGTAGATCCGGTGTTCCGTCTCATCACATCTCTGGCAGTTCTGTGCTGTGGCTTCCACTCAACTGTTTTGTCCCTCGCAAGTTCATTTACACACAGAATGCATTGCCAGTGCTGTGGCCATACCTGACATTGTGACCTGAATGAGTGGGTTAATTTTTGCATCTAAGGTTTGACAACATTCCCACTGACCAAGCGAAAGCCTTAATCCATGAATGCAATTGTTTATTTAGTCACATTTGATTGTCTGCGTTTGCCACCCACCAAAGCATAAACAGTCACAGGTAATAGTAACTTTTCTTAAAAACTATTTCCAAGGCATGTAAGGGCTTTTTAAACAAAATTCCATTTATTTAACCGTTAAACTGTCTACTGTCAGGCCAAACGGTTCTCAGAACTGCTAGGAACGATTACAAACAGTTCACGGCACGAGATTCTCTGCACAGTTGTCAAATGCTGCGTTCCAGACACCTCAAGTTTATAATATTTCCCAACTCAAACACAGTAATAAAGTGTGAATGTAGGAACAGTAAATGTATAGAATTTTAAAACATTTATTTTAATGACCGATTTAGTAACATTAAAAGCATTTAATAACATTAAAACAGCGCGGGTGGGAATAATCCTAAATCCGAGTTGTCTGGAACTCAGCATGCTGGTCGAATGCATGTAGTGACGTCGCCACTCATGATTTGGTCAGTTCTCTATAGCCGGCCAACTATAGCGTGCTTTTCGAGTGACGTAAACACATATCAGGTACAATGGGGTGAAACAGCTTACTGCCCTTCATTACGCGGTTGTTATTTACATCTTCACAATTTTATTTATAAAATCCTTAAAAAAGAGCTGTGAGCAGTTTGCCTGCAAGTTTGAACAATATACACCTCAGGATTGGTACATCTGTATCAGGGTAATGGTACACAGGTATCTTTCACAATGTCGTCCATTTAGACATGGTACATTTGTTCATTAATTTTAACAGCATCCAAAGCATGTGTTGTCATGTTACCAACTTAGTATCATTATCATCTGCATCAGCACTAATGCTGTTTCTAATTGTTGCTTGAATAATTGGCACATCATCCCTTCGGTACTTAACACATTCAGATACTGTTCCAAGGACACTGGGTTGATCATGATGTAGTCGTAATAATAGCTGAAGCCAGCAATAGCTTATAACTCCTCAGGAAAGTAAAAACTGTCATAAAAGCATCTCACAAACTATCCCATTGCTCTCACGTAAGTAACATGGCTCTTGATCACACAATGTCATAGTTGAGTTTAATAATTACTCGTATCTTACAGACAGCATCAACGACGGCAACGGCCTCAGCGCCAGTGCACAAACTGTTTCGGAAGTGAGAGCAGCTCCTCCCGAAAGACGGCCCCACCCACCATCGGAGTCCAGCTATCCACCAGACCTTCACAAACCATCACGATACGACGACAAGAGGTCGCGGGAATCGGGCCAGCGGGAGCAGCACGGCCACCGGTCGAACCACCGCCACACCAACCACAGACACCGATCGCCAGAGAAGAGGAGCGGGAACAGGGGGCACGGAAGGGACGGCAAATCTTCGAAGCCTCAGAAGAAGACAAAGAGGTCTAGTACGGATAACTCGCACCATCATCACCATCGAAGCCATCAACACCACAACAAACATCGCACACCGGAGAGGCGCAGAGCTCGGAGCGCTGATAACACCTTGGACAGACACGGGCGCTCGCCTGAAAGACGCCATCATCGTCACTCTTCCCCCCGCAGGCACAGCTCACCTCACCGTTCCCTCGATCGATCCGGTCACCGGCGCAGCTCGCCTCAGCGGCGTAGATCACCCTATCGTTCCCCTTACCGTTCCAGGAACCAGTCTCCCCCAAGGCGGCCTACAGCTTATTTGGATAAACCGTACACCGGTGAGTCAGACAGAGGGCTGGATGTGGTCTTAAAGGAACCTCCAACTCCTCCGTCTCGCTCTGAGAGCATTTCGACTCTCAGGGATCTGCCGGACATGGACCGGCTGAATCTGGAAGACACCCTACCGAGGGAGCCGCGGAATAACTTCCTAAAAATATCCCCTATGGAGCAAGCCTACCGTGAATCTACCCTTCTCCGTGGGCCATCCCGTGACGTTACCCTCCCGCGTGTTAGAACGCCCGAATCAGCCTTCACGAACTACAATTCATTACTGAGGGGCCGCTCCCCTGTGAGAGGTGAGGGCAGACAGGGTGGATACCCCAGAGCCGAGTCTCCGGTTGCCAGCTCATACAGAACAAGGAGTCTGGGTCGAGACCAGTCTCCTGTAAGTGGATTCCGGGATGAGGATGAAGAAGAGGAAGCCAGATCCCAGCTGAGCGAGTACTACAGCACACTCCGATCTAATTACAGTAGAGCCAACAACAACCCACCTGAGCCAAGGAGGAAACCTTACAAAGACAGCCCCAAAGACCTCAGCATCTGACGGCTCAGCAAAGACGGACACCACACACAGACCCCACCGTCCACACTAGCCTTCATCCAAGGACTGCGCAGGATACTGGATACTAAATTATTTGTTCGAAATCTGATGTTTGTTCTCATGGTTGAACATCTTTAACTCTCAACAGCAGATGAATGATTGCTTTTTCTTCCCATGAAGTGTCATTTTCGGTTGTTTTATGACCCTTTTTATAAATCTGCTAGCAGTTCTACAGAGTTCGACTACTATGTATAAAGAAAACGATTATGTGCCTAACAGTACCATTCGTGGTGTTCCTTTCTTTTTGTTTTGTTTTACAAAGGACAGCCTTTTGGATTACTGTTCGTTTCGGAAACTTTCAGTTCCAGAGAGCCCCTCTCATGCATCGAGCAGCTCAGTACATGTGGTGCTCAGACATCTACTGTGCATGTCTACACTTTCAAAATCCTCTCTCTGTCTCACACACTCTCTCTCTCTCTCTCTCTCTCTCTCTCTCTCTCTTTGTTTCTTTCTCTTTCCCAGTGCCACTGTTTTTTAGACATTTGACCAGAGTATAGCACAAGCCTGCATTTGTTTGTATATTTTTGACAGTTTGCAGTATGTGTACATTCAGAGGTGAATCATTTTAAAAGAATGAAGGGATATTGAATTTAAAACTATGATGATAATGTTCAAAAAATAAAAACGATATATATACACATTTTTCATGGTCTTTCCTTATATTTCTCATCCTCTGTGCGAGGGTCCAAAATAAACACTTGCCAAGTGTCAACTTAGTCAAAATACTTTGCTATCCAAAACGAAAGTTCAACAGAAAGTTACTAGACTTATTTTGTGTCAGATAATGAGTAGATCGTCTTACGTGAATGACATACTTTACACAAAAATACAATACGCTAAATACAATATTCTATTTGGATTATACAGTATATGTTATATAAAAACATGATAATACCGGTGATTGTAAATTTTCTGAAATGCTGGTGTGGTAAAGGTAATTTTGGACCCTGTGTAGAGGGAACAACACGGGGGAAGTGGGCAGTTGGAGTGAAAGATAACCGAGTGTAAAATATTCAGGATGGATGCGCGTGTGGGAGGCAGAGACAGCGTTCAACTGCAGTAGATTCTTTACTGACACTTTGCCAACATGTCTGGAAAATAAAGAGAAGAAGAGAACAAAGGCTTCTTTATCTTCTTGGCAGTTTAAAAGGTGAAGGAAAAGAAATTCAACTTTTCACAGAGTCGACTTCTTTTAAAAATCCAGTGAGAACAGCTTCTCTTGGGTTATCAGATGAATAAGAGAGCGCTTTTCTATCAGTGAATGAGTTGAATGCATAAAGAGAAGTGCGTTTGGTGTACTTTGTATCACTGGAAGGTTATGGACTGCTTAGGGTTTGATGACATTCTCACCCGAATGCGGACTACATTTACATTTATGCATTTGTCAGACACTTTTATACATAGCAACTTAGATTGCATTGTACTATACATTTGCTTCTGACCATGTGCGATCCCCTGGGTTTGAACCCATGACCTTGACATTGCTAGCGTCATGCTCTAACCACTGAGACACAGGGATACACATTGCAGTGTAAGCTGAGGTATATAGTGTGAATGGCTGTTATTTTGACCTCATTTTAGTCCCTTTGCTGTTTCCAGGAATAGAAGGCCTACATATTTGAGAATGAAAAGAAATGAAAGTGACGTAATATACAGACACACACAGCTGTGCAAAGTATGCTGAGTATGCCCAGCATTCTGTATGTCTGTCTGTCTGTCTCTCTCTCTCTCTGTCTCTCTCTCTCTCTCTCTCTCTCTCTCTCTCTCTCTCTCTCTCTCTTATCTATCTTCAGTGAATGCAGGTGTGTGAATTTGTATTCTGTTGTAGATTGGTGAGGACGGGATGGCATAGGTTTCTGGGTTGCTATAGTTACCTCAAGGTCATTTTCACAGCGTTGCATTGCCGTTCATTTTTAGAGAGCATGACGCCAAAACCACAAAGAAAGTATTGATGATAATAAAGGAATCAAAAAAGCACATTGATTAGGCCTACTTCACTTTTCATTTTATTTACATACATGTGTGAGACAAAAATGAACTACATTAACTTTGGCAGTCACAGTCATTGTACTTGTTTTGAGCATTTTAAGAAAAGATATTGCATGGTTTAATAATAAAGATTTACTGTAAATAAATAAATATGTATTCTAAAACCTATAGTCTTTTTTTACATTTAGTAAAAAAAGTTTATCTTTGATTCATTCACAAAAGTATTTAGCACACGTTCTTCTTTTGCACTGATTTGTGTTGACATTGAAAATGAATTAATGTTGTGTTTAAAGCAGTGCAGTCCTAATGTTTGCTTTTACCAGATTCATATGCAGAATAGCTTTTACTTGATCACATTGCAAAAAAAATTTTCCTGTCTATGTAGTTGCTAATGGCATTTATTTGTCATCAATATTCTTTTCTTGTTATGCGATATTAGTCAATATCTGCATACAGATGTTTTGGTAACAGTTTACATTAATGTTGTATTTGTTTACATAAGTAAATGCATTAACTAACCATGAGAAACATAGTTTTCCAGCATTAATCTGTGATGATGTTGGTTAATGTCAATACAATTTCTCATTCTAGTTCATGGTGCATAACTTGGGTTACAACGTTTAATTTTTACACCGTGTTAGTAAACGATCACAGTATGAAAAAGTCTGTAGAAATACAGGATATAAGGATTATATAATAAATAGTTTTCCCCGTTTTTCTTGTAAATTTCAAAAATACATAAAAAAAGATCTGTGAATTACAGTAAAAAATACAGTAAAAATCTGTTTTTTTACATTTTATGTGGAAAAACTGTAAAAAAAGAACAGAAATATTTGGTATAATTATGTTTTTCCAGTACTGAGTTTAACATGAACTAAGATTAACAAATGCTGTAGAAGTATTGCTCATTGTTTATTCATGTTAGCCGACGCAATAACTAATAAATGTTACCAATATTTCTATTACCCACCCACAGTCATACATAATGTTCCATGCATTTCCACAGGTGAAGTGGTTGTTATAGACTGTAGGCAGCAGAATTGTGACTTTCGTAAGTGGCCTGGGGCATGACCGTCAGGCAGTAGATGCCGAGCTGGAGGAGGCAGTTTAGCTTTCCGTCTTTGAGGTAGAAGTTGAACTTCCTTCCTCTACCTGGAAAGGATCCTTACCACCGCACACAATTAACATCATAGAGTGACGGAATTGTTTGTTCATACAGATGTAAATAAGCGGATTGTAGAGCGCAGAGCTTTTGGCAAAGAGTGCTGGGACGGCCATGTAGATTGGGCTGAATGCACTGCCCTGATGGGTGAAGATGTACCAAGCAACGCTAGCATAGGGCAGCCAACAGATAAGAAATGATATAACCATAATCATGACCATCCGGGTAACCTCTCGCTCTGCCCTCTGGGTGGTCTCAGATTCTTGCTGCTGTGCGGCCGCCACCTTGGCCACGCAGAGCAAGCGGCTGTAGCAGAACGTAATAATATTGAGAGGAATTGAAAAGTGCACAATGAACATGTAAAAAACAAAAGACTCGTTTTCAATTTCAGGTTTTAGCGTATAATAGTCCACCCCGCACGAACATTGCAAACCCTCAGGGATGTAGCGGGACCATCCGAGCAAAGGGGGTATGGCGCACGAACAGGCCATTAGCCAAGTGAAAGCAACGCCGAAGGTAGCGTGTAGCTGTCCGAAACGAAATTTGCTGAAGGGCTTGCAGACCACCACCCATCTCTCAAAAGCCAAGACCACAAGCGACCAAAGTATAATCTCACCGCCGAGTGAAGCAAAGAGAGCCTCCAGGTTGCATCCCGCACGGCCCAGAACAAAGTATCCGTGCAAGGATGTGTAGAACGTAGTGGTGAATCCCCCAAACACCATGAAGAGGTCAGCAACAGCCAGGTTTAGGAGGATGTAATTCAGAGGCGTCCGAAGCTTTGTGTTTTTGATGGTCACGTACAGCGTGAGGACATTCAGAGGAGTGCAGGTCATGATGAGGAACAACATATAAGCAGCAATGCTGTAGAAGGCCCATGGTGTTGCTAAATAGAACTGTGGGTACTCGTATGGGCTGCGTACTACACCTGTCACATTAGACATGGGGACGTAAAAGTCCGGGCCTTCGGTCCCGTTCATGACGGCTAAATTGGTTCCCTCAACCCTCACTGTTGTGCTCCTGGATGTCTAAATCTGAAAACGGAGTGCACAGCGCTTGGATTCCTTTAAAGGACAGATTATAGATTAGCATGTTTGGTTGGTCAGCAGAATATGATTCAGTCAGTGCTTATAATAATCTCTACCTGCGCATGTGGATTAAGTCTGTCTGCTGTAATTAGGTCAACAAAGATTGTTATTAGTTTTGTAACTGAAATTGTATTATTTTTCTCCTGAATGTAGGTCTGTTCATGCTAAGAAACTATTTACATCAAACAATTTCAGGATCAACACAGGTGCATATAAACTACAAATCTGGATTAATCACCATGTCAACAAAATACGTAGTTTGTATAGATGTCTACATGTAGGCCTATTTCTTCTTAAGGAAGATGGGGAAGAGAACAGACGTCAGCAGGCAACACAACGCCCTGTGCATTTCATCATGGTCAAAGACTTCTCATGCGCCATCTCTTGGCGAATACTATGCAGTACAGCTTTTAAAATTGGTTTCATTTGATTGAAACAGTTCACCTTTGACACAATGTGGACACGCCCTCTACTGTTGACATGCGAAACTGCACGTGGCTACAACATGCTCTCTTCTCTTTTAATCTCTTTGAGTTTGTCCTGATATAGATCACCGTTTGACACAATTGATTGTATTGTAAATTGATGGAGAAGCTCGCTTTTCTAAGTAATTTCTGACACCTCACAGATGTTTCCTTAGAATGATTCATGACTATTTTGGGAAGCAAAAAAAATGCATTTCTGCTATGCTTTATCCGTGTCTATATTTAGGATAGAATATTTTATTTATATTTTTCTTGATGAGGTTATTTATGTTTCAAACAAAAAAAACACTGAAGAATAAGCCATTGAAAACAGTCTTTGAAACGAATTAGACCCTTTCTGAAACTTCAATTCTGCTTTTTCCAGAAGTATTGGGAGGGCTAGCTGTTAGACGGTTCTATCGCCCTAGGGAGTTGAATTATTTTATTCCAGTGATATGTTCAATTATCTCAATGCCTGTGACACAGAAAGACCAAACAAAGTTTCTTCTCACATCAGCAGAACGTCTTGTGTCTCTCTTATCTCTCTGGGTCTTTTAGTGTCCGTTCTTTGGATAAAATAAAAACTTCAGTACAGTATTGTATTCTGTTATTCTGGATCAAAAGCTTTTTGTGTTATCTGATGGCAACAATCTGTGTCTTTGACGAATTCTGTTGCCTCTAGCCAAAGTAAAAGGCCATTTCCTAGGTCTTTCCCAGCCAAGTATTCTCAGCCATCTATTTACTTTCATAATCTATATCCATTTTTTTATTTCACAATTCATCTTTTATGAATGTTTCTTGATTTTGGTCTGGGGGTTTGCTGGGCTATTACACTAGGCTACGCACCCGTTTGTCTAAACCATCTGCTATAAAATAAACCTTCTGTGTATTACATCATTTGTGTTGCAGTTGACAGCAGTAACAGTTTTACTTTGTTGCTGGCCTGCGTTAGGAATTTGACTTTCGGGTCAACTTTAGCACTGTCAGATTTTGCTCGTAAAGGTTTTGTCAAATCACTTTCCGAAAAAAATGCAGGTGTATTGTACACTAATAATAGTTCTTCTGAGAGGTCCCTCTATTCTTTCTCTCAAATGGATGAATCTGTGAACCTTTCATGTCTGGATAATCTCTGCTATTTTATCCAAGAGTGTGTCCTACTGACCTCAAGTCTGAATTTTTAAGGTTGCTCAATTTGGTGAATGGTCTGCTTTCAGTAACGTCTGGATTGAGCCGTGCTTTTTCCATTGTGTCACAATGGACTTCACAGTGCTCCTCGAAAGGTTTTCCAGGTTTTTTTCCAACATTTTATTTCCAGTTCGGCTATAATGATATCTGAATGTGCTTGATTTGTAAAGTTTTTTTCCATATCATATTAAAGACATTCTTTACATCTGGGCAAAAACCTAATTTATGTATGCTTTATTTTACATTATAAAATTGCTGAAGGAGAGACAGATTGTAGTTCATCACGGCTAAATGAAATTTGTGGTCATTAATGTTTCAGAACTGTAGGCCAACTGAGATGTGGGTCCATTCAAATGCTTTGTTAGTGGAACATCCAGTACTGTTTCAGGTGGGAGCTGTTAATATGTGTGGTGTGCCTGTTCCTGTCGCATGATGCTCTTGAGCCCAAACTACTTCACATATTAACATTTCTTTTGAGCCTAAACTGTTAATCCTTAACCATTCCATAACCTCCCCTTTGTAGATGCTGCAGAAAAAAACTTTCTGAGTAGACCATAGTATCTGTTTTTAATTCCTACCATGGAAAGTCAATGGGACCATTTTTTGGGCAAACTATTACTTTAATGTTTGACTTTCAGCACTTTGGGCTTTGCTATAGAAAGTACAGAGCTGGCGTCTGCTGTGTATCTTTAGCCTGCAATTGAATTGGTCATAAAGCACAGCTGTCACTGTACAGTTCATTTGTTACACTTTTCTGACCGTAGGGTTCACTTATACTGGTCTCCCTAATGTTGATAAATCTGCTGCAAGGATAATGGGAGACTGTTTTGAGTCAGAACAGGCGTACAAGCGATAAGTGAGTGAAATCTGAGCAGAACAAACCTAAATGTCCATTTGTGTTGGCATTGAAGAACAGAGGAAGATATCTGGAGACAGTCAGTAGATAACTTTGATAAGATCACAATGGAAGACGTGGGTCTGGGCTGTCATCATCTGAATTCACAGTTCTGGGGACATTGACTTTATCAATTTCTAATGGCTTGTCTTTGCTAATGTTATTTATCAGCTCTGGCGGATGCTTAGTTCTTTAATATTGTCAAAACGTATCCTTTTATGTAAATGTAATTCTGTGTGAGATGTGTCCTCAGGATCTGGACGTTCAGGATAATAATTTTGTAATGAAACCTGAACAACAGAAGTGGGAAGAACAGGTTAGATGTCAAATATTGTCGTGTATATCATCAGCATAATTGTTTGTGTGAATTGATAGATGTACACTTTTTTATGCATTTAATATTCCATTTAATAACATGGACTTAAGCTTCCAGCATGATCAATACAATACAATTATTTATTTATTAATAATCTATAGATTAGATATATTTTTTGAATCTAGAAATAAAATGAAGACTGAATGTAAATACTGTACAGTACATAACCACACACATTTATATAATTTCCCATGTTTTCCCTCAAGTGTCAGGTAGGTTTTAAATGTCAGGCAGGTAGGAAACTTCTAGTAAGCCCTTTTGGTGTAAAGATAGCATTTTGTTGAAAGGAAATATTATTACAGATTATATATGTAGTCCATCCCTTGATCGGTTCTAAAATTAATCCTGCACTGTCTTCTTCAACGCTATCAAACTCAGTCAGCTTCTCTCCTTTCCTGCCTCAGGACATCTAGCAGGACAGCGTGTCTCTCTCCTGTAATCTTTCTCTTCTCCTCATCTGCTTGGACTTCCTTCCACAAATTCATCTTAAAGCATGTCTCAGCTAATGAATCTGCTTCATGTTTCAGCTTTTACAGTAAGGTGTTGTCTACCAGTACGCAGGAGATTGCATCCTCCAGGATGAATACACCTCAGAGATGACAATGCCGGTCTGCCGAGAGCCGTGTGCAGTAAATTCAGCACAATGAAACTGGGGTGGGCCCGGTGACTGTCGTTTCCCATTCATGGCCTTTAGACACGTTGCCCAAATCTTATACGACCGAGGAAGTGCCGTTCGATATGAAGGTGTTCACAGGATGTCCTGAACAGAACAGAATAGGTTGGGTTGGCAGGAAGTGACAAGGCTACTGACTTCTGACGTAGTGTGAACGTTATAATCGTTTTAGCGGCCCAGTTCTGTGGGAAAAAGTACCATCAGCTGACTTTTAGAAGAAAGGCCACTGAGGCCTCTCGGGACATGCGATCTCATTCAGCATGCCTGCTGTGAAAGGAAAAAAAACAGAAGCATGACACACTTGCTTGTACATACAAAACCTAGCCAAAATACACAATATAACTTTGGGAATCTAGCAATAAATTGTTCAAATATGTATTTTGATATAAAGGTTCTTCTTATATCACTATTATTAACATAAAATCTAGCTCTAGAGCGCTTAACTCAATACACAGAAGTACTTAACTAACAGTATTTTAGTCTAACACTACACAGAATATCATAAAATCCTGGTTGTTCCTTCAGTCTTCGATTCCTCGCACGCACATCTAAGCTGCGTCGTTTCCCAGATCCAGAGGAACTCAGTGACGTAGCCTTCTTGTGTTTCTGTACATGATTGCGAGTACAGTCACGTCAGCAGCTGCTAAGGGTGTTTGGAACTGACCAATGAGTAAAGCAGAGGAAGACGACAAAGGAAGGACATGTGAAGTTCTGGGAAAGGGGCATGAAGGCATCGTAGATCAGATTCGAAAGCTCACTTTCAGAAGTCGAACAGCCGCAATGTAAGCTTTGTGTTTTTATTCAAGTTGAATTTTCAAGTTGAGTTTATTCAAAAGCTGAAGTGTGGTTTTTTTTTCTGGATGATGTTGAAATTTCCTACCCTAGATTGAAGTATACACACAGAAAAAAAAAGGTTCTTCGCCGGTTCTTCACCGGTTCTTCGGGATGATTGAGGTGCTATATAGCACCGCTACTGTATAAAGAACCAGTTAAGCACCTGTATGGTTCTTCAGCGGTTCTTCATTGGTTCTTTGGGGTTGTTAAGGTGCTATATAGCACCACTGCCGTACAAGTCCGTTAACCCCTCAGTATATAGTTATTTAGGATCTCAACTCTCTCTTAGTCTCTTTAGTTGGGGAAAGGATTGAAAACAACATAAACAACAAGATAATTCTGGGATGTGAGAGCTGTTAGTTGTAGCTTAAATTATGTGGAAGGAGAAAGGAGGATGAGAGAAAGCTAAAACATGGTGAACGGCTGTAGTCTTTGAATGAATGTAAATGGATAAGAGACTTCACATGGGTGTGCGAAGTCACCGAAATTATATCACAAACTCAATTTTTGGGCTATTGCCTTTTTCTCATATATTAACTTTGCTTTGTGTTATTTAGTGAAATATTATATATTGATGTTTTGTGATTTAAGCTTATATAATGACATTTTCAATCATTTACTATGATCTCAATGCCCTGACCTTTCTGTTGGAAACTGCATTCAAGTAGACTACTAATTTCCAATGTCTTCAGTGTGTCACATACTGGGTGAAAAGCAAAATATAATAAATTATAAATAGGCAATATTCAGATAGATTATCAAAAGCATTCTCAATATTCTCAATAACTATAGTCTTGATATTAGACATAATACTACAATGGTTATGTGTCCTGCCCACAAAAATGAGTTGGAAGTGTTTTTTATCACACCATTGTTTTAAATTATATCTTACGTATATAGTTACATTTCCTTTATAAAAGGTTTAGACCGTACCATCTTTAATCTTATTTACATAGATTATAAAATCCCACCATGAACAAGAATTTAAATCGCTAAAAACCTGAGCTGGACCTGCTCAGAACTACCTTTGACCAGAGCACGTCACGTAACCTAGCAACCATTCGCCAATCAGGTGGACGCACCATGCAAGCGCGAGTTCAAAGCTTCCTGAGGAGAAAACTTCATCGTTGGACGCGGATTCAGACGGAAAAGAAGCAAATATATATCGAGGTGAGTAACAGTGCCACAGAAATAGGCTCTTTACAAAATGTATTCTACAGGCGACATTTTTCATTTGTATTTGCAAACGTTACTTTAACTTATAGCGTTTTGTGACAGAGCCAAACCAACCGCGTAAGGTAACGCTAAATTGCAGATTTAGTTTTCTTTAATATGCGATTACCATCCCATTCACGCTCAAAAAACACCAACAAAGTCGAACCAGCTGCAATTGCTAGTTTTAAACAAAAAAACGAACCAACCGACAAAGCTCGAGACACATAACGTTAACGTTAACCTCGAGACTAAAAAAACAGGGTTCATTTAACGTAACAGAGATAAGTTTACAAACAGTAAAGTGTAACGAAATATCCTTGGTTTCATAATTACGTGTATATTTTTTGTATCTGTATTTACAGTAAGCGATTCATTGCAAGTGTTAATGAATTGGATTTAAGACATTTAATGGCCTTGTGGTCATTTAACTGATTTACAGTAACTGTTCAGTTTAAATTGTGTTAAACTACTGTTCTAGCAGATATGAGTAATTCAGGTTTTCATGTAGGCATAATAGCAGATAATGTTATAGGCTAATATTCACCTTTATTTTATCTTTCTCTTTAGATTATGACAGACCTTATGAGATGGACTTCTGTTCAAGTTTGCCAGCGGCTAAAAGATATCGAATTGGGGGAATTCTGTGAAACTTTTTTGGGTAAGGTTCAAGTATTTTGCAATTGATGTACCAGTGCCCTAACTGCCATGTAAGAACATTCATTTACAACAAATACCTCAGACACCTGCGGTATTTCCATGAAAGTGAGCCACATTTCTTTGTTGTATGTGGACACAGTGGCTGCCTAAAAAGGTACAAAAGAGTAAGTTCTTTACGTATCCATGTTTTTCGGACTCATAAAATCCCAAAGTGTGCCAAGAAAATATCCCCCACATCATTACACCACCACCAGCCTGAACCGTTGATACTAGGCAGGATGGATCCATGCTTTCATGATGTTGACGCCAAATTCTGACCCTACCATCCAAATGTCACAGCAGAAATCGAGACTCATCAGACCAGGCAACGTTTTTCCAATCTTCTACTGTCCAATATTGGTGAGCCTGTGCGAATTGTAGCCTCCGTTTCCTGTTCTTAGCTGTCAGGAGTGGCACCCGGTGTGGTCTTCTGCTGCTGTAGCCCATCCGCCTCAAGGTTCAATGTGTTGTGCATTCAGAGATGCTCTTCTGCATACCTTTGTTGTAACGAGTGGTTATTTCAGTTACTGTTGCCTTTCTATCAGCTCGAACCAGTCTGGCCATTCTCCTCTGACCTCTGGAATCAACAAGGCATTTTCTCCCACAGAACTGACGCTCACTGGATATTTTCTCTTTTTCGGACCCTTCTCTGTAAACCCTAGAGATGGTTGTGTGTGAAAATCCCAGTAGATAAGCAGTTTCTGAAATACTCAGACCAGCCCGTCTGGCACCAACAACCATGCCACGTTCAAAGTCACTTAAATCACCTTTCTGCCTGATTCTGACGCTCGGTTTGAACTGCAGCAGATCGTCTTAACCATGTCTACATGCCTAAATGCATTAAGTTGCTGCCATGTGATTGGCTGATTAGAAATGTGCGTTTACGAGCAGTTGACAGGTGTACATAATAAAGTGGCCTTTATGCCTTATTTAAACATAACATGGCATAGTTGACTGGAACAGGTTATAATGTCATTGATCACTTTAGTATTGACACTTATTTGTTACATTTTATTGGCAACCCTCATTTATGACAATTTAACTTCCCTTAATAGGTAGATGCCGGAGAAGATGAACGAAGCATCAAGGAACATCTGTGAGCAATGAAGGTGGAAACTGAGAAGCTTCGACCAAATATAGAGCTCAGAAAAGAAAAGTTGGCACTGATTAAATGCTACCAAAGAAATTTTGTGTCCAACCACAGCACAGAGGAGGCTCTCTCTGAGTTCACGTGTTTTAGACTGGCCAAAATAGTAAGTACAGTAGTATATTAATTGGCTCCTTTAATTGAGTTATGGCTATATTTTAATACGTGTCTTTTTTACTTAATCGGAAGCTACTTTGGATTTTGAGAGACCACACATCTGTTGATGTGGACCAACAACTTCTTGCGCAGCTGTCTGTAATGGCACCTCAAGTCCTTGAAGAGTCCCCTGAAAGAGAGATTCAGGCGCAAAATTGAGGACTGTGTAAATGGCAGACTAAAAAAGGTAATTCAATCTGCACTGCTTAGATAGTCTCCCTGTATGTTTCTGTCTGCACAGTAATGAATGTTTAAAAAACTAAACAAGTATTTGGTGAAAGCATCCACCATGTTATGTCAACCTAATGAGGTTATTGTATTTACCTGCACTGTTCAAGGAGGACCCAGGGTTGCTGTTTGAGGTTGAGGTAAGCCATGAACATTTGATTACAGTTTGAAGAACTTATTGCACATTTTTTACATTGAAAACACTGAAATGGAACATTTACACAAGTAGTAAACTTAGTTAGTTATTTACATTCACACTCCACAGAAGTCATCTGCATTGGTTTGGTTCCGATCGGTCGAAAAACCAAGGACTAGTTCGCAAAAGTAGGTTTTTTACATCATCAGCGATAACTCGCAAACCGTTTGCTGGACAGAAGTGGTTCCAGAGGCAAGTTTCCTGTAGCTCAGTGGTAAGAAATAAATTGTATCCTGTATTTATTCTAACTGTATATCCTGCACCTGCTAATTGCACTTCTGGTTAGACCTAAACTACATTTTGTTACACTGTACTTGTATATGTGTAATGACAATAAAGTTGAATCTAATCTAATTTTGTATTGCCTCTGTTTATTCCCTTTATTTAAGCATAGATTTTATTTGCTGCTTAAATGCATAAATTTAAAGGTTTTTAAATCTATGGTGTTTTGATACGATTAAAAAATGTTTTTTAATAAGTGTCATTTATTAAAGCATTTCAACTTGTCTATGGTAGTATCTGGCATTAAAATGAGCCCTATTAGATAAATTAAAACAATATACGACACCTGTTATGGTTCTACCTAGCACCTTTTGATAAATGCTATAACGCTTCTTTATAAGTAGGTGCCATATAGAAGTTCTCCTATGATTATGATCCAGAGAACCATTGTTGGTTCTGTTGAGCACCATTAAGCATAAAGTGCTATATGGCACCTTTAATGGTTCTACATAGCACCATTTGATAAAGGTGCCATATAGCACCATTTAAAATAGGTGCTATATAGCACTAAAAATGGTTCCCCTATGATTACGAGCCAAAGAACCACTTTTAGTGCTATATAGCACCATTTGTTTTTTGTGTGTAGACTAGAAGTTGGAAGTTGAAAATCAAACATTGCAAGTTTAGGGCGGGATTATCAGGGACCTGACCAATTGTAGTTGAAGGAGGGGCGTGTTTTTTGGTATACCACAGGATTATCAAAAAATGGTGATTAAGTGATTAATTCTGACCCACAAATGTATAGTTAAGAAGTGATTTAGTGGTAAATATATAAAATGATGAATGGAGAAATATATAGATGAATTCAAGGGAAGACGACCAAATTCTGGGTTATTTTCAACCCAGAATTGGGTTAAATGAAAGCAGTCCTGGATTGTTTCAACCCAAAATGCTGGATTGGTTTGACCATTTTAATTTCTAATGTAAGAAAAGGTTCGGGGTTAATTTAACCCAATGGCTGGGTTCTTCCCTTTATTACCCAACAATTGTTTTTTACTGTATTAATACATTCTAAAAAAATCCAGCAAAAAAAAGAATTCTTGCTGCTCGGGCACCAGAAAAAGACATGTACAGGTTTTTTCTGTAATTTCACGGTTTTACCGTATTTAAAAAATACAAAAAAAAATTCTGTAAAAACAGTAAAATTCTGTAAAATTACAGTTTGTTTTCATACATGGTGTAAATTCTGTTAAGTTATGCATAGCAGGCTTGAACTAGAATCACAAGTCATATTCGAATGTAACCAAAAAGACTGTCTACAATTGACTTATAGCTCACAAAAAGAATCATTTTCAGGAACATTACTGCTGCATTTAAGGAGACAAGAAACAATTTCTTAGCAGGTAATTGGCTGGAATGTCTATCTCGAGTCAACGGCGAGATAGATGTGGTTTACATTGCTGTCTGAGTGAGCTTGTTTTAGGGGTTGTGTATGAGGGTAGGTGTCATGGTAAGTGATCTAAAACGTGTGTGCATATAGCCTGGAGGATTGTCTCCCAGACTGTTGTAGGGGAACGCAAACCACTTTAAACATCACCAAAGAGCCAACGATAAGATAGCGACTCATAAAGATTTGAATAGACTTGTTTTTCCTTTGGAGTTTTTTGGAATGTTTTTTCCATTCTGAAGCCACTTGCGGATAAGAGTAGGCCTACAACTTTTACAGCAGAGAAAGCTGATTTTGTAAAGCCAAACCAGTCTAAACAATTCTGAGAGAGATTTGGGGAGATGAAAAAGAGCTGTTGATGTACATCAAAGTCAAAAGTACACATATGATTGTGTTCTTGTTCGGCATATTTTAAACATGTTTATTTAAAAGGATTATTGGTAATCTGTATTGTAGACAAAATATTTATTTTTCAGTCAAATGTTTATGAAACAATCTATTTGATTTGTAGAACCATTTTCGATTGTAGAACAAATGGTATAGAGCCTCTAATAAATGTTCTTTATGGAACCATACATATGCTCTTCTTCTCTTTTCTGGTTTTCACCTTAAACACCTGCATGTTCAGCTTTATCTGTTCCAAATGGCTTCTCCTCTGGGTGAAAGGTCTAACAGTGGGAAGCAAGATATGAGAAACAGAGATGTTGCACAACGTTTCTCCTTCACTGTTATTACTTTGCCATTAAGTAAGTGGGAGACTGCTGTTGTAAAAGTGCATTCTCTGGATGCTAAGACTATCAGCCTGTACGATGGAGTGAATCTCGCAGATGTAAGAGTGTTTTTGTATGCGTGTGTGAGGGAAGAGGTGAGAGGAGACAGATAAATCCTGCCCAGCTGGACAGGGCTACATCTTAAAGAGGCAGAACATCCAAACATCTCTGGTTTGTGTTACAGAGAAACTCTGACAGTACAGGTGCTTTCTTTCTTTCTTTCTTTCTTTCTTTCATTCTTTCATTCTTTCATTCTTTCATTCTTTCATTCTTTCATTCTTTCATTCATTCATTCATTCATTCTTTCTTTCTTTCTTTCTTTCTTTCTTTCTTTCTTCAGGACCTTAAAGTTCAGTTGAAGTAATAGTTCAACCTAAAATGAAAATTCTTCTAGAAAAAAGGTAATATCCCAGTCAATGGGGTTCAGTGTTCTTTATTTGTCAACGTTCTTCAAAATATCATCTTTTGTGTTCTGTAAAGGAAAAACATAATGCAGTGATTTAATGATGAACACATTTTCATTTTCTCTCTCTCTGATTTAAGTGCATTCTAGCTATTCTATTTATTTTATAAGCTCACGTCACACTTGTTCGTATATTTTTATCTGAAACTGTGCCACATATTAACAGATACTAAAAGCTTGCCGCTTCAGCAGTGCCAGCTGTTAGGAGACCACACTGCATATTTTACACACAAACTCTACTCGTAGTACTTGAGACACCTGATTGCCATCATTCTTAACAATGAATGTTATTTGAAGGTGTTGAAAGACACACAGCAGCCCTGAGAAGACTCTCTGAGATGAGTTTTGAATTTCTCTCTGTGCTCTGTAGTTTTGTTGTTTTTGTTTGTTTTTCATTTTTTTCATAGACATTGAGAGAATATATGTGTGTTCCACAGTCCTGTTTCCTAAAGGTGTACACTACAGTATCTCCCCCAGTCAGAATGCTCACATCTGGAAGTACACTTCCTGTTTGTTTGTCCGTGTGATAGATGCTAAACATCTCACGCTGTGACAACGCATATCCTCATGTCTTTTTTTGATTGAGTCTTTCTTTGATCTTCCGTATCCCATGATTCCATCTTCATCCGTAAATGTGATCCATTTTCCCAATGAATGTAAACTTTTGGCTTTAGGTTGGATATATAATCAACAGTGTGTGTACTGTTTGTGTTCTGAATAAATACAGTGTTACTGTCTTCTTGCCAGTTTGTTTGATTTTGACTTCCTCTCTGCTAAGTGCAGCACACTTTCAGGGTGTGCTTTTCCTTTTGATCGGCCGCTTCTCAACCCTTATTGAACACGTACACTGATCTACTACTGTCTGGTTGTCAGGTAGTATTCCCAGCTGTAAAAATTTACATTCCATATCATGTGAGTGCTATTGCCTCATGAATGGAAAAGAGTACAACACCTGCTCTTTTTGTTATAAAGGAACCTAGGACTGCATGATAAGTCAGATATATATATCTCTTAAGAAGAATATGCACCCACAAAACCCTTTATCACTAAAGCTAAAAGCATGCAAAGTGTGGTTTGGCTGAAAGCTCAGTTATTCAATAGAGGCAGTCAACTGAGTTGCCTTAAATTGGTGGTGACTGTTAAGGCGTTTTCTTGTGAATGTGCATTCAATGTGGATTGACATTATCCCTATCATACTTCACATGCTCTTCACCCAGTATGTAAAATCCACAAACACTCATACCATTATTTTTGTCTGTTTAAGATTAAATTATATCATTATGATTATTATGCAAATCATATCTCGCTTATTTTGTTGTTGTCAAAACTCCAAATTGTATTCAATACATGAATACATTTCAAAGTTTCAAGTTGAAGTTAAGTAACGTATAACATAACTTCCATACAATATTTAAAGTATTAATATTCCTCAAATTATTTTCTCATTTATTAGCCCTCTTTGGATTTCAAACCTGTGTGACTTTCTTCCGCAGAACACGAAAGAAAATATTTTGAAGAATGTTGTTTACCAAACAGAGCTGGCACCCATTCACTGCTATAGTATGGACACAAAACCAAGTTCATGGGTGCCAGTGAATAACATTCTTCAAAATATACTCCTTTGTGTTCTGCAGCAGAAAGAAAGTCAGGCAGGTTTGAAATGACATGAGGGTGAGGAAACGATGACAAACATTTTATTTTGGGGGTTTTAAGGAAGCACTCTCATCTTTACCTGAAGATGTTATATTGAGGCCATGCCTTAAAGTGACAGGAAAGACAACCTGGAAAAGTGCTTTTATATAGAGATCTTTATCCCCTCACTTTTCAATGAGTCAGCAGGTAAAACAGACCACAAGAGTTTTGAATCTCCTGCACATCAGCTCTTTCTAAAGTGGTTAAGCAGCAGTCCGAACGCCCAGGCAGCGTGCCTTGAATCTGAGCCAACCCAACACTCACTGCATCTCCACCTTAATCCACCCCCCTGAGCCCTGTTGTTCAGGAGAACGTTCACACAATGCAAGCCATGGATGGGAAACAGCAGAAAGGAAAAAAATAATAATGCATCCGCCATCAAGAACACATCCGTTTAATAAAATACCCTTACTTTATTCATAAGGCTATTGAACTAAACTTAGTTCCCACATGTTTATCGTGTGTAATGTTGGTCTTCCAACATGATTGACAACACAAGAAAGGGGCAGGTCTGTTCTTATGTTTATGCTCCCTAAATGCCAGCCTTGTTGGGCTGTTCATGCACTAAAAATCTGACATTAGTGCAGACGGAAACTTTGACCTCCTGTCGTTGTGTCTCTGTGTTTTGATATATGCCTAAGGTCAATTTGGGTTTTTCAGACGGACACTGAGAGAAACAGATTCTGTCTGTTTCAACAAGGAGTTGATGATCATCTTCGCATTTAGCAGAATTCCAGGCATTTCCGGCGAGTGTTTTTGATGGCTTCGGTCACATGCTATTTGATTAAGAATTAAGTGCCGCTTATAATTAAAAATCGTAATTATAAAACAAGATGAAGAAGAATATGTGAATTCACACTGGTTTTCAACGTATGAAATGTACTTGTCCATACTCATTGTGGAAGGTTTGCTGTCATTTGAGGCCATTCTCAAGAGTTATTTCTATTCAACTAAATGAGTGCTAAGAACGACTTGCCGCATGACACGCGGACCTGAAAAAACACATTCCGTTTTTAAACAGATTTTTGTTTATATTATTGGATACTGGTACAGTGGCTGGTGGATAGTTCATGTCATAATTTTTTCAGTCAGCATCTTAATCTTCTTTTTCTGTATTTGTTGTCTCATAAAAACGGGATGTTAACATGTACAGCCGCAGAAAAAATGAAGAGACCACTTTAACTTTACATTTCATATCAGCATTTCTAGTATCTAGGATCAACCCCTATGTATTGTGGCCATTCTAGTCCAGTGTTTGTTGAATTTTAATAAATGAAACCTCAGGAATGACTTAAATTGAAAATCCAGGTAATCACATAAAAAATAAAAATTCTGAACTACACATTGAAATATTAATGTTTTATTGCTTAAAAGTTAATATTAACTTGTTTTCTTTGCAGTATGTCATGATTCCGCCATCATGTCATGTTTATTCTTAGTCTTGCAGCGGAGTCATGGCATAGCCTTAGGTTTTGTGTGAGAAAGACATGGCTTTGTTTTGATTCTGACTTGCCATGTGCTTTCTCGTGTCTCGTCAGTGTTTCCCGCCCTTTTGTCTCGTTAACCTTCCCTGAGTGTTTCAGTACCCACACCTGCCCATTGTTATCTCCTTTGTTAGTCTCCCTATAAGATGCCCTCTTGTCTATTGTCTTGTGCTCG
The DNA here is from genome assembly GCF_947034865.1 of Barbatula barbatula. Lineage (NCBI taxonomy): Eukaryota > Metazoa > Chordata > Actinopteri > Cypriniformes > Nemacheilidae > Barbatula > Barbatula barbatula. Next base: position 11,899,793 of record NC_136783.1, read on the forward strand.
TTCGTTATACTTGTACCTGTTATAGTTGTATGCTGTACCTGTTCCCTGTACATGTTTTCTGGTCTGGTCTTGTCGTAGTGTTTGTATGGTTCCAAGTTCTTTGTTTAATTCTTAGTAGTTTATGTTTGCCCCCTTGTGGGATGAGTTTGTTTTCTGTTTTTTGTATCCAGTTTAGTTAGTGTTTTCCCATCGTGGATGTTTGTTTTGCCGTGTTTTATATTAAAGTCTTTGTTAATCCCTTCATCATTGTCGCGGCCTGCAATTGGGTTCTTCCACCCCTGATTCATGACACAGTATTTGAGGTCTGACATTACAGAGCATCTTTTCTGTAATCTTTCTGTTTGACCTGTTTCTCCAGTTTTCATTTTCTGCAAATTAAAGCAAATAGAAAAATAGTTGTTAACAGAATACATTTTACTTAAACACATACCCTACCTAAATAGTAATTCTTTTTTCTGTGGCTGTATAACCACAGAAAAGATTCATACTGAAAAATGTGCCCCTTGAATGCACTGTAAATCTCTTTGGATAAGTGTCTGTCAAATGCATCTCACTCACCAAACCATTTAGAAATAATACAACTTTGAACTTACAAAAAGGTTGCACAAACTTTTTTTCAATAAGGTCACATGAGGCATGCATTGGTGAGACAAAATATCTGTCTTTAACCTGTCTCCATTCTTGTGTCACCAGTTTTGTCTTCATAAATTGTTTTTGTTTGAAGTGTCTGACCTTAAGTTCAAAATGAGGTGCTGGTGCATCAGGCTTTGTGTGTGTGGTATGGTGAGATCTCTTTTACAGGTAATTATTTGGTCTCTGTTACTCTTTTGCTAAAATTGGACTGAACATCTGTATTGCTTAGAGGCCAGAGGTCACTAACACACTATAAAGTAAAAAAGCAAAAACCTTCTTTGCTTAACTTTTTAAGAATGACCTGAACGTGCCAGTTATTTAATTAGTTAGGTGAAAAATGGCTATACTGCCGTACCACTGCTCTGATTTTTATTATCCAGCAACAAGCTGCAGATGCACTCGAATGTTAACATTTCTCCATCCCAGGAGACGACAAACTTCCGCACACCACTTAGTGTGAGAGAGAAGTTGAGCAACATGGGTATACAGTACATAGGGCAGAACGCATATATAGCTTATTGTGAATAAAATGAAGTTTCCAGGAAAAGTAACACCATTTGCACCATTTGCTTTGTCAATCATTATAATTATGGAAAACATACCAAGTAGGACATTTTGCTCATTTGTATTCTCTAATCAATTATAATAATCAAATATAAAAATGCACATGTTCCACAAACATGGTTGTAGACATTGTTTAACACTTGACAGGCTAATGATATGTACTTGGTGGGCGATGTGTTTCTAACATTGCATTGACTAAATGTTGATGGAATTTCATGCTTTGCATACTCATCAGTGAATGCAGTACAGTTATGCATTGTGGACTCACTCACACTGACTGTGGCCAGGAATCAGCTCCTTATGGCGTCTTCCTACCGTATGTCTCATACTGTTGGTATTTTTAATAGTATTTTGGAAAGTTGCGTGCAACATTGATTTATGTTGATTTTGATAAACATGGGCGTGTTGACAATTTAAGGATTTGTTCTGAGGTCAATTGAGGGAAATTCTTCTCTTTAATAAAGGTTGCTGTCAGTATGACTCTGCTCTCATGCTTAGCCAGATGCTTTTGGTTGTTCTGTTTAAAAAAAGACGTGTTACGTTTTTAAAAGGTTAAATGGGCCAGAATTCACTAAGTGCAGTACTTTCTGCTGTGTTTATGATGCATTTTGCTTCTCTTTAGACAGCTCACATTTAATGGGGGAAAAGCCATGCTTTGACCAACTTACTAAAAAGCTTCTTGCAGCATCTTTGCACTGGGAGTTGCACACACGGTAGTGTTCACAAAAGTCTCAAAAATAGTCTCATCGGAACTGCAGTTCTATCTTGGCCTGTGGCCTCTTTTCAATATTATGTTTTTAATGTTCTAGCATGATTATAACGTGCTAATGACTGCTAGAACCTACAGTATAAGGCCAACTTAAAAACATGATTTCTCAGAAATGTTTTAATTTAGCATTTTTATTCAAACAAACCAAAAGGGGATTTTTTTCGACCATCTATTCATAATTTTCATTTGGGATATTCATGTAAACATAAAAAGGCTCTGTGTTGAAATGTAAAATATAGAAGTGAAGCTGTTTTCTTGACAGTTAAGTTGCACATCTGAAGTTCACTTTAGACAAAAGATAATGACACCAGCTTGAGAAGAAAGAAGAGGTCAAGTTTGGAGCTTGATCTTGGTGCAAGAGAGCATTGTTAGATGTAATCTCCCATTAGATTCTCATTTAGGATGGGAGGGTGGGAGTCAAAGTCCCATAAGGGTTTCTCATCCCACCCATATCTGAGCTACACCAATCTGTTCTCTAAACATGATAATAACGATGAGTCTTGATTTTGAATGATAAGTAGACTATTGAGACCTATGGAGAACTATGTGGACATCACCAAACCGAGCGAATAATCACAGCTGAACAGCTTATGTGAAAGAAATCAGTTGAAAAATAAAGACATAAAATGTCATATACAACATTTTTAAAGGGCTGGGCTGTATCGAACAGAAGTCTTTAAACACGTATGCTGAGTTCTGGTGTTAGCTACATACATTTTTTTTCATCCTCGAAGATCTTTCATCCTATATGCTCTATGTTGAACCTCTATGCAGAGTTTTCATTCGACTCCAAACTGAAGATGTAAAATAAAAGAAATATTGTAATTATCTGAAATTTTATGTCTTATTATTTCAAGAATGAGGCAGGCATATGTGGGAAAGAAATTTTAGGCTACATTTTTTTCAGCTGGGATTGTTTTGCTGTGGTTTTCCAACGTATTCTCAACTTAGAATAACAAAATCATGGGGTTTGTAATTTTGGAACCAAAGTCAAACATTTAATGTGGATGGGCAAGGTGGGAAATGGTAAAGCAGAGTGTAACAAAGGCGTTCTGTGTTGTCGCTCCTCTCTTATGCTTCCGGAGCTCCTCCATGGGAGATGCGAGACCGGTCCATTCGCAGCTGACGCCCCTAATCACTCTCGTCCCGCACTGCACGCCACACAGAGTTTCATAAGTTCGCCCTTGCCGATAAACAGCTCCTTGTTGGGATAGATGGTAAAGCATGGGAATGCAGGTTATGCGTATTTGCCGTGTTGTACAGGGAGTGGGCTCCGAGCTCGCCGGATCTATCCGAACCCGGAGCACTCTACCCTGCTCAGAGCAAGTGCTCCTGGCTCGGAACCGGCTCGAGCCCAGAACACCAGGTAAGATTGTTTGTCTATTTAGGATAGAGCTTGCTGGATCTGATAGGGTAGATACGGTGATTGCTGATGGTGAACCAGCCTAGATAATTAAGTAGAGATTGCATGCTCGGCTGATAGGTGATTGCTGCTGATGGAACATCGGGTTGATTTATATGCTTAGGTTCCTCCCAAACTTTGTTAATAAAACATAATTTAAAGGCAAAAGATCATTACTGTTTTAGTCACAGCATACAAACAGGAAAGCAGGTAGCATCCCAGAAATGCTCTTATTGTGTGCAGGACTTCAAAACAAAATAACTTAAATATCAGGAATGTGTAATGTAGAGGTTCTTAAAGGGATAATTCACCCAGAAATTGAAATTCTGTCATCATTTACTCACCTTCGAGTTCTTCCAATTATAAATTTCTTCGTTCTGATGAACACAGAGAAAGATATTTGAAAGAATGCTTCTAACCAAACAGATCTTGCCCCCCATTGAATCCTATAGTAGGAAAAAATACTTTATACTTTTTTTTGTTCTGTTGAACACAAAAGAAGACATTTTGAAGAACGTAGGACAACAAACAGTTCTGGGGCACTGTTGATTACCATTGTGTTTTTTCCTACTATGGGAGTCAATGGGGGCAAAAATCTGTCTGGTTATAAGCATTCTTCCAAATATCTTTCTCTGTGTTCATCAGAACGAAGACATTTATACAGATTTGGAACAACTCGAAGGTGAGTAAATGATGATAGAATTTTTATTTTTGAGAGAAGTATCCCTTAAATGTACCAATCTTCTGACAGATGTTAATTGTAAGTACAGAAAAAGTTGTGCCCTGTGTACATATAGAACTAGAAATACGGCACCACACTGAGTGGTGGTTTGAATAGTGGTTATAAACCACAATTGTTAATCAGATTTTCTAAATGGCCTATATCCATTGACTGGTAATTACAGTCAATGTGTGACATTAAGCAGGCAGAGAATCAAGAGCACTCTTCTTAACCAGAGACCGCTACCATTAGATCCTTTGCGTAGCTTTGATAGCAGTGTTTAATAAAACAGAACATTTCCTTTTTTCATGTTTCTTTATCAGTAAAAGTAGCTTCCGCTGAGGTCGCTGCTCCTCTCGTTTTCCGTCCCCTCCTTCTTACAGAGATAAGTAGGTCATTAGGGTAGATGAGAGAAATAGAGATATCTTATGCAACAGTTTCAGGAGGATCTTTTCACTTTCTGCCATCACTCTTCTTTACAGATATCACCTCAAATAACATTACCATTCAAAAGTTTAAAGTCAATTGAGTAAAATATTTCTCGTGACCTTATAAACCTTTTGATCTAAAAAATGTATGCAGGGTCTAAAATTTGTTTTGTGGACAAAAGTACAAATCTATAATATAAATTGTAGGCTAATATAATCATAATGACTTTGAATAATGAAGACAAAGCCAACATGGATTTTGTTGAAAAATTTATCTCATTGTGATTATGCAAGAAGTTGGCTAAATTAATGCCTACGTTTCTACAAATTGTAGGTAAAAAATGTTTAACGGCATCTAGTGGTGAGGCTGCAAACTTCAACCCACATCTCACTCCACCCCTCGCTTTCCAAGCACTTATGGAGGCTGACACAGAACTAAGATGTCGTCACATTTTTGTAAAAAATAGTGTATTTATGGAACACACTCTGTAGAGCAGTTTGTCCGTTTAGGACAACATGGCGAATTCCATGTAAGGGGACCTGCTGTGTGTGTAGATATGAATGGCTCATTCTAAGGTAATAAAAATATAATTACTTTATACACATTTGAAGACCTAGTTATGAAGTATTACATTGCATTTCTGTCAATAGATCCTCCAAAAAATGTCACACCTTTAGTGGACCTTTAAGGGAAAGCGCACTATGATTGCGTGTAGTGTACCAAGATTGATGTGTAGCACAATTCATTTATTGAAGGTGAAACATCATTGAAACTCAAATGTACATCATTTCATTGTTTTCTTTTGGAGTCCATTGCAAAGATTGTACAGATGGATGGTCGCAGGAAAACCACAAGCCCAAAAGGGATTTGGCATTGCGTTTGGTGTGCAAACTACAAAGAGGAAACATCAGTGCACCCTTGTAAAAGAAGTTAAAAAAAGCTCAAATAAAATATAAGGCTTATAGGATGTCTCGCAGGCTGACTAAATATGGTGTGTTGCAAATTTGGGAAATAACACAGGCGGATAGAGAATATGCCTTCACTTTAAGATTACGCCTGCTCTTGTAACATACAGCATCAGCATGATATTACTTAAAAACTGCGTGAGAACTATTTTTTTAAAAGGTGGGTCATCTAATAATGGAGTCAGCACTATTTGTTCTTTGATTTCATGCCAAGTTTGTAGTCTCATTAGAAGAACATTGCTTGTGGATTTTTGCTTTGCCCGTTCATTGATAATTGCCTGTCCCAAACAATGTTTACAGAACAGATGCAGAATTTAATAATGAGTAGATGCAGGAATGCAACCTATTTTTACATAATTCAGTGTCGAGCAATGACTGTTAAAGAGATAAGAATTTATTTTAGAAAATTGTCATATATTCTTTGGCATCTTCTGGCATTGATTCTTTGAAAAAGTAAATAATAAATGTTCCTCTACATTCTTCAACAGTAACATTTCTTCAATACTTCTTAAGGAAAAGAAATTGATTCTCTTAACTTCTCTGAATCTCTGCATGCAATTCCTGGTCTTGAATACATTTTGGTATTGTTTTGAAAGTGGGCATCCTTGAATATATTGTATCTAAAAAGACAAAAATGTTGCAGCTCAGGAGCAGGGTGGTCTTAGATTTCAATGTGACTCTGTAGCATAGAGCATTGTTGAGACTAGAATGAGTTTGAAAATGTGAGAAACAGACTTGGGCAGAAAGTACTGCTGGCCTTGAACTCATAGGCTTTTATTTGTCTGGGAAGAAACAATAGACAATATTGTGACAGTTTTTGTAACTTGCCTCTTTCTAAATTTCTGCCCACTGCTGACTCACACAGCATGCAGACCTTTGGCATATGACCTTCACAGATCACTCTGTTTCCGATATTTAGCATTTTTGAGCACACTCAAATGACCTGTTTTTGAAATACATTTTTCTTAAACTCACTTCCAAGACGTTGCTACTGTTATTCTGTTTGTTTGATTACTTCTGTTGCTTTAAAAGCATAGAGTTGTTTGACTGTATTTTCATATATGTAGGCTATATCTGTATATATGTGTATGCTTCATCAGAGTAGCATGCTCTTATACCTAACTTGTACTATTGAAACAGGTTAGTTAGAATTTCAAATTGTAATGCTTTTGGCTCTAAAGAAGGATTTGCCGAGTAATAAAATGCCATTCCGGATGTTGTGCCCCACTTGCCTAGCACTGAGAAATGAGTGTTTCAGGGTATTTCAAGGAATTTCAGACTGCTGATATATGATATTTCCTGTACCTCTCTGGCCATAGCTCACAGCTAACACCTAATACAAGAGACTGTGGGCAGACTGTCATTGCTGCTAGAAGGAGAAAGAGAATACGTGTGTCTCCATACTGGTTCTCTGTGTTTTTAACATTAAAAGTTTCATGTGCTGACTTTTTGCAACTTTGTTGATTTTTCTTCCTAGACACTTTTATTGTGTTGATCACCTGAACAGATCCTTATAAAGTGGTGGAGGATGTAAATGAAACCAAATGTCCTTTGCTTAAGGGGTCTTCCCAACTAAGTATAATAATTTTTTTGTAAATAAAGTTGTTGTCAATTTCTGCTGTGACACATGAGACAAGTTGAAAAAAGTGTGCCATGAGCTTTACCACATTGCAATTAAGATTTATGCATTTCTCCCTAGTTTGTCTGACTATTTCGTTATAATTGTAGGATCATGTGACAAGTAACAATTTTAGACTGAAAGGCATCCAGACACAATCATTAGAAGCACTGCTTCAGCGCGATTTCACTAAAGGTGACTAATCGTAGGCTGCTAATCTACTTATTCGCAGACTGAACAAGTCACAGTTTATGCTTTTTGTAATGAATGATGACCCTTGGTTCTCATCATTCCACTATAAGGAATTCCCTCACAAATGTCCTGTAGCTCTGCCAAAGTTACCTAATGTGACATTTATCAAATATTTAAGAGTTTTTGTAATAAATGCTAAGAATTTCACCCAGAATGTCTCTCGCTCTTTCATTTCCTTGTCCCCTCCTCCTTCTTTTGCAGTGAAGGCTGATGCTCACACAGGAGTTTAGAAGTAAATTGGGCCACCGTTTTCCTCCTGCGGGGGCCCCAGCGCACGCCGCTGCGATCCTGTCAGACACCGAGCAGCTGAAGTCACAGTAAGCCGCAGCTCTCCAAGCTCCTGTCAGCAGGACTCTGGCCCGGCCATTCTCATCCCAGTGACAACCAGAGAATGGAGTTTGTGACCCAGAATGCTAAGCTATATGTGATATGACAAAAGACCAGACCACAGCGTATGGAGAGAGAAAGCCTATTTCCACAAAGTCCAGCACATGGCTTTGATGTAAAGATATACAGCTTTTACAGTGTTCTGAAACTTTACCGAAGCTCTTTTTATGAAAAGACAATCAGATTACATATCTGCTTTTTTGCCCGAAAATTTTGCCCATTTAAAGAAATGGTCCATCCACGAATGAAAGTTCTGTCATCATATGTTCATTAGCTGCTTAATATTTGAGGAATTATTTGAGAGATAACAAAAGTACAATTAAAGGGACAGTTCACCCAAAAATGAAAATTCTGTCATCATTTAATCACCCTCTTGTCATTTCATGTATGGCTTTCTTTGTTCTGCAGAGGATATTTTGAAGAATGTTGGCAACCGAACAATTAAATATAAATTCCGTGTGAACTGTTACTTTAAATGAATATGTAGTTTCCCTGGGTAAAAAAAGCATAATCTGATCAGATGCCATAATAAAGAAATGGTTTCAGTTTGTTTGCATGACAGCTAATTCTAAGATATGAATTGGCATGCGTGAACCAAAAGGAAATTAAGAACTGAACTGCACCGATGTGCTGATATGTAAAGAGGAACATTACATTCAGTATGTTACAAATTTGAGCATTATGTCATCCTATACCTCTATATCAGTCACTAGTACCAGAAAACTATCTGTGATATTACATGTTTGCTACAGAGAATGTAAAACAAGAAGTCTATCTAAAAGAATAGTTTACACATTTTCTTCGCATGATATGATAAGTGATAATGCTGTGGGTCTTATTCATTTCCCCCTTACTGTGGCCTGTTCAGCTGCTTTATATCAGTGTGCAGGCTAAAGCAGTCTGGGCATTGAGTTATCGTTCAATTTCACTCACAGCTGAGAGCGATTAGGTCACTATGTTGTCCTTATATTTGACACGAGAAGATATGTGGGGAGACGAAAAGAGCAGGCGTAATCCAATGCTGTAAAGGCGCAGATCAACAATGTAACCATTTTTTCCTAAACCCCTGTCGCTTTTTATTATCATCAAGTTGAAGTAATTTGTCAGACTCCATCTGGACGCTCAATCTCAAACTGTTTTTCCGAGTGCTAGCTATGGTCAGCATTGCAGAACGGATAGCACCTCTCAAGCTCCACACGGGCAGAGTGATTCAGTCTAGCCATTTGTGCTGAACATCTAAACAAAAGACAAGCAGGAACGTTTTAGGAACCCAGATGGGCTTTGTTACGTGTCCTTCAACAATGTGGCAGAGGCTCGTTTGAAGGTCATATATCAAACCTTAACAAGTTTCATCAGTTTATGTGTCTTGTGTCTAATCTCTGTTTGCCCATCTTGATGGATCCCTGCTTGACCTAAGCTGTAATGTTGCCATTCCATTGAGCAGTTCAAATTTGGGGTAGTGCTTGGATTTGGAAAAGACCCCAAGCAGCTGCTCTAGATCTTGGAGAGTATCCAGAGCTCTATCTGATGTTCAGATGAGCTCCATCAGCACTTTGACCCACTGCCTGCTCAGGCATTTGATATTTAAAAGCTTGGTATTAAAATAAACCACACACACACACGCGCATGCACAAGATAATACATGATTCAGTAATTCCAAGGAGAGGGTAATTACATGTAGTTTTTCACAAAAAAGCAACTAATGTATACGATAATGAGGGATATTTATACACCTTGAATCAATCCCTTTTCTATTTTGAGATGTGTCCCTAGAAAAACTTTGTATTGTGGGAATTTATTCTGGAAAACTAAAAAAAGAGAAGAATCCAGAGACCACTGTGGTAGGAGGCTATGACCTTACGATAATGTTTTTATATGAAAACATTAAAAAATTATATTTAGCATTGTGTTGCTGTATCCTAAATAAATTAAATTGACGTTTAATCTAATGTGGGCAATACAATGAATTTAGATAAAAAGTTATGTAAATGAATGATAGAAAAACTAATTGCAAAAAACGAATTGTGTTCAATTACCAGGAAATAAACCTAGTAAATGTATTCAATAGTATTAAAACAACAAATATCACTGTCCACCCAATTTTCTCATGTGAACGCCCGCAAATCAGCCTCAGTGAAGGTAAACATCTGTGTAAACATCTGTGTCAGTGAAGGTAATCTGTCTTTGAAGGTTAGCAGCAGACATTGGCCCATTAAAACACACAGGCTTAATAGATGAAGAAAAAGTGATTCAGAACCCAGATACTTTGGTTCACTGTTGATTTTTTTGCTGGGACAATTAAAGGCTCATCCTGCTTTGAAAGTTAAGGCCAACATTCAGCATCCATTCAAGCTTTCTATTTCTTATCTCCTCATCAAAGCAAGAGGAAGTAAAGTTTATTCTAACCGGAGGTCAACCTTACGTGATCTGAACACCCTAGTCAGTTTCTCTCTCCCTCACTCATACGTTGTCCTCCAACTGCTGAAGTCTGATTCACATCATCTTCACCAGAAAAGAAAATCAAAGACAATATGTTACTTTTTATTTAAACCTAATAATATGCTTTTTGTTTTTGGCCAAATTTATGACTCAATGAAGTGGCAAGTTTATTACAGCACTTATTGTATGTACTGTAAGAGAAGAAACTGTACATATGTGTTCTTGAATGTAAGGAGCACTGTGTATCAATCCATGATGTTTTAAGTGTACACACAGTGCTTATGTGAAAGCTTATCGATGCTTTCAAGACCTTTATCTTAACATGCACAGTGACACATGAAATATAGTCATAGCAAACACAGTGCAAAACAACAAAGTGCATAACCATAATTGTTGAAAATGATTGGTAATTACTGAAATAATAACTTCAGCAGGTGAGAACTGTTTGATTTGCACCTGCATGGTCATATTTGCTCTTCAAAAAGAGGGTGCCAGGGATAAAAACAGCAGGCAATGGAAAAGCTAAAACATCTTTCTGTATAAATCATCAGTATTATTTCAGAAAAACATTAGTTCTGGCAGACTAAAAGAAATGATAGGACAGAAAACCTTGGACATTACATTGACCATGAATGTATATTCTTAAATTCCTTGCATATTCAAACTGAATAATATCAACTTTAGGCGTTTTCATTTTAAGTTAGAATGTAGAAGAATATATTTTATTCCATAAGTAAAAGCTGTCTGCCTTAGTGTTAGAAATGTTTTTGAAATCAGTCAAACAATTTGTTGTTAAGCAGGAAACCATATGTAAAATACAAAAATAACCATGCATTGCCTACCATATAGTTTTTAAAGTTAAACCACAGTAACTACATGGCAATTCCGTAAAAATGTCAACCTTACCACAAATTTGTTTATTTTAAAAAAATGAACAGCCCAGATATTAACATTTGGTGGTTCAAATACCCATGTGAGATCTCTCTTCAAATTTGTTAAGCATTTTGTTATTTTTAGTGCATGATTTTTCAATATTTAGATAGTCACATCCATAGCGCTACATATTCCTCATTAACGGACACGTGAAAATGTAAATGATGTATCTATTTTATGTTCTTTAAAGAGGCATCCATTCTCTATTCATTGGGTTTTATTGCTTCAGGATTGTGCATTTTATTTCACAGAAATCCTACAAAGTTTGTCGTCTCCCAAAAACCACGACCGTTTTTTGTCACATCCATAAAACAAAAAATGTGTTCATAGCCTGACTTTTTATATTTAGACCCTATCAACAACGGTTTAGTAAAATATAAACAGATGGTTCAATATATTTGTAACAAATTCCTTCTCTTAGCCTTTATATATCACGTCCATAACGCAAAATGTCACGTCCATAACGTTGAAAATGCCCCACGCATTAACCACAATAGCCTTTGTACCTATTTGGAGTAAAACTATGGCAATACAAATGGTAACCAATCTGCTTCAAAAACGTGGTTTCTGCACTTTTACTACATTAAAACCATTTTCCTTATAGTGCAATGTAATATTAATTGAATCATGAAGTTTGCACGATGCATCAGCGACACACATGGCAGGAGTGGCTTTCTCTTAGAGTACGCCCAGGTCTCGACTAATGTAATCAGAAAACTGAAGACCACCACAGATGTATCGACCCCCTTTCTAGCATTATGCATGCAAACCAAAAGCTCAGACAACCCGCCCTGACCGAGCGCCTGTTAGTGACATGGAAGTCACTTCTATAAAGTAGAGGAGAAACGCTTTGAATGTGGCAACCGTACGGATAGCGCAGCTGAGCGCGGGACGGAGGAATACTGTATTTGTGCTTGCTTGCATTCATTCTTTTGAACGTGGATAATCATGGTTTTATTGTTTTGGGGTCTAAGCTTTTTATTGGTACTCTTTGATTTTATGAATGCACTAGCTTCTTCCGCAGGCAGACCGCGAGGACTGGAGAAAGGTACGAGCACTTTGACATCTTTTCAATCTCAATGTAGAAGCGCAGAGAATGAATGACTTTTTCTTGCGTTTTGAGCACCAGCCCATTATAGCGCTCTCTCCCAAAGGCATCCAACAAGCAACTTGGATGCGTGATGTTTTAGAGTTCACGATAAGTGAAATACGTCCGATTTGTGTTGAATTGTATTGTGCATTAGCAAACGAAAAGACACTGTTAGATATACATTTAACATGACCATAAATAATCTTAATGTCATTGCATTTGCAATCTCGTTTTCGTCCGCAGCGAAATTACCGGAGTTTGGCGCGTATGAGATTGTAACTCCGGCGAGAGTGAGTGGAGCCGGTGACATATTGCCAACGGGCGTGCACTTCAAAAGGCGAAAGCGGAGTACCGACCCAATATTCAGCAACATCTCTCATCATTGGGCCTCGACGCATGTCTATTATCAAATATCTGCATTTGGGCAGGACTATTACCTTAACCTTACACTCGAGTCGGGATTTATCGCACCAGTTTACACTGTCACGGTACTCGGAGCATCCAGTGAAAGCCATGATTCAGAAGGAGAAGATGAGAACACTGAGTATCAGCATTGCTTTTACAAAGGACACGTAAACGCTGGACAGAAGCCTACTGCAGTGATCAGCCTCTGCTCCGGTTTGGTGAGTAGCCTATTATTGTTTTGGCTATAGTGTATAACGATATAATTTGTGTGAAATTATTGTAAGTTTATAAGCATTTAAATGCTTGTGCGTATAGTTTACTTTATTAAGTCATGCAAAGGTGGAAATGAGTTCATTAGTTCACCCTTTAACACAAGTGCTGTGCAAGTTATGTAACGGTTTTTACGCGCAACAGTTTTCAGACTTTGTATTTTTCTCAAATACGGGCTATGTCAGCCACCATATACACTTGCGCTTAGAAATGGCTGGAATTCACTACAAAGACTTTTGAAATCTGAAACAGATTTTTTAAAATAGACATCACTTGCAGACTTTTTGGGAAGTTTCAGATAGAAACACACTAACTGATCAAATCTGCGGACTGCCACAGACTTTCTGCAACAAGTCCAGACTGAAAATCTGGGCAACATTTTAGCAAAAGTCTTGAGGTGTATTTTAGCCTTTAAGGAGCTCGATGACGCACACTCATCAGAGGCAGAAAGCTGCAGTCGGTGTGCTGACGTCAAGGGTGTTCCTTATATGGGATTCCGATGTCATCTGCTGATGGGAACGTGAGTGTGCGCGGGATGTTTTGTAGTTTCACAATTCTCACAGATAAAGCAGACGAGTGTTTGGATATTGGCACGTAAACACGTGGAACATGCCCATAAAAAATCCCACGCGTCATAACCATAACGTCACAAGTGTATTTTACCTCCGTTTCAACGCTGTTAGATCTGCTTTTAGCGTGCTGTCAGGAGCCCTGTAGGCAAATATTTGAATATGGCGGGAGTCCTGCTTTTGCTACGCTTGTTGGTTATTCTGGTGTTTGCATTGCAGTCTGCTCGTGATCCATTGTAACAGCTAAATATGATCTAACATGTTCAGTGAATAAGTTAAAATATCGTTTGCTGATTTCTGCTTTTGACAGATACAGTGTCACTTATATATTATATGTAGTTATGCTATATTTATGCAAAACAACAAATAGTTTGGAAAGATAAGGGTATCAAATTTATAGATCATTTTGTCTCCCATGGTAGGCCTATGCCTTTTGAGGGTACTTTCACACAGCCACTAACTCACCCCACTAAAGTAGGCCTACCTGTAGCAAAACATGTTTATGAATTTAAAGTACCCGAATGTATGGCACTTATGCATCATTCGAGACAATATATTTTTTTAATAAAAAGCTTGTTTTGCTCACTAGCCAGCCTTCAGTCTGTTATGCGCAGGTGTTCACAAACAATTTGTATAATGTCAAAGCTGTAAAGGCTATAATAACTGGATTTAAAGCTCTTTAATATGTTTCTTTTAGAAGATAAGCGTTGCATGTGCACAAATCTTGTTGATGCAGTTACACAATTAATGTGTCAAAGCATTTTGGTTTTGTAAATTAAGCAGAATATTCTGATAGTTAGCATGGACATTCTACGTTTATTACCGCCCATGAGCAAGTGCACTTATATGCAGGCAAAATATATGTTTTTTAATCACTTTATCAAATGTCAGTGTATACATTCTCTGCATCAGTGCAACAATTTAAACCTTTTTTTTAGCTTGGCACTTTCAGGTCACCTGAGGGGGAGTTTTTTGTGGAGCCCCTTCATAGCTACAATGGTGAAGATTATGAAGAAGAACACACCAAACCTCATATTGTATACAGAAAAAATGCCTCAAAGAAGACCGTAGAAGAGTCACCTCCATGTGAAACTTCAGGTAAGCATGCAAATGCACCTAACATGGGGATATTTTATCCTTCTTGGAGACGTTTTATCTTAAATGTCATGGAGAGTCATGTACTAGTCCATATACAGTATGTGAACATCATCATTAGATATGTTCTTGTTGTCTGCAAGTGTAGTTGTTGTGTAGTCAAGGAATCAAATGCATGCATGCATGAATAACAATTGCTCTCTGTTCACTAAATATGACTTTATAAGACATAGTTTCTCTGACCATTTGTTTGTGCTCCACCCCTCACCTCCCAGGAATAAAACAGGCTATCGCTGACATCCATATATTCAATGAACTATTCATAGTATTCTTTACATCCTTTGCGTTCCTATTTTGAAATGATTGTCATTGAGTAGAAGTCAGTGGAAAAGGAAAAATTATTTTGGAAGTTCTTGGTATCATTCCAATCTTAGTTTACCGCCACAGAATCCTGTTGACTCTCGAACTTCCTGTGGCCTGAAGATAAGGAAACTCAAGGAAGTTTCACCATGAATGCCACGTGGTGAATCGATTGTAGTAGAGTAATGCCAACTTCATGTGTTTGGAAATTACTTGTTAGAAAAATAAATGTAGATTTCATGCAAGATGCTGTTTGCACACTGCTGTATTCATGTTGATGTTAAAATAGACTAGACTAGATAGTATACTTGACAGACAAATGAGAAAAAAAGAAAAAGGACACTAACCCTCTTCTCTCAACAGGTAGTGTTCTAGCTTTTGTTGAAACTACTAACGTTGTATTAGCACCTATTGTACTATTGCTCTTTGAATGACATATCACTTATTGCTCCCCGAACTCTTTGTAAGTCGCTTTGGATAAAAGAGTCTTCTAAATGACTAAATGTTAATGTAAATGTCACAATTTACTCACCCATAATCTGTTCCAAACCTTTATAAATGTCTTTGTTCTGTTAAACACAAAAGAAGATATTTGGAAGAATGTTTTAAAAACAAACAGTATTATTTATTTATGAACAGTATGAATGTATGAGACCATGTAATTCATGTTTTAAATCGATATTTGACAATAAACAAAGCTGTTGGTTACTTCCATTCGTAATCTCTTACTTGTTACCACTGGTCCTCTGAGATAGCATAAAGACAGCTAGAACTAGAACTCACATGGTGAATTACCTCATATATACACATTTTTTCATTTTCATTGCAGGACATAAAGAGCCACACAGCAGACACAGGGACAATCTGAAGAGAAAATCATCCTCAAGCATGGTGTCCGACCTGGAGACTCTTAATTCCAGACTCCTCTCTGCCCCCTTCCCCTCCACAGAAAACAAGCACAACTCGGCTAATGAAAGCAGTAACTCCAAGCCACACAGGAGATCAAAGCGTTTCCTCTCCTACCCCCGTTTTGTTGAAGTCATGGTTGTGGCAGACAGCAAAATGGTGGAACATCATGGAAGCAACCTCCAGCACTACATTCTTACCCTGATGTCTATCGTAAGTTCCGCCCAGTTAACAATACTGCCCTGCTTTGATGGGCCCCGGTTACAGGTCTGAAATTGGTGGTGGGGGGGACTAGTAAGTAAATATTTTGCTCTTGCAGGAGTGAATTGGTCTGACAGATTTGATTAATGTGAATGCAAAACAAATAACATCAGGTATGTCGCATAGACGGAATGCTTTGGATGCTTTTTGCTTGGAACTCATGGGGGGATAGATGACCTATATTTCGATCTTGGCAAAAGCTGGATTCTTAGCAGGTTCTGGCAGCAAAGTCTAGTTCTCTATGGTCAAGACCACATTCAACTCTACTTATTAGAAATTAAAGTCTGTCTAAACTCAACCCATACGCTAGAAAAACTTATACAAAACTCTTGAATCTCAAATTCTTAGACAGATTTGATTTAACAGTGTGACCTTTTACTATCTACAATGAATCTTTGAGAAGTTCTGGAAGTAATTTCCAGTTGTTTGTATTTTCTTGTTCAGGTTTCCTCTATCTACAAAGATCCCAGCATTGGAAACCTGATAAACGTTGTTATTGTGAAATTAGTGATTATAAAGAACGAGCAGGTATGTGTATTTTTGTGATTTAAAGCAAGTGATTTTTTAACTTATGAGAATAGTTTATGTTGTACAGTATGCATTTATATGTTTTCATCTTTTGTGTTTTTATTTCTTTTGCAGGATGGACCCAATATTTCTTTTAATGCACAAGCCACTTTGAAAAACTTTTGCTTATGGCAACAGAGTCAGAACCACCCGGATGACAACCACCAATCACACCACGACACAGCCATCTTAATCACAAGGTAAAAGAGCTTTTTATTGAATGCTTTAGATCTTGAATTTTTTTACCAGGTCTTGTTGCGTGCACATTGTTTTAAATGACATTTCTGAAGTCTACATATGTACCATGTGGTTTTACATTTCCCTGTCGTATGTTTTTTTTAGGCAGGACATCTGTCGAGCGCGGGACAAGTGTGACACTCTAGGTACGTCATCTATCTGTGCGAATCAAGATCATGAGCTTAATTACTCTTCATGCAAATTTGTCTTATACTTCTGTCGAAGAGGATCTCGGTGGCAGTGATGATATTAAATACTCCTATATATTCAGGTATAACCATAATCACTCTGTGCTATCATGAATGTTTCAGGTCTTGCTGAGCTGGGAACAGTTTGTGATCCCTATAGAAGTTGCAGTATTAATGAGGACAATGGTCTCAGTACGGCTTTCACCGTCGCTCATGAGCTCGGCCATGTGTGAGTATCTTCCAATATATATATATATATTTACTCTGTAGGCTGTTTACCCTTCGTGTCTTCTGCATAATTAATGGTATTTGTAATGGACTTTCCTTCAATTTTAAATAATGTATTTGTTGTTGTGAGCCGACGTGAACATTCTCATTAACCCGAAAGCCCTCCTGTCTGTTAAAACAAAATGCCAAAAGGAAAAAACGCACACGGTTATATGCAGGGCTTACACCTTCTCCAAAAAATGATATTTATTTAATGCTTCATCAGAGGCCATAGATACCAGTGAAAAGTGAAAAGTGAAAAACGTTTTCGAGACAGTGCCACATCGATTAGTGCACACCTGCATTAAAATGTGAAACTTTACCATGGAGATCATAATACCGGCACAAAAAAACATACAATATCTAATTTACCTTAAGGGGTTCTTATACATAAGGTAAAAACTCTTTAGTAAAAAAGAAAACAAAATAATAAATAAATACAGCAAAAACATATTTAAATGCACAAAACAATGTACAAAAATGTATCAAACAAAGAAACACCAAAACATGTTTTCTTTTATACATGATAAACCCATAAATCTTATACTGTAGCTGTTTCTTATATAGGCCTACAGCATTAAATACATATTTTTTGAGGAGGTGTATATAACCGTTTGCAGATTTTTCCTTTTCCTTTTGGCCATACGTTCTTTTTGATCTATGCACCGGATCAACTGTCTTCATTAATATTGGACATTTGGCGCTGCTCCTCTTCTGTGACTCTGTTAAAACAACCGCAAATGATTTTAGGCTGGATTTTGGGCTATACTTTGGCTGCACACAGTTTATTCTTCAAGCGACTCTTTCCAAGGTTATAGGCTTTTGTGAAGTGGATAACAGTGTGTCTGTGCTTGATATGCAACTTATCAAGGACTTCAGTCTGATCTCAGCAGAAATGACTGAAGCTCTCAGTTGTAGGTACTCTTTAGATTTAGTGGGTTATGTGTTGTAGATTAAATCTTGAATGGGTTTTGGAGGTACATGATCCAGAGCAATTCTATCAGTTCACGTAGCAGTCCCATCGTGGTATTTGTTGAAAAGTGGGTTACAAGGAGTAGAACAAACAGTTTGTATAATTCACTTTACTTACAAGGTAAAGTGCAGCTAAATCTTGACTTAATTCTGAACATCTCTAGATTTCTACCAGAACTTAAACCTAGCTAACGTTCTCATCTGGCGTAGGCATTACAAGGTTAGAACAAATGTATGTACAGTCATATGCAGATGACCTCTTAGTGACCTTATTGTATTCAGTTCATAAAAAAGATGGAGTTTCTTAATTCCAGTCTTATCCGGTGGCAGGTGGTGACATCAGTACTGTGCACTCAAGTGGGGATTTAGTTCTGGTGCTGTACAGTGCAATGCTGTGCGTGCCACCTCTCTCCCCTACAGCTGCCCCAAAATTGGATAGGTTCTGTCATGTGCTTATTACTGTCCTCGCTAGTTTATGGGTTTTCCAATGACCCATATAATGGTGATATATCATACAATTTCAAAAATGTGAAGAAAATATGAAATATGAATTTGCATGTTTTCAATTCTGCCCTCAGGTTTAACATGCCTCACGATGACAGCAACAAATGCAAGGAAGATGGAGTTAAAAACCAGCAACATGTGATGGCCCCCACCCTCAACTATTACACCAATCCCTGGATGTGGTCCAAATGTAGTCGGAAATACATCACAGAGTTCCTCGAGTATGTTAACCTGTTCCTGTAGCTCAGCAAATTCTCATTCACATTGATCCAACAAACTCCAAGTCTGCCCCACTAAAAGATTAATTCCTGTTCATCTGCATTTGCTTACTCTTCTAAACACTTTGAATTAAGATGGAAATGACTTCATTCTTTGAAACAGAAAGTCTATTGTCACCCACTGAGAGTATTTCTGTTGTTTATCTGTTGTTTGTTTGGTTTTCCTTAAAGTCATTTGTTTATCATGTGTCATTAGCACAGGGTATGGTGAGTGCCTGCTCGACGAGCCCGTTTCCAGGCCGTACACTTTGTCCCAGCAGCTGCCCGGGCAGATATACAGCGTCAATAAACAATGTGAATTTATATTTGGGCCTGGGACCCAGGTGTGCCCATATATGGTGAGAGAGTCCCTCGGGATGTTACACAACATACTGTCCATTAAACTTCTACAGTGTATCATCTGCAGTTCAAGTCGAGCGCACACTGTACTCATTTTATGGTGGTGTGGATTGTTTCTTGTCAGACTGTACAACATAATCCCTGTGGGATTCTAGGTAAAAGCTATGGCATGCTGCCTGACATCAACAGAAATTTATGTTAGACCGCACAGTACACATTGTAAACATAGTTTTGGATTTCCCCTAAAGTAGCGCTGACTGTCTTCAGTTGGAGGTAGAAACAGTCGCACTGCTAAAGTTATGTAAAAGGCAAAGATTTAAGGGAAGTCTGTAAAATTTATTGACATTTGTCTCTGATGGCACAACATGGCTGAAATTGTACAATGTGCACCCAGGTTTACATAGTTTACAGGTTCACTTTTGGATATGGATATACAAAGATTATTGTGAAAAACAGTCAATGAAGTTAATATTGTCAAGAAATTACTAAACGTTACTAAACTGTGTAAGAGTGAGTGTTTCACGTCTGTTAAAACTAAAGTGTTTGGATGTTATGCAGACTCAGTGTCGGAGACTCTGGTGCACGAGTCCAGAAGGAGTCCAGCGAGGCTGCCGGACCCAACACATGCCATGGGCTGACGGGACAGAATGCTCTCCAGGAAAGGCAAGTACTTTCAAAAATAAAGTTTGCTAAACCGCCAAGTCAAATGTCTGTTTTACCGTAGTGCAGTGAAAATCCCATCATTTGTTGGGAGAGATTTAATGTTAAAAGAGGAGATTTGTGCAGCTCCAAAAGCTTTTATTATGAAACAACAGGTGAGCATTTGCTGTACATTGATTGTACTTTTAAGCCTTTTAGACCTTATTTTATAGGGCTGTTGAATGAAGGCCCCAGGTCAGACTCATACCTAGGTCAATGTGAACCAACAACTCTTAAATGTCATAAGCACACACGCTAACCGTTGCACTACAGCTCTTATACTGTTGTTAATGGTTTTAGTAAGTTAAACTACCTTTCCAGTTACTTTTCATTGCATCTGTTAAAAGGACTGCCTAATAGCCATTTTTGCCAAATCTTGACATGCAATTGCAACGCAGATGAAAAGCAGATCCATCAGTGTAACTTCAAACACATTTTTACCCCCAAATAGCAACCAAATCAGTTCCTCCACAGTGAGAGCCGTCCTCATTGATATATTGTTTTGTTTTTGCCAAATTCAACTAAGCTTGTGAATTGATAGTGATTGTGAACATCTCAGTGACAGTGTAACTCATGTCACACATTAAATAAGTTTTGAGATAATTGCTTTTAATTGTTAACCAACTGAATCTGCTGTAATTTCATTGATTCTCTGTTTGCTTTCTCTTCAGCATTGTAAACATGGCCAGTGTGTCTCTAAAGAACATGAAACGGTTCCTGTGGATGGGGCCTGGGGAGTGTGGAGTCCTTTTGGCACATGCTCAAGGACCTGTGGAGGGGGAATCAAGACCGCTGAGCGCGACTGCAACCGACCCGTGTAAGCACTTTTTTGTACAGCATCCTTACTGGGCTGTGAATTAGCAGCAGATTTCTCAATGTACTGTACCTTTACAAATGACCGGCTTGTCTGTTTTTAGGCCTAACATTGAATCCTAACCAGGGTTGCGTTTCCTAAAAGCATTGTTAGCCTTAAGGTTACGATGCTTTTGGGAAACGCAGCCCAGGCAAGGCACCATAAAACAACAAATAAGCAATTAAATCAGATTTTGTCGTAAACGGGCAGCTTGGTTTCTATTTTTGTGGTGTCTTGCCAGCAAGCCCCACCCACCAGGAAAGCTACCGTAATTGGTTTAAAACAGAGCACCACACAACTGTAGATTAAATGTTAAATATGTTCTGTCGGGCTTTTATTGTATCACATGGTGCAGCCTTTTTGCTTTCATTGTTGACAGTGAAATTACTTGGTGTAAGGTTGTTGAATTTTTTGTTTTATATATAGGCCCAGAAATGCGGGGAAGTACTGTGTTGGGCGCAGAATGAAATTCCGCTCCTGCAACTCTGAGCCGTGCTCCAAGCAGAAACGAGACTTCAGGGAGGAGCAGTGTGCCAGCTTTGATGGCCGGCACTTTAACATCAATGGTCTACCTCCAAGTGTCCGCTGGGTGCCAAAGTACAGCGGAAGTGAGTGATTTACTGCACAACAGTTAAAATTCACACGTCCAGGGTGTCAAATGCAACAGAATGAGTCCCATAATAAGTATATGAATGTTTAATGTTCATTTTATATATAGCTTACAGTCCTTCTTTAAGTGTCTGTAGGGTTTGACCAATACCAGATCATATAAACCTCCGGTTCCTTATTATTGGTATCAGTATTAAATTGGGACCCCCAATTGGGGCCTTCAGAAGATTCAAGGGGGGTCGCCGGAAAATCTGTTTTTTTAATTTATAAGTGTTTATCGCCTCTTTCTTGCTACATGCATACTTTCCAGAGATGTTTATTTTTATCTTTATAGTGAGTTTTTCTCTACAGTTCCCTTTATTTTGCTCACTATGGTTTGTAAAGTCTTTGTAAAGATGTTATGAAAATTGTTACAGTACAAATACATTTGTGTTAATACACAAAGATGGATATATATTTTAGACAATGGGTCCTCACAAAAGATTATTCTTATTCGCCAATGCCTTAGGCAACATCAAAATTAAACTAAGGCATTTGGCAGCCCATTGTCACCCAGTGCAGGTACTAGGAAGTGCCAAATCATTTCCATTATCTTTTTAAACCTGTACATAATTGCTTTTATTATGTGTAACCCATATAAAATAATTCCCTCATGATTGGTGACATGGCTTGTCAAAAAAAAAATCTTTCAATTAAAATAATAATTGGGGTTGACACAAGTGAAAAGTTGTGATGGACAGCCAAATTGTATTAATAGTCTTTCTTCTGTGTGTGCTGTAGTTCTAATGAAGGATCGCTGTAAGCTGTTCTGTCGAGTGGCAGGCAGCACAGCTTACTACCAGCTCAGGGAGCGAGTCATCGATGGAACACAATGTGGGCCTGACACCAACGATATTTGTGTGCAGGGCATGTGTAGGGTGAGTGCTTTATGTGTGCTGTGAAAATGCATGTTATATCAATCGACACATTGTGTAGTGCATCTTCTTATGTGTTTATCGAAGCCATGTTTCTGTTCTTTGGAAAGCTATTTTAAAGCAGTATGTCTTGAGTCTTCTTCTGTTGATTCTGCTCTATTTCTGCAGCAAGCAGGATGTGACCATGTGTTAAACTCCAAGGCCAGGAGAGATAAGTGTGGGGTGTGTGGTGGGGACAACTCATCATGCAAAACGGTGGCAGGAACGTTCAACATGGTACATTATGGTAGGTGACCAAGATTGAGTTTACGGCCTATCAGAACTAGAATGAGTAGTAACTAGAGGCGTGGCCAAAATCTGTTCCCCTTGTTCATTCCCCTTGTTTTATTGTTTATAAATGAC
The DNA here is from genome assembly GCF_947034865.1 of Barbatula barbatula. Lineage (NCBI taxonomy): Eukaryota > Metazoa > Chordata > Actinopteri > Cypriniformes > Nemacheilidae > Barbatula > Barbatula barbatula. Next base: position 11,922,690 of record NC_136783.1, read on the forward strand.
TTTGGTTATTGGAAAGCATATGTAGTAAACATTCCTAGAGATTTCCTCCCGTAGTCAGAACAGTTCAGATGAGGTCTGTTCAAGATCTGTTCTGCACAGTTCAAATGTGGTTGAATTCCAATTTCAAAGTTTGCCTTAAAAACACTGCCAAAAAGGAACATTTCAAGAATGTCGATTTACAGATAACATGCTGTTAAAAAAAACTACATGATTACTTTTCCCCTTTTTGTGCAGGTTACAATGTTGTGGTGCGAATCCCCAGTGGTGCTACTAACATAGATGTAAGACAACACAGCTACTCAGGGAAACCAGAAGACGATAACTACCTCGGTAAAACATATCAAATACTTATTTTATATTTTTCTTTTTGCGCCATTTTGCAGTTGTAAATGTTATGTTTAAATCGAATTGTATTGAGCACAATTATTTCCTATTGAATTGATGTCTAATGTATCATTACATAACATTTGCGAAAGACTTTGAATAGCATGACAGCTTGATGCCATTCCAAAATGGACCAAAGGGGAGTGGTGTCAAGATTTACTGTAAGATTTACCACCAAGATGTTGTTAAAGGGTTTAAAAAGTGTTTTGCTAAGTTTATGGTCCTCAACTCTGAAAACCCAAGATCAGATTTTTGCAGGACTTTGTATATTTGTTCTGTATGTTTGTTTTTCTACTGTGTACGTGTGTTTAAAGCCAAGGCAAGAATGTGGAAGTTGTGGAAAGATTTTTTAAATGTACTGTATGTACAGTAGACAGATATGTGGGGGACAGGGGTCGGGTAATGTAATGTGTGACGCTTGAAGAAAGCAGAATATTCTATTTTAAAGGGAAAGTTTACCCTAAAATAAAAATTCTGTTATCAGTTATTCATGCCTATGTTGTTTAACATCAGCAAATGAGTATTTCTTCTGTGGAAAATAAAAGAAGATATTTTGAGAAATGTCTCTGTGGTTTTGGTTCCATATTAAAGTCAATAAGGGCCAATGTTATGTGGTTACCAACATTCTTCAAAATATCTTCTTTTGGGTTCTGCAGAAGAGTGAAAGTCATAAAAGAGAAAATAATGATGTGCTTTTTCATTGTTAAGTAATGCCAGATCTTGTAGTTAGACAAATTGTTGTGTACAACAAATAGATGCCACTCCAATTGTTTATCCTGTGGCATGCCAAGAAAGCATATTTCATTAAAGCATTATCTGTTTGATTGAAATGTTTTGGTGATAGACTTTTTCAGCTCAACAAAGATACTTAAAGTCTGCCTGTTGTTTCTGCAGCTTTGTCCAACAGCCGTGAAGAATATTTACTCAATGGAGATTTTGTGGTCAGTATGTTTAAAAGGGAAGTCAGAGTAGGAAATGCTGTCATAGAGTACAGCGGCTCTGACCACGTGATCGAGAGAATCAACTGCACTGATCGCATTGACGAAGAGATTGTTGTCCAGGTATTTTCGCTGTTGTATGTTATGCATTGTAATATCGCACTTAACATTGAAGTTATTGAGTCTGTAATCTTAAGAGTGCTTTTGTTTCACAGCATGATTTTTTATTCTTTTTAAACTAGGTGCTATCTGTAGGTAACCTATATAACCCTGATGTCAGGTTTTCCTACAACATTCCCATAGAGGACAAACCTCAGCAGTTTTTCTGGGATGTGTACGGCCCTTGGCAAGAGTGCAGTCTTCTGTGCCAAGGTGGGTGTGAGAGAAGCTGAAAAATGCTTTTGTAAAACATTTGCCAGAAGTTAGTTTAGAGTTTGGTAAACTTGAACCAGACGTATGATGCTGTCAGGGTTATTGAGGACAGTTCTGTGTAAACAAATGTACTGTACAGTCTTTGTTTGACAGTCTTTCTTTTTTTGTTTGAACGAAAATTATGTTTTACATTTCTATAACACATAGCTTTATTTTGTCTTATGCTGCTTGCATCAGGAGAGCGCAAGAGAAAAGTCATGTGCATTCGCGAGTCGGATCGCGTGATGGTGTCTGATCAACGGTGTCACGGCTCTCCTAAACCATCTGTGATCACTGAGGCCTGCAACACAGACTGTGAACTCAGGTACGAACCCACAGTCAATAATGTCATGTACATTTAGTGTTGTTGTGCTTTCAACAGACTAAAACTTGGCCTCTGCTTTGATCTTCACATACTTTTTATTTACAGGTGGCACATTGCTCGCAAGACAGAGTGCACAGCCACATGTGGACTGGGCTTCCGGAGGTTAGACATTTACTGCACCAAACAGAGCAGATTGGATGGAAAGACCCAGAAGGTTGATGACCGTTTCTGCAGTAGCCAAACCAAACCTGATGATAAGGAGGCCTGCTATGGAGACTGCAACCCTGGTGGATGGGAATATTCCCCTTGGTCAGAGGTGCGGGAATCGTTGTTGGTCTCCAATTGATTTTTTACACTGTTATGGAAAAATGCATTTAAGACAACACAATACTGGCCTCATGTACCTGACAAATAACTGACAGTCTGCATGTATTTTTTTGTGTTTGATTATCTAGTGCTCCATAAGCTGTGGAGGGGGTACACGCCGCAGGAATGCAGTATGCGGAAAATCAGCAAAGTCTGGAGACGATAGCAAGTGCAACGCACAAGATAAACTCTCAGTCCAGCCCTGTAATGAATTCCAGTGTCCTCAGTGGAAAACTAGAGAGTGGTCAGAGGTGAAGACCTATCAGTACATCAAGACAATTACAATAAAAACGATTGTTTGAGGTGGCATTGTGATGCTACAATGTAATGTCGTTTTGCGTTTATCCTAATTCGTTCGTTTTTAATTCATTCGGTAGTGTTTGGTGACATGTGGCAAGGGCTACAAGCACCGCCAGACCTGGTGTCAGTTTGGAGAGGAGCGTTTGGACGACCGCTTCTGCAAATCCTCCAAACCAGAGTCGATACAGGCCTGCCAACAGCAAGAATGTGCGTCCTGGCAAGTGGGATCCTGGGGACCGGTGAGTATAAATATTTGAAGAGTAGTTTATTTCTAAAATGAGATAACTTGGCTTTTAACATTTTTCAAAAATAATGTTTTTTTACTGTCCATTCCAATTGATATCAATCAACTGCAGAATTGGTTTGTTTTGTTGTAAGTCCTAATAACTCAAAAAATACACCTAACTAACAGAATAAAACACATGATAACAACAAGATTTTTGTTATATCATTTGGAAAAAATCTCTTCATTTACTGCTGTAATTGTTCTAGTGGTTAGTTTGATGTGGTTAATAGTTCTTAAAATGATGCTCTCTATCGCCATCTCTGTTTGAAACATTAAATTGCAGGTTAAGTCGAATTATGTTTGACAGACTTATTTCCCTCTCATGCCTACTGTACTACCCACCATGTTTGCTCTATAAGTCATGCTTCAAAATTATATTCTTAAGAATAACAGTTTCAGCCTCGGTCAAGTATTAGTTGTATTAAAACCCCATCACAAAATATGTTAGGATTAAAAACACTTCAACTTTTCAAAAGAAACAAACATGGCGCCCAACTAAAGTCACTTTTAGTGCAAACAGCAGTTTTTATACTGAGAAATGATTTAGTTTAGTCACAAGAAATGTGTGAAATCAAGTTCAAGGTTTATTTGTCACATACAAAACCATACATAGTACGACATGCAGTGAAATGCTTTTTTGACTGAATAGACTAGAAAGGAGATAGGAAAGAAAGAAAGGAATATATATATCTGTACACTACAATTTGTACCATGTATGCATCCATGCATGTATCCTCCTGGCCTTGGTCAAGCACCGTCTAGTGTAGATGGTGTGCAGGTCAGGAAGCTCAGTTCGGATGGAACGCTTCTGAAAATCATTCAAATCATTTTCAATATAGTGGCCTGTGTGGCATTTTATATAGGAGATGGTGCATGCTTAGCCAGATACATATATATATATACATATACACAACCCCTAAACAGTAATGTTAATGGCTGGAAAACAAATATTTGCTACTTTTGCGCTCGTGTGGAGCACATCCAAAACAAGCACAATTTAGCTGTATGTCTTCATCCATCCGTGGATAATGTGCTTTCTGTCCACTTGAGCAATTTACTGCAGTCTTCAAAAAGCAAATAGTTTCTTCAGAGATCCCCAGAAAGGAAAAACAGAGTTTAGACGATCTGTGTGCGCAAACTGTCTTTAAATCCTAAAGTGTGACAGAGATTAGACATCCCTGTTGCATAGATTAAGCAATCATGTTAATGTATGTTTGAAGGGCTTTAATGAAGCATGTGCATTCTAGAAAACGCTGCCACACAAGACCTTGTTTCAGTCAAGTCAATGATGAAGATAAAATATAAAAATAAGATAAAGGTGGACAAATTACAGGGCTCAGGATGCCATAGCGAGTGATTAGCGCATCTGGGCTGATGCCAGTGAGCCAACAGCAGACAGCAATAAATCTTAAAATGTCCAGTGGGATAAGACTTTGCTGTATGACAGTAAACTAGATAGATGAGCACCTCACTGGTCCCTAACTGACCTTGTTTTGTATTTGTTACTTTAGTGCACCAGTACATGCGGGCCGGGTTATCAGAGGAGAGCTGTTAAGTGTGTGGTCGGCTCATACGGAACAGTCATGGATGACATGGAATGCAATGCAGCGACGCGTCCAACAGACACTCAGGTAAGAGCGGTGCACTATTAGTTCGGCCTCCTTTGTGTGCAAATGCCCAATTCAAGTCTTTGTATCCCTTTCTCTTTATCTCTTTCTCTAGTTTCTTCACAAAAGGTTTTGATCTCTTGACCACTAGAGTCCACAATGGGATGTACGAGTCAGTTGGACCATTTTTTATAAGTTTGCGAGCCATGATTTTAATTAAACGGTGCTTGTTATTAAAGGGAAAGTTCACCCAAAAATGAACATTTTGTCATAATTTACTCACACTCTTGTCATTTTAAACCTGCATGACTTTCTTACTTCTGCTGAACACAAAAGAAGATTTTTTGAAAAACGTCTTAAACAGACAACATCAGCACCCATTCACATCTACTGTATGGACACAAAACCAAGTGGTACCACCATTGTTGGGTTACCAACATTTGTTATAATATCATTTTTTTGTTCTGCAGAAAAAAGTAAATCACACAGGTTTGAAATGACTAGAGGGTAAATGATAAATTTTATTTATTTTGGGGGGAACTATCCTTTTAAATGAAGCCAACAGCACAGTCGATACATTTGTAAAGTAAAGTTATTGAATAAATAATACAGTGTACAAACTTTTGAAAGGCTTTTTTACATTAGGTGTGGACAAGTTTTATTTTACGTGGTTTTGGAAAAGAATGCTTCCATGCAGAGAAGGGAAAAGAGAGAAGAATAGAAGCAGGCTCAGGTACAGCCTGAGAGGAAGGAAGGAAGTTTCCCACCCAACATTTAAGCACCTGCACTCAATGAACCACACACAAGCATACATCATTAGACCATTTATAAGGTATCAAGCGTAACGGGGGGCACAATTATGTTTTATTTTTGGTCTGCTTGTGTATATGAACATTTGCATGTGTAGATATTTTGTGTGTGTCTACAGCATTTACACTACGTCCATTATGTGTCATCTAGATCTACACATACCTGCCCAATTACATTACGCTCCCCTTCCCACAGCGCAATTAATCTTCAGAGCCAAAATAGCTGAACGCTTTGTTTCACAGAGTATTTTCTGAACTTTCCTGGGGCGTTGGTTTTATGGAGCTTCATTTTCACATGGCTTTTAAGAAATGGAAGAATGAGCCTTTTTCCCACCATCAGGGTTGATACACGACCAGGAGAGTGTATATAACGAAGGAGGGGGCAACTGAGAGAGAGAGAGAGAGAGAGAGAGGAATTAATAAGTAAGGGATAATGTACAGTTAGACGGTCATTACAGCAAATTGTAAAGGGTCCTGTATCGCCCTGAAGGGGTTTACCTTTAATGAATGACTGTCTGTACATTATTACACGGCTACTAACTAAATAAATAAAAGATTAGACATGAAATTTTGATTGGAGTTGAAATTATTTTATTATGTGAGTTACTAGAGATGTAAAACTAGCACAGCTGCTAAACTATGGTTAAACTATGGTTAATATACAGTATATCTGATATACATTCGATATAAGTGCTGAGTAATATAATTGCTGTTTAATATAAGCTATAAAAGTTTTTATTGAACGCAAGACAGAGAGGACAGTAAGCAAAGAGGGGTGGAGTATGAGAGAACCGACAACCTAAAGGAGGGATATGACAGGACTAAGCGAGAGGCCCCCTGGTTTAAAATCGTCTGTGTGCCGTAAGGCGCAGTGACCCAGAACAAGTTGCTTTACCTCCACGTGATTCCAGCCAGTCAAGCATAAAGAAAGCCCATTGGCACCAGCCATGAAGCTTTACCGGCATAACCCCCAGTGTCACGGATCTTCATTACTGAAAATTGGTTGTCTTTCTCCACTTCCTTCCTTCCACAGGACTGTGAACTTTCTCAGTGCCCTGTCACACATCCTGTTGCCCCAGAGACTAAAGCGATGTCATATCCTGGTCTTAAAACACAGTGGCGCTTTGGATCATGGACACCGGTAAATCACTGATAGAAGTTATAGTATATGAATGTATGCCAATGGTTATTACAACAATAAATAAAAAATGCTAGACTCTGTATTCTACACTGCACACATTGGTGATCCACACTGTGTAATGTTTTTTCTTTACAACAGTGTAGCGCCACCTGTGGAAAGGGAAACCGTATGCGGTACGTCAGTTGCCGTGACCAGCAGGGTGGAGTGGCAGAGGAATCAGCCTGCTCTCATCTTCCAAAACCACCGGCCAAAGAGGTGTGCTCCATAGTGGCGTGTGGACAGTGGAAGGTTCAGGAATGGACTGCGGTAAGTACATATTTTTGTTACAAACTGATCTGTTAAAGGAGCAGTTCACCCAAAAATAAAATTTCGTTGATAATAAAAAAATTTAGTTGTTACAAATGTGTATACATTTCTTTGTTCTGATGAACACAGAGAAAGATATTTGTAAGAATGCTTTTAACCAAACTATTCTTGGCCACCACTACCATAGTAGGAAATAAACTACAATGGTAGTCAATTGTGCGGTAGAACTGTCTTACATTCTTCAAAATATCTTCTTTTGTGTTCAACAGAACAAAGAAAATGAATAAAGCCACTTTTCCTACTATGGTCAATGGTGGCCAAGAACTGTTTGGTTACATGCGATCTTTCAAATATTTTTCTCTGTGTTCATCAAAACAAAGAAATGTATACAAATTTCTGCATATAAAATAGGACATAAGAAAATGTTTTAACAACAAATATACACACTTCAACTTTTAAGCTAGATAAACTCCCACACAACAAACTAGCTTTATTTGTAATAGTTCTGCTTGTGTTTCACATTGAAGGCTTGTGACGGTGAGGGCTGATGTCAAAAAAAATAAAAAAAATACCTAGAGAAACAGTTTACACTCACATTCTTTATTTTTGAGTAACTGGATTGCTTTAGTTATTGATCTCCGGCTTCTGTGGGTTTATAATTGAGACAAACAAGTAAATCTGCAACACACATTTTTAAATATTTCGTAACACATATGGCAAAATCTAAAAAAATCAAATTTTCTAAATGAAGTGGAGTGTTTAACTATTCAAAAAACATTCTGGCAGCATTTCCTCACACCCAAGTTGTTCCCAATATTTATGCAGTTTTTTTTTGTCAAACTAGAAGAAATTCTTAAGTTGTTATGCAGTTGCAGTGCCGATCCGTGACTCCTCTTCAGGGGAAGCAGTAATGCGAAGCTCGGCAAAACATGTATTCAGCCCGTCATGTGTGTGGCGCGTCATGTGAAAATATGTGCCTGCTGCAGATGCCTCGAAAGGGATTTTAATAAAGGAGACGCTTGCATTTGCTAGATACTCGCTTAGTCTCAAGTGTAATCAGAGTTAAGTGTTAACACAGTTTCTTCTGAACGCAAGCGTCCCTTTTATCATAAACCCTTTCGACGCGTCTGCAGCAGGCACGTACGTTGACATGATGCGTGATGCACATAGGTTCACGTGAAGCGATGAACACATATTTTGAATTCCTGCTTCCCCTGTAGAGGAGGCACCGACTGCCACTGTGCAGTTGTGTTTTCTGTATAATCAAATGTGTGTGTCTGTTTCTGTGTTTGTAGTGCTCTGTATCCTGCGGTCAGGGTAAAACTACACGGCAAGTCGTGTGTGTAAACTTAAACGACCAAGTTGTGGAAACGAGTGAGTGTGACCCGGACGATCGGCCAGCCACAGAGCAGGAGTGTGCCATGCCTCAGTGTCCATCTCGCCCCAGTGACCACGGTGTCATTTCGCCTAACCCTGACTCCCGAAAGAAGTTTATTCCCACCGGACAAGCGGATCGTAACAGAGCTGACAGACACTGGTCGCATCAGTGGAGGACTGGACCGTGGGGGGCAGTAAGTCTCACAAAACATCTGATTGACATTTGATTGACATAAACGTTTTTTCTGTTAATACTACTTCATAAAGTGCACGATTGACAGTGGATTGAACCAGGGATTTCCTGTTCCAGATAAATTATATCTCTGCTTTAAATACTCTTTAGAATTCAAAGAATAGATTTATAATCATTCAATGTGCCATTTTTGGTGTGCTTCCTCTTCGTCTTAAAGTAGCTTTTAATGGACATTTTAAAGGAGCAACGTGGAGTTTTTAGAGGCTTCTAGCGTGAGGTTGTGAATTGCAACCAACAGATCACTCCACCGTTACTCCCTCCCTTTCGAAGCACTATGGCTGTCACAAGACAAAGATGTTGTCGCTTTTTTGCTGAAGGAGATAAAGTATTTACGAAACGTTTGTCCGTTTAGGGCTACTGTAGAAACAACATGGCGAATTACATGCAAGGGGACACATGGTCTATGTAGATTGAAATAGCTCATTCTAAGATAACAAAAACAAGGTCTTGCCTCATAAAATAAAAAAACATAGCAGCAGGTTCTTCATGATGCAGGTGACTTAGCGCAAACAGAGCATTGACATATGAAGAGTTTGGTTCCAAAATGAGATAATACAATTTTCTAAAATAACATTTTCTTGTTGTGCATTCCAATACTATCAATCAAACTTCAGTTGGTTTGTTTTGATTTAAGCCACAATAACTTAACAAATACAGCTAACTAACACATGATAACGTCCCCTTGCGGCCTAAATGTGTTGTCCTTCTCTCATAATCTGGTTTGTGTTCCCCTTTTGCACCTCTCAGTGCTCAAGTACCTGCGCCGGAGGATTTCAGAGGCGTGTGGTGGTGTGCCAGGATGAAAATGGTTATCCTGCCAGCAGCTGCGATGAAAGCACACAGCCCACAGAGCAGCGCTCCTGTGAATCCGGCACCTGCCCTCAGTGGTTTTATGGCAGCTGGGGTGAGGTAAGATTCACAGAAAATATATAGACCAAAGTATATAAACAGCTGCTTGGATTCAAATCTGATTTGAAATTGATTCGAACCTCAGTTGTGTTTTATTTGAATGAATCTGCCTTAAACGCCCTCCACATAAGTGTGTCGCCCTTTTACAAAAACTGAACTTTAAGCATTTGCAAACTGTTTGATGATGAGACACAGCATCCTTGCATCTTCTACCTGTTCGTTTTTCTCACCGTTTCTGTCTCCACAGTGTTCGAAGACCTGCGGAGGAGGGATAAAAACTCGCTTGGTTGCTTGTCAGCGGCCCAACGGGGAACGCTTTAACGATCTGAGCTGTGAAATTCTTGACAAACCACCGGACCGAGAGCAGTGCAATACTCAGCCCTGCTCCGTTAACCCTCACTGGAGCACAGACCACTGGAGCTCGGTACGCTCGTAACTATTTTAACTTTCTTCCCTTCCTACGATCTCATTCTCACACCAAAGTTTCTTTACTCTCGAGACACGAGGATAAAAAACTGAAACTCATCTTGGCGTAAGCAAATCGCCGCTTTTAATTTTCGCTGCTTGTTGCACATGCAGTTAAATATTGTTTTATGGTTCCAAACTGAAAAAGAGAGCATCTCTGGGGTCGATGTGTTTATATTTAAATGCTGTCTTGTTTTTTTGGTGTTTGTTTTATGTTAGGTTTCCCGTGCCCATAGGCACTCCTTGTTAAAACATTACAGTTGTATATTGTATTCACTACATATTTTAAACAACTGACTGAAGGCAGTTAACTTTAAAAAAATACAGATATTTTTTTTAAAAATATAGTCTACATAATTCAATTTTAATGAAAAATGCTTTTTAAACCATACCTCAAGTGAACCCCAGCTTGCCGTTGACCTATTACATTTGATGGTGCTTTTTCAGTACAGGGGAGACCTTATGTAAAAATCTGTCTATAGTTGCTATATTTTTGTATATTTAAGGTAAACTAGAAAGGTTTTAAGTAAATACAAAAATTATGATGTATCAAATGTAGGTTTTTTTATGTTGTTTGTGCTGCAATTTAACTATTTTCTAGGTTATTTACAATCAGCGTTTGTTTAACATTGTGTCTAATTTGGTGAGCAACAAAAACATGTTGTCCAGTGTACAAGGTTCCTCACTGGATTTCCCTAACACCGTGTCTAAACCAGACGCGACCGACACGACAGAAGACATTAGAAACACATTAGAACCCATTATAATTGTAAATTTTGTCAACACTGGATGCGGCGCTGTGCGACAAACCCACTGAGAACAAGCAGGTTGCCATGTCGCGTCGCGCCTTTCGTGTCTGATGTAAGACCCAGGGAAGGCCAGTTTTTGAAGTTTGCTTATTGGCCAGTTACTTGTGTCTACCTCATTTTGAATGAAAAGCTTCACATTGTTCTTCCATCCACTTTATACTAGGTACAGGGTATAATAAATGCAAAAATATTTCATATTCACATGCAACCATTTATTGCTTAAATGTTTCTCTATGATCTCTCAAGGAAAGAAAATCATCCATGTCTACTAACATTATGTATGTGATTTATAATAGAAATGAAAAGTTGCTCGTCCCTGCATTTATAACACGATCTTAATATCAATATCACACTACAAATGTGCATTGTCCAAAGACTCCATGGTGCTGTAGTTATGTCTATGGTATAAGTTCCCTTTTTATGACATGGTCTGTTACTTTGAACAGGCTGAAAAAAAGTGATTTGATTTCAATGGCAGTAATAACGAAGCATTTCTGTATATTCTTGTAAGTATTTGTATTTATTTCTGCTGTCATACATTGGTTTTATTTGTACATGATCACATTGGGCAAATTAAACAGTTGCAAGGTTTTGATTGTCAAAATACTGTTCTTTTTACTGTCAATATTGTATTCAGAAATAGGTCAAATTTGTAAATTATTTATTCAGAGAAAGAGTTTGAATGTTTTGAAATATTATGAACGTGTTTTTTATTAAGAAGACAGTAATATTTTGGCTGCTCATATACGTTAAGTCTCACTTGATGACATTTAGAACAGTATCCCATAAATCAGTATGTAGTAAATGAAAGAAGGTACAGTGTTGCTGAGCTTAATACCTGACTCAGAGCTATTTATTCTGCTGCTTTTTTCTTTGTGTGAACGGGACGTCTGTATTACTCTTGTATTAGGTTTATATTAATGCCAACTTGCCTCAATACCTGTAGAAGTGCAGTACTGTCTGTTTCCTTTCGGTCAGCACAGGATATTCAGGAGCCCTGATGATGGTGCCATGGTGACAGTCAAGCGAGTGAGCATACATCACTCTAACAATGACAAGGCCATGGGGGTCAGGGACAGTCTTTGATCTGTGGGAGGGCCTTTAGCAGCCTTTCCAGCTCATCTAATCAGAATGGACATGCTTCTCAGAAAGAGCTTTATTCTTATGGGAAAAATGAATGGTAAAAGCTTAGGCCCCCAGATTATAGTGGCTACTGTGGCCTGGATATCGACGGTGATACTTGGGAGTACTTGCATTGGAATGTAGCGAGGCACATGGCCAAGAGCATTGCCGTGCCTAGACTGATAGATTGTGGCAACAATTTAAAAGAAGAACAAGGCAACTGTGCATGATCCAAAAAGCCAAAACCATTTTTCTCTTTTGGGTGATCAATGAAGAACAGAGACACTTCAATCACACTTGACTGTACTGATCGCATACAGATGTCATGGATTTGTCCTGTGTGTATTTTGTTTATTATTTTAAATGTTTCATCATTGTCATCTTGGATGAAATATGCAGCTGTTTTTGTTCATTGACAAATGTATATCCAAGCATATGTTTATCATCAGTTTTTTTATTTTTCTATTGTCAGTTTGATGGAATTGTTAAACCTTTCACTCTTGAGAGTGAGTTCGTGCGTTTTTAAGATCGGTGGGTGGTTTTTGCATGGAAGAATGACCCTCCATTGAAATACTTTTGTGTAACAGTTGTTATTTTAGTTCACATTAAATCACTTGTGCGTTAATTTAACAAGGTACATAAACTCTGAGCAATGATTTATAATATAGCACAGCCGCTTTTCTCATTTAACCATGAAAAAAATAAACTTTAGTACATAGTAAACAAACAACCAGATTAATATGCCCCAAATGTGCATGTGTGTTATTACTGCGTAGAAAAACGTATTAGTGTTGTATCAATTATTAAATGTAAATAATAGCATTACTTGTGATTAATTTAGATGTAAAGAAAAAAGGTGACAAGATTGTCAGAGTGACTAATGTTTAATGATACTGTGTATTTATAGCAATAAGGGGTACAGGGGCTTGTGTAGGATTAAATTCCGACAAATACCTTCCTGACTATAAATTAAATAGACAGCCTGACCAGTTATATACACACCAACATAAAAACATGTACACATCTGTGATCACTGTGCATACGCATCTGTATGCTTAACTGAAAAGACTGGCACATTTTACATTTATTCTCACACAAAGTGTGTGTATGACTTATAATAAAACAATATAGGACTTTAATTGGTTTATTGAAGTGGATCATTTAAACAATGGTACATGAATGTGTTGTTTTGAGACTGAATGTATGTTATTTTGCTGCAGTTGTATATGTTTTTGTAATACATTTTGTATCATATGTATTATTTGAACCACTTGTATATATTGGTACTGTAATTATTTAAAACAAAAAATATATTGACATGAAATTTTGAATGTGAAGATTGTTTTTTGTTCCGGTTTCAAACTTCAACCTAAATACACCCATACACAATTATCAAGACTCTTTTGAAAGGTATCCACAGGACCACATTATCCAGTTGGGGAGTTCCAGCTCTCTTAGTTCCTGTATTACATTTGTGCATGCTGGGAAATGCACTCGTTCAACCTCAGACTTATCGCCTCATATTTATCCTCTCTCAACCAGGTCCTTTGATTATCCATTCCTCTCCCATCCAGGGGCCCAAGCATCTCTCTCTCTCTCTCTCTCCTTCTCTCCCTTAAGCTCCTCTAACATGCTGAGCAAGACAGAGGTTTAAATCATCTTGCACTTCGCAAACCTGAAGACAAAAATGCTTAACAAACACATTAGGCCATCACCATTTTTAGACACTCTGAGACACATTATTTCTGTTGTCTTTATTAACATAAATAAACTATATCACAGCCTATTTTATTATAATGAGTTTTGTATAAATAATTATATGCTGTACTTATATCATGCATTATTTTATTGTTGAATTATGAATGTCCAGAAAACATTTGTGTCAATATAATTTATGATAGTTATTACCAGAGGATACCAAAGAAAGAGTTTTAAAATATTATATATAAAGTATATAACATTGACTTCACTTTACATATTTGGACTAAAAACTTATCTGTTTGGCGGTTTTTGTGGCTTTCGTTTATCAAGTGTTGAACTTTGCTTTATCCCATTTCTCGCAGTGCTCTGCCTCCTGTGAAAAATGATTCAAGTACCGTAATGTGACAGTCAGTCGCGGCAGCCAATCACAGAGGAGAACTGTCTGCACCTGCCCTTCCCACCGAGACAAAAGCGCTGCAGAGGTGGGAGGTGCCCCAAGTGGAAGACAGCAAGCTGGGGAGAGGTAAAACTTGCCTATGGAATGAACCTTATTCATACACAACCCATACAAGCGATTTTTAACAATTAACAAAGTGACACAACAGTGCAAATCACAGAACAGTCTATGGTCTTTTCTTGTCCTGTTCCTGGTAGCCAGAATCAAGATGACTTCTTATAACAACATGTTTATTATGAACAGAGCACTCTTTGCTGAATGGTACAGAATATCAGAGGAGCCTAATGTTTAAACAGATGAACATATAGACATTTCTGTTTCTCTCAGGAATTATACACAACTGTATCACATACCTTAAATGTGTTTAATGAGGTGTGGTTAGTGTTCATATCGAGTTTAAAGCAGGAGAAAACAGTTAACAGTGGCAGATATCCATCACAGAACAGGAGACATGCAGAAATGCAACATTTAAATAACATTTACATATATTGTGTTCTTTATATATACTAACATTATCCTTCTATTTGAAAAGTGTATACCCACCAAAATATTTGTGTTATATACAGTATATGTAATTTAATGTTAAATCTACTTTTTTTAGCATTTGGCATTGGGACACAAAATGCAGTCTTGACAGTTGTTTTATTTGCAACGGATGGACTGGTGATTGTGTTTTGTGCAATTAGACAAACCGAGCAAACGTTTTTAATATTGACAGCAATAATCTGTGTTATGAAAACCCTTCCAATTGTTCACATACTAAATAATTAGAAAAAATTATATTTAGAAAGTTTAATCAAATGTATTGAGAAGCAAGATAGATAGAAACTAAAATGATTTATAACTCAATTGTCCTTGAGGACAGAACAGTTCCACTTCTTAAAGAATCACCCGAAAACATGGAAAAAACAACTTACCTGTGTTATTGTCTGTGCAGTGTTCGTCGTCATGTGGAAATCGTTGGCAGCATCGAGAGGTCTCTTGTGTAATTGTTGATGAGCGCACAATGCAGGAGTCTGAATGTTCCCGGCTCCCGGCCCACACTCTACCCAGCCCTGTCGAGTCGCTGACTGTGTTTCCCACTACAGGTGGAGCGAAGGGGACTGGTAAGAGGTGAATATTTGAGAACAGAGAAAAGTGGGAATATGTAAATGTTAACTAATTGAGCAAATGTGTTTTCAGGAGCAGCAGCAAGCATGCAAGAACAAGAATGCTTGGTAATGCATGGCATGCTTTCTGATATAGATTACTTTTATTGAAATATAAAGTATTAGAGAAAAAGCCGTAGGAGCAGATGAATAGAGAGCCAGAGCAAAGTCTGTTTTGGGAAAAGGAAACTGAGGCACTGAATCTAATAAAACAGCAATAGAACTTTAGCAAATTGTGATTGTATGCTATATTGTATTAAATACTATCACACTAGACAAACTACACAGTGCTTAAGGTAGTGTCACACAAATAATCAAATTGAGGGTTTTTTGCTTTTGCAAAAAAAAATCTCGCCCTCTTCTGGCAGAGGTCTGTTTGCCTGTGACAAACCATGTAAATATTAATAGGTGTGACGTGAATTAGGATCCAAGTCATAGAAAAATGTTGACCTGTGAACACTGCAAAAACAGTAAAAACTGACTTATGTGCCATCTTATCAGTCAACAAAGAACTCCTGAAAAATATTGGATGCAGAATCACTCTGGATAGTTATTGGCATTTGCTATATGTGGCTTTGTATTTTGCATTAGAAAGAGCTCACTAGTCAATGCCAAGACCACAGGAATCTTTCTGCCGCTATTGTCAGAGATACTATCAAACACGTTGAATGTTTTTGGAGAGTCGGCATGGCCATTAACACAGTGGGGAGTTGATTCACTGTGGCTGTTGACGCCTACCTAATAAAAGAAAGGGCCAATTCCAACTATTTAAATTAGGTTTATGACTAAAAGCACATATAACCAAATGATGTGCTCATGAAAGGTAAAAGGACTAAAGTTTTTTTAATCATATGCAAAACACTTTTCTATAGCCGTTTTACATTGGATCAATCGCTTTTCAAATCTAGAGCTAAGATGTTCAATTCCTAAGAAATTTCTCACAATATTCCCCTACTTTTAACTCTGGGTTATATAGACGGTTTAAACTGTGACAACATAGACAAATTTGATGTGGCCCAAACTTAACTTCCGGTAAACCTTCGCAAAAATTAATCATTGATAAAGTACTTATAATTGTATTCAATACAATTGATATACGATAAAATATCAATATAAATATCAAATAAATAGTTATATTATATTAGATCCAAATGAACTTGGAAACTATAGACCGATTTCAAATCTCCCATACCTGTCTAAAATACTAGAAAAAGTAGTGTGCACTCAGTTGTGCTCTTTCTTACAAAATAACAACATGCACGAAACATTTCAGTCAGGCTTTAGATCGCATCATAGCACGGAAACTGCGCTCGTTAAAATTACAAACGACCTGCTTATAGCATCAGATAAATGTAACATCTCACTCCTGGTCCTGCTTGACCTTAGTGCTGCGTTCGATACCGTAGACCATAACATACTTCTAGATCGCTTATACAATTATACCAGTATTGAGGGACAGACACTACAATGGTTTAGATCTTACTTGTCAGACAGACATCAATTTGTCTATTTAAATGGGGAATCATCCAATCTAACGCTAGTAAATTATGGATTACCTCAGGGATCGGTTCTGGGACCCGTTCTCCATATACATGCTTCCTCTCGGAAACATTATTAAAAAACATGGAATTAGCTTCCATTGCTACATGGATTCCTCCCAGCTATCCAAATTGGCAGAGTGCATTGAAGATATACAACATTGGATGACCTGTAATTTCCTTCTTTTAAATTTTAATAAAACAGAAATATTACTTATCGGACCAAAGACACGCAAACCAAATATTTCTGATTATAAACTGCAAGTTGAAGGATGTACTGTGACTCCAACAAATACAGTAAAAGATCTAGGCGTTATATTAGACAGCAACCTGTCATTTCGAAATCACATCTCAAATGTCACAAAAACAGCCTTTTTCCACCTATGAAATGTTGCCAAGTTACGAAATATTCTGTGTGTAGCTGACGCGGAGAAGCTTATTCATGCATTTATGACCTCAAGACTTGACTGCTGTATAGCGCTACTTAGTGGTTGTCCTGCATCATCAATAAACAAACTACAGTTAGTTCAGAACGCAGCTGCCAGAGTTCTAACCAGGTCCAGAAAATACGATCACATAACCCCAATTTTATCAACCCTTCACTGGCTACCCATTAAGTATCGTATTGACTTAAAGTTCTTTTAATCACTTATAAAGCCTTAAAGGGTTTAGCCCCTACCTACATAACAGAGCTTCTATCACACTACAACCCATCACGCTCTCTAAGATCTCAAAACGCAGGACTTTTGATAATACCTAGAATAACTAAATCCACCAAAGGGGGTCGAGCTGTCTCATACTTAGCATCTAAACTCTGGAATAGCCTTCCTGATATTATTCGAGGATCAGACACACTCGCCCAATTTAAATCTAGATTAAAGACACATCTTTTCAGCCAAGCATTCCCTTAATTGCAAAATATGCTAAATAAACCACCAGGAGATGCTGACATTAGATATTATTTGCTAGAATAATTGGATTTATTATATAAAACACCATATAGGGTGTTTTACCCTTTCTTTTTTTTTTTTTTTTCCTGTAAAGCTGCTTTGGAACAATGCAAATTGTGAAAAGCGCTATATAAATAAAAATTGAATTGAATTGAATTATAACCAGACATAGACTGAAAGTTAACTATTGGATCCCCAGGGATGTACGTCTGATGATACAGTCTATAGTTGTAATCTAACAGTGTTGAAATATGTGTATGCTTATACAGAAACTTATACAGTGCTGTTTTTAGTTTCATTGTAGTTTCATTTTGTTTGTCACACACAACCAGGGACACTACAGGACATAACCTACACTGTCAAAAAATTATATTTTAAAATTATTATATATATTTGGCAGATGCTTTTATCCAAAGGTACTTACATTGCATTATACTATACATTTTTTGTATGTGCAGTCCCTGCATCAAACCCATGACTCTGCTGTTGTAAGCACCATGCTCTCACCACTGAGCTGCAGCATTTTCTCAAATATATTTTTCAATGTTCAGTGAGGGAAATAATAATTTGATCTTCAGCTGACTTTGTAAATTTGCCTGCTTACAAAGAAATGAAGATTATATCATTTCTATGGTAGGTTTATTGGCTGTCGCTCAGCAACAGCTTTAGGACTTTTAGCCTCATTCACAGATTTTCTAGAGGACTAGGGTGTAGAGACTGACTAAGACATTTAATGTGGTTGTCTTGGCAACATGTTTTGGGTCTTTGTCATGTTAAAAGCACATCCACGAAACATCTTCAGTGATCTAGTTAAGGGGAGGAGGTTCTCGTCCAAGATTTAAAGGTTCATGGTAGAGGGCTGCATTGGGATTGAGTCCCGCTGGGTCCCGCGGGACCCAACGCAAATCTCGCGGGAGCGGGCGGTTTGAACTTTGCTGCGGGCGGGAACGGGCGGCTAAAAAAAACACCGCGGGATAGGGAGGGATCTGGCTTTGGCTAATAATTGTAAAACTGCTGTTTTTCATGTAGCCTAGTTTATCATATTGTATTTTTTTTAAAGCAGTCTATTTTTATGTGCCGTGTGATGGTGCAAAGTTTTTGATAAAAACGAAATTATATTTCAATGTATTGTGTGTTTTGTCTTTTTGTTTTTAATTAGATTTAAACTTGAATAGCCAAAATCAAAGTAGGCTACTTAAAGTCTAAAGAAACGCGCGGTAGCCTAAGCATTTTAGATGTCCCCGATAGCCTAGCCAGGCTACTATTCGTCTTCCTGACCAGGCCAGGGAAACCAAACAAACAACCGCAAGGCAAGGCAAGGCAAGGCAAGTTTATTTGTATAGCACATTTCATACACAATGGCAATTCAAAGTGCTTTACATAGAAGAAATTAAAAATATCCATTTGATAAAACAGTTAAGAAATAAGAAAAATAAAAGTAACCAGTTAAGAATAAAAAAATAAAATAACATAGTTTAGAAGAAATAAGAAAAATAAAAATTAACCAGTTAATAAAATAAAATAAAATATAGTTTAGATTAGATAATCAATGAAATAAAGTACAGCGCAAACAGTCGGACGGTCAGAGGCACAGTGGCACATTAATCAAATGCAAAGTTAAACAGATGTGTTTTGAGTCTGGATTTGAATGTGACTACTGTAGGAGCACATCTGATCTCTTCTGGAAGCTGGTTCCAGCTGCGGCTCGCATAATAGCTAAATGCAGACTCTCCTTGCTTAGAGAGAACCCTTGGTATTTCTAGCTGATGCGATCCTAATGACCTGAGTGTTCTTTTGGGTCTGTATTCAATGAGCATATCTGCAATGTATTGAGGTCCTAGGCCATTGAACGATTTATATACCAGTAGTAAAACTTTAAAATCTATCCTATATGTAACTGGTAGCCAGTGTAAAGACCTGAGGACTGGTGTGATATGATCATATTTTCTGGTTCTGCTCAGAATCCTTGCCGCAGCGTTCTGTATGAGCTGCATCTGTCTTATGGTCTTTTTGGGAAGGCCAGTAAGGAGCCCATTACAATAATCCACCCTGCTGGTGATGAAAGCATGCACTAGTTTCTCTAAGTCTTGACTAGAAACAAAGCATCTAATTCTTGCAATATTTTTCAGATGATAGTATGCTGATTTAGTTATTGCTTTGACATGACTACTGAAGCTAAGGTCTGACTCTAGAGACACACCGAGATTCCTGACTTGATTTTTTGTTGTTTGACCTTTAGAGTGAAGGTACGCGTTCACCTTGAGAACTTCATCTTTATTTCCAAACGCAATGACTTCAGTTTTGTCTTTGTTTAACTGAAGAAAGTTTTGGCACATCCAACTATTTATTTCATCAATGCATTTGAGCAAGGAGTCAATGGGGCTGTAATCGTTAGGCGATAGGGCTAAGTATATCTGTGTGTCGTCTGCATAGCTGTGGTAAGCAATTTGGTTATTTCTCATTATTTGGCTCATTGGGAGCATGTACAGGTTGAATAGGAGAGGCGCAAGAATTGAGCCTTGGGGGACTCCGCATGTCATGGATGTCCACTCAGACTTATGGTCACCTATACTCACATAATAACCTCTTGCTTCTAGGTATGACCTGAACCATTTTAGGACTATCCCAGAAAGCCCCACCCAGTTTTCCAGCCTGTCTATAAGTATGTTGTGATCGACCGTGTCAAATGCAGCACTGAGGTCGAGTAGGACCAGCACGGATAATTTGCCTGAATCAGTACTTAAGCGAATGTCGTTTACTATCTTAATGAGTGCTGTCTCTGTGCTGTGATGTGGGCGGAACCCAGATTGAAAATTGTCAAAGTATCCGTTTGAGCTTAAGAATTTGTTCAGCTGGTTGAAGACAACTTTTTCAATGATCTTACCTATGAAGGGAAGATTTGAGATCGGTCTATAGTTGTTTAATATGGTCTTATCCAGATTGCTCTTTTTCAGGAGGGGTTTGACAACAGCAGTTTTCAGGGAGTTTGGGAAACTTCCAGAGAGAAGTGAGGCATTTACCACATCTAGGAGATCTGCTTCTAAACAGTTTAACACACTTTTGAAAAAAGATGTGGGAAGTGCGTCAAGGGCGCAGGTTGATGTTTTAAGGTGTTGAACGGTTTCTTCCAAATTTTTGCCATCAATTTCTTCAAAATCAGACATTGTAACTACTTTCTCAGGTTGTGGTGTGATCTGCCTGACCCCAGCGCTACTCAAGGATGTGCTGATCACCTTTCTAATATTATTGATTTTATCAGAGAAGAAAGAAGCAAACTCACTGCACTTGCTGTCTGAGAGCATTTCACTGGGAATCTGGCTTGGGGGGTTTGTCAGTCTGTCTACAGTAGCGAAAAGAGTCCGGGTGTTGTTTAAGTTGCTATTTATAATATTTGAGAAGAAAGTCTGCCTAGCTTTGCCTAGTTCCATATTGAAAGCATGGATGGTGTCTTTGTAGATGTTATAATGGACTACAAGTTTTGTCTTCCGCCACAAGCGCTCTGCTTTTCTGCATTGTCTTTTCATATTTTGCACCGCTGTTGAGTTTCTCCAAGGTGCTTTTTGTCTACCACTCTTCCTGATTTTCACAGGGGCAATATCATCAATTACACTTTTAACCTTCGAGTTAAAAGAATCAAGGAGAGAATCAACAGAGTCAGAAGATATGCTTGGTGTTAAGGATATGGCCTTCATAAATAGTACACTAGTGTTCTCATTTAAGCATCTCTTCTTGACAGACACAGATCTAACTTCAATGGCAGGGGAGATCAATACATCAAAGAAAATACAGAAATGATCAGATAGTGCTACATCCTTAATAACAATAGATGAAATGTTTAGACCCTTACTGATAAGTAAATCTAGAGTGTGTCCACGATTGTGTGTGGGTCCATGTACATGCTGAGTCAGGTCAAATGTTTTTAAAACAGTTTTGATTTCTTTTGCCATATTGTTTTCTGCATTATCTACGTGAATGTTAAAATCTCCGGCAATAGAGAAACAGTCAAACTCTGAGGAAATTGTTGATAACAGTTCTGTAAAGTCCTCAGCAAAGGATGAAGAGTATTTAGGAGGCCTGTAAATAGTGATTAGTAAAATGCGAGGAGCACCTTTTAACACAATACCCAGATATTCAAAAGACGTGTAATTTCCAAATGATATTTGCTTACATTGATAGACATCTTTAAAAAGAGCAGCTACTCCCCCACCTCTCCTAACTGATCTGCAGACACTTATAAAAGTAAAGTTAGGAGGGGATGCTTCATTTAGGACTGTTGCACTGCAGCTGTCTTCTAGCCAGGTTTCATTTAGAAACATAAAATCCAGGTTGTATGTGGTTATTAAGTCGTTGACTAGAAGTGATTTGTTTTTAAGTGAGCAGATGTTTAAAAGTGCTAACTTAACGGTCTTGCTTTTTGCCCCCATAGCAATCTTGGTTTGACGTGCAATTGGCACCAGATTCGTCTGGTTTGATCTACGACTATTGAAGGCTTTAGACTTTCTGTCGTGTGATAGCACAGCAATAGAAAAAGATACAGGCACACTGGATTCCCGCTTGTTCTGTAAACATTTGATAAAGTTACTGTTATCATAGCGGGGACCCGACACATATCACTTAGAGCTGGTATTAGTTGTTTTTGGTTGACCTCGAAGAGATGGAGGAGGGTGTGGGCCCTGGCGTTGTGGTAGAGGCCGAAGAGCTCTCACAGGAGGAGGGTGAAGGCGAGCTGGGCCTGCAGGCTTTGGTGGCCGTGGGGCTTGTCGTTTTTTGGTTGATATTTGGGGGCTTCCAGCAAGTTTGGTTCCAGCATACACCAGTTTTTCCATTTTCTCTGAGAAGCACAGAAGTGGAGATGCTGGGGAGAGAGATAACGTGTCTGGTGAGAGGGGCTGTGTCTCTGGTGTTATCGGAGGCTGTGATACGCTGTCCTGTTTTCCGTGGTTGTTTTCCAGGAAGTCGTCCTTGGGTGCTGAATCTTGGAGCAGGTCTAATATGTCACAGTCTGTCTGTGTTGAGCTCGGTGGGCAGGGCTCAGCTGAGATGGTGTCCATGAACTGAGTGGTGTTATCATTGTGTGACGTGTCAGCCGCATGTCCAACCAGGTGCTGAGGTGAAGACATGTGGTCATTCACACTGTGTTCGGGTGTGTGTGTGCCATTCTGGTTGAGTGGATTGGCAGAAGGATGACTGAGGGAGAAGAAGATATTGTCCTTAAGCACTCTTGAACCCAGTTTATTTGGCTGGTGGCCATTTTGTTGAAACAGTTGCCGCTGACTCCAGAAAATATTGAAGTTGTCAATGAAGTTCACTCCTTTTATATTGCAGGTTTTTTGCAGCCATGTATTAAGCCCAAGCAAACGTGAAAACCTGTTTGTTCCTCTTGCTGGAAGTGGTCCACTGATGAATGTTTGAACATTCAGTCTTTTTAGTGTTTCAAAGAGTTCATTGAAATCCTTCTTAAGAAGTTCTGACTGTTCTTTATGAATATCATTTTTCCCCACATGAATGATGAGTCGATTTACAGTCTTATGTTTCATCATAATGTTCTGAAGTTCCCTGTTTACATCAGTAGTTGTTGCTTGTGGAAGGCAGCACGTAGTTGTATCCCTGCTACTAATGTTTCTGATTATGGAGTCACCCACTATCAGAGTCCTGGGCTCAGCTGCGCTTTGAGCTGAGTGCCGCTGTCTGTTCGACCTTGAGCGCCTGGTAAAATCAGAGTTAGCTGCTGGCTGATTTAGTCTGTGTTCGGACACATTCATCAAATTTGGGGATTCCTCATTGAATAATACTTCAAATCTGTTCTCAAGATTTATAGGCGGTGTTCGGAGACCAGTGTTTGCAATCCTTGTAGCTGTATTTGGGGTAGAGGATGCTGCTGCGGCAATATGTGATACTCGTGACAGTCTGATGTCTCGAGTGCCTTTAGGTCTCGCTCCCTGTTTATGCCATCTATTTGTAAGTCGATCGGCTTGTTTCTCTACACTCAGAAAGGCCGGTCGAGGAGTACTAGATTTATGGGACTCACCGGCTGTGTGCTGAGGGCGTCCATGACGGAGCTCTGATTTCTGTTCCGTCTGGTTTGGTGGTCCCACAAGTAACTTTGTTTCAAGAACTGCAATCCTTTGTAAAAGTTTGTGGCAGTTTATGCAGCAAGTAGATTCCAGAGAAGGCATTTTCTCTTATCCTTATGAGTGTAGACAGTTGTGTTTTCTCTTCCCTGGAATGTAAGCTTTCAGTTGGAGGCTGGTCAAATAAGATAATTCGGATTTTTGTAGTAATACGTTTGTGCACTGTGCCGAAGTTAAAATTAGGTGATTAAAGGAAATAAAATATAAAAGCGACAGAGTAAGCGCAGAGAAGTAAGCAGGAGCGTCCGACTGCGAATTGACTCCTCCTCAGTCAGTCAAAGAAAGCATGAATCTCTAATAAAAGCAATACAGATACGTGTTTTTTTCCTGCGGGACGTGAGAACACACAAAATCAAGGCATCTCTATTATTGTGCGGGAATAGATTCTCAGAGTTTTGCGGGTGCGGGCGGGAGTGGACATGCATATTGCGGGAGCGGGCGGGAGTGTAGCACATACGTTGCGGGAGCGGGCGGTAATGGTCAGAAATTCGGCGGGCGCGGGCGGGAGCGGGATGAAGAAAACAGTCCCGCGCAGGGCTCTAGTACATGGGCCCGTCCCTCAGCCCCTCAATGCGGGGAAGTCATCCTGTACCGGTAGCAGAGAAAAATCCCTAAAACATAATGTTTCCAACACTTTGCTTATCTGTAGGGATGGTGCATTTCTCTTCCTCTAAAAGCAGGAGTCAATTTTGGTCTCACAGCACTTCCTCCAAAGCCTTTTCTGAATCATGTTGATGTTCATTGTCAAACTTCAGAAGAGCCAGGCGGGCCTTCTTGGGCAGAAGGACCTTGCGGGTGCCTCAGGATTTCAATCTATTGTGGCATAGCGTGTTACCAATCGGTTGCTTGCTAACTGTGGTCTTGAAATCATTAACAAGCTTCTTCCACGTTCTGGTCTGATCTTTAACCTTTCTCATGATTATATGATGAAATCATATCAAATAATCACACCAACAGCTGTCTCCCTTTCACCAAGCTTCTGTCTGTAACCTATTCAAGGTTTGTCCAGGTCTACAGTCTTGTCCCCGACAAACCTATTTGGTCTTGACCATTGTGGTGGAGAGGTTGAAATGGAAGAAACAGATTCTGTTGGCAGGAATCTTTTATATACATAACAAGCTGATTTAGGAGTTCTTTTTTAAAGTGACAGGACTAATCTGTGGTCCATATAGGCACATAATCCATCTGAGGAGCCAGAATTCCTGCTGGTTGGTAGGGGATCCAATACTTATTTCACTGACTGAAAAGAAAATCAATTTATAACCTTTATATAACATTTTCTCCCCTGATTTTTTCATATTCTGTCTCTATCAGTTAAAATAAACCTACCATAAAATGAGAGACCCTTCATTTATTTGTGAGCAGGCAAATTTACAAAATCAGCGGGGGATCAAATAATTATTCCCTCACTGTATATTGACTTATAATAGAAAGGCGGTTAGATGAGGGATGGTCGGAGGACAGATCTGTGGATATCCGTCTATTATAGACAGATGCAGCCTACAGACCAAATCCACCACGTCTAGTTTATAGACAGAATAATATCGAGTTATTTGTGTTTAAACAGATTTTATAGCAGGTGTTACAACTAGAGGTCGATCGATTCATAGTTTATGCTAATTAATCATGACCCTGATAATGATAACTATCGTTCATCGGCAAAAATCCCCACCGATAGTTTTTCCTGGTGGCGTTTGATCCAGACGCAGCAGGGAAAGCTTTACTGTGAAATGCTATGAGAGAATAGAGTAAAACAGCGACCTTTAGAGGCGGATATAAAAAGAATCCTGACAGCCTGTTGAGACACACACACAAGAAACACAATGCACGGAGCGTAATAAGCTACATTATTTGCTGATTTAAAAGTTTGACAATGACAAGGTAGAGCACATTGCAGTACACAGGAGGACATGTTAAAAGTCATTAATTTGTTGACTGTATGCAGCATTAATGGAGAACAGCACTATTTTGAGCATGCTCTGACATTTAAGGGATACTTCACCCAAAAAAGAAAATTCTGTCATCATTTACTCACCTTCTAGTTGTTCCAAATGTGTATACATTTCTTCGTTCTGATGAAATAAGAAAAATAAGTTTGGAAAAATACTTGCAATCAAACAGATCTCAACTCCTATAGTAGAAAAAATGTCTTCATCATTTTTTTTGTTCTGTTGAACACAAAAGAAGACACTTTGACCGAAGGCTGAATACCGAAACATGGCTTTTCTATTTCTTATATGTGACCTTGGACAACAAAACCAGTCTTATGGGTACATTTTTCGAAATTGAGATTTTTACATAAACTGACAGCTGAATAGTTAAGCTTTTTATTGATATATGGGTTGTTATGATGGGACAATATTGTCATGATTCTGCCTAATCTTGTCTTGGTTTTCTGGTCTAGGGGCAGAATCATGACAGACCCACGTGTTTTATGTGGAGAGAAACATATGTTCAATCAGGACATGATATGTGTTCTCTCCAGTCTCGTCATTGGCCCCGCCCTTCTCGTTCCTAGTATTGCTTTCCTCCTGTGTCTCATTACCCACACCTGCCCATTGTTAATTATCCTTTGTCTGTCTCCCTATAAAACATCCTCGTGTTCATTGTCCTGGGCTCGTTCATTGTATGTGGTACGTGTTTCCTGGGATGTACTCATATGCCAGTCTTGTTACCGTGTACCTGAAGCCGTCTCAAGTCTTAGTGTTTGTATTTGCTAGTCCTGTCGAGTGTTAGTCTTCAGTTTGTAGTGTTCGTTATTGTGTACTGTCTTTTACCCCCTCGTGGGTGTTTGTTTTCTGTTTTATTATTTATTAAAGTCTGTTAACCCCTTCATCCCCGTGTCTGCCTGCACCTGGGTTCTTCCCTTACCAGTTCCCTGACAAATATCTGGTGGAGATACAAGAGTGTAAAACTCTGGAAGTAAAGGGTGCAAAAAATCTAAATATTGAGAAAATTGCATTTGAAGTTGTTAATCAGAGGCACTGTAGCAGGCCATCCACTCACAAAAATAAAGTTTATATATATGTTGGGGTGAAAATTTACAAAATATCTTTATGGAACATGATATTTATTTAATATCCTAATGATTTTTGGCATAAAAGAAAAATCTATAATTTTGACCCACACAATGCATTTTTGCCTTTTACTAAAAATGTTCCTGTGCTACTTAAGACTGGTTTTGTGATCCAGGGTCACATATATTTTTTATTAGCTACACAGCGAAAAATCTACAATTGACCAAATTAAGATATATGAAACACACATCTTTAATTAACTGTCAAATATACAATATTTAATGCATCACATTAATTAAAAAATATTTCTCACCATACAATGCACCTGTGCCATTGGCCCGGTCAGTAATCAATCCCTGGGTATATGGGGTAATTTAAGACAGTTGGCCTCAAAGCCTGGATGATGTACCATGCATGTTGGTGGTGAATTGTTTAGAGCTGTAAGGCTGTCAGCAGTCACACTATCTAGCAAAATGGAGAAGAGCTTAAAATATACAGTATGTTTAAAGATAGATACATTAAAGGTATAATAATGCTTATAAATAAAACTATAGAGTTAACATTACATATTTCGCAATGACATCACAACTTAATTTAGCAACTCTTAGGAACAAATTGAAATTTTTTCCTGAAAATGAGTTGTCAACACTGCTCGCAGTATGCACTGTTTCGTTTCTTTCACTGTTTTTGCCTTGTCTGTGGACATGTTACCTTATCGAAGGAAAAGAACATCCCCACAGGGACCATAAGAGACTGTGGTCTGTGGACATAAATCAAGTTATTAGTATCGAAGTCATTAAAGATGTAAGGATATATATATATATATATATATATATATATATATGAGTTTTTGCAATGGCTCTTTTGCAAAAATAAGTTAACCAAAACTGGAAAAATCTTTGGTTAAAAAAGGTTCCCAACCCCTGGCCTATTATAACAAAATAATAGTTTTTAGACCTTGTATGTATGTAACTTAAACTTGTTGTTGGATACTACTAAAATAGTCCTTAAAAATCAAGGAATATTTACTCTTTAATTAAAGACTGGAAAGAGAGACAAAAATGTTTGGTAAGACTGAAATCTGGGTCATATAGCAGCATGAAATCACAGCACTTAAAAGACGTGTAATTAGTGTGTAGTGCACTGCAGAACACCTCCACATCTCCCCCTCAACAGCAGACAGCAGCTGGAGCCTATTAGACTAGCTTACTTTGCCGGTCCGATGCTTGAGGGGCCAAAAATTGCAGTGCACAAAGCTTGGTGCTGCTCACTGTCAGATATGTACAGCATTTGACAAGTTTCCCAGAAACAGGTACTGTTCCACCCCTTAACGTTCTTTTTCTCTTCATTGTCGTTTGTTATTTAACCCAACCAGTGCAGGTCTAATTAAAAAAAATTGTCTTTCATCTTTCTAGAATTTGTCAAGAGTAAAATATTTTCCTTTTTTCAGTGCAGCAAAACGTGCTGTGTTTGGATGAGGAGGATTCTGAGGTGCATGAAATGTACTGCAGTAACCAGATAAAACCAGCTGATTTTGAATAACAGTAGAGTGGTCTGAGGTGAGTGAAGCCAAAATCTGTTTACTGAAGTCTCGCCACTTGGCGGCCATGTCTGGGCAGCTATTTCAGTCATAGCCCACAGACCACAATCCTACCTACTATACTAAATCTAAAACACCTTTTTCGAGGTATTTCAGCTACAGTGTATAGGTTGACAAGCGCCTCACAACAATGTTTAGAGCCCTGTCTCAGATAACAATTGGCTCTTTTTACTGGAAGGCAGGACTTCCTTTGCGAGAGCAGCCACATTGAGTGTTGCATTCCCTCCCCTTTCATAGTAATGGCAGTGGCGTATCTAACAGTTTTTAAACATATATATTTAATTGAATGAATAGAGTATAATTTACAGTAAAGGTATTACAAGGTTGTTACAGTGAAGTCTTGGACATTATGGATATGGTTTTGTTTCCAGCAAGGTTGTTTTCTATTTTTCATATAAGGTCGGAATATGGCAAGCATTGGCACGTGTTAGTGATCAGCGGTTTCCGTAGTGTAGTGGTTATCACGTTCGCCTCACACGCGAAAGGTCCCCGGTTCGAAACCGGGCGGAAACATCTATTTTGGCCTTTGCTGGTAACGCAACAAAAGCTCAAAGAAAATATTTGAATTTGAGCAACTAGTATAGGCAACTTTTTAGTGTCGCACTACAATTGCACTTTCGTTAACCGGTCCGTAGCCAGCAAGTTGAAAGGGGAGGTTCTTTTTTTTAAAAAGTGGACCTTTTTGCAGTTTTTCTCCTCCTTTTGTATTTAATTATGAGGTTCAAATACTTCATTTTGGTGACCTTTATGCACTAATGGTATCTTAACCAGCATGCTTTTTGATGCACCTAAAATATTTATTGCATTGTTGTCAAATTGCTTCCTCGTGTAACACTTTTGTCAGTCCATACACAGTTCATAAGTTTAAAGCCCTCACTAACAACAGAATAGATTTAATGAACTTTACTGAAATATTAATAATAATTCTTCTCATCATAATTTCGTGACTCTCTGTCAATTCCTCTTTGCTATGTTTTATTATTATAATCGCGCCGCAAGTAGGTCATCGCATCTTTGCATCATTCAGAGGCGATGCTTCTTCACGTTGCTTTGAAAAGTGTATTGCGAGAATTCTCTCTGTCTGCGCACGCACACACACACACACACACGCGTCCTGCAATAATAATCATATTAATTTGATTAATAAACAGCAACCCAGAAATTTGTCACAAGCATTGATCAAAACAATGATGACAATAATCACATTAAAAAAACGACTTCAACTCTGGACTTTTGGCAGTGGAACCCCCCTGCCTACGGGCTTGGTTAAATAGTGCTGTGTGAGTATCATTAACAAGGTTTCCGTAGTGTAGTGGTTATCACGTTCGCCTAACACGCGAAAGGTCCCCGGTTCGAGACCGGGCGGAAACATAGTCATTCTTTTGAAATCGTCCCCCTCTAAGTGTCAAAATAGTTTTTTTCAGCCCCCTGTAACAAACACAAAACCTTATTCACACAGCTTTTCCTGACTCTTAACTCCATATGCCTCCTTTTGTATCAACATCAGATTGGTTAGATTAGATCTTTATTGTCATTGAACAAAGTAACAGGTACTTGGACAACAAAATGTAATTCATCTTCTGTAAATTATTTACAAATGGCCATCTCTAACATATCTGGTCGCACGCCAGTCTGAACTTTCATAAACCAATATAAGTCATCAATAAATAATAATAAAACATGCTTTCACATCAAGAGCAAACAAAAAAGAAGGTAAAACCATTTTTGGTTCAAAAATATCCAGATAATTTACAGAGGTCTTGAAAATACTTAAAAAGTAAAGATATAAAAAAGAAATAGAGGGAAATCTTTAAAGTACTTCCCCTGCATCCCCATTTGGCTCTACTTTGGGAGAGTTACTATGTCGCCGCACTTTGAGGGTGGCAAACCTGTCAATGAGGGTTCAATTATGGGGTTCAATTATTTCTAGCAACTCCTTCTCAATAGACATCACAGCTAGGTGCTGTAGTCTGCTTTGGCCTGTGGTCCTCCCGAGCCGTATGGAGCTGACGCAAGGCACTAAAAGACCGCATAACAGCTTTCAGTGAAGGGAACACAAATCTGAACTGTACCAGCCTCACTCTTGAGCTTCAGAAAGAATCACTTCCTCTGACACTCTGGTCCAAACGCCAGGGCAAGCACGTTTCCATGACAACTGACCAGAAACGACGCACGTGACGTCATGTTTACATGACTCCAGACTGTTAAAATGAGTATCAAATGAACGATAAACTTTAACAACAGAGACACAGGTCCGCAGTTTAGTTGTTTTTGTCTCACGCTCTATCAGTTAATAAACAGAACTGAATGCGTCTTGCGGAAGAACATATTAACCGGCGCTACGTTTATGACTATGGACGAGTCACCGAGGTCCTGTGCTACTCCACAGCGGCGGCGACCCGCTGGACTAAAATAGTCCGAAAATAAACACTTGTTATAGGTGTACCAAGGTGATTCAGGATACTGACTCCAGTACGCACCGATATGGTTTCGCAATCGGAACAACTCTATGTAAAAGGAAAGAAGTGTGAGACAGCTTTGTAGCAACTTAGTTGTTTCACAACACTACATAACGGGTTCTCACTCCGCGTGTGTCTCGCGCTGGATGACGGTCGCGCTGAGCGGTGCAGGTACAGAGGAAAAGTAGAAGAAGAGAAGAGGATGACACCATTTACTAAGCGGGGATGTTTCATTTTCATCCGTGACACATACATATTAAACCTAAAACTACGGAGTATGTAGTGAAGCACCCTTAAAAAGGGGTTGTCATAACAAAGTTAAGTTTAACAGTTGTCAACTTAACAGTTGTCTTAACAAAGCAGAGGTACCCTACTTTGAGAAAGCCACTTTAGGCCACTACAGTATTTGCTTAGAAACCGGACCACAAGGAGAAGTAAATAATCTCAGCTGTTTCCGTAGTGTAGTGGTTATCACGTTCGCCTAACACGCGAAAGGTCCCCGGTTCGAGACCGGGCGGAAACAACTTTATGCATTTGAAATTGCCCCCTCTACGGGGCATAACGTGCATTTTTCAAGTATTTTAATCTTAAAAATTAATACGCCTGTTTGTCTCGTTTCTGACGTCAACTGAAACGTGTCAGAACGGTGACATACGACATGTTCAAGGAAACCCAGTATACAGAGAGATGTATGTCTCAGTGCCTTGTAATAGCATTACATAGAATATTTTCAATTCTTAAAAATGTAATACTCATTTTAACCTTAGGAGGCCGCCATGTTCTTTTTCGACTACGGCAAAATGGTTGCACAAAGGTAGGCAGCCAAACTAAACACAGACACACTAGCCAGCTCTTCTATGATAATATATAATGCTAAAATATGAAAGAAAGAAAATAAAGACGCTAGTTGATGTATTTTCATACATTTCATACATATTGTTTGTCAGAACAATACAAACATGCGTATTAATAACCAAAATTATTTCTAATTTATTATACACGCAATGTTTACAATGTTAATAATACACGCTATTATACAATGCATTTTATCCAGATTTTGACTTTTTGACTAACGCGTTCTTCTTTTAAGGCAGCCTGGTGTCAAGAGCAGGCGCGTCGCACCCGTGGGGATGTGGGGGTTTTTAACACCCACACTTTTCCCGGTGAGAGGGTTCAACACCCACACTTTTTCTGCAGTTTTTCCGCAGTTTTGCACAAACGCCTTACTACAGTCACTCATTCTTGCGTTTATCTGGCCGCTCTACGGTCTGCGCTCGCTGCCTGCGGCTGTCTCCTCTCCCCCACCCTCTCAAACATGTGACCGGCTGATGATTGGCTGTTCTGCCTTAAGTCCCGCCTTTCTTGTGTCGGTTAGCTCGTGCTGAGGAGGCGGGAACTTATGGTTATGGTTATTTACATGAAACATCTCCCTTTTCCAGGTACTCTGAATGAATGTTTATGCTTTCGAGGTTTATGTGTTTGGGAAGATGTTCTGTTATTGTTTTGTTGACATTTCGAGTGTTTTCGTTATTATATTTAGTTTTTTAGCCTAATACTAATTGATATGTAAGTTAAGGGATAATGTTTATTCGCGTCGGGGTCCCGATCAGCTTGTCGGGGTTGTAGGCTATTTGCTATAACAACCGCCTCGCTTTACATTATACGCTTATTTCATGGCTACCTACCAAATAAATCATAACTTTACACAAAATGTTGATTTAAAAAGGAGTTTATTGATTTAAAAACGATTATATTGCCTGCTTGAACAGAACTGCGTCCATAGCAACGCTCTGTTTTTCATGGCAACGGTGTGTTAATCCGCAGCGGTCTGTTAAATTTTGACTTATTTTTTGTGTGTTCCGAGTGTGTTTTTATACTTTTGTAGTATCACTCATTTAAATGAGAAGCTTTTTATATCTTGTATGCTATTCATGTTGTACCCCCCTGTCTTTGTATCCATCGTTTTTATTGTTAATAAACAAATCACATCCATACACCTCACTTTTGAAAAGCTTGCTACGCCCCTGGTCAAGAGGACAAAACACGAGAAGGTCCTGGATGCTGTACGGTGCGGCGCTACATGTGGGGGTGGAGATCCACGTTTTTCTCCGGTCCCTACACGTTTCCGTAGTGTAGTGGTTATCACGTTCGCCTAACACGCGAAAGGTCCCCGGTTCGAGACCGGGCGGAAACAATGATCTGCTTTTGAAATTGTCCGGCCTAAACATGCGTTTTTTCCCAAGTATTTTACTCTTCACGTCCATAATAAGGACGTGAACTGAACTGTGTCAGAAGAGTGATATATAAAATGTTCAAACTCAAAGCAGAGGTACTTGAGAAAGCCTGCATAAGGCCCACACGGGACCTTTCAAAGTGGGTAGGACATCAGCGGTTTCCGTAGTGTAGTGGTTATCACGTTCGCCTCACACGCGAAAGGTCCCCGGTTCGAGACCGGGCGGAAACATTAGTGTTTTACCCCCTGCTGTGCATGCAGAAGCCTGTAGGGTCACAGAACTCTCCGAAGCTTAAAGAAAGTAGTTGAGGGACTCTTCACATTTTTGGATACTTTAGCAGAAAACTGGTCTTAGCTGTCAGTTTTGAAATAGCTATGCTTTATTATCTGATCGTTGACCTCTCATGAACTGGGTTTAAGGTGGCAGATAGAACCAGCTGGATTTCACAAGGAAAGTATGCAGTCGCTGACATACACAAATCGCAGGAAATTCACAGCAGTGTTAAAACGCCATAATAAAGTAATATTTTTGATGTTGTGCTTTCAACGGCAATGATATGTGGATCCTAAACAGTTAAAGGGAATTTGGTTGTGGGGGGGGGGGGGGGGGGGGTGTTGGCTTAGTTTGTGTGTAGCCAGTTGCAGAATCTCTCTCATCCTTTATATTTGGTGCAAGTGAGTCAGTTGTCCCTTAAAACAGCAGAGGGAGACTTTTGGCAGACATTAAAAGAATCCACTTTCTAAAGACTGATAGACAAAGAACTGACTGTTGGGAGTCAAGTGCTGTGGAGGACACTTTTTTAAAAGCTAATCATTCAGATCAAATGAGCCTTTAATGCTAAATGGTTTCATAAAAAAGCACTGTCCTATACATAAAATATAACATTTGTAAAACAAAACAAGTTAACAAAGTTAATAACCCACATTTATTTTACCCCCACAGGATGGCACTAGAGTAACTGGGAAATGTGGTGTGTACACTCCCTCCTCCTACTCTGAACTTCTGGTTGAAGTTTCATGACACCTGGGTACTTGTCAGGTTTGCTAAATGAATATCAATAAAATCTGGCAGAGCTTTTATAAGCTTTTTTAAACATTCTTGTATGACAGACGGTAGCAGTGGAGCAGGTTATAGGATACAATAATACTGCAACATCATGTCAAACTACAAATACATTATAGGGATTTTTCTGTTAATGCTTTGAATGGAAGTTTAATTAGATATCTTTCACTCATCTGTGTCTGTGGTGCTGAAGACAATGAAGAACATCTTTTTGATATCTTGTGTAATTTTAGAAACAAAACCGTGTGTGTTTTAAACTGGTGTTAATATTTGCTAATTTATCATTTAGATTTTTTTTGTTTAAACCCCAATAATGGTCAATATGATTTTGATCTCTTAATTCTTAAATGTTTAAGACAAACCAAACTGAGCAGAGGGAGCCTTACAGTAAAAGCATTACAGTCAAGAACACATTTGGGTTTAGGCAAACAGACATGTGGGTTAAGTTTTGTTGGAAAATTGAAGGAAATGGATTCTTAACATTCTGTGACGCTTTGAATTAACCTTACCCCTAACCACCTCAGAGGAATTTACTAGTCCTTTAAATGAAACAAAATCATACATGTTTATTTTTTATGTGTAAAAAGTCTAAAAAGACTGGAAATCAGTATAAATGAGTATAATTTGTAATAATATAATAATATAACTTTACAGGCTGAAAAATATATTTTGTATTATTTTTAATGGTTTGTGTGTAGGTTCAAATACTCTAATCAGCTAGTCTAGTTTACAGTACTAAAGGCTGTTTTCTTATAAGATGTGACCTCAATGTTTCTTTAAAAAGGCGTGAATATGTAGTCACTTTCCGGTCAATGGTTTTATCACAGTGGTTGGTTGGAGAAGGACACTTGTTAGTGTGAGAGTTGAGGTCAGATGAATTCAAAGGAAAGGTTTCACAAAATTTAAAGTGAATAACAGGGTTTTATTGTATGGATGGAGTAGATGAATTTAGATGGTTATTGAATTAACATTATTCATGTCGGGTAACGTCCGCCAGAATACTTGACTGGTTGTGTTTTGTTGTTTTTTCATCACTTTATTTAAATCCTACCTTAGTCAAGCTTTGTTATGTTTTACCTGATAACTTCACTGCTATTATATGTAGAGATTTTATACTGCACTTTTATTATCAGGATAAAAATCTTTTGGTACATTGAAATCTATTGGTATCACTGGTGCCATATATTTGTAAAAAACAATCGATTATATTACGTAAAAAATATTATACAGAAAAAAACAATCTTCAATACATGCATGGGAATAACAGTAAAATATTACATCTACATCAATAGATATTTTTGATATCGTGTTTTTTATGGGCTTAAACATGGTGCTTTACATAAAAATGGAATTTTAACATTTAGCTGTATTGAAGAGTTCTTCGTCAATGGATATTTTAAAACATAAATGTTAATTCATTTATTCATTCAGATTAATCCTTTAGCAGACGTTTTTATCCAAAGCAACATACAATTTAATATTTGGTCAAGCCAACAAGAATATTGTATAACAATTTATCTTGTATCTCGTCTGTTATTTTGTATTCATTCTTCTTCTTGCTGAATAGTTTCATCAATATAGAGTTCAATTATTACAACGTACATTCTTTTTGTAATTAGTATTTATTCAGTTTCTAGTTGTACATACAATTTCCTTACGTTGTTTAGTTCTGTTTGCATTTATGTAATTTGAATCTCTTTTCATTGAATTAAATATTGTATGTATCTGTGACATAGGCCATATAATTTGACATCTAATGCAGTTTATAATGAATGGATTATGTATAAAATAACAATCTGATACAGAAAACTTGTGTTGACCTACAATAGTGTCGTTCATGTGTTTGTCTTGACCATATACGTTATGTTAAACTAGTATATGGCTACAGTGGTGTGAAAAAGTATTTGCCCGCTTCTGGATTCATGCCTGCTTCATATTTGTCATGCTTAAATTATTCAGATCATCAAATTATTTGTATTTGCAAATACAAAGTGCAGTTTTTAAATGATGGTTTTATTCATTAAGGGAAACCACAATCCAAACATTTTCCTATGAGTTAAATTTCACTAGCCACACTCAAGCCTATTTACAGCCAGACCTGTTGAATCAAGAAATCACTTAAGCAGAACCCGTCTGACAAACTGAAGTAGTCTAAAAGATCTCAAATACCAACACATCATGCTAAAGAAATTCAAGAACAGATGAGAAACAAAGTAATTGAAATGTATCAATCAAGAAAGGGTTACAAAGCCATTTCTAAGGCTTTGGGACACAGTGAGAGTCATTATCCACTAATGGAGAAAGCATGGAACAGTGGTAAACTGTCCCAGGAGTGGCCGGCCTACCAAAATTACTCCAAGAGCAATTGGACGAGCAAGACTCGTCCAGGGGGTCTTAAAAGATCCCAGAACAACATCTAAAGAACTGCAGGCCTCTCTTGCTTCTGTTAAGGTCAGTGTTCATGATTCTACAATAAGAAAGAGACATGGCATCCATGGGAGAGTTCCAAGGCGAAAACCAATGCTGACCAAAAATTACAAAAATGCTTGTCTCACATTTGCTTAAAAACATCTTGATGATCCCCCAAACTTTTGGGCAAATATTCTTGTCTGTGGAGACAAAGGTTGAATCTTTTTGAAGCTGTGCGTCCTGTTACATCTGGCGTGAAACTAACACAGTATTCATAAAAATAACATCATACCAACAGTCAAACATTGTGGTGGTCTGGGGCTGCTTTGCAGCTTCAGTCCTGGATGACTGGCCATAATTGATGGAACCATGAATTCTGCGCTCTACCAGAAAATCCTAAAAGAGAATGTCCGGCCATCGGTTTGTGACCT
This sequence comes from Barbatula barbatula, assembly GCF_947034865.1. Lineage (NCBI taxonomy): Eukaryota > Metazoa > Chordata > Actinopteri > Cypriniformes > Nemacheilidae > Barbatula > Barbatula barbatula. The sequence continues at coordinate 11,959,635 of NC_136783.1, forward strand.
CAAGCTTAAACACACTTGGGTTATGCAGCAGGACAATGATCCAAAACACACCAGCAAATTACACCTCTGAATTAATTGCTAAAAAAATCGAAATAAAGGTTTTGGAGTGGCCTTGTCAAAGTCTGGACTTAAATCCAATTGAAATGCTGTGGCATGACCTTAAAAGGTCTGTTCATGCTCGAAGACCCCCAATGTGGCCGAATTAAAACAATTCTGCAAAGAAGAGTGGGCCAAAATTCCTCCACAGTGATGTGAAAGACTCATTGCGAGCCATCGCATACGCTTGATTGCTCTTGGTGCCGCCAAGGGTGCGGAACTAGTTAGGGGCAATTACTTTTTCAGATGGGGTCAGAAATGTTGGATTGTTTTTTCCCTTAAAACCATAATTTAAAAACTGCATTTTGTATTTACTCTGGTTTTCTTTGAGTAATATTAAAATTAGTTTGATCTGGATTATTTAAGCATGACAAAAATGCACCAAAAAATACAGGAAGGGGAAAATACTTCTTCTCGACACTGTAAATGTTTCTCTGAAATACAGTCATTCATTTTAAAAGGAAAATATTTTCTGCACATTAAAATTGAATGATCATAATGTGTCCAGATGTTTCATATAATCATCATTTTTCATTCTTGTAATATTGTAATTCCTGCAGTGAAAATGAAAATAAGTAATGCAATAAAAAATACTGTAGTGCTTAGAATTGAAATTATAATTACAGTTAATGAAAATGGTCTTTCCTTTCTATACATTATGGTAATGATATAAAATGTAATTTCTTAGGTTGTTGTTTCGTGACAATCAGACATCTTTACAACCCTGTGTCCAGTGGCGTTTTCCATACACCACCCAACTTTCATGGGCTTCTTTAGCTGTTTAGCCTGAAGCAATTTTGTGATCGTCCATGATTCTTGTGTGTGGCCTCTCTGATATAGTGGAAGCTTTGGTAGATTACAGGTGAAACACTCAAGAGCCCATGCAGACACAGTTTACTGTCACCATGACAACCAACAAACTTCCTTTGGGCTCATGTCAGTACCGCCCTGAGGCTGTTTGCTGGAATTAAGCTGTTATGGAAACTCCTCACAGATGAACATCTATGATTCAACTCACACTTTGTACTTAACCAGACCACATTTAAATCCAACAGAGAAGATGCCTGTAAACTCTGAGAACCCTATGGGTTTACATTCATTCCTTTTCCCCATTTTTATGCATTTTAACCTAATAGGGACTCATTTTTAAAAATGAAATAAGCGCTTGAACATTTTTAACACACCAACACATTTTAACAAGATGTGAATCATGATGGTGATGCGTGTTTACATTCTCTCTCTCTCTCTCTCTCTCTCTCTCTCTCTCTCTCTCTTCTTCTCTCTCTGACGCTTAACATACAGTGTGATTTTAAATGTGCAAAACAATATTCAAAATGAACACAAATTCCCGTTTGAACTGCTTGTAAATAATAGTTACATGTAGCTAATAATTCGTTTTTAACTAGACTCGTTATGCAAAATAAATGTTTAAATGAGTTCGCGCGCACACAAACAAACACACATTATACGAAAATGTGTCATTTACATAAGTGCAATAGACGTCTATGTGAACTTTATATCTGTGGACCACATTCACGGGAATGTAGGCTATTTTCTCTGACATTTACCGGGATACTTTGAAGAAGCGTCGGCGTGCCCGGAAATGCAGTCATTTCATTCACAAGCTCACAACAAAACTGATGGGACGGACCGCACGAGCACTTCTAACCCCAAAGTGGCGATGAGCATTTCACCACAAATCTTCTCCCGTCTCGACTCTCGGACCCGTTTCAGAAGCTTTTTTAATTCACTTCGCTCGAGGCGTCATGTTTACCCGAAACCTTAAAAAAAGAATTCAGTCGGTAAGTAAAGCGGTCCGGGCTGTTTTATTAACGACACATTTAAATGACTTCAATTATTGCCTCGTTACTCGGTGCGCATTGGTGATGTATTAAAAGAAAGCGGCTCTTTGTAGTGACTGAGTTATCTCCGTGTAGCTCATGAAGTGATGAAACAGGCGTCTGTGATGTTATGGACCAACAAATAGTAGATCAGTCAGGCTTAGCCATTCAGTTTCATTAAAGCTGGACTGGGAATAGGCTACTGGAAATACATTTAGTTTTCTTCAATGTGTTTTATTATTTGCAAATGATTATTCACCAAACTGTTTTATGACATGACAACGCGTGCAAATGCATTGCTGTTGATTCTATTTTAATTCTCTTCGTAATGTGAATGAAGTTTCATTTAAAATATGCGTTTTGTTTTCAATGTTGCTTTATGCACGTGAAGGTCATTCTTCAACTGTACATCTCTTTTCAATGTTCTATATCTCAAATGCCTTTATACAGTAATGCTGTCTCACAAATATCAAGACAAGTGTGGGATTAATTATGATCATGTATATTAACATATTTGCATTTTAGATAAAAATCTTTCTGACCTTTTTTATTTTTTCTATTTTTTTTATAGCCCACTGTGTTTGATAGCTTAAACAGAGGACAACCTTGTAATGTTTGTGGAGAGCAGTGTCCTGGCTTCATTCTGCATAAATGGAGGTAAGACCCCTTGTCGATTCTGAAAATGCAGACCTGAGACGGAAATGATTTCAGCTTCCCAGTCAGATTTAAGTGTACTGTTTGAAAGAGTTTTGATGGCGTATTTGGTCAGCAAAGGAGAGGTTAGCATTTCAATGCTTCTCTGTGTTCAACAGAAAATTGGTGTTCTATAAAGATAAAGTCACACAACACAATACGAGAACTCAATAGAATCTTAAAAGAGCTGAGTGCGTGCCAGAGCCAGCAGGCATATTTTTCAGGACCTGTATGTGCAAAGATAACAGCATACACTGAGCTAGCTGTTCACGCTTCAAGCCAGGATATTCAGGCTTTATTTATGCTTGAGCTAGTATAAAGGTCTCTCCACATTCTGTTTCTGGTTCAGAAGAGTGACCCGTGAAGTGGCAAATGTTAAGGATTCAAATGGAAATCATAATAAAATCTAATCATAATTATTCTAATTTCATATGTCATTTTTGACCTCTGAGTTATGACCAAATGAAAAACAATTACTCAACTTCAACGTCTGTTTTTGTTTGAAAATAGTACAAAACATCACAATGTCGTATCCTAGTTTTTGAAAGTGACTTTGTAAGGTTCTCGCTATGCTTTAGAGTAACGTTATATGTCCACGTAGTAAAAGCCAAGATCCAATGAATCGGATCAACTCAAAGAGCATTTTGTCCTTCTCTGTTTGCTTTGTAAAGAAGCTAGAGACTGGTCTTCTTATGGGGAGCCACTATAGCGGGAGGGTTTGCTTGGTTAGAGGGTAAGAAGAAATCCTCATCCGGCTGTTCTCCATTGCTGTAAACAATTACGGGGCAACAGTCAGCTCTGGAATGTGCTTTTAATTGTCTGTCTTTTGCGGGGCTACAATAAAACGAAATAGTATCCCAGACAAACTTACAGTGGACATTTGTAACAGTGTTGACATTTGTGTTCACCCGAGTGACCTATGACACGGCATGGGGTCTCCTACACGCTACCAACGGTAGCGTCTGAGACGTTTTATAAAGAGAGATTGTTATCAAGATGGCTGTTTGGGTCGTGTATGTGAGTGAGTGAACAAGAGAGAAAGGTTAGTATCCCGGTTTGTGTTTTGCATGGGTAAACCTAGTGATGAAAATCATCTCCATACAAGAACTTATATTCCATTTAGTCTATTTGAAAGCAGTAGGACGGAGCAGAGGACATACTGGTGCAAATTAAAAGTTTATGTATGGAGACATCTACCCATATTCACTTTTACCATCTGTAAAGCATAAAATATTTGTCTTGAAATATTCATGTCTAAATATTAATTGGAGGCGTGTCCTGCTGTAACTTTGTAAAGCCAAGAGGGCTGGTCCTCAATGAACTGAGTCTTTTTGGCTTTCTTGTCGCTGGTAGAGCATGCCCCTGAAACCAAGGATTTGATTCCCAGGGAATACATGTATTGATAAAATGTAAAACCTGGCTTTGGAAAAAGTATTTATGACAGGATTACATTTTTGTACCAATGGACACATTTTGTAATTTGTTACTGATTATTTCTATTAATAAGACTACAGCCCTAAAAATGCACATTATTAAAATAATGTATTGCTGTCCTCTAAGGGATAGTTCACCCGAAAAGTTAAATTCTGTTAACATTTACTCACTTTCTTATTATTTTAAACTTGTGTGACTTTTTTTCTTCCGAACACAAAAGAAGATATTTTAAGAAAGTGGGTAACCGAACAGCGATGGTACTCAGTCACTTCTATAGTGTAGTATAGACACAAAACCAATGCAGGTCAATGGGTACCGTCACTGTTCGGTTTCATGACATTCTTCCAAATATCTTCTTTTGTGTTCCGCAGAAAAAAAAGTCGCACAGGTTTAAAATAATAAGAAGGTCAGTAAATGATAACAGAATTAAAATTTTTGGGTGAACTATCCCTTTAAACCCATTCTGCTTTAGTCTCCCAGACAACACGCACACAGACCACCCACAGTAAGCTCATGGACCGTCTAAAGCATAGTGCTGTCAAACTCTAATCTGATTGGCTGAGTTTACATTGTGCTGAGAGTAAGAGTTTATAGTAGATCAGTATGGCAACAAAGTCTAGTTTACAATGATTCATTAAAAAATCGCAACAGTTTTTCAGATTAGTGGCGTGACATGCTCAAAAGCTATTTAATAAAGGACTTATTAGCAAATGAATAGTTTTTATTATATACTGTGCTTTGTATATATTTGTAAGATCTTCATGAAACAACCAATATCATATTTATTTTGTAAAGCACTCCATTTTAAGCACTGTATGTTATTTCCGAAGGTAAATTTGCAAGCGTTTTTGTCCTCGTCCTGGCAGCATATACAGTAGACGGTATTAGCCCTGTAATGTAGAAGGAAGGAATATTGTAGCTTGTGTAACACGATGATTTGAATAATTTATGATCCCGTTGGCTTGATTGATTTTCTTTGTGTTAATGAGACTCATTACAACCCCTATTAGAATCAGGTCTTTGAGTATTTGCTATCTGATCAGCCAGTTTATATGACCCACTTGGTTGGTATAGCTCTTGTGCTCAAACTTCAGATATTTGCAGGTAGTGTAAAGATGGAGTTCTTGACAAAACGGAAATAAAGAGAAACAAAGCCAACAGACTGTGTTCTCTGAACCTTGGGTTATGATTAGATTTAGACTCAGCATATAGGAAAGGTGCAAAAATAAATGTTCACACATACAGTATGTTTAAACATCCTTAAAGTCATTTGGAGCTGGCTGGATAAACACTGGTCTCTGCCCCCCGAGTAACCTGCTCGTATCTGCATAACAGTGCCTTTCACTGCGTTAACCAGCCAAACCAATCCATCAGGGCGGTCTGGCAGATGAATAGGCTTTAAGTGGAGTCTCTTTTTCAGTCGGTTAGAAGGAGGAGAAAAGAGAGGGAATCCCTGGTCCTTGGGCACATACAAAGAGGGAAGGAGAGCATAACAACTAGACCCTTTCTAGATTAGCATGTACATGCAGAGCCACAAAAAACACAGTCAACCTTAATAGAGAATAACTGAATCACTGTATCTACTGCAAGTATCTTTTGAAGTGGTAACTAGACAAATGTCTGCTACTTGCTAATACCTATTTTACGAATCAGCTAAATGATCTTTGATTTTATTGATAACATGCCCATCTGAGGTTTTATTTAACTAAGTGATATTTCGGGCCCTTTTTAAATAGCTGAGCTTCACTATGCATCATGAATATTAATAACAAGTTGACCATTTGGATACAGTAATCGGACTGTTTCTGTCGAATGTGGGGAACTGTTTGCATGCGGTTGGCTTTGGTTGGAGGTAATGATGTGATCATTTATTATCTATAGGGAGCCACAGAGATGGCGTATTTTTGCATGCAAACCCCGGAAGCGAGTTAGCATTTTAGGACTTCCGGTTCCATTGCTCCAAAGTCTGTATGTTTTTTGAATGGGTTTTTGGTAAATCGCCTGAAATAAGGTCTGTGGGAAACAAAACGTCTAAATACTTTCAAGTTTTATTCTATGACATAAGACAGACCAATTATAACCCACTTGTGATTTTTTTAAAAGCCTGAATGTGTCTTAAAAATTCGTCTTTGCACATATAAAGCTTAGATGCGGATAAGTAATTTCTTACCAGAGAACACATTTTTAATAAAGTTTTAAAGAGTTGTCGAAGGCTTGATGGTGGTGACGTTGATATCGGTCGACCTTAAGTGTAGTCAGTTTATAGCATCGTGTTAGCTTTTTACTTCTGGCGATTGTATTTCGGCTTCAAAAGTAACAAAAGTTGTGTTAATTTGTAAAGACTATAGACAAAACTTGTAAACATCACAAACCTTTGTTAACATTAATTACAGTGCTTATTTATTGCGATCTTCCAAAATTCTATGGGAAAATGCATAGGCTTTCGTTTGAGGAAACAACACGGCGCTTGCTTGTATGTGTAGTTGACAAATAACCTGTCTCCTATGGTGTTACAGCAAATAATTAGAAAACAAACTATTAATAATATATTATTTTATATTATAAGTATTTTGTATATACAATAGCTTAAGAGAGATTTATTGTCATTGCAGTTTCATTGTTGTCATTATAGGACGCTATATGAAAGTGTGTGTGTGTGTTTAAAGTTTAATGAATTTAGAAAGGTTAAAGTCCCTGTGAACCGATCGTTTTTACCTGTGTAGTCTGACGCATTTTCGAGTGAAAAGGAATTTCAAATGAGAAAATGAGTGGGCGTGGCTTTTGTTTTTCACTGCAAATTGATTTGATGTAAAAACAGCTGACTGACAGTTGAAGGGGAGGAGTTAACGGATGCTCCGCCCAAATCGTCTAATTTAAGTAATTTCAGATTGAAAATGCACTTCCGCCCCGAAATTATGATCTGATTATACTGAAGATTATGAAGGTACATATTTAAAAAGAAAATGACCCACATTGATAAGCTATTTATTCTAACACTGCAATATTTCATAAAAAATTATAATTGTAATTTTATTTTCAGTGGGTCTTTGAAGAAACAGAGTATGTATTTTAATTATTTATTTGAAATAGTTCACTTTAAAATGTTAAACTTTTTTTAAGATTTGTGCTTGAAATTATGCATTTATGTCACGACAATTAGAAAATAATCTCTCTATGCTTTATTTTAGCTTCATATTTTACAACTTCAAAATAGTGGATGCTCAGTGGAGCTGAGCAGGTGTAATAGGATAACTTCTTTATCCCTTTGACTCCGTAACATTAGGGCTAATGATTACAGAGGTGTATGTGTGTGTGTGTGTGTGTGTGTGTGTGTGTTTGCGCATCTGAGTGAATCTCAGTGTCAATAGCTTTTTCTGACCAATCCATGCTGATCGAGACATTACTGTATGACATTTAATAGCCATTTGCTTTCATGTTTAATGAAATATCCTGTTGTATAAACACCACTGTTCTAGTGTTACATTGGTGTTGCGTTAAATTATTAGTCTGTCTTTTTATTTTACGTAATGCATGCATGCACACACATACATACAAAATTTCAGTGCTAAATGTCTCAAACTCAAATGCCCTGAAGCAGAACTTCAAACTCAACAAAATGCTGTTGAACTTTATGAATGATGTATTTCTGATGACTGTTATTTGTTGCCGTCGCAGGTACATCAAAAGGGCATTGAGCTTGACAAAGTAATGACTCATGTTGAATAAAGTGCTGACTCATGTTGTCTAGCTTTTTGCAGGACTTTTTCATTTGTTTCTTTCTTACCAGATAGATTTGAAAGGTCAACCAATCAGGATTGAACAATTGGCCTTTTCTAAAACTCTCTCACTGTCATTTCTGATCGGTTCCGTCAGCATTTTGCTTCAGTACAGTAATGGTTGTTATCTATTAACATAGTTCAGAATTTGAATGTACTAGTTAACAGTAAACATACCACATCAAAGTCTGGATTAGGCAACAATCCTTGTGACCTTAAAATGCCTGTGGTTGAGACCCTGTTTACACCTGCTATTAACATTTCTCAGATGTGTCTCCTGTGCACTTGTTATCAGGTTTCAATGGGTGAGGGGTATAAGATCTCTAATTTCATGACCGCACGCATCACCCATGTCTGTGTGTTTCTGCTTTTGTTTGTAATGCATACAAATTTTGTTTACCAAATATTACAATTACAGTAATCTCACCACAAATGTGATGCTTGCAGCCAAATGTTCAATATTTCAAATGATCAACTGTGTAATGAATCATGCAAACTTAGTGTGCAGGAGAGTCAACCAAAAAGTTCAACAACAAACATCTTCACCTTTATTCATCTACATCAGAAACCACACCATGGAGCTGATACTACCCAAAGCAATCCAAACACGTTTCAGTTAGCTTATTCTAGTCCTTGCAGAGTGACTACAGCCCTGATGAAGAGATGAATAACCAGTGTGGCATGAAATGGATGAAGTGATCTGGTCTACTGAAAGACTAGTGATGTGTGCAAATAGGGGCACCAGAGCGGTTGGTGGTAGCGATCAGCGATTAGCCAAAAGGGTGCCTGCGTGCGTGTGTGTGAAGGTAAAAACATTCTCCCTCTGTCCCTAAACCCAAGGTCAGTCTTCTGCTGTAAATTTGAGCTCGCGCTGAAACACCAGCTCAGCTGCAGCTGCTAAACACCCAGATCATGTCTTTATCACCCCGGCCAATTAGTTACCCGTGAAACACAGGGCTCGATACAGATTGCCGCTGAAATCCACAACACACTCGGTTAAGTCATATAATACATGCATGGAATGCATGCGTAACAAATGCTGCATTAAAAATGCATTTAGTCCATATTTGTGTTCTTTGTGCTCCCTCTCCTGCAGCTGGCACTAAATGATCTCTTAAATGTACTTCTTTCTCTACGCCCCTGCATTGAACCCAAAGCAGTTTAGTCACTGTTGTATTGAAGGGTCACTGAATAAACCTACTCGCCCTCATTTCACTTCACATATGCCTGATTCAAACATAGATGTTATGATGAAAACATCAAAGGGGTTGTGGAGATGTCACAGAGGTGCAGCACCTCTTGCACAATAACCTCATGAGACTGCGCTGGGTCTGAATGAAAGACTCTTTGGCTCCATTGAGGATTTGGTTGATCATGGCCTCTGTGGTGTTCTGGGGCCTCAGGTGTACGCAGGAGGGATATATCTTCTGTAATGTGTTTCTGATGTGTACATGGTTATGCATAGACACCCACCTATGCATAGACAAAACTACAGTACCTACACTACTTCAAATCATCCTTTGATTTCTCTCTCTCTCCTTCACATTTTCAACAGCAATGTAGGTTTTTTTAGAGACTATAAATTAGACAGTAAATTCTAGCTCTTGCTGTTTTCCATTCTTGACATGAATATTTTTTCACTCCATGTAAAATGGTTTATTATTTAAATTTTTTAATTTGGTACATTATATAGTTCATGAACAGATGATTGTTGCTGTAGCCCTTTCTGTCAACAGAGGGCACTGTTGTATTTATTTGGAGAAGTTTGTTCCTACAGAATGTTTTTTTTCTTTGTTTGGATTTTTTAACAGACACACTAGCTAGGCTTCAAAATGAAGGTGGGCTTCAAAAATGTGAAGAAGAGTGAGTTAATAAGAAATAGTGCACATATTAGATGTGTGTTCTTATGCACATGCATACTTGAGCGTGAGTGCACAGCAAAATCGCCTATGTTAAAAAACACTGTGAGAGTTCATTTGATTTTTATAATCCACACCATCGAAGTGTGAATTATATAAACACTGTGAGAGTTTAGCTTTTTTTGAACTGGCGATTTTGCTGCGTGTGTGTGCAAGTGTGTGTACATGCTCTGTGATCACAGGAAATTGGAACTGCTTCAGCGCTCCTATTAGAAGCCATTTCCTGTGTTTTTCTTTTAGATGAAATAAGAGGCAGCACACAAGGGCCATGACTGCTTCTCTCTCACCCGGGAAACACTGAGTACTGCAATCTGCACACGCACACACACCCACATTTTTGCCTTCACGCCAGTTTACTTAAAGTACACACAAAACTCTACATTTGTATTAGAAATCAAATAAGACCAAAGGCTCAATTTTACAATTGTGAGGTTAAAAGAGTACATTCGTTTTTCTTGTGTCAACCACCTTGCTTGAGCAATCCAAGTGTGAATTTGGTATACGGATGATCTCACTGTAGCAACAACGATTCTCAGAAAGTGAGATTTTCACAAGCTCACTATTTCACGTTGCTTTTGTAAGAAAGTCAGAGACATAATATAAGAAAAGGCTCTCATTAAAAATGCCTTTGCTCAGTGAGTCATATAAAGAGAGATGTGTTTGTAGGCGCTAGTTTCCAGGGTGATGGCACTGTTCACACTCTTTGGGTGCCGTGACAACCATGAAAGAAGGCAGACGTATGAGGTGAGATTGGTCAAAAATCGAAATAAACACCCCCAGTTTGGTACAAGACATTCTCACACACACTCACGCAAGCACACATAACTCTCAAACATGCTGAGAGGAGGAGTGTGGAGTTGTCCGTCAATGTCATCTGTCAGTGTTTGAGACATCTCCACAGCTGTTTCCTAGATTGACCTTGTGGAAAAATGGTGAAAAAATCTCAACCGAAGTTCTCAAAACGACAGCCCTTTTATTTGCAGTCCAAAATAATTATTTCTTCATAAGAACAATCAGCCAATATAAAGTGCAATCTGCCATCCCTTGTTCATGCTTTAAATCTCCAGCTGTTGAGCTCTGATATCCCCACCCAAACACACACAGGAAGTGTATAATCAAAACCAGAAGTGCCATTTATAGAAGTGTTTGATAGTCACACGTTTGTCTACATTAACAACAATATATCAAAAGAATCTCAGTTTTAAGGGGAAAAAAATTAACTTACACTTGGTGACCCAAGGTGAGTCTCGATCTTGGCAGTTTTGTAGCGATGTGTCCCGGTACCGGATATATATGAAACCTAGCTCACTCCACGATGAGGTTGTGAATTTCTTAAAGAGTGAAAAGGTAATCGTTTTCTAGTTTGATATCCTTGTAACCCCAGTAAAGTCTAAATATCCTGGGAATAGTTCTGTCACCGACTTTGAACCTGAACGCTTTAAAGTTTGCTTTGACTAGTCATGTGATATTTAACATTTTCTTGCCAATTTCATCACAGGTAATGTTAAAGCAATAAGCCAAGAGAGCCGCACGTTACATTTGATTTTACAAAAGAGTTTAAGGAATTATTATTATATATTTGATAATATTTGGTAATTATATCAATTTCTGAGCTATACTATATATTAAGTCCATACAACTTATTGTATGCAAACAAACCTCATTCATCAAAAGCTCATATTTTGTGTTCCACACACTTACACACAAAAAAAACAGAATACAGTGTTAAAATGAGATTCTGTAAATGTCAGAATCTGTTAAGAAGTGTTATCAAGCACAATACAGCACAGTTAAACAGACAGTAAGACACACAGGGACAGAGGGAGTTTATTTGAAAGGAAAAGACCAGGGGTAAGCTTGATAAGTCAGATGCATGGTTTATCCATCCAACTGCAAAAACTGCATTCGATACAGAAGATTTAAGATCCACATGTTTTTCCATCCATTTATAACAAGAACACTGGCATTCCTTTCCTCTACTTTGAAGAAAATACTTGAATATAAACAACTATGCACTGCGCTGTACAGAGTCAGCATTCTAGATGTTAAATTGTGTAATTCAAGTCATTACAAGAATGAGTGGCTCTTGCTATTATGTAAATACATTAGAGACTGAAAGTTTTATGTCTTTGAAGTGTTTGTGTGAGAAAGCTTTGCAAATATGACACACACCCCCACATTATTAAAACATTTCTCTCCTCTGTGCTCCGAGGAGGCAAAGCCGAATGATTCATGGTTCCCCTCAGCTGTGCTGTAAGACATCACTACATCGCTTGTGTTTTGTGCTGTGACTTAGTAACTCGCACCAAGATTAAAGCCTCCCTTCATTTATCAGCTCTCTGTACGTGCAATTTGCTCATTGATTGAGTCCATTGAGTACAGGCCTCACATTTTATTTGATATATTTGTTTGCCTTCCTGCCACTCTTTGATGCAAATTAGGCTCTGTCTGATTTCCTTAATGTGTTTCTACATTAAGCCAGATGTACAGTATATGATAACCTGCCATCAAAAGTAAATTGTTTAGACGGACTAAGAATATTTAGAAAGTCAAAGGAAGAAGAGAACGAACACATTGAGATGGGTAGTGTGGGGGAAGTGATGGTATATAATAATCATCCTTGCTTGCCTGTATACATTTTATCACTGCCTTCTTTTTATGGAACAGATTATTACGCTCGTTCCATCTGTATCTAATTTGACAACGAGTTGTTTGTTTCTCTAATAATATGTTTTAAAATACAGCCTTGACTATTGGATAAGTGTGTGTGGGGTGGAGGAAAATTGGAAAATTGTCCCCAGAAGTTTGCTAAATCTGTCAACTTCTCTTTGGGGACGGATATCAAATGCTATATCAATGATGAAACGCAGCAAAGTCAGCACGCTAGTCTACCTGAGTAAACTTTTAATGGTCTTCTGTCCCAAAATGTGCATATCATTGGCTTATATTAAATAACACATGCAGTCTTTGCTATATGTCATATTTTTGGCTAAAAAGCAAAATATATCAGTATTTTGCACTTATAATATATTTTTAAGTTTGCTTTTCTTACTCCACTGGCAACATTTAGTTTTTGTTCTTATTTTATACATAACAACTAGTAATGTTTTTGATATAGGCTTGAAAAAAATAAGAAAAATAAACACTAGAGAAGAAATAAATTCCTTAAAACATGTCTTCGTATTATAAACAAATTTATTTCTAAGTATTTTGTATTCAAGCGATAGTTCCCGATAGTGACCAAAAAACATGGGCCATATTGACTTCCATTGTATTGGCACTAAACCACTGAGACATTTCACAAAATATCATCTTTTGTGTTCGACAGAAGCAAGAGTCGGAGACAGGTTTTAAATGACATGACGGTGAATAAATGATGACTGAACTTTTATTTTTGGGCGAGCCGTCCCTTAAATAACTCTTAAAGTGTGTATTAAAAAAACTATAGATTAAGAAAACAGATCATGGAATCCATCCAACATCATCTTGTTATAATAATGCACCCATTCTGGCTAAAGGTGAGTTTACTGTTGAATCATAAGTCTTCGTTGAGCTCAAACATGTTGAGCTTCTTGAAAGCCTTGATATATTTGGAGAGGTACTTTACTTTCTTTACCTAGCACTTGAAGGAGATCCATGCCCCTGAATCCTCTTCCCTTGTGCGCACGTATCTGTTGTGTTTTGTTACACGTGCAAAACACAGTAAGTACAGTAGGTATGAGTTACGGTTCCGTGAAGAGTCAGAGAGTCGTGTACAGAGAATGTAAAGGGGTAGACTCGGCAGATGCTGCGTGCTCATGTCTTCCTTCCCTCAGGCATAGCTCAAACACCATGTGCGGCATGTGTTTCATGCTTGCGTGCACGCATGTGGATGCGCCAGTGGATTTGCGTGTGCACTGTTGGACTCGTGTACGTTTGTTTGAAGTGTAAAACTGACACTTGTGTCAAATGAGTGTAAAGCTGAACTCCTGTCATGCAGATTATCCAGTCATATGCTTCACAGTCTGTTGGTTGGTCTTTCTACAAGCTTCATGTGAGGGAATGTACCTTAGTCAGGGTTTAATTTTTACTTTACATCCATACAGTACATCCACAGCGGTAGCTTTGGGTTGCTCTGTTTCACCACGTTTATTGGGTTGCTCAGCTTATTTTGCATACCTTACATTTTGGAAAGACACATTCACACTTTCGTGGCACAAACTTCATTTCCGGTACACATTCGCAAAAAATAGTCTCTGTAGATTATTTCTGAAAACAAGCAAAAGAAATAACAAGTAAATTGCATTAGCTAGCTAGTTAAAAGTATGTATAGCCAGTATTATTTTGGGTTACCAGTAGAAGAACCGTTACTTGGCTAAACTTAAATCTTACACAACCCATTCAACATATAGTTTATTTAATAAAATTGATTAACAAATGGTTAATTTAATATAATATAGATAATAATATATTATTATGTAAATATATTAATATGAATTAATATTATTAAAATATATCAATAGTTATATTATTATTAGCCACTACCCAGAAGCTTCAACAAACACAGACCAGGTGCGTACGTCCGATGAAACCATCTATACCTAGTTGTTGATTCTTTAACAAACGAAAACGGAAATTATGTTGTTAAAAAAATCTGGTGCACTATAAGACAAGATCTTGGTACATTTATTGTTACATAATACATTTTATGCATATGTTTACTTTTCCTTTTTTTCATTCTGTCCTCACTCTCTCTCTCTCTTTGCCTTTCACCTTTAGGTTGCCATATACTTCACCTTGACAACAGTCCCTCCCAATATCTTGTTTGAATTGTAAATGTTAGAACACTGGCAAGCTGTGCACCTTTTAATATGAATAATGCATATACACAGCTTGTAGAATAGTTGATGCTTTTGAAAGTTAACACTACAACAGTGTGCTATAGCATAAATGTTATGTGTACAAGTTTTTTTTTAAACACACATGAACATGAACACTGTCCTCCTGTTAGGTTATCCATGCTAATGTACTTCTAATTCTAAAAGTGTAAAAGCCACAGATAACAAGAGTTTTGCTATTTTTCAAAGTTTAAAATAGATATAAAGCATATTAAGATAGCTATTTTAATATAATCTTTTAGGTTTAAAGCTTTAGCTGAGACAAAATTTATTCTCCATGTGAATTAGACACAAACCATAGGGTGAATTTTTACTTTCAGAGTAGTGTAGATTCTCCTGTAAGTCCAGATCATTGTCATGCGGTGTGGGATCTAGTGCATATATTAGACAGAGGCAATGGACTGTCTGGCTTGATTAATGGCATGAGACAATTGACTGTAGAGCTGATGGGCCTTATTGCTCAAGTACAATAGAGCTGCCATGAGGACACACACACATTCAGAGAGATCTGGATTGTCCACCAAAGTGAGTCTTTATGGAGTTCCACTTGAGAACCATTAAAAGACATTCCATATGGTAAACCTATCTTCAGGGATATAAAATAAATGAATATTGTTCCATTTGTAAAGCGGAAATAGATTGTAGGCTCTTTAATGCATTTTCCAGGGTTACAAGAAAAGTGAGAGCTGAGACCTGCGGCTACGTTTCTCGACCGTTGTATCACCAAAAATCACGTATAAACCGCTCTAGACGGCGCCGTTAGGACACTCACAGACACAAAGTATCCATAAAAGATGATGCTACGGTGCATAACAACCATCTGATGCTGTTCAAGCATTTTGTGTGTGTGTAAACTTTAATAATGACACTCAATAGACAAATCCCGGCTGGATGTGTGCAAATGTGAAAAGTAGTAAGATTATCTTTTGAAATAAACTCCCCTTGTCAGATCGAGCTGGTTCTCACTGATCAAAGCTCAGTGTGTTTGTGCATGCGTGTGTTTTGTGTGAATGTGCATTATAAAGTGTCAGGCTCTTTCGAGCTGAAAGGCTTCAGATCATCTCTGACGATCAGAGTGTTGTCTGCTATTTTCAGAAACGGATGCGCAGGCATCATCGAACATCTTCAAAGACTTGCTTACTATTAATGTCTCACGAGTGATGCTGAGTAATATGTATGTGTTTTTATATAATCTGCATAACATATAGCCTATTTATCTGCATAGGAGCCATGGTAATGATGGAAAAAAGCATTCACACTGGAGGGGTCCAACTAATGGTCTAATTTAAATAATGTCTTTATGAAAATGTAAATATACATACATTTAGCAGTAGGATTAAGAGTTATATAAATAAATTAATATAAAAACAATAGAAGTCAATGGAAAGTTCCCAAACGTTTGTGTGAGTGACTTGTAAGTGTGTCTTTGTATGATTGAGTTTCTCGATGGTAGATGCTATGCTTGACTGCTTGACTTCAATATTTACAAAGTTTAGTTTAATCCTTAATGGCCATCTGTGGTTTATGAACCACGCACGCACGCACGCACGCACGCACGCACGCACGCACGCACGCACACACACACACACACACACACACACACACACACACACAATAAGGCAAACACATTTTTGACTGGGTCCTTGGACCTTGAGGTTGTATGGTGTCATTAGCAGACCCCTGTTAATAGTCTTTGCTTAAGGATAACAAGGTTAAGGATTAGGCAATGGTTAATAAATAAATATACATTAATGAATTCCATCCAGAATTTTCGTCATAAATGGGATCAATACAATTTATTGAATGAATTATTTCATCCAATCACTTTCATTTTGCTTTGCTGGCTAATTCACAGCACTTAAATTTCTAAGTAAATGAACTAACTGAATCGGAGGGTATAAAAGTGAATGTACACTTACAGTTAGGTGTATTTTATGTAACCGGTTTATTATGGGTCAGAAGAGTCATGTAATTTTACCTGCTTGCTCATGTTACCATGGCAGTGGATCTAAGCCGGCAGCGGAGGTCATGTAGAGCTTCAGTGAAGCTGACAACAGCTTCATGATAGACCTGCAGTAAGGACGGATTATTGCTGTACCTATTCATTTCTATCCATATCACGCATGATGACTTGATTTTCTATATTCAATCGGATTCCTCATTTCATGAGCGGCTCTTATCAATATAAGATAAGGTTAAATAATTCCCCCTAGTGTGAAAAGTGTGTTTGGAAACCAAATGTCCTCACAAAGATAGCAATGCCAGTCATTTTTGACCTTGTGGGGACTGTTATAAATCGGTTTAGGACTAGGGTGAGAGGATGGATTAAACAGTTTGTACAGTATAAAAATCATTATGTTTGGAAACCCAACAGGTGTGTGAAGGAAATTATATATACCTGTATGTATAGCAGTCAAATTCTTGTTTTCTTTGTGCATGTATATATCATATAAGCTTTGTGCCCAACGTCAAATGCAGAAACCGTCAAATTCATGGTCCGGTTAAATTCTTTTGCATGCGCTTCTTTACATAATGAGCCTTTTTACTCAAAATGCCTTTAGATAAGCTATCAAAAATTATCATAATCGATGCCCATCACATGACCAGATTGAAATATAAAAGGTTTTTATTTTTCTTCTTTTCACAGACATTTAGAAATTCATAGATATTGGTGATGGTTAATACTGCTATTAACACTTTTTTCAACAAGCTGATGTAATGAGAGCAGTTTACTGTTTTAGTCACATGACATTTGACATATACCCTGCCTATTGTACTCTATAGAGTTGAATGCTAAAATCTGTATTTTAAAGAATTTCACATATTCTGCCCTGGCAGTCTCAAGGTTGATTTCCATTGCCCTCAGCAATAATAAAAAACCTAGAAAAATGTTATTCCTTTATTGCATCTTTAACATTCACCGTTATACTGTATTTTGTGTCCAGTGCACTGTTTATTGAATTATGTGTCTATGGTAGTGTATGTACTGTATCCAACATTCTTCCATAAGGAAATGCCAAGCGACCTTCATAAGAACTTCGTAAAATTGTAGAATGCAGAGAAAGCTAAACTCACCTTTTCTCAGTAAATAATAATGAAATAATAATGATTCAAAAGTCATTACTAGTCCGGACTAATATTTCAAAAATGTGGTTAGTTGGTGGAGCACAATCCCACCAGGACTGGAAATCTCCTTTCTTCAACATGAGCGCAGTTCAGATCCCTCAAATGAGGAGCATCAAAGCACTTGGCAGTTTATACTGAATCACTTTGTGATTTGTGTCGGGTTTGACACATCTCCCATATGGTACAGCAGAGCTTGCCAGAATTCTTCTATATTCTTCCATTCTGTCAAAACATTATTGCTTAAAACCACCAATGAAACTTGCAAGGAACATGCATGTAACACTTTTGAAATATTTTTTTTCTATAGATTTACGTACATTTACATACTTCTTATTGGTTAGACCCTTATTTCTCCCCCCTGATCGCTCGATTCGCTCCCTAGAAATGTTCTAGATTTTAAGTGGAGACAGGCTGGTTGAACACATTATCCGAGAGAGTGAGATATAAATGTTTGGTCTGTGAGTTGGAGGCAGATGGTATTAGTCCCAGACTCTGAGCTCTAAGCCAAGCAGCTTGCTTTTGCCTTATTTAACTTCACATCTTATTAGACCACCTTGGTGTCCCAGGCGTCTTCTACAGTGCTCCTCAGACAGTCTTTTTGCATTGGTGTCAATTCAAACCAACCCGAACCAGATCACGTGAGGGGGACGCCAACTCATTGTAAAGGCTTGTGTATATTTTTTCACCTGAACTGTGGATAAAAATGTATTTGTAACCATGTATATTAGCTTCATATATGTGTGCGTTAGGCAGATCTTGTGGCAAGTGGTCTGAATTAGTGGTGTAATTGCTGGCAATGAGGCCAAGAGCCCGGGGAGAGGATTTGGGGATAACCTGTTGCATAAGCACCAGTGGGAATGATTATCCACACAAACACGCACATACATGCACACTTACTTTGAAGTAACTTCTTTCTTTTTATCTCACACTTGCATTTATTTGCATCCGTATGATTTCTGCCTTTGTAGTGCAAAACCGATATGAGTTTTACTTCAATTTAATGAGCTCTGATCCAGTGCATTGAATATTTGTTTCAATGAACCAACCCCGCTCGAGAAGTTTGCCATGCTCTGTGTGTGGCACATTTTACAAATGCCTTAAGCTCTTTTGTAGTGTCATGAGATGCACAAAAACATGTCGATGGGTGAAAAGGTGAGAGATTATTCCCGCTTTCCTCAACATGCTCAAACTTTTCCAATGTGATTCACATGACACAACCTTAACACGAGCACATAACCTCCTTATCGTCATTTTTATGATCATTTATGATGTTCCCTCTGAGTGAACTTTGATATTGCTCTCTGACCTCTGCTAAATTCAAATTAGCTGCACGTTCTTCATAAATATCAGCCCGACGGCTTGTTCTCCAGAACCATCTTGTATTCATTGTATATGTGCGATGTTGCACCCAGCTGATAATGATTACAGTTAGAAATCTCATCTTCAGTCAATGCACATCTGTTTCACACATTGTGGGATTCAGGACAAATTCATGTTAAGTGTTTATTTGCTCTGGTTTCAAATTATCTTGTCTCTTTGAGGGGGAACAAATGGGAAAATCCCGTAATCTCACTTGGGTATCTATCATCTGCCTTGTTGTGACTACATTACATACGATCTGGGCTTTGGTTGGGTTTGGCTAAGCTTTTAGCCTTTGAGTGATGTGTCGAAATGAGATTTTCTCAGTATCTCAGGAATAAATGTCGGCACAAAAAGCAGCTTTTTACAAACTCCACAACAATCTTGTTTGAACATAACACTATTTTAGCATTCCTAATGGTTAAAGCAGACTATTGTCATGCATTTCAGACCTACAACGCCTCCATTTTATGTAAATAAGGCTTATTAATGGCCTTAGTCGCAAAACTTGGTGCTATTTGTAATTCATATCATTATATTAGCACCCAGAAGCAAATAAACAGAAAATATGATTTGACTCTTATTGTAAATTTTTTGTTCCTGTAAAAATATGAATATATATACTGAAAATATGATTTTTTTTATGATTCTTTAATCAGAAATGTAAACATGTCAGTGATGTGCCCACTGGGAGTATCAGTCCCATCCTTGCAAAAAAGCTCTCAAAGTGTTAATGTAAAGATAAAAGAGGATGGAGCAAGTGTGGAATCGAGGAAATGAATTATCACGTTGTCACTCCAACACACATTGTCACTCACATTTTCTATTCATGTAGGCGTAAATGCAACCCACGTTCAGCTTTACAGATATTCATCACAGAATGGGCTTGGATAGATGAATACAAGAAGAAGAAAAAACTAGCACACAAATGTTTTCGCCGATTTTGGTGCTTTTGGAAACCAAATTTGGTATTGCATTTGTTGATTTACCTCATGACTATTTTTCATCTTTTTGCCAGGATGCAGCTCATTACCATTAACTTGCATGTCAGCCCCCCTCAGAAACTTCCACAGAGAGAAAAGCTGAAAAGTTTTATTGTTCGATTGTTTCAAATAATAATACGTTTCACTTTGAAATCAGCATGAGTGCCTCATTTGAAGCCAATAATAGCACCATGTTTGACAGGCTGGCATTGTGCTCCATTTCTATAAATTGTTCTGAAGCGAAAGAGCCAAATTTAATAGCCTTTCAATGATTGCATTCATGGCAAACTGCTTTCTCCATTGTTTTTCATTAGTACATGGAAGGAGGGAGGAGGGACTTCTAGCCGGTCATTGTTTGAGGTGAGACGTTTCAAGAGAGTCGTGTTTCAGCGTCCCTACGTCTCTTTGGCTCTTCCTGCTGCTCCTTATGATTAAATCATTCCCAAGCTTACCGACACATACGCACGTACACACATCAAACACATGCGGCTCGGGGGAGTGAGGGATGCGATCCACACTTCAGAATATAAAAGAAAACAAAAGAGGAAGAGTTTGTCTGTCTTCCAGACCGGGCGCTGATGAGTCTTTGTTCTGTGGGCAGACAGAAGACCAGTTGGCTCTTATTGCAAGATCTCTCTCCCTCTCTCTCTGATATATGACATCTGTTTATGTGAAATTGGATTTTGGTGGGTCCCGTGTGGCAGGCGGTCGTACATCTTGTGTATTTTATTCGTGCCTTGTTCCTGTTGTATAGAAGCGAGAAGTGAACTACAAAACAGGCGAGTCAAAGCAAGGGAAAGAGAGATGCAGTAAAAGAATGAAAGAAAGAGGGATAAGAACCGCAAGAATTGAGAACAGACACTGAGAAAGTATAGTCTCTTTGGTTAGACAGAAGTCTCTGATGCATAACTGGCAGATGGGCTGACACAAGCGTTGTGATCTTGACACTTTGCTGTCAGTGAATGGATAGTTGATTTTCGCAAGGGAGTTAGACACAGTTGAACAGTTGAAATTTTAAGATTTTTACATTTTAATTCATGAATTGGAAGATTAATTGATATGAAGCGGAGCTAAAATAGACTTCTGGCAATAATATGGTTCAAGTTAATTTATTACATAAATTATAGGTAAAAACTAAAATCTGGAAATAAGCAATATTTAGTGTGTCATAATATAATATTGTTATAATAAAAATCAAATGTGCTATAAACACTCACACTTAATGACATATGAGCTCATTTAATATATTTCCCCATTAACACCTGGTAATACAATACTTTTTAGTGGCCTGATCAAGTGGTCACCCGTGTAAACAGGTTCTAAAACGTGTTGTGAGTGGATCATAAAAATCACATTGACAAACATGGTTTTCAATTAAAAGAGCTCTGTGTCACTGAAGTTGAGGGGGATGAACACTTTTCCCCTTACTTGGGTACATAAAGAAAGACATTATTTCTGTAATGTGTATATATATATATATATATATTTTCCCGCTTTTTGATATTTATGGATGCTTTGGCAATATCCTATGTCCCAAAGATCCCTTGCCCCTTTTATTTTATTGTTTAAAGTAATAGTTCACTCAAAATAAAAATTCTGTCATCATTTACTCAACCGTTTTGTCATTTCAAACCTTTATGCCTATTTCTTCCACAGAACACAAAAGAAGATATTTTGAAGAAAGTTGTAACTGAACAGCAGTGGACCCCATTCACTTTAATTGTATGGACTCAAAACCAATGCAAGTGAATGGGATTTTCACTGGCCAAACATTTTTCAAAATACCTTTTTTTGAGTCT
This sequence comes from Barbatula barbatula, assembly GCF_947034865.1. Lineage (NCBI taxonomy): Eukaryota > Metazoa > Chordata > Actinopteri > Cypriniformes > Nemacheilidae > Barbatula > Barbatula barbatula. Next base: position 11,981,538 of record NC_136783.1, read on the forward strand.
TGCTGAATACAGGTTTGAAATGACAAGAGGGTGAGAAAAGAATGACAGAATTTTTATTTTTGGGCGAACTATCACTTTAAGGCATAAGATGCAATATCCCTTCACTGAAATATTTATAAGGCCACACTGTGTCTTCCCAGAGGGAGAGCAGGCTGTTTTCGGGGTGTTCGGTCGGAAAAGATCAATAATCTGTGCATGTGCAACTAAATGTGATGACCAACAGACCGTGCCCTCAGCTGCCGCCTGCCAATAGAGGTAATGTGTTCAGATTTATTTTGTAACTGCATCACAGGATGAGGTAAGTCTGAGTGGATACTGTGTATGTGAGCATCATATGTCACATCGGAGAGGTCCACAGCAGGGAGCCCCCCCAGCCACAAAAGGTGCTGAAAAGAATTTACCACACCTACTCAGTTCTGCGGTCAGGATTATTTGACTTGCTATTGTATGGGTTGCTTTCAAAGCAGCGGGTCTTTAATTACAGCAGGAAACCTGTTTTGTATCATTGGAGATGGTTTAATGGACTATTGTTTGGCTGTTCTACAAATGGCAATGCTGATAAGATAAACAAGCTCTGTGTATTTATACCCACTCACCAAAGAATGGTTTGAAAAACCTTTGTGGCAGAATTTCCATATTAACTGTAATTTGGGGTCTATATTTGGGAACTCCATTTTCAACATTTGGTGGTACTGATGTGGTTTGGGATTATAATACTGTTTGTTTATTTGTTCGTAAAGGGGGTTTGGCTAAACCCACATCTTAAATGATCAGACATGTGTTTCTGTACATCTGAGATATATGTATGTCTGTGTATTCCATGAATAGTATTAAACGTAATTGTTTTATGTATAGTGGTTGGGGAAAGAACCAGAACGCATTAGTGATCTTTTGGAATATGAATATCTGAAAAGAAGCATTTACTATTTAACAACCTTTGGAAGTCTTTTGTTCTGCCCTGCATTACAAAAACACCCTGTTATCATTCAGCTGTAGATTTTTCTGTACTAAAAAAACTGAAAACTTTGTCAAGTTGACAAAGCAATGATCTCAGCATTCTGAAACAGCAAGCTTCGCGGGAGAGGTATTGAGTCACATCTCCATTGACCTTTGTCCGATTGCTCTCCTGGCGGTTTGACTAGAGCACACATTCGGAAACCTCATTTTATATGTGCAGAGAGTGAAAAATTGCAAGGGAATAAGAAATGGAGGATGAAAAGAACTCGTCGATGTCTTTTCAGAGACTGGAAATATAAAGGTCACAACCTTGTCAGTGTTTGTGTCTGGTGATGTTCCCTTTGGGAACTAGAGCTAGTTCTTGCGATGGGAAAGTTAAATTGTGTTATGGCGGTCTGTGCATTGGAATTTTAAGGTCGCTATCATGTCATGGAGGATGTTACAGAGCCCAAAATGTAAAGTGTGTGAGGTAGTTAATATCGGTGAAAACTAATGAATTTCTAGGATGGATTCATTGAAACAAGTGAGATTTCCAATTTTACTTACTTTTTATATTTTGCAAAACTGCAGTTCTTTAGAACACAAAAGACGAAATTTTGAAGAATTTTGGTAACCGAGCAATGACGGTACACATTCAGACACAAAACCAATGCATGTCAATTAGGTACCACCGTTGGTGGTTACCAACATTCTTCAAAATATCTTCTTCTGTGTCCTGCAGAAGAAAGAAAGACATACAGGTTTGAAATGACAAGAGGGTGCGTGAAATCTTCATTTTTGGGTGAACTATATCTTTAAGTCCAGAACTGGGTCACTACACTTTGGTCTCTTTCTTGAACGGTGATCATTTATTTGATGGTCAATTTAAAGTGTCAGTCCTCTAAATGTAACCATCTCCCCAGGACCGGTGGATTTAATGGAATCATACACAATGTAGCTTTTATATGCAAACAAATTTCAACATATAAACTTAATGTCCTGGTTTAGTCTGCAGCAGTAAACAATTGCAGTGAGTCACTCACATTGCTCGAACCTCACAAAAGAGGCAGTGGAGTGTTTATTATATTAGTAAGAGGAAATGGAGATAGGGAGGAGAAAACTGAATGGAGTTTTGCTGGACTTGTTGAATTGAGAGGCAGTGATGAGGTGTTGTGACTGTATGAAATGGATGATTGCTGCAGATTGCAGAAGACTGCTTGCGTATGTCGTTTAGGAGTGTGATGATTTTAGTTATCATCGTGAGGTGCAGATATATTGGAAACATATGTCATGAAGGTATCATTGATCTCAATTTTGTTTTAATGGTATAATCCTTGTGGTTTTGGTCAACATTGTTGCCCTAATCAACATAAGGTCATTATCATTGAATACATGTCAGGGTATGTGTATTTCTATGTCTGTAATGGCATTTCAATCTGTAAGAGGACACCGAAATAAGACCCTGAAATAAAACCAAACCATTCTATAATTCCTCTGTTTCTCTTCCCCACACAGTCTGCACGATCCAGGTATTGCTCGTCATGACTTGAAAAGTGGTCTTCTTGTCACAGACGTGAAAGGAAAAAGAATGATAGAAGTGGTTTGTCTTAGCTGGTTATAGCTGGTCTTCTAACTCATGTTAAGGTGTTTTGGATGGTCACAAGTATCTCAGCAGACTAGACCTGCCAAACCAGCTCGGTGTTCAACTAATACTAATAAAACATTTAAAGCTTCTATTTGTAACACATTCTAAAGTAATAGATGTGTTATTTTGAATATGACGGTCATGGGGTCATTAGAAAGGCATTCAGGAGGTTTTGCAGAAGATCCAGCACTCACATTTTTTTAGATTAGATTCAACTTGATTGTCATTACACATATACAAGTACAGTGTAACGAAATGTAGTTTAGGTCTAACCAGAAGTGCAGTTAGCAAGTGCAGGATATACAGTTAGAATAAATACAGAATACAATATAAGAGAATACAATATGAGAGAATATAATACAGTATTAAAGTTACGGTGCAGTATACGAGTTAATGCAGTTAATAGGTTGCAGTCCAGAAGATGAGTTTATGCAGTTAATAAGGTTACAGAGCAGTAGACATTTCTATTATGATGAGGTTTTATTGCATGATGTCAAAGCCCATTATCAAAAATTTCAGAAAATGGAACTGTTTTCATATCACATTCCACGTATCTCCTGTATTTCCCCTCTCTCTCTCTCTCTCTATTTATTTATAGGAGGAGAACTGATTTTAATACATGACTGTTTAAGCATCCCGTACCCGTCCCCCATCCAAAAAGCTTCTACCACTGATTACTTTTCCTTTCTGCTCTCAGATTTCATTATCCATTTCTTAATGCGTTTTGATGCATGCCATTCTCTCTTCACAGGAACAGAGGGTTCCTGCACCCTGCGTTTAGTCGAAAATGTCTGCATGTGCGTCACAAATTATTTTCGCGCTTAGACAAAAAAGTGCTTTTGTTACTGCTGGGTCAAGCTGTTTCATTCATTAAGTGTGGAAACAGTTCTCGCTCTGTTTTTCTCTCATTTGCTCTCGAATCCTCACGTTTCTTCTCTTGGGAGGCTCCTATTGATGGATAACTTCAATTAGGGATGGACTTGGACTTTTTCTCATTTTTCTTTCTAACTTTACTAAAGTACACGTGTGTCGTTGCAACAACTCTTTATTGTATTTCTTTTCGATATGAATTAATATTTATAACCTCTGAATATTAATAAAGTGGAGGAACATTTGCTCAGTTGTCTTAATCTAGTTTATTAAAGACAGGTAGCTGGATTCTGTCTGTTGTGGGATTAAACATTTAGCCAGTCCAGTGCTGATGCAACTGGTTGTCAGAGGCTGATGCTGGTCTTAAAGTTGTTTAAGCGTTCAGCTTAATTTTTCTTTAAATATGATTCATAAAAGGAAAAGGAAGGCAAGTTTAGATTTTTAAAAATGCTTTTACTTCCCTAGATTAATGAAAAATAAAAAGCTTAATGTAAATGAGTGGAAATATGCAAGCATCAGTATAAATGTTTGATTATTAAGGTGCTCCATCTGGCATCATGTGACCAGCCACACAAAATACAAACAAAACCTTCCATTGATGGAGACATTGATAGCAGGTTGCCTGGTGCCGTGCTAACATATAATTACACTGAAGGCTTGTTAAAAGCAGCTGGGGAATTTTTACCATTGAAATAGTCTCCAACTTTTACAGGCAGTGTTGAACTAGAATGCTACTCACAGGGTCATACATGTGTGCCTTTGAAATTAGTGTTGAGATTGTGGTGTGATGACAGTGGCAGGCTTTATTAGTGGGACACATATCACGTGTTGTCAAGCAGGCAAATGCCTATTTCTTTTCCTGGTTTGAATCACCGGATCAATGGGACTGAATTTCTTTAAAATCTTTAAAATGTTGTCAAATGTAATATCTACAAAGATTTTGTCTTTGTGGAGAATAAAACACACATACAGAACAGAAACACTGTAGTAGCCCATTACTGAAGTACCAAACATAGAACATTTGTTTATATCTATTAGCATATCACATTAATCTGCAATATCTGTTTTTACATTTAAAATCATTCAAACATACTGCAATAAACGTATCACGGCTGATTGTAAATTCATTTACCTAGACTTTGCTCAAGAAGAATGTATTTATTACCAATATATCGAACCATCTGTTTTTATCTTACTTAAAACTTGAGGATAGAGACCAGACATCAGAAAAATATTTTCCGATTCACGATTCACGCGTTATGGATGTGACAAAAACGCACGTTTTTGAGAGACAAACTTTGTAGGATTTGTGTGAATTAAAATTTCCAAACCAGAAGCAATAATACCCAACAAATGGAGAAGGGATGGCTTTTATAGAATATAAAACCGTTACTATGTTCGATTTTTCATGTGCCCATTTATAAGGAATATGTACGGTTATGGACAATTTTGTTATCAAAGTGACAATTCACTTTCCTGACTATGGACAATGTCCACATGAAAATGAGCTCTGCCACCTCAGTTGCAACCCCAACACTGACCATACAGTCACAACTTGGGTACTAATGTAATGTACAGAACAGGAGTGGCAGTATAACTGCAGCAGAGTCTAAAGAAAAACCCACTTCTCCATAGACATTTAGGTGAGAATGTAAATCTCCATCAAATATACAACGAAGGCTTGTTGAACGCAACCCACTGTTCTGATGCTTGTGACCCGCGGATTAATTGCATAGTTTATCTGACATAGACTGAAAGACAATTCTAAATGCGATCTCTTTCCCTCTCTCTACCTCGGCAAGTTCATTATGAAAGCGCATTGTCGCATAGCCTATTGCTTAATTTAAATGCATGCATAAGGCAAAGTGTAAAGTAGCCTACTTGTGTTGTGTAGCGTTACAGCTGTTAGCTACTAATTCGAAACACAAATGACGAACGCCACAAAGTATCTTTACTAGTTGTCCAAGATAAAACTATCACATCTGTTGAAAGTAAATAAAGTGTGTGCTGCTGGACAAGAAAGAGTGCATGCTAGGAAGCGAAGACAACATCTCAAACTGATCCGAGAGATCCGTCTGTCCAACCCGTTCTCATCCATAAACAGCTTTACTCGACTGCACGTTTGTGTATATATTCATATTTATTCTTTATACATATAGTGTCTGTTTTGCTTTTATACATTTAGCCTGGAAAATAAATAATAATTTTCTATAAGGATTTTAGATCAAATTCAAAACTGTTTAAAAACAGCTATGATCAACAATTAAGTAGTATAGGCCTATATCTAGTGTCTTCCGGCGCCTTTCAGAAACAACAATATAAATTAGTACAAGTTTGGATTGACTTGTGCTGGGAAATATTTTGTGACCTTTTTAAAACTGCGTTGAAACAACATGTACAAGTCCTCTAAAGGCTAAAATACACACAAGACTTTTGCTCAGATTTTGCCCAGATTTTCAGTCTGGACTTGTTGCAGAAAATCTGTGCCAGTCTGCAGATTTTACCAGTTAGAGTGTTTCTATCTGAAACTTTCAAAAAGTCTGCAAGTGTATGATGTCTAGTTTAAAAAGTCTTGTCATGTAGTGTATTCCAGCCATAAAGGGAGAATTCACTACATTTTCCCTGAACAGTTTATGTGAACACTGTGTATTCCTTTACTATTGTAAGAACCAAGTCATCATCATAATCATCAGGCAAAAACAGGTCAAAGTTAAATGAAGCTATTTTTCAGAAATGCTAATCAGAAAAAGGTTTCTGAACCAGACTATGATAGGGATCAATAATTAGGAATAATATTCCCAATCCTGAAAATGCAGCTGTGAAAATTAAGATTTTTATAATAAGGTTGCCACCCCCATTGTGCTCTTGTCCCCCTTTGGCATCCCGTTTATAAACTTATATAACTCCAAGAGGGATTTAAATAAAAAACAATTGACATCTTACCTGTATATCATTATGGTGCAGTGGTGGACGAAGTACACAAACCATGTACTTGAGTAAAAGTAGAAATACACAAGGTAAAACATTACTCGAGCAAAAGTAGAAGGGCTGCCTTTAAACTTTCACTTGAGTAAAAGTACAGAAGTATTTGCCTTCAAATGTACTCAAGTATCCAAGTACTATAATTTTTTTATGGCTATAATGTCCTATTATCATTTTTGTCACAAGACTCTTGCTAAACTCAGTCTAAGTGAAGACTCTAATGTCACTCTTGGCACACCAATCTATTAATAAAATTACCTTAGTTAGTCAGACAGACACTGATGTCTATTTAAATTTTCATAAGCCCAAAACCTTGAAGCCAAACAATTTCCTTTGAACCTAAATTAAATAACAGGACTTGAGAGTAGTTTCGGTTTAACATTTATTTGTAACAGTAATCCAAGTTTTTATTTAAATGTAAACTTGCAATGGAACAAATATGTACTAATCTAAGTGGATTCACTGAACCGCATTACAGCACATTCTCACTAAGTAATCAGACATTTCTCCAACTTGAATTCTTGAAAGCAGACTGTTGGTTATGTAAGTATCTAACCCATCTTCATTCCTGATAAATGAGACCGGTGTATTCCTTCTCTCTCATTCTTTTCACTCAGAGAAGGCACTTAAAAATGAAAGACTCGTTCTTCTTTTCAACAATTTCAAAAAAATCGTGTAAGGTCATGGGTGTTGGGGCAAGTTAGATTCGGTAGTTTCTTCCATGATTTAACTTATAAAGACATTGGCAGTCAAAATGTTATGCTGTTGCACTGAATCTGATCTGATGTGATGTTGAATCGTATGTTCGCCCTAAGTAGATAACGTTACCGAGGCGACAACAGGGGCAAAACAAAACAAGTTAAAAACAAAGCGTGCCATGTACTGTTATTGGTGGCTCGTTTTACCAGTTACGTTTTTATTGACTCATAAATAAAAAGGAACGACTGATTTTGAAAATGTAGTAGAGTAAAAAGTAAGATATTTGACTTTGAAATGTAGTGGATTTAAAGTAAAAGTCTCCCAAAATTGAAATACTTGAGTAAAGTACAGATACACAAAAACTACTTAAGTACAGTAACGAATTACATTTACTTGTAATTTACTTTCTTTTAGCTGAGAGGTGATTTTAATCAGCCGGACTGCTGGGCTGTGATTGGCAGAGAGATTGATGACTCATGATGGGAGTGGAGCCTGCTGAGAGGCAATTTTAGTCTAAGGAAATAGATTTGACTCTCAGTACTACATATACATTTAAATCTCTCTCTCTTTTTTCTCCTTTCCTCATTCCTGCCTCCCGTCAGCTCTATTAATGGCTCTGCCATAGTTCGTAGAGTAAAAGAGTAAAGGGCCACAATTATCTCCTCACATTTATCTTTCGGCTTCTCTGTGCTCTTGAATTTTCTACACTTTTCCAATAAAGGAGGCTTTGGGAGGTTGTACTCAGATCTGTCAATCAGATCGAAGCTATAATTTTATTAAGGTATATAACTTTTGAACACTTCGGAGACACCTAGCAACAGAAGAGAATTGGTAAGTACTTTATGTACATTCTTTGGATTGTGGTTTTGTGTGTTATTGTAAATTGTTGAATGTTTGCGTAACATAAACCTGACATAAATATGGTGAATTCTTTGTTCCAAGTTCCATCCATTTTTTGTGTATTTTCATCAGACTTTGTTTGGAAATGATTTATTTTTGTTGTGGTCATATTGCAAGCAAGTGGATCTTGAATGCAACCCATACAGACTGTTTTTAAGAAGATATTCAGAGAGAAACAACATGCAAAAGGTTAGAACTAGAGGAATCCACAGCCCTTCTGTCATCTCAGCTGTTGTGATTCAAACAGACAGACAGCACACACATCTTAAAGTATCTCACAGCTGTGCTACATGCTTTTCGCTCTATTTTTAACCTACAGTATGCTGTTTTTCATTGGTCTAGTAAGGGTTGGCCAAACCAGCATATAGCGTTTAGCTCCATAGCATCAGGATTTTTATCACTGTCCACATATTTCAGCTTTTGTTGCAAGATCTTTGAAGTTCAGGGTCACTGTCCTCGTTGCTGTAAGTCTGTGTTCAAAGACAGGATATTGGCAATATATTTTGTTGTGGCGTAGTGTTGAGAGAATTTATCTCTGTTGTGCATCTGGATGGGACTGTAAATCGTGACCGTGCATTCCGCAAGGACATTTTTGCGTCTTTGTTTATTGCGCTCGTGTGTGACATTTGTGGCCCATCCTGCATTTAAGACGGATTTTATGTGACACCCCGTGGTATCTCGCACACGCCCAGTGTGGCTTTTCCTGTCGCAAGTACACATGCACAAACACAAACTAAAGCCCTATAGACAGATACATCATTCCGACTGTACCACCCACAACATGTCTGCACATAGAATAGAAAACTCTGAATTGAAGTTGAACAGAGAAAAGGGAGGCCTTTGCTCACATCCCCTGCTTCCCATATATTTCTCCTGAGAAAAAACAACCCAAGATATGCACAGTATGTCTTCACAAAAGTAACTTAACAATGTTTCAAGTTGTGTTCAGATTTGCCAGGGTTTTAGAGATATGAATTTGACTAAATTTCTCTCTAGATTCTTCAAAGACCAAATTACCTGATTTGTCAGTCCTCATTAAAGGAGCAGTTGAAAATTCTGTTTTGAATTACTCACTCTCTAGTTGTTCCAAACTTGTATACATTTCTTTGTTTGGTTGAACACAGAGAAAGATATTTGGACGAATGCTTGTAACCATTGACCACCATAGTAGGGAAAAATACAAGGGTCAAAAGAGACCAAGGACTGTTTGCTGTCCTAGATTCTTAAAAAAAATCTTCTTTTGTGTTCAACAAAATGTATAAATCCATCTTGTCCTATTATGGTAGTCAATGGGGTCCAAGAACTGTTTTGTTACAAGCATTCTTTAAATATCATTCTCTGTGTTCATCAGAACAAATAAATGCACAGATTTGGAACTCAAAGGTGAGTAAATAATAACAGAATGTTTTTTGGGGTGAATTATCCCTGTCCGTTTTTTAGTGCCTCATTTCCATACAATTGTATTTCTAAAATAATTCTCCATATAAGTTTTAATTCAGAATCTGTTCTTAAAGTTGATACGTGACAAAGACATCTGAAAGAGCTTTAAAAGAGCAATAAAGTTGTCCTTCTCCACCGTCTCTCACACTTTCCTATCTTTATCTCTTTCTTCCTCTCTGGCTCTTTTTCCATCTGTGTCCTCTGTGGTGCTAACAGAATTTGTGAACACAGTAGATAAACACACAGTCATACTTAGGGAACAGTGATTATGGTGAGGATGTAGATAGAAAAGGCATGTTGAGGTGGAGAAACGGGAACAGAACTCTCAGTCTACTTCTGTGGACACAGAAGGCTATGAATGTCACCATTGATTTTTTTTAGGGTGCCCCTAAACATCACACATCTACAGTCTTCTCCTGCTGCTCGCTCTGTTTCCTGCTTTCACAGTCACAACCAATCAAAGCTCAGCGTGCAGTGCTCCAGGAGATCTGAGTTCGTCACCCGACAGTATTCTAGACATGGACCAATGATTCCTAATAGCGCACTTAAGTAGCGCTCCTTTAGCTTTTTACGAACATAAACACACACTTTATTAAACCCTTGTTAAACAAAGGGTCATAAACCGTCCTCAAAAAAATCCATACGTTTTAAAGGTCCTTTCAGATTCAGTTATCCTTCTGCCACATGACCTACTTCCAAAATCTCATCCACAAGTAATCTATTTACAGAAATGCAATATAATATACAAAACAATATCTTCAGAGGTGAATAAAGACCTTACATAATGAAGTATGTTTTTATTACCTTTGAATGAGTTATATCTATCGACATACACCGTGGGTCCCCTCGCGTGGAATTCGCCATGTTGTTTCCATACAGTAGCTCTAAACAGACAAACTGCTCTACAGAGTGCATTTCGTAAATACATTATCTTCTTCTGCAAAGAAACGAAAACACGACGACGACTTAGCCCCGTGTCAGCATCCGTAGTGCTTCGAAAGGGAGGGGTGGAGAGGGCCGTTGGTTGCAATTCACTACCTCACAACTAGATGCTGCTAAATTTCATACAAAGGACCTTAAATCATTAGTTTACAAGCGATGTGTATACTGTAGTTTCTGTTTCATTAACAATACCAAATGGAAAAGTAGAAATGATGACTGGTTTCAAACTGGTTAGTTGAACATTCAAGACGTTACAACAGCTGTTAGGAAAAATAATGCTGCGGTCCTTCTAAAACCTTGTTTTTTTAAATCAATAAATCATTATTATTAGTCATCCTTTACATTAGTCACTTGGTTTTGCAAACATCTTATCAATAAAACATATGAAAAAGTGCTTGTCTACTTTGACAACACAATATTTCATCATTTAAAAAATTAAGTGTTTTTTCCATTCCCTGAAAAAAAGTGTATTTGAACATCTGACGTTTCAGAAGGACAATGACGATAATATACTTTTGCTGCAGTATACGTTTTTCTCTCCTACATCCCTATGCGTTAACTGTATTGTTCTTCTCGATTGTGTGGCATGAATCGATGTCTTTGTTTACAGTGGCTAAATTTATACTAAGTGAAAAAAGATTGCTCATCATGTTTTCTGCACAGTGACGCAAAAGCACAACATGCGCCCCCAGGCAAGACAGAGGTGTTTTATAAAAGGAACAAATTTGAATCACATCCTCCATTGTCTAGGTGTCAACTGTATCAGATTGCGGCATGTTGCGACACCCCCCATCCCCCTGTATGAGTGAGGCAGAGAGCCAAACAAACCAGACTGCTACTCCGCACTCCCTACACTTGCCCCTAACGCCTCCTGGCCAGGGACCTGCTATTCTAAGGAGCTGTCAGTCAAACACAAGTGCTTCTGTCCATCGACTGCGAGTGAGAAAAAGATATAGAGGAAATGCCAGAGAGAGACTGAAGGGCAGAGGCACAGAGAGAGGATGAGATTAGGAGCTAGAGTAGGAAAGGGTAACGACAGGGAAGCAAAAGGATGAAAAATGAATAAAGGATGGAAGGATAGAAGGAAGTAAAAGCTTTATTCTTTGATTTATCACCATAATCTCTTTTTGTTCAGTAATTTACTTGTTAGTTGTTGGATCACTGATCACTTTTGTTCTATACTCTGAATTTAATTCAATATATAGGCGGTTTCCCGGACAAGGATTAGCTAAAACTAGGACTTAGTTAAATTAAAGCATATTTAAATTGTGTTAAAAACATACTTTACAAAAAAAACATTATTTTGTGGATCTTGAGACAAAATCATTTCACTGATATATCTTAAATTGCTTTTGCTTAAGACGCCTTAAACATTTAAGTTAGTCTGGGACTAGGCTTAAACCCTGTCTGGGAAACCACCCCACCATGTGCTAAAAACAAGTATACCATGCTGGGGATTTTCCATTGACTTTTATTGCTGTAACTATGCTGTTGATATTTCATATCTTCCAACTATACCCTAAAATTGTATGAATTCGAATATATATACGAATACGAATAAGCCACTTCATAAAATAATTTCCACAGTTTTTTTACCACAGTTAAGGGGGTTTTGTAGCTTCTTGTGGCTTAAGATATTTGTATTTACCTATTTTACTTGTGGGGACTGTTAGCAGGACCCTAGATTCTACATAATTCCGGGTTTTACTTTCTTTCTGCACACATTTTGTCACCACGGGCTAGGCAAATGATGGCACATCAACTATTGTTCACCATAAAACGTTGCATGTTTTTGAACAGACGGCACATGCTTTATTTTTCTGTTCGATAGATCCCATTAAATTTCCATTAGAATCAATCTGATGAGACCGACCCAATTACACCTTTTTCATGGAGAGAAATTAGTCATCAAAGCGAAGCTGCACGTCTCCAAACAAAGGGGCTTTTGGGTATGGACGGTTGTATTACACAACCACAAAAAGCTCTTCTTTTAAACCAGAGGAGAATGATTCTGAGCTGTTTTAAAAATGGTGTCATGGCAAGCCGAGTTATAGGATTAACTCACTCAATGTGCATTTACTGTCTCTATTTGGTACTTGATGGGACCGAATGTTGGGGATTTGGGGGCACACGCCCACAAATACAAGCATGTGTGTTGCAGAACATCTGATGTAGAGTTTGTGCCTCGTGGAAACTTTGACTGCTGCTTCCAGGCAGATCATATATGGTTAAAATAAGGGCTCTTGGAAACACGGCGGTTGTAATCACTTAGCATAGAGCCGTCTATGATTATTGATGACACAGACTAATTAGGATCATAGATCATCTCCCAGACATTGACATGACCACAAAAGTCAAACGCTAGGCAGCTAAAGGTCACATGACAATGCCCGATGTCATATGTCATGTGTCAAGTTAAAGTGAGTTAACCCCACAGACATGCATTTGTGATGGCTGATTTGTAAAAATGCACTTCCGTGCAATAATTTAAAACGGAATTTTGAAGGTTACCTATCTATTATCAGCTGTCTCTTTAGGTTCTTGTGGGTGCTTTGTGAAACTGACCCTCTTAATCTTTGGAAAAATGCGCGTGTGAAGTTCTGGTTTTAAAGCTCATCGCCGCCGGCGGTTAAATGAATGTGATACTGCTAAGACAGATGGACCGTGAGAGACTGAGTGGAAAGACTGGCCTGCATGACAAACTAGAGATTTAATGGAGAAAGACTTGTGGTACCAATATTGTGCATGTAGTAGTTGCAATGAATTTTATTAAAAAACCTTAAGGTCACTGACTAACATGAAGCCAAGAGGCTCTTTTTGTTACTGACGACAATATACGCACACATGAAAGCCACATGACTCACCATTCTAACCGTTTAACTTTGATCGATTTGATTTCAGAATACTTAAATATGACAAGCCATGCCGTGGCTCAGTCAAAGACGTAAAAACTATGGGTATTTTAGTCCAAAACCGATGACATCACCAACCACCCACATTCCAGTTTCACCTGGGGCTGTTGGCACTGGTATAGCATCAACATAAACAACGCCTTCCGTCTATGTAAATGATGCTTTGGTTCATGCTTTATTCACAAGCAACTGATATTATGCAGTCGTCAAATAGACTTTTGAAGCGTTGCTTGATCGAAAAGTGGAGAAGAACATTATAATCCAGATGGGAGGTGCAGATTCAGGTTGTCGCTGATTCAAGTGACTGTGGTGATCGACAGTCCAAGTGAGATATGACACATTGTACATTCTACTTCAACTCTCAATGTCGATATGAACATATTCCAATGCAATGACTGGTGGTATATTGCTCTTCACAGCCTGCTTTACATGCCCAGCCGATAAAGGTGGTGGTTTTGAGCTTGCAATGTTGAGAATCAGCTTGAAAAAGGGATCAGGGTCTGGGGACGAAGTTTGTGAAGAGCCCTCAAGAGACTAGAGAAAAGTCCATGACACATGGATGGTTTTCAAAAGATGGATAGTTTGAGTCAGAAGGTCTAAGGAAGAAAAAGGGGAATGTCTAAACGGAACGAGGGAATAAAGAAGGTGCAGCTACAGTCCCTGAGATGATAAATGAGTGTGTAATGAAGTATCCATCCCCCTCTTCTTCTTTCTGCTTTTTCTCTTTCTGCCTCCCTCTCTCGCACTTTCTTTTCAGTTATTTCTCTGTCGCAAGCTGCTCAAAACCACAGCCTTGGCAGCAGACATGCAACTTCATCACATCACACTACGCATGATCAGTGGACCTCATCTATCCACACACACACATAGACATTTTGCAGCACAAAATGGCAGACAAGCCCCCGAGGTTGACTTTCAACAAGTCATGTCTGACAGGTGTGAACTTTAGGGTGCGCTCTAGGTATGATAACATGCGTTAAGGTTGGATGTAAAAGATGATGATGTGGGTAAAAGGGCACATATGTGTAGTCAGGGTGTGAGAGCATTACAGGTTATGTACAATGCTGACCAAAATCAAACCCTTAAGATTCGGCAGAGCAACACAAAATGAAGTGAGATGCTTCCAGACTTTGTATCACTTTGTAAACAGCATTGGTCCTCTTGATCTTTCCAAATGCCCCACAGTGTGTATGTGTGTGTGAAACATGACACTGAACATGCTTGAGATACCTCTGTGTGTTTGCCAGACAACAGGAGAGATCTCCACAACAGAGTTCCTTCTGTCCACTGAGCGACATAAGGGTGCATTTACCACCAATTTGTTGTTTGTGATGTCTTCATATTCCTGTCACAACTGGAGGCTGTTGTCCAAGTGAATGAGGAAAAATCACTGGTTTGTGTGTGTGTGTGTCTATCCGTGCAGTGAGCAGCATGCTTCCAAGTAATGCTAACGCCCTCTGAGAGTCCTTGAGAGAAAATGAAAAACACACATGAATTGGAAAAACAAGAAACTAAGAGAAATAGCTTTGCTGAATACAAAAACGGCTTTGCTAAGATGTTTTGCTGGTCTTAGCCGTTTTTAAGCTGGTCTTCCAGCCTGCAGGACTTTCAGTTTGCCCACCTGTTAGTCCCTAAAAACCAGCAAAAGAGACCAGTTTAACCAGGTTTGCTAATCTCGGAAATTAGCTAACCACCTTAGACTTGTTAAGGAGGGAAATAGGTTGATTATACTTAAGATCTTAATCTCTGTTCTGTAAACAAGAGACGTGCCAAACCGACATGTTTAGGCATCTTAGGCATGCTCTCGATCATCTTTGGTGATATGATCCAAAGTGAACAACGCTAAATACACGTGTCAACGCGGTCCAATATGTGGGATAGGATCACACAAGCCATATTCAGAGGTACACGCATGTGACCACATTGCATTTGTAGTGTAAACACAAATCAGACAGAATCTGAATCAAAGCATTTAAGAGATAGTTCACCCAAAAATGACATTTCTGTCATCATTTACTCATTATCTTGACATTTCAAACCTGTATGACTTTCTTTCTTCTGCAGAACACCAAAGTAGATATTTTGAAGAATGCTGGTAACCGAAGAATGGCGGTACCCATTTGACTTGTTTTGTGTCCATACAATAGAAGTGAATGGGTACCGCCAAAGTCATGCATGTTTGAAATGATAAATAAAGGATGATAGAATCTTCAATTTTGGGTGAATCATTCCATTAATGGCCTAAAGCCTAAAACTACAGAGCCTATATAGTATACAAATCAAAACATACCGACCCTAATAATGTGTCTTATTTGATCATTTATAACCAGTAATTTCGACAAATATTGTGGCCAGCTCAAATCCTGATCATGTTTTCTTGTGTGTATGTATGTGTGTGCATGCGTGTGTTTATTAGCTGTAGTTTTCAGGAGAGATTAAATTCACAGTGCTGGACTTCATTCTGACAAAGCTATGCCAGCAAAGGCATCACTGGGCAATTTCCTCTGATCACTGATCTAACTTTTGTTGGCTTCCGTATGCACAGCAATATGCAAATGTCAGGTCTGTCCAGGCCTGGCAAACTCTTATACACTCCCCCAACCTGACAGTCTGTCAAAGAAAATCACGCTCTGTGCGTTTTCTACCCCCTTCTTTTTTCCCTTTTTGCTCTGTTCATTTTTACATTTCCTCTTTCTTTTACCCCAGGGATCATTTAGGAGTCTTTTAAAAACAAGCAAAACTGCACAACTGCTCAAAATCGATTTTCCAAATCTAGGAGGGAGAGGAGACGAAAGGAGTGGATAGAAAAGTGGAACAGAGCAATGGTGTTAAAAAGCATTTCACCTTTACATAGAATTGATTGGCCTCTAAGAGTATTATGCTGGATTGTTTAAAATCTGTTATATTGAAAGCCCTAATATCATGGCAAATTTTGGGTATCCAGCAAATCAGAAAGGTCTTTGCTATAATGACAACCAGAGATGCTAAACACATACCACACACAAACAAATATACACAAATAAAACTATGAAGCAACTTCCAAAATATCCCAGCCCTATAGCGATCTTCCTGTGCAACATCCCTTCTTGTTTCTCACGCACACATCACACGTCAACATCCAGTCTATGCGTATACAGCAGACATCTGGAATGATAAAAGATTTCAGATGCTGTATGTGTGTGGGGGTCTTCATGGAGGTATTCTTTTTCAGATCTTTGCTCATTGAGCCGGTAAAAGGTTTGCTTAGTGTGAAGAGGCTTGTATTGATGTCATTAATTTAACACACTGTAGCCTGTCAGTACTGAAAGGCCGTGTAGATGTAATTAAGTGGACGGGGTCTCTGTAACATCACTGTGCCTGAGTTTCAATGCTTAAATATACCTGACGTGTGGACAGGGTAGCTTGTTCTGCAATAGTTTCATCTTGTATGTGAGTGTAACTTCAGAAGGCAAACACCCCACAGTTGTTGGCACTGGTTCTGGTTTTGAATCTCTACATTTGAAAATTACACAGACCACCAATTTAGCCTCCCTTATGCTGTTTACTCCTCAACAGACATGAGAGCTGCTCTAGTCTTTTCTGCCCATGCACACAAGACTTCACAAAAATGACTTTTTATTTTGTATTGAGGATATACTGCTTCTTTATTAAGTTTATTACGAACCGAATTTCTCTGAAAGCATCAAGGTGTTAAGTTAAGCTTCTTTTAGTTTGCCGTGCGTCAAATTAGTTAAAAATAAAATACTTAAACCTTTTTATAACATTGTATGACATCAGCCATCATACCACATTGGATAGGCTACATTTTTCATAAAAATACAATCAATTTGACATAAAAGAAATGATAGGCCCTCCACTGCGATGAGTTTGTTTTGATGCTCAGCTCTATTAAAAATGCACTGTATTAAAACGCGCGTGTAAAAAACACAGTAAAACATTCACGTAAAAAATTTTTTCAACATAAAATAACACATTTTCTTGAAAATGTACAGTATACTGTACTTTTTTTTTACAGTGAAGCATTTTCGCTTTCATCGGGATGGCAGACTAAAAATTTTTGATGTTATCTATGTCGATGCAGGCATGAGAGCAAACATTTATTTAGCTTTTTTTGTCTTATTTTAATCTGTTTTTAATATTTAAGGAAAACATGTAACACTGATGGACATCAGACAGAAGAATTGTCAGGTTAAGTTCAATAAGTGCTGTCAAATAAAAAAGGATTTTCTTTGAAGATGGACTGTGGCCATTTTAACGTGTTTCACCGTATTATGTTAACAATTCTTTCAATTGTCAAAAAAGATTGTGGAAAATATAATTTTTATATAAATATATTTTTGCTGTTTCTTCAGCACAACCGGAGCTTAAGATCCATAGCATGTAAATCCATAGCAGTTAGCTTTATCATTTTGGGGATCTGTTTAAACCAGTGTTTTATGGAAGATCTCTTGATCCAGTGACATCAGCACTGAGACGAAATGTACCCATTAAGTAACCCCACCCTCGAGACTTCCACAAGCCTTAAATCCACTGCTAAATAAATGATTGGCACAAGTTACAACCAATTTGACCCCACCAAGAAGAGAATTGCTCCTCCCATCGAGTAGTCATGCTTCAGTAAATGGAATAGACAGCTGATGTGTCATATTTTTCCCTGTGTGTCTGTGTTTGGCTTGTAGTTAGCATGTTGTGTGTTGAATGTTCACGCCCATAATCGCATTTAGCCTAGTAGCTTTTTCGTTGCTTGCCTGAACCATTTGCAAACAATTATGGTCTTTTATTAAGCTCCACACACATACAGATGCTCCCTGGGGCATGGTGAGGGGCTTTTTTTTTGCTAATGAGAGAGAACTTGCGCAGGCCACGTTGACAGTTTTCTTGAATCGATGTCCCTGTCTTCGTCATCTTGAGAAATCATTTTTTCATTTGTTATCTTATTGAGACAAATCCACACACAAACACTTTGCTACAACACCTAACCTGAATCTGTCACATATTCTCATTAAGCTCTGATTCATCTTTTCCTCTCAGAAGAACAGATTTTGAAGTGAGCACATTACATATACACATAGTATTTTAAAGAAAAAACACTGGTCATCATTTAATTCCCTGTATACTTTGTGAAAATGAGAAGAAGTTAAGAAGAATTTTGATGCTGTTTTTTTATATAAAAAAGTTACCTATAATCTCCAACAACTAACATTGAAACACAAAAATTGGATTGGGACACTGACCTTCTTACATGAAGGTATAATTACAGGATTTACATTTTTAAGTGCCGTGTCACTTAAGTGATTATTCTTTATCCAAGTGTCTGTTTTTCCAGTTTAACCAACCCTATATGTTCTCTTCACAAGAATGAAGATTTGAGATTTGTTTATGGTGATGGTGCCTGTCATAGTGGGCTGCTGTCATGTTTCATCTCTGCAGCTGAATTTGTGACAAAGTGGCAACAGTTTTAGTCATAGGATGTTGGCACAATTTCCCATTCAAAAAACTTAAGATTGTACTTTGGAGATCCTTAGCCATGGACACAAAGACTTTTTGAGAAAGCTGGTATCAGATGTGCCGGAGGGAGGGTTGAGACAGTGAGTCATCATGCCAGTATTAATGTCATCTCCAGGCAATTAGAGGCAGCTTTCTACAAAACTCGGCGAGAACATGAAAAGGACATGAATATTAATCACGGTTTGACTGTTTTTTCCATTAACAGGTGTCAAGCTGATACAGCAATTTTGCATTTTGGCTTTTTTACATTTCTGACTTGCACTGTAACACCAAATTTTGGTTTAACTGACATACTTTCATTAAATTCTTTGAAGAACACTTGTGAGCTATATATAAGCTTCCTTTTGTAGACATAGGTAAAACTATTTGTTATGTAGAAACAGCATCAGGCTTTTCTTTCTTGGAGCACGTTTATGCATCTCCACTCTGATGGGTTTTCAAGTTGAAGAACTGTTTTTATTTGTGTGCAAGTGTGTGTGCTTTTGTGGCCGACACAGGATCTCTAAAGTTTACCAAGGTCACCAGCTTTGGTGTGTCAAATTCCTCAAGTGGCCTCTAAAACCGATCTCCATGGTGGAGACTCCCGTGTGACTGATCTTCCCATCTTCCCATTTCTCTCTTTTCTAATCTCAACGACATCTCATAGACGGCACGTATATCTGCCTGCAGACTAAAAGATGAATCTTGGGAGAAAATAAAGGTGAACAAATAAAAACATGAGATGCTAGCAAAGATTTGCACCCAGAGGCTGTAAAATGGACCAGATGGTGGAGTTCATACTTTGTTCGCACTCCCACACACAGAATCTTGTGAGGAAGAGAAACTGCTTACTAGCGTCATTTCAAATCTGTGAGCGTTACATATTTATATCATTGCCTCTGCGTCGCATAATATAAATGCTGGTCTGCTAGATCATTTATGGATGGCCAAGTCATCTTGTTTAGTGTATTTGAGGCAGAAATCTTGTTATATCTTGTGGATATTTTTGAAAAGCTACAATCATTTGAAAGTTTGGAAGTTCAAAACTTGTAACATCTCAGATATAAAACATATCGGAATGGGAAAACTCCCCAACAGTGGCCATTATTCAATGTGCGTTTTTCAGTGGTCTTGTGTCCTCATGTTCTCGCTCTACATTCGAAATCTCAAGAACAGAGAACGCATGAAAGTACCCAGAAGTGTTCTTGATATCAAGGAAGCGTGCATTCGTAACCTGCTTGAAGTCACTGCACGGCGTCCATCCAAGTTCGTTCTTCCGAGGCTGCCTCAGAAGACCGGTCTCCACGAGAACACAAGTTTGTTCTTTGCGTTCTTGGAATTGAGAAACGGCCACTGTTCTTTGTTATACTACAGTCTGTTTGTGTATTTGATCTTAGATGCACTAGATATTTGTTGGGTTACTGTCCCGGGGGACTCACCAGAGAAGCAGTGGCTCAGTTAAATGATAGTATAAACAGATCAATAATATGATCAAGAACAGCTGTGGGTCTGTTGATGTCACCACAGCAATGACTAGTACGCATAAGTTATACTGTTAAATAGCCTCTAATACAAACGATGCTAAATGGGTCACAACATGTCAAGGCAATGAACACACACACACATCTCTCTTGTGCTGGATTACCGACCTCCGTGTCGGTCCTAAGGCTAGTGATTGCATGGTAAGCATGATGTAACCAGACACAGTGCCCTTTTCTCATCGACTTTGGCTAACACGTTTTCTCAACACACCATCTTAAAGCTTGCAACTCTGGCATTGAATTTTAACACTTTTAATTGTATGCTTTTTACGAGTTCACATACAGGGCATGATTGCATAAAACAGAGACTGTGGGGTACTGAAATGAGACAATTATGTCATATCCTCCGACTTATTATGCCCCGGAGGAAGTGGTTCAGTCATGTTGGAAGACGAATCACCACGAGGGATGACAGATGTAACGTTTGGCGGATCGGTCTCTCAGCACCAGCCGCGAATGAGAATGTAGAGTGAATTCATATTCCAGCCATGAGCTAAACAGTTTTAACATTTTAATCAGTAATTAACATCAAGTCAGGGGCCGTTGGGAGGCAGACAAACTGGGTTGAATATTTAATTATGCTAAATGGCATTGTTCATTTGGTTTCAATTTTGTTTTACTAAAATCATCAGAATATGTTCAAGAGGTGGGGAAAATCAACATAATAGTTTAACAATATTACTCTGGACACTGGATTGATGTTCTGCCACAATTAAAGGGATACTCCACCCAAAAATGAAAATTGTAACCCCCCCGCCCAAGTTGTTACAAACGTGTTTAAATTTCTATGTTCGGTTGAGAACAAAGAAAAATCTCCCGAAATGTTTTTGCAACTGACACATCTAGGACATCACTGACTTACTAGTAGGAAATTCAAAGGTTCCCTAGAGCTTACTTCCCTAAATTCTTCAAAATATCTAATTAACAAATATTTATACTAATTTGACCTACTACGGTAGTCAATGATGTCCTAGAAATGTCAGTAGCTTACATTTTTCTAAATATCTTTTTTTTGTTCAACAAAACATAGAAATGTATACAGGTTTGGAACAACTTGAGGCTGAGTAATTGATGAAATAATTTTCATTTTGAGGTGGAGTATCCCTTTAAATTATGTTGTTGTTATATTTTTATATCTTTATCAGAATTTTTAGAATAAAGGAAATCTGTTCTCTTCAATTATTTCTATTCACCCGAATTCCAAACTCAAAATACGATACGATTTTAACTGTGCAATGCACCAAATTCCAAAGGATAAATGTGAAACCATTAAAAATGAATCAGTAACTGCATGAAAAATAAAGAATAATGAAATCATATCATGACTGACTCCGATTTTATATCACATTGCCAGGGCCTTCAGTTAATCCCCCCACTAATGTTCAAGCTTGGTCGCACTCAACATATCGAGACGTTCCCTAGAATGTTCCATTAAATTTGCCTTTTAGATTTCAGTGTCATAAACAGCTCTTTTTTCCAAGTGAAAGCGTTTCTAGTGCTATTTATGGCCATTCTACACCCACATGCTGAGGGGTTTAAGAAACAGCTCTGATTTGGCAATGTCGAATTACAGCCTACCTTCTCTTACAGGCGTCCATGAAGGCAAATGTGAGTTATTTCGGATTTCTGCAACTTTCACCCGGCAATTAAGAGGGATAGAAAATAGCTCTGAAACACCAGGTGTGCCACGTCAAAGTGTGTGTGCATGTACGTGTGTGAAGATGTTGGGGTTTTGCATCTCTCCTAGATCACTGTGCTCTTTACATGTGTTACAGTATCTTACTAGAGTCTGGGCATAGCTGTCTTGGATCTCGCAGACATCCCAGAATAATCTCCACATTTAATCACTGGCAGCCTGCGGGACTGTGGAGATTTGGAATAGCCCCAGTCAGTGTAATTGGGTGGCATAGGGCTGTTTTCCATATGTGGATCCGATTTAGGCTGACAATTCCCGCAGTGTTTCACATTGTGTATTTTTTCTCTACCTAGTAATGAAAATTAGTAGAGACAAAGAAAGTTTTAGATTTAGGAATGCATCTTTCGATCCATCAGGGGGTTTGGTGTGTGTGTTCCTCTCTAGCCTTGTGCTCTGATCTTTTTCTGGGACGTTCAGTACAGAGAAGCATCTGTGTATGAAGCCAAGGGACCCTGCAAGAAACAAGCACACTGTGCAAAGCTTACTAAGAGTGTAGATATGTGTGAAATGGACCAAGACCTTCAGTTTAACACCAAACCTCGACCATATCTAGCGTCCCACACACAAACACTCCATCCCCCATCATTTGCAGTTCAAATAAACACACCAGAATGGAAGGTGTGTGTGCCCTCCTTTTTACTTGATGCCTGCCTCTGCCATTAATGCCTTGTAGGGTGTAACGTTCCTCTTGAATTCATAAGAGGGGAATATAAATAAGCAGAGACCACAGGGTGAGATTTAAAGAGATGAGGTGTGTAAAAGTGCAAAGAGAATTTATATAACTAAGGAAAATTAATTCTGTCTTCTATCTAGATTTATCACACACTTCATATTTCTTGTGTTACTTTAATTTTGCTTCTATCCTGGAAGAATGTCACACCCAAGACTTAACTTTATGAATAAACATTAGTCTCCACCAGACACAGCGGACGTTAAAAGGCCCTCTTCCGTTCTTGCCGTTTTTGTTTTCAGTGTTTAAATTTGTATCTTTGTACCCTGAACCACTTTGTCAACTGGTCTCATGTAGAGAAAGTTAAGAGGCTTTATTTTGTTCATGCTCTAATCTCCTAGCATCTATAATTGAATTAGGTCCGCTGTCTTTCATGGTTAATAGCATGTTCTTGTGGTTTAAAAAATGGCTGAAATCTGCCTTGTAGCAATAACAGAAATTAATTCCATTCCACCTTTCAGCATATGCCATTGCTAAGCTCCTAATAGCCATTATGAATAGTTTAGATAAAATTCCCTCCGTATTGTTGTAGTCAGTCATGGAATGTCCTTTAGCTTTCTTGTCCAGTGGACCATTTCTGAGTGAATTCAATCGATAACGAATACTTGTTTTCTTATTTAATTTTACGCTATTATTCTCTGGAAATCTGAGAGGTATCATAAACTAGAGGAAATATAACTCTTTAAATATGAAGGATTGAAAGTGTATCCTGACAGGGGTGATCCCAAAGACACACCCTCTTTGATAATACATTTTCCAGACGGCTGATGAGCACACGGTTGCTATTTTAGAATAGAGTCTGGTTTCGAGGCATGTATACTATATTTATTGCAATCGTTTATCAAACATACAATGTGCTGCTAATAGGTTGATCGACAAGAACTTATCTCATCGATTACTGCCACCAGAGCTGAATTTCTTCAAAGTTTAACAAAAACACAATCAAATGGTGCTATTGTGATGACAAAGTTATGAATCATAAGTTGGGCACGAATGGGACCCAGCTGTAGTTTCTGTTTTCTGTCAGAGGAGATGCACACATACATATCAGGTACATTTATATTTCTGTTTCTCTCCATCAGTCACTCTCTGACAAGTGGGATCTATCTCGGACTCTGCCATGTGTGAATGGCTGTTTCTCTGACTCCTGCAGTCTCCCCAAACTAAATATTTAAACAGTGCATACTTCTGCACCCATTTATTTAACTTGCTGCTTTTAAACTGCTGCCATGTCGCCAGGGTGAAGCTAGAGCACTTTCCAAGATAGTTTCAAGCTATAGAACTGTAAAAAAAAGAGATGTTTTGTGATCAGGACGAAACTGTACAAGACATTATAAGACATTACATAGTTTGGTTTCAATCGCTTATCTAATCAACATACCTTTGTAGATGTAAATCATCAAAGAATGTAGCTTGCTGGTTACATGAATGCGAGATTTGGTCAATTTAGTTCTCAGGTTTTCATCAAAACCAATGACGAGACCCTCTCCCGTGTAGAAATGATGTGCTGTGGGATTTGACACCTACAGCCATCTTTGAGTGGATCTCTTCTAGTGCTGAATGAATGGATGTTCAGTCAGGAAAATGGGCTCTGGAATGTGATGTAAGGCCCTTTGAGAGCCACAGAGCCAGCCCCCACATTGTTCTGACAGAAAGCGCAGGTTTATATTTGTACATATGATTGCTATGCGTGCGCGAGAGAGCGAGAGGGTGCTGTGTTTTGAATAGATGAATCATCAGAGCTGTCCAAGCGAACGCTTTGTTTATTTTTAGAGACGCTTTATTGTTCTACCCTAAAGCAAGCGAAGCGCTCCATTAAATGTGTCGTACAGCGGTCCGTGTGCCATGTTTTTTCACCAGTTCCTTAATGGTGTTAATATACTGGTGACTATATTCTGTACTCTGCTTCTGGTTGATTCAAATTTTTTTGGATGCTACCTCTTCAGAATACTTCGTCTGTGCAGCTGCTGTCCTCTCTTTAAATTCATGCATAGATGGATACGGCTCAGCAGTGCTTCCATACAGCGGAGAACCCTTTTAGAGGAAAAGAAGTGGGGCATTAACAGCAAGCCAATTCATAAGGTCATATAAGAGCGCCAAATCCCAGTGATAACAGAGGTTCAGGATAGTTTAATGTTTTACACTGCTTGCCTTCTGTGGCTCTCTCTCTTTGCCTTTACAGGCGGTGAACAGTTAACCAAAAGCAAGCGGCAGCACTTTAAATACATTTTATCTCTTTAAACCAGACTAGGTGTATGTAATCTCGCATGTATTTGGTCTGAAAATGAGGGGTTTTGTTGGTAGGACTTGGAAGTAGAATAATCAGGGAAAGGGGAGGAGGCGGTTTGCCTTACCTTGATGGCTTAAAGCCCATTTCCCAAATGGAATTTGGTTATCTCATCCTGAGGTCGCACCAGAAAAAGAGATGCATTCCTTAGCAATCAGCTGTTGAGCTTAGATACAGCTGTCCTAGTGTTGACTTAGAAAGATCTTCATCAGCCTTTTTCATGGGGGGGGGGATTTTCGTAAAGCATGGAAAAATGTATCCTCATCCGCTTTTAGTGTAAATTCGCATTTCTCATTACTTTCTTATTTTTTTGTGATGACTTTGTGACTGCTTGGGGTCTTGAATTCCCAAGTCTTTAAACATATGCAGTATATACATTGTGCTTAACCAAACAACTTTAAAATGTTCTTAGTTAAATAGTTGTTTTAGTATTTTGTATTGTATTTTATATTGTATAGTTATGTAACTGAATAGTGATTTACCATTAAAAGAAACCAAAGGGTCACGTGATTTGGTGCAGTGGTTTTGCTGGGTTTAATAGCAGTGTAGGTTTGCGGCCAGGCATGTCAGTGAGCTTGTGGCTATGGGAATGGAGTTGCTGTCAGTGTGTGTTATTCAGTAGAGCCTAAAGCACAAGGACGGTGGTAATTGATACCCTGTGTGTAGGGGTTTGGCTCAGTCTGGCCTGTAAATGTGAAGCAAAGTCCAATAAGAGATACCAGAGAGACACGGACCATCTTGGTATAAACTAAGCCACCTGGAAGTTAAAGAGCCAGCTGCATTCAAATACATTTATGGGTGGTACTATTAAGTAACCTAACCACTGTTGTCTTCTTCAATTTTTCCTCCCTTTTGTTGCCACCATATAACATTATAAGAAGCAACTAAGCGATTGGATTTGATATGAGTAAATCCAGACTGCAAAAAATGACTTTCTATGTTTTTTGTCTTGTTTTCCAGTACAAATTGCTAAAAATTCTTGAATCATGATGCATTTTATTGATGAGCAAAATGACCTAAGAAAATAAGTTTTGTATTTAGACAAAAAATATGAGATTTCTGTGAAGTTGGGTTTAAAATCATCTAATTTACTAAGTAAAATGTAAACCTTAATTCAAATTTTGTTTTACCCCATTTAAATTAAAGTCTGCTTTATTGTCAATTCTGCTACATGTACAGTACATACATATAGAGGATTTAAATTGTGGAAATTGCGTTACTCCCATGGTGCATAAAAATAACACTAAAATTTATGAATATATATATATATATGTTTTATTCTGTGTTAATCACCGTCATAAACTTAGCAAAATCCTTTATTGTTTTCTAATGGGAATAAAGTAAAGCTACACGACCTGTTAGTTCATCACGCAGTTCATATAACAAAAGGTCTTTATTTACATATTAAAGACGTTGTTTCCCCTCCTCGGTTACTTTATGCCCTCCGAATTGCATATGGTTCTACAGCTAGAGAGAAAGTAAGTGATTTGCATGTAAATGATCCCAACAACAGCATCTTTTCGCGTCTCTAATTAAACTAATGTAGGTGCGTTGACTTGCTGACATCACGGACGCTCATTACCACTCACAAGCTCGAGTGGGCAGCCCGAGTCCACGCCACGGTTCACTGAGCTCTTTCTCCCTCACGGACTGTGTGTTATTGACGAGAAGCGCAGGCTCATAGCATGTCCTGCATTCTACCGGAGGAACTATCGCGGAGATTTCAGCAAGATCTGCGGGGGCGTTTCACGTGTTTACAATATTAAAGACGCATTATTAAAAACAGCGGAACCTGAGGCATGTCTTTCTTGGACGATACCCGGGGTGATGATTTGTTTGCGGTAGTTGCCTGACAAAGACGTGCGGATTGAATCGCGCGTGTTTGCGCAGAATTGAAAGTGCGCTCTTCGCCTTTTCACGGAGGAGCTGGAGATGAGTGACGCGTGCTTGTATCCTTTTACATCAGGCAACACCAAGCGATCTCATCGTTCACGGTAAAAGGTAAGCCTTTGGATGTCTAATCGCTCTCTGTATCTTTAACCGATGCCGTTTGCTTGGCTTCCATTTGCTTGTTACATCGTGATATTTCGAGGAGTATCAAACTTCGCCATTTAAATCAAACGGACATGTATATCAAACGCAGTTTTGGCAGCGGGTGATGTCGTGCGTCCACGCGTCTTTTTAACGTCAGTTAAACAAGCAGCTACGTTTAATGCTTACGTTATTTGATTGTGAAGTTTTAACGTTGTAACGTAGTTTATGCTCATATGTCTGTAGAGACGACTGCGAATTCCCGGATTGTATGCAACTTTCTCACCGTGAGTTATTTTGTCCATCCGATTTGTCTTGTCCCTGTTAGTCGGATTAAGTCTTTGTTTGGTATTGTGTGGCTGGATTAACATGTGAAGAGACTAAGTGAGGAATTATGCAGATGAAGAAAAAGAAACCCCAGTAGTTGTCGTCCAAGCATCAACACACTCGCGCTTGCAGCTTGATTCATTATAATGGGGGCGTCGTAGTTGGGTCGCGTCGCTCGCGCGCGGGTAGGTGGTTACATCCCGACTAGATCCATCTTATTTTACTGCATTATTTAGATTAAATCGATATCGTTTCTTCCCGCACCCCTGTCTACTTGAAGCGACCGCCATTACTCGGGTTTCTTGCTCTCTTCAAATAATTGATCTTTTCATACGTCAAAGGCCTTATAGATCAGTAGGCTACAGAATGAATGGCTTGTTTTAATTCGCCGATTCTGTTTATAGTCTTTATACTGAAGACTGTATGTAAAATTCACATTTCCGAGCTGCGTGTCTGATACGTCATACCATATTCATCTTCCATAATTCTCTCTCTCTGAAAGATGTACCATGCTTTTTTTTAGTAAGCGTAACCATGTTTTTGTCAAGTTGATTAGCATTTGTGTTATAATTTTGACTTGAGGGCAATTGTATATCAGGGGTTACCATTTCACTACAGATTAAACCCCAAACTATGGTTACATGATTCATTTTCATAAGAGTCGCTCTGTCTGCCTATTGTTGTGTCACCGTGTTACACAAACAAACATTTTCAATGTTGTTTTGAAAATGCATATACGTCTATATTGTTTTCTTTAGTTTTATGTGGGACTCCTATTCAGTTCAAAGTACACAAGATAAGCGAGAGTAAATGAAGAACTGGCTCTCAGTAAGCACCCAGCTGTGACCAGCTTCTCCGCTGTGTGTTGCCCTTTAAAAAGGTTGTTTAATTCATTGGGAATGATGCCATGGAAAAGCCTGGGAGCCTCATCAGTGAGAGACTGGAATTTATTTGGATTGAGTTTTCAAGCCACATCAGGCCTGGTTTTCCTTTTGGTAAATATGGCCCCTGTATTGATGATGACAAGCCCTATGTCTAGCCATGGGTTTTTGTTAAAGAAAATTATATGGGATTGTCTGGTGGTGGCACATGCCTTGTTTTTTGGGAGGTGCTTCCCTTGAGCTAACAATAAGACCACATCTGTTGTCGTCTGAACAATTTAAAAATGCAATGATTAACCCACAATGAGCAATTGTCAGATCAGATCATAAATCACATAGAGAACGTTCTGCTCGGGTGCCTCAGGGGTATAACAACCTTTCTGTGTCATCCCTAGATTACATTCCCAGTCTTTCATATTTGCAGTGCAGAGCAAATTCTTTCTAAAGGCTGTGTTGTAAATGACGATGCGATGGTCTTAGCATGATGTTTGTAATGAAATCAGTATGTCTGAATGCAGTCCGGCATCCTTTTTAATTCAGATCACATTTTGATGATTGTGAGTGAACAATATCAACGGACCGTGGAGCAGTGTTGGGCCTGGAATTTTCAGCCATGTGCGAAGCACGGTGAAACATGGAATCCCTTAGCGTTACACTTAATCCATCCTGTGTGGTTGAGAGGGATATAGACCAGAACCATTGTGACAATCCAACAGTTCATTTATCTGGACCTGTTCCAGCATCTCTGTAGATGCTTTCCCAAAATGTTCCTACAAAGAATGCAGCTAAATTGATTAGGAATGGGTCTCAATAATCCATTAATCTCATCTCTTCCGTTCTGTTATTTTCTCAGTTTTGTGAAGTACATGAATGTAAACACCCCAAGTTCAGGGTAATGTTTTTTGTAAAACTGACTCTTCATTTCGGCAAAATATGTATTTTTGCACATGCCTACACTTTCCAAGAATTTACCAGATTGCTCTCTAGATTCGTTTTGGTTTTCCTCCCTCCCTTATATTTTCAGTTTGGCTTGCTCCATCTCCACTGAGACTTACTCAACAGCATTCAGTATTAACTGATGGGATTTTAAAGGGCTGTATTTTGCTGTGTGTGTTTAATATTAAAGTGAGTTGTGAAGTTGCCACCCTCTCAAGTAATGCAGGTGAGTTGTCCTTGCTCAAGGGTGTTGAAACTGCAACGAGACCAGCTGCACAGCCTATATATAAATCTGCTTAACAGTTCCTCCCACTAAAACCCTACAGAATCCATCCTTCTCTCCAGCTCTTTCTTTTTGATTCAAAGTGATGCTTTTAAACTACTTAGGGTTCACCTCATGCAGGTTTTAAAGCGCTTCATCCATTTCTTGGCTGTTTTTGTTTTCTGCTTCTTAAATATTTATAAGCAAACTATTTTTTTGCAGGACGATCACAAACTTGTAGGAGAAATATGATGACTCGCTCTTTTATATCTTACATCTTTAGGCCAACTGACCCATGACGTAGCATTTTGGGTCAGTTGATCTTATTTATTCGGTTACACGGTGTCCACACCAGGCGCATCATGCCATCACACTATTTTAGAAAAGGGATCTTTTTCTGGTTATTTTGAGTTTTCCACACTGAAAAGCTACAATGGAATCTGTATTAGTAAAGTTTTTTTGTTAAATGTCATGTGGCGGTTCTGGTGTTTGCGTGGTGTTGTGTGTTCATTTGTTTTGCAAATTTAAACATGTGGGTCTATGTTACATACTAAACATTCTTGTTTACATCTGCTGATTTAAATGTCGCCAATATTTGGTAGCTTTTGTGTTTAGAGGTTTTTTTTTAATTCTGAGTGATTTGCGTTTCAGTTTTGAAGGAACAGTTAGGACGGGTTTCAAATTGAAACCAATATTTATACTTTGTACTGTTTATAATAATGTACAGCTGTCCAACTTTATTATAGGTTGTTAAAACTATTTAAACACTTCTGCTTATTGAAATTAGATAAAGTATTGGTCTAAATGTCAATTTTGAAAAACTGACAACTCAAAAACCAAACAAAAATATTAAAGGTTGCCTCAGCAATACACTTTTTAATTTTTTTTACATAAATAAAAACTTTTTCAAATATATGGAAAAATAAGTAAATAGATAAAAGGAGGAATGTACAAACATTCTATAAACAAAATAAAAATGTATAAAAATAAAAGCGAAATCAAAATATTAATCAAACTAAAAACGCAATGAAACAGAAAAAACAAACATAACTTTGTGGCTGTCATGGAGTTGCATTATAACTTTTTTTTATTAAGAGAACTGTATTTAGTCAAATGTATAAATTAGCCTTTTCTGTTACTTTGTTAATAATTTTTGTCTTGGGGCAAGTGTAAATTCAGGGCAAGTAAAAACTTGAACTGCTGACCCACTGCGGAAAGTTCCTTAACGTTGAGCCTCGGGCTTAAATTGAACAAATAGTTATACAAAACCATTTTTTATTACAACAGTATTGATGGCTTCCTTACGTAGATGACTCTGTAGATTAAACATGTTCTTAGTTTAGCCATCTGGTCAATGTGAAAGAGTCAGTGAGTCATGGTGTTAGTGGCCAGACTCCGTCTTTGACACCTTACAGCCTGTCAGGCATCTGAGGAGCTAATAGGATTGGCCCTAAAGTGAGCGGCTTGTTTTCTCTTTCTCTGGTCTAAGAGGTTAGTTAATCTGACCAACTGGCTGGCCTGCTCAGAAAGTGTGGTTTTGGCAGAGCGTGACGCCTGTGTCTGCTTTTCTGGACACTCACCAGACGCAGCATGTTTGACTGGTGGAGTGTGTGTGTTTCATCATGGCATGAATCATTGGATGTGTTGAGGGTTTTTGTTGAAATCTGTGGGGCATTTCTGGTTATAACCAAATATGGCCGTGTTGATTGACATAGTGGAAGAATCCAGAGAAAACTGTTTGAATTGGCGGTGACATTTAATTGATGCTCCTGTCAAAGAATAATGAGTGTGCTTTGTGCAACTCGTGTCATTTTATAGCATGTTTTTTTTGTAAATGTGTAGATTTCATCTGTTGACAGGAATGTTACTTGGAGCCTGTAGTTTAGGTGTTTACTTGCCTCGCCAACATTTCAATCACGATCAGTTGCTTTTTTAGCAACGTCGTGTGGCCGAAAAATGGCTGTAACTCCTTCACAACGGACCCGGGCCCCAGTTGAGAGTTCTGTGTGGGTTGAAGGAATGTTGTTTTAAAGTTACTCTTGAACTGAGAAATGACTTGTTTTATGTAAACAGTGGGTTTGGATCATATAAGATGAGATCTCAGTATATGTGCCTCTTAATTTAAAATATTGTTTTCATTATTTTAACACATATTTCACATATTTTATTTAGATGATTGAGTAGGGTATTATATAAACTATTATAGGGTTAAATGGAAATTACACCATCCAGAAGAGCATGGCAAAGTCAAACCTAACTAAGCACCGATCTTACCAAACTTCTCCATTGAAGTCCAGAAATTCATTGCAGAAGCTCATTTTGACCGGGGTTTTCCTTTTGTCACGTAGGAAGATCTGTCTCCATTGTAAGTGCTCTCGTGAGGACCATGTTGTGACAGTCATGCCCCTGGAGATGGAAAAAACTGTGACCAAGCTGATGTACGACTTCCAGAGGAACTCTACATCTGACGATGACTCAGGCTGCGCGCTGGAGGAATATGCCTGGGTCCCGCCCGGACTAAAACCTGAACAGGTAAAACGAGTTTACTGTTGTATTTAAAGCGGAGCGGACTTGTGTTTGATTTCATAGATACAGTTTGTTGTTACGATAGCCAGTGGTGATACACGCTGTCCACCCCGCCAACCGATTACATCACTTGCCCACGGCGGCACCGATCCCCACCTTCATTTAGAATTTTTATAGTAATAAATCACTAAGTTTAGTTAGAGACCAGACTGCGCATCTGAATGTGGCTGCTGCATTCAATGTAAGTGGAACAAAGATCATAGCAAAGATCAGCAGCAGGAGTTAGATTTCATTCATCATCTGAGGAGAGTGAAGTGACATGACTGACAAGACGATGGCATATTAGAATATATAAGCAGTGTCATCAAGAGCCAGTTACGTTTAAATTATATTTTGATCTAATTTTTAAAAGCCATTTATTTAGCAAAAAGTTTTTAATTTCGGCTATTCCATTCTTATTTGTTTCTTATTTATTTATTTATTTAACATAAACTTTTTTCGTTTTGTATTCCCTTTCTTATTCATTTTTTATTTAACATAAAGTGTTTTTGTTTCGTATTTCCCTTTCTAATTTATTTTGTATGAATTGTTTTTTTTCACAGTGTGTGCTGGATTACTAGTTTTGTCAAAACTTATTTAACGTTTAAGGTTTTAAAATTTTGTCTTATTTTTTGCTTGATGTTTGATGTGATTATTCGTTTTGTTAAAGACAACTTATGTAACGTTAAGGTTATTCGTTTTGCAAGGTCTGTGTTTAATATAAGCAAACATCATTGTACTGTTTGGTGTTTTTATTAAGAAAGATATTGACCCGACCTCAAATCAAGAAATTGCCATTCCCGAATTGTTTCTAATGAAAAAAACGCACGGCCGCATCTTTGACCCCCCACCGGTACTACGAGTGTTTTTACACATCTATTAACCGGTGGGAAAATTGAATCACCGCCACATCCTAGTCTCTTGAACACTGAATGACCACAGGTGTGGTCGTTGTATAACCAGAAAGCGTCTAAATTCTTTATTTTGAGTAATATATCAATTAGTAAAGCAGTATAGTTCTTTATAGGAGTATAATTGTTTATAGCAGTTCAATCATCAATTGCACATACAGCACAAGAATCCCAGTTTTTCCTTTTATTGCCGCCTTTAAAGAACCATCGAGGCTGGCTGCATGAATTGTACACAAGTTTACAATTTTTCATATTCAAAGACCATTGAGTTGTATTTTTATAACGCCTCGCTCCTGCTGTATGGAGTTTTGTTACTATAGCAATGCTCGGCTTCAGAAGGTTCGTGTATCAGATTTATAAGGCAACAGTCTGTACAGCCCCCTTTACAGGGCAATGAAATCCTTTATAGAAGCGTGTTTCATTTTCCTGATGAACCGAAGAAAGTCATGTTAACAAAACAGCCAAGCCGGTCAATAAGCAATAGAGCACCTCCACCCTGTGCGATGGCTCGGTGCCATAATGGGTCTTTGGAGGTCACACGATGTGTGTCGGGTCATTTACAGTTTATTAATTCAACATTTGACTGCCTGAATTAGCATAGAACTTATTAAAGAACTTAACTTGATCTTGAAAACAGGCTTAATATCCTTTTTATGTAGAAATATATTTTAGATATTGTACATTATGCAATATATGATTCTCTGGGCTGCATTCCAAGAGCCGTCTGTTTGTAGACAATTTGGTTTTGGTCAAAACGAACACAGCTTCATAGTGTTAGAGCAGATGGATGGGAAGAAGTTGCTGGGATACAAGAACTCTGTGTCCATGCATGTTATTAGCAAGCCATTAATTATGCCTTTCCTCTCTGTGTGCTTTGAAAGCTGCTGTCTGCAATTTCACCGAGAGACAGTGATTACCTCAGGCCATGACGAATTAGCTTTTCTTTGCCACGAAGTGGAAATGTAGGACATTCACATTCCTAATAGGACAAGATAGCAGTCCTGTTTTGCATTTCACCACATTCGAAATCTGTTTTAGTACAAGGGAAACTGTTTTAGTACAGATGTGAATGGTTTTGCAACAGACATTATCCACCAAGCAATGACAGGCTGGTCTTGAAGATACTGAGCTTCTTTATCTACAAAAGCTCTCTGGTTCTCACATACACTCCCAAGTGCTCACATGAATAGAATTAAAGTAATCCAGTTTGTCAGCTTTAGAATCGAATGAAGCATTATTTTGAGTCATCTAATCGGCAGCTTTTTTTCTCTGAATTTAATAATGTTACACTGGTTAAAATAATTAAGTGTTTTTTGTTGGTGGAGGGTCGGATGCATTGTGTCAGGTTTGTGCTGGTGGATCTCTTTGTCCTGAGTTTGTATGTATTTGCTTTCGGACCAAAGAGAAAGGAAATGAAAAACATTCATAGGCCAGAATATTTTAAATGTAGCCTATTTATTTCTAAATAACTTTTATTAACAAAATAATGTTTTAATTCAGGAAGAAAATACAACAACAGGAGAAAAGAGGAATGAAATCAGTCAAAAAACTGATGTTTACTGGCCCCTCATGTCATTCCAAACCTGTATCACTTACTTGCATCTCCATACACACAAAAAAGAGCTTTCAAACAACATTGACACCCATTGTCATCCACTGTATGGATACAAAACCACTGAACAACACGATGGTGAATAATTGACAGAATAAATATTATTCGGTGAACATTTCAAGCTAAATCTTAAACAGAGGGTTATGATGCAATACACTGTTTGTCATTGGTTACTGACATGTGTTTTGTCTTATTTTTGTCTTACATTAATTTATTATGGTGAATTTCTCATATCATCCAGCACACACTATATCTCCCTTCTATATTTATTTATTCAATGGAAAACAGCTGTTTGGATTCTAGTTACTTTACCTTCACATCAAGAGCCGTTTCACATCAAGAGCCGTTTCCTCACCCTTTCTCCATATACAGTAACACAAAATTCTGTTGCCAGGTCCCTTGACACTGGGGCGGTTGCCAGATCTCTTTCTGCTGATTATAGTTATTTCCACAAGCTCTTCCTCTGTGTAAGTGCTCTGAGTCCATGTTCTTCTGATCACCGTATCACAACAGTTCATTGGCTGGACCAGGGATCTTCATATTCAGAGGAGAGTGTTGTTGTTGGATGAACGTACTATAATTTACCAGGGCCAGACCACAGTTGGTGTTTCATGTAATTTTCAGCTATCCCTCAAGAACCTCTGCGCTGGTTCTTTAGAAACCCCTCGATGACGCCGGCCAACATAAGCACCAAAAGAGCCATCAGCTCGAATGTAAAAAGACAGTTATATTAAGGGGACGCATTAAACACCGGACATGAGGAAATGTCCGTTTTGGAAATACTCCCACACCTTCCAGAAGAAGCTGATTTCGGGAATCCTAGTCTTTGCTTGTTTAAAACATAATCACATTTGATGAAACATTGAGAGAAACGTATTACATCCAAGCCTTTTCATATCACCTATTCACACTGGACTATAAAAGCCAAATTCAAGTTGTTCTTTACAGGCAATGGGTTTCATTCCTGAAACAGTCGTAAATATGAGTTATTTGCACATAAAAGGTACCTTCCCGAAAACTCCCCTCCGGATTCACAAATACTTTGTAAACGTCAGATGTGATAGTAAAACGTGTGTATGCAAATGAGGCGTGCCGTGCATGCAACGTCAATTCATAGTTGGTATATTCCCCGCCTGTGAATTACAGCTACGCAAAATAGGGCTGCTCGATTATGACACATCATTATTTTGGCCAGTATTGAGATCCCGATTATTGAACACAATTACTCATTAACCTTTAAAACAACATAGAAAATATAAAACCTTCGCTTTTAATCTCTGAATTTAACTGAAACATTTATTTTAAGAAACTGCACTGCTGAACCACTGTAAAGTAAAGGGGTGTGCTGTGGATTTATACTACAAGGAAAGAGACGATCCTTGCCAAATGTAATGAGACACAATAATCGTTTACCTCGATTACCTTTTGTTTTTGTAATTGATGAAGGCCAAAAGTGACGATTCATTTTCTATTAACTGCACAACCCTAACGTAAATTACGTATCTAGGAATGCTGTGGAATCCTCTGGATTCCATTCTCATGATTGGCACGTTATATTGTCTAAATGCATGAAAGACTAGTAGGCTATATGGCTAACAATAAATGTATCCATTAACCTGTCTCCACCAATAATATATTCAGATTGTCAAAAAGAACACAAAACATTTGAACTATGAACGAAGTGGTAGGGAGCAGGTGTAAAAAAATCAATACCAACATTTTTATGAATACGAAAATTTACACAAATACTTTCTGCTCGTGTTTCATGAATGAGGCCCAATGTGTGCCATTACTGGTACAACACGGTTTTGTTGAGTAACATCATATATTTTTTCACAAATCTTGTGTAGAGCCACAATGTTTAATTTTCACATTCTACATTGGAACTTAAAGGTGAACAACGTTACTCAACAGAGTGTTTCATTATTTGTTACAATCTCTCAACAACTGTTCCGCATTTTTATGAGATTTGTTCCTTGCCGTTTATGTGGTATGGAGACAGAGGCAGATGGGCCCTATATCAGATTAAGCCATTAACCCAACAAATCTTTTAAAAGTTTTGGATGGGTGGTATTACGGCTCATGCAAAGCTCCTGTTTGAGTCCTCCTTGGCAGGTTTTCCAGTTGCTATAATTTGAATGTAGACCTATATAAAGGGATAGTTTACCCAAAAATGTCTTAATTGAATCACCCTGCATTTGTAAGAATGCTTGTAACCACACAGTTTTTGGCCACCATTGTTTATTTTATAGCCTCTACATGGATAGATAAGTATATTTGATTGAACTTGCAGAAATTCAGTCTTGTATATGTATATAGGTGTATGTTAAACAGTACATTTGTCTAAATATATCTGGTCCTTCCAGGTGCATCAGTATTACAGCTCTTTACCGGAGGAGAAGGTGCCGTACGTCAACAGTCCTGGAGAGAAACATCGTATCAAACAGCTTCTGCACCAGCTGCCCCCACACGACAACGAGGTAAGAACATCACAGGGCCTCGCGCGAAAAGCTCGGCATTCAAGAGACGCTCGTGGGCGTCTGAGTGCGTGCAGTGCTCCTGACCCATGCTCTCGCTGCGCAGGTGCGGTACTGTAACGGTTTGGATGAAGAGGAAAAGAGAGAGCTGAAGCTCTTCAGTAACCAGAGGAAGAGAGAAAACCTGGGCCGCGGGAACGTCAGGCCTTTTCCTGTCACCATGACTGGAGCCATCTGTGAACAGGTGCGTGTGAACGGACGTGAGAGGTGTTCTGTTGATGCTGTGTTCTTAGACACTTTTTCATTATTGTCGATATTAGATTTTCTTTGTGTGCGTTATTGCCCAGCAGTGCCAGTAAGTGAATTAGAGCCGAGTCTAAGCGGGATATGCATGTCTGTGACCACCTGCCTGGTTTCTTTCTCCTTCTGTTACTTCTCAGGAACAGATGTCACACTGACACAGTTTGGCTTTTTTAGCATGTTTTAAATTTATCCTCAGCCTTGCCACAGTTAAGGATACAAAGCCCCCATTTAGCCCCCCGGTGCTGTTTAAAACATGCAGTCTTTTCAATAAATAGGGGAGCTGAAGGAAGCCGACAAGGAAGTGTGTGTGTACGTGGACAGATACACACGTTTGTCTGTTCTGTCAAATATTTGCTGAGTCTCAACATGGAGTGAGATATTGAAAATGCTGAATGAGACCTTTAATGAAGAAACCAGCACTGGGATCTGCTAAGATCAGCTATGTTCTGACCTCAGGCCACCTATTACCCATTTTGATTTTCCCATGTGTGCAGACTGTAAATACGTTTGCAGGTTATTTATTATGAGTGCCCGATTGAGGCGTGTGAATTATATATTTTCTGTACTGATTTTTAGTTTTAAAAGATATAGTAGTATTTTATATTAATCAAATAAATCTCAAAATATTTAAAAAAGAAAAATAAGTATATAAAATACGTTTGATTTGAAATATATGCACTACTGAAAGGTTATGTAGTATATAAAAATTAAGTTGTTTTCATATCTTTGCAATTATATAAAACTTCTTATGTAATGTTATAAGGGTTTAGTCGACCCCCCCCCTCTCCAACCCCAGTCTGAAGTCAGATTAAATCAATAACCACCTAAATCACTATCACCCTGCTGTTAAATGACCTAAATATGTCATGGAGTCTCTTTCGCTCTCTCTCTCTTTAACTCTTTCTTCATCTGTTTCTCTCACGTACAGTGTGGGGGACAGATAAACGGAGGGGACATCGCCGTCTTTGCTTCACGGGCGGGACACGGGGTGTGCTGGCACCCACAATGCTTTGTGTGCAGCATGTGCGACGAGCTCCTGGTGGATCTTATCTACTTCTACCAGGACGGGAAGATCTTCTGTGGCCGCCACCATGCTGAGAGACTCAAACCCCGCTGTTCAGCATGTGATGAGGTTAGCCGTTCTCATTCTGATGTTTTGTGTAATATTGCAATAAACCATCTACAGTCACTTCATTTTTGTGGCGCTGCCATCTTTAAACCGAAACAGAAGGAAGTCAAAAGATTCCCATGCAACTATTGGCTGGTCAAACCAATAGCCCCACCCTGACCTGTTGGTTGAGTCATCGTTGCTAACATACAGTAGATTAATAAACACAGAAGCACTTCTTGGGAAATTGTAGCCATGAATGTTTAGTAATTTCTGTAAATGAAACTGTAATAATGTGCATTTTAACATTACGTTTAACGTTTATACTTTAAGAAAAAAAAAATTGGTTTATGAGGAGTCTCTCTTCATGTAGTTAGATGACTGCACACAGCAAGCCTGGTTTCTCTGCTTCACATTTTATGTAAAGAACGCTGACACAATTACACCGCACATTACCATGGTTACAGCACTTCATCTCTATAGTGATAATAGATTTACTGCTGTGCTGCAGCTCGGTGAGTCTGCTGCTTGTGTTGCTGCAGAAAAAGGGTCTCACTCTCTTTTCTGTCTCTCAGATCATTTTTGCAGATGAGTGCACAGAGGCCGAGGGCAGACACTGGCACATGAAGCATTTCTGCTGTTTCGAGTGCGAGACGGTTCTGGGCGGCCAGCGTTACATTATGAAGGAGGGTCGACCGTACTGCTGCACCTGCTTTGAGTCGCTGTATGCAGAGTACTGTGACTCCTGTGGGGAACACATCGGTAAGAGCCTGTCCTTCATCATTGGCTCAACTTCCATGCAACGCTGGTCTGCTTCTTTCTATCGTTGCAGGAATTGAGATGGGGCTGCACCAGGGGATGATTTACCTGTATGGGTCTATCAATATGACATTCGTAAATAATGCAAAACCCACCGTGAAAGCTGCAACTCAAGTTTATAGATCTAGCCTCACAACGCACGCTTTAAAGTTTCAGCCAAGTTCTGGCCGCCTGTTAAATTGAAATGGAACCCGTATGGAATTTACTTTCCACACAGGACCGCAAAAAGCAATTTTGGGAAAGCTATTATAAACAGGAAGCATTAGTGAAGGTTTTGCAAACAGATGTTCTCCATTATGATCTCCTTAAAGACCTGTGATTTAAATATAATGTTGTTCTGAGGTATGTGGCATGCCATATAATCAGTTTATAGTAATCAAGTCTACACCTCATGAGAAGAAGCCACAGATGTTTTTGTTGTGTTTATTTACATATCATGGTTCTTCTACAAAAACAATTTCACCATCTTGCAACATCCATTTATGTGGATTATAAACTAAAAACTGAAATACACATTTAAAGTGTCGCACAATTATATTAAGTGCTCTCTAATGTCGTTTAAAGAATTGCTCTCTTGTAAATGAGTATAAGCATTGATGCTTTTTGTAATCCAGGCCATCTGATTGTATTCCGTTACAGGTATCGACCAAGGCCAAATGACATATGATGGCCAACACTGGCATGCCACGGAGACCTGTTTCAGCTGTGCCCGCTGTAAGAAATCCTTGCTCGGTCGACCCTTTCTACCCAAACAGGGTCAGATCTTCTGCTCTCGGGCATGCAGTGTTGGCGAAGACCAGAACGGCTCGGATTCTGCCGATTCTGCATTTCAGAGCGCCCGCTCACGCGAGGCCCGACGCAGCAGCTCCAAATCCAACAAGAGCAATGGGACTGGCAGCGGAGGAGACAGGACCCAGGGGGGAAATTCTCCTGCAGCCCGTTACTCTGCTGAGGTTGACCCGCTGTCCATGCAAATGGATCTGCTCAGTCTGTCCAGTCAATCCCCCAGCCTGAACAGAGACCCTCCGCCTTGGAACATTCAGGCAGAGATGTATGGGCATGAGAGTCACGATGAACTTTCATCGAACCCTCTTCATCTGCTCAGTCAGTGCAACATCCGGACTTGTTATTCCTCAAATCCGTCTCCCGGTCACCCGGTAGATCCAAAGCCTGTGGGATCCAGGAGACCCCCCATATCTGCTCTGAAAGGAAAGTCTTTGAATGAGAACTGGTTCCAGCCAGGACCAGAGGACTATTACCAGCCCAATCTGAGGACACAGATGAGCTTTCAAGAGGTTCCACAGAACAGCTTTATTGATAAGCGATCCGTAAGCTTGCATATGTTCCAGAGGGAGAAGGAGGAGGTCGGCCCGCAGATGGGTCGCAGTAGGAACCCCATCAGCACACTTAGCTTTAGTGAACAGCTCGTACCACAGGAGCAAACCCCACATGGCTCGATGGAGTCGCTGGCGCTTTCTAATGCTACAGGTACCTTGCGTTTGTTACACAGTCGTCTTTAATTGTAAAAATATTATAAATGCTTCTGTTAATAAAACGTATTAATGCTAATGATGCAATCGAATTTTACAGCAATCTTACACGTGTTTTCCGTCCACAGGCACCTCTGCAGATGGCGGCAGTAAACGTCATGAGCACTTGTCTCGCTTCTCAATGCCAGACTTGAGTAAAGACTCTGGCATGAACGTCTCTGAAAAGAGCAACATGGGCACCCTCAACTCATCCGTGCTGTTTCATAGCTCTGAATCTCTGCGCAGCCTGAACACCGCGCAGCCCTACCTTGAGCTTGAAACCCCGGTCCAAGTGAAATTCCCAAGGCAATACTCCCGTGAATCTCTTCGAATCAACGCTTTGCCTCCTGGATTCACTTATCAGGAGGAGGACCGCATAAGCTTGGTAAGCAATGCTAATAACGCCCGTCTGGCCCCCATGAGCGACCGAACTCGCCGTCGAACCTTCAACCAAGAACAGCCACGCCGACGGCACCACCACCATCGATCACGCCGTTCCCGCCGCTCACGTTCGGATAACGCACTTAACCTCGCTGCCGAGCGCCACCCACCCCCCAGGCGATCTCAGCTTCACCTACATGAAGATTATAACCAGTTTCCTCCTTGCGGGCCCCGGGGCCTTCACAGCAGCGGAAGCGCCGGCAGGTTGAGGCAGCAGCCGTTTAGACCCTGTCCTCGGACGACCTCTGACCTCACGCTTCAAAACCCCGGCCCCTACCGGCACCAGGGCCCTTATTCGTGGGACCAGAACGATTACGACGATGATTGGTGCTCCACCTGTTCCTCCTCTTCAGAGTCAGAAGATGAAGGGTATTTTCTGGGCGAGCCCATTCCTAGACCCGTCCAGCTGAGGTACATGACCAGCGAAGAGCTGCTGCGCAAGTACAACTCCTCC
The DNA here is from genome assembly GCF_947034865.1 of Barbatula barbatula. Lineage (NCBI taxonomy): Eukaryota > Metazoa > Chordata > Actinopteri > Cypriniformes > Nemacheilidae > Barbatula > Barbatula barbatula. The sequence goes on from NC_136783.1 coordinate 12,023,261, forward strand.
GGGCTGGGAGCATCCGGTCAGTTTGAGAGCCGCGGACAGTTGCACACTCGCAAACGTAGGAAAAGCAAGAACTGCATTATCTCCTGAAAGTCGCGCCTGCTGCATCCCGCACAATGTTGCACAACAAGATTTTATCCGTCCTTTATAGCAAATGTTTGAGAGGCTTTTCAGTGTCGTGAGGCCATCGGTGAATAATGCGCAGTAATATAATTTGTTTGCACCTCGAATTGCATATGCATGTTTTCCCATGTGATATTTCCAAATTATTCTGGATGTTACATTTTTTTCACTTTGCAGCATTTGTTACAGCTGACGTGCAATCGTTCGTTATTTAATCCATTCAGGCACAGTGACTTTAATTTGTATGGTTCTGGTTTCTCATTCTTTTCGCTCTGGGCTGAAAATGCCATTTTAGTCCGTAATAAGATGTATATACGCAATTGTATGAAGAAATTCACTAAGTTAAGGATGTATTGTAAATGATCTGTAAATGATGTACTACATATTTTTATATTTTGTATGGATAGAATCATTTATGTACTAAGCATTATGTAGAGGAAATAGTTAAGGCATGCACGTTCATTTGCTGATTTTTGTCCTGTATTGAAAATTAAAGAGTATTTCTGTGGGAGATGTGATTGACAGCTTTTCATTATCAAGGCGTTCTGTGATATCTGACTCATAAGATGCGAACACGCTCACCATCTGCTCGTTGCATAAATGCAGAAGACTTTTGATTCACATTGAAGAATCAAAATGTCTGGCTTCAGATACACATTCAAATTATTTTGCGCTGCCTTATACAAATCACTGATTTTTTGCTACCATTAACTGTATAAAGTGCTAACTTTAAGGGATGGTTCATAAATGACAAAATCATTTTCAATTTGGTTGATTTATCTACCCTCATGTCATTCCAAACCTGTATGATATGCTTTATTCTGGAGAGCGTGAAAGAAGATTTTGAAAAATCACTGAAGAACACTGTGTGGACAGAGAAAAAGAAACATGCAAGATTTAAACAACATGAGGGTAAAAAAAACAATGACTGAATTTATATTATATATATATATATATATTGGTGAACTACTCCTTTTACGCTTAAGAATGATGCCTAACCACAATTGTGACAATAATGCTAGTTTAAGCTGTGCATTACGGTATAAGGCATGACACATACAACGTAATTATTTTATAGTAATCCACAAGATATACTAACTGAATTTAATAGTTTAGCCTAATTTCCGGTCAAAGCTGTTACGCATTAAGCTTTATTGACCATCAGCATCCAGAATTAGAACCATTATATTAGATAACACGCCTTCGTTCATCTGTTCGCGCATTTCAGTGTATAAAGGCAAAGTTAAGCATTCAAATATCACATTACACACATACTCGAAATGCTATTATAGCCGCTAACTAATACACATGTGGCTTTTAGGTTTTAATCTATAAACCATTACCACGCTCCCATGAGTTTGAAAATGTATCTGTCGACCTGTTTGAAAGTGGCGGAGGACTAATGATACTGACAGGCCAGAAACATTAGAGGCTTTGCACTACTGTCAGGAATGTTTGTCCTCGTATGTATTTAGTGGTGCTCGGAAGAGTCAAGAGTTTGGTGAGTTGCCGTTGTTATGATAGAAGCAGCTGCTGTATGTGCAAATATGTGATGTACATTAAGAGTTTTGGCCAAGTGACAAGGGGTGATTCTTTCAGTATTTCTGAATTATCTTTCTTTATCCTCTGCCATGGGGTCCATGACTATATGGGGCATGTTGACTTATATTGATGTGTATGTTCCACTTTAGCACATGAAACATTTTTTAATTGGACGATTCATAGTAACGCTTATGGAATTTTGCTGTAAAGTAGCAAATAATAAAGTCAATTTTTGCTATCTATTTTGAATGGAGCAAACTGCGCTATATTGTGCTGCGGCAATAGCGTCCAAAGGACCACTGACGTCTGTGACTGTAGACATAACAAAACAGCTCGGGCATGACCATTTCTCATAATGAAATGTCAAATCTGTCTGTTGTTTAGGCCAGTGGTTATTTTGTCTTTTTCCTGATGATCATTTGCAAATGGACAGCACACATTTGCAAGTGTGGAATGACATGTGGCTACCAATCAACCAATGTTCCTGCATTCCTGTTGTCTGGAATGATCATTAGATCACGAGACACAAATGATGCAGTTACTGCTAAATGTAGGACATATAAGGTGGCAAAATCTAAGCCTCTATAGAGTTTTTCTTGGCTTTGTTAGCTGAAATGTGCTGTCTTAAATTGAATATTTTATGCAATCTTTAATAGATTTTTGAACAAATTAGTAATAGCAAGTTTACAGTCATCGTTAAAATGTAAGTAATGTACCACATTGGTGTCCACTCGGTCTGCCCAAGAAATGACCTAAAACTCCCTTTAAGTAAAGAAATACCTCATAAAACCGAGACAGAGTTAACATTCATCCGTCTTGTGACTTTGTGTTAATATGTAGGTCATGACTACATTAATCTGAGGCCCAGAGCTGAGAGCTGGCATTTTACTTAAATCCATTAACATATATATATATATATTATATGTGAGTTCATAGTCTGTCCTTCTATTGTGGGAAGGACATGTCAGTTCAGCAATTTGTGGTTTAACTTTATGCTATTAGGGCATTCGTGTCAGAGGTGACTAATGCAGAAAACATCTGTAACGATAAGTGACGTGACCATTGCAGTCATTATTTGTTGACTTTAGAGAGGCGGCTACTGTTATTTCTGTTTTAATACTCTTTTTGTAATCCTGAGTAACTATTTTTGAGGCAAATTTATCTTTAGATTTTTTAAAGCTAAGTCCATTTAACCTTTCATTACGTTTTAAAATTGTATAGAAGTTTTATTATATAGTTTGACTTTTTTTGTCATTTACTTTGATAGTCGCTCAGTATCAAACCATATTAGAGGTGGAGAATATACTGGAGTCGAATACAAGTAAGAAAATGACTGGGGCACAAAGACTGTTTAGCCGTCGCTATTATAGATTCTTATGGAAAAATCACAAGCAGCAAACGTCTTAAATAGCCATATTCCATAATTCACCAGTGTTACATTGCTGCACATGTGCTCCTCAATAAGATTCATGCCTACAGCAAGTATTCCCTTAGACTGCCTCTCATCATGTGTATTCAGTTACTGGCTTCTCATAGAAAGACCGACCTCAGGAATTTCACTTTAATGGTTTAGTTTGTGGTATAGCTGGTCAGAGATCAGTGTGCATCTACTTGTATATGGTTCTGAATTCATTTCTAATTCCAGGTGTGTTATGGCAGACAGTAAGGGCCATATCGGCTAAGCATTTTTCACATTTTTATTTTATGCAGTGAAGAAATGTCGCACCTGTTGGATGACACTCATATGCCAGAATAAATGGCAACAAAACCCCTTGTGGTTATTATAATTACAGTGAGCGTTCTTCTATTTTATCAACAAACACACAGATCCCATAGTGAGCGTTCTTGGGTATAGCAAATATATAATAATGTCAATTTATAGTTCAAAACAATATGTGACCGTTGACATCAATTACAGCCTCAAGTCTTTTTGAGTATGATGCTGCAAGCTTGTCACAACTATTTTTGGGCAGTTTCTCCCATTCGTCTTTGCAAGATCTCTCAAGCTCCATCAGGTTAGATGGGGAGCTTCAGTGCACAGCCCTTTTCAGATCTCTTCAGAGATGTTCATTCGGGTTCAAGTCTGGGCTCTGGCTGGGCCACTTAAGGACATTCAGAGAGTTGTCCTGTAGGCACTCCTTTTTTATCTTGGCTATGTGCTTAAGGTCATTGTCCTATTGGAAGATGAACCTTCACCAGCTCTAGGAAGAGTCCTGATGGTTCCAAACTTCTTCCATTTAGGGATGATGGAGACCACTGTGCTCTTTGTGACCTTCAATGCTGCAGAAATGTTTCTGTACCCTTCCCCAGCTCTGTGCCTCGATACAACCCTGTCTCGACGGTCTACAGACCATTCCTTGGACTTCATGGCTTGGCTTGTGCTCTGACATGAACTGTTAACTGTGGGACCTTATATAGACAGGTGTGTGCCTTTCCAAATCATGTCCAATCAACTGAATTTACCAGAAGTGGACTCCCATCAAGTTGTAGAAACATCTCAAGGAAGATCAGTGGAAACAGGATCCACCTGAGCTTAATTTTGAGTGTCATGGCAACGGCTGTGAATACTTATTTACATGTGCTTTTTGTTTTTTAATTTTTAATAAATTTGCAAAGATTTGAAACAAACTTCTTTCACGTTGTTACGGGGTATTGTTTGTAGAATTTTGAGGAAAATAATTAAATTAATCCATTTTGGAATAAAGCTGTAACATGACAAAATGTGGAAAAAGTGAAGCGCTGTGAATACTTTGGGAATGTACTGTATTTGTTTCCATTCAGTAAACCCAAACAAACTATGGTATTTATCTACAATGACAGCACACAAATCCATCACGATGATGCAACGTGTCTAAATTGCGATTCCTTCATAGCTAAATGGAGCAATTGAGAGCTCATAATCTTCAGATCAGGTCGTCTAAGGACTGTTTAACATTCATAGAGAATTTCTCACCCACACACAGGAGATAATAAAAACAGTGCCCGAAGACCCAATGTTTTCCAGCTGGAGCCCCATACATTAATAGCCTAATTTAACCATGCCCATCTGTGCACATAATATACAGTATATACATATATTCTGTCACTCACTGGTTAATGCTTACTAATCATTCTGTGTCTGCTTTCTAAATGATCCAAAAAGTGCATCCTTATACCTGTTTAAAATAGTAAAGATTGATCATTTAGAAATGGATTTTACTATTTTATTATATTTCAAGTGTAGACTTTAGGTCAGGAAAGATGCTCATTTTGCACATTGACCTTGCAAAGTCAAAGCCACGTTATCTTCTTGCACACTCACAGTCACTCACAAGATTAATGACCAATTTCAGTCAGGCACTTGACAGGTCACCAACTGGACATTATGAACGAGCTGCGGGAATGTTAATGAAGCCAATTATATTATTGTCTGACAATCCCTAATAGATTACATTCCACTGTGTCATTTGTATACTTGCAGTGATATGACTAGGGAACAAATTACCTTATGAGCATCAGTACTCAAGTGTCGTGTCAGTGCCGGTCCAATATTATTAGTGTGCTCAGCTCTTAATGCATTTTATGCTCTTAAAATTGTGCATTACTTAACAAGTCAAGGACATCCAGAACAAACCAAATAGGTAATGTAATGTTTTTATGTATGTTCTTGACATTGGTGTATTTAAATTGTGATAATTGTCTATACATAGTTGTCATGGGGAGTTTAAGGTCTGAGATAAAAACATTTCACATTATATATAGTGTTTAATATGCAGAAATGTTTATGTACACCTCCAAAGTCCTCATATTCAGCATAGATCTTTAGATCAACACACATCTCTGAGAAATAATGGCCTATATTGAAACCTATATAGGCCTACTAGAATGATTAAAGCAGAATTGGGGTTGCTGTTTTATTTTAGCATGACAAAAAAACATTTATTACACAAAATTAGTTCAACTTACTACTGGATGGTTATACCTCTGTGTACATTTTTGTGTACCGCATTTATATGAATAGTGACAGTATAGATTTTGTAAGTTTGCAAAAGAAGCGTTATTTCAGTGTACCTAAATACATCTAAAGGGAAACATGGTCATAAAGAGGCTTTAAAATATAAAAACTTTTGCTGATAATAAAGGAAAACATTTACAGTCATATCAGAACATATCTGTACTGTGTGGCTAATGTTTAATGTTTAGTGCGGTACTTCTTGAGGCAGCCCTGCAGTGAAGAAACATCGCCATCTGCTGTACTAACATTTTAACTACATTTCAAGAGCTCACTGAGGCCCTTTTTACACAGAGATCCTGGAAAATACACGGAAAACGTGTCCAGGAATCAGTCCCGGGGTCGTTCGATCTTGTACATTCACACATTCACTGATTTTCTGGAATATGTGTGTACCTAAAGACATGCCACGTAATATACTATAATGTAATGTTATGGGCATTTTTTTTTGTTTTGTGAAAGATATAGCTAAAGACAAATTCGGATAAATCTGGGATGCCTTTGCGTTCAAGGCACTCAGTGGTCTGTGTGAATTGGGTTTAACTACAAGCGGTTATGAGCTTTTCGAGGGGAGGTCTCCGAGCTTGAATTTTGGCCTTAACCTAATCAACAGGGACGTGCACAGGAATTTTGAGGGGCAGTTGCTCTGACCTGACAAAAAGGGCAACCCCCACCCCACAAAAAAACCTCACAGGCTATATGAAGGACTGAGAATAACAGGGTCTTTATTAAAATATATATATAAAGAAGTAAAACACTGAAAATACAGCACCTTAACTAGTAGGCTACTAATAATAACACAGAAAAACATAACTCCCTGAAATATCTCTCCTAAATCCGCCTCTCTTCAGTGGGCATCTTGGCTTCAAACATTATCCAAAATAGTGATAGGATTTAGGCATTTAACCATTTAGAATAAAATAATTAATGTGATGCATTGCTTCCATCATTCATTCTTCTTGTTAAAACGAAATGTGAGAAACTACAGCTGAGTAGTTTCTCACATGTAAAAGACAGCTGAGGCGGTGATCAAACATATACATTACCGCCATGATGTGATGTCAGTGATGTCAGTCATTATTGGTGTGTGATGTTAACATGATCTGGGAAGCCCCATACTGCCTGTCAGACATTGATAAGAAATTCACTGAATATAAACTAAAAGGATTTAAAGAGACATAAAGACGATGCAAAATGAAACGGGTGCGCTGAGTCAACACTGAGTGACTAGTTAACTTTGCAGAGAAATGCAAAGAACATTGTGCATTTTATAATTTAAACAATGTTTAGTCTCAAAGAAAAATAATCCTAAAGACTTCTCTGGAAGATTAAAATTTACATTTTAACTGTAACATAGAATAATTAATTAATATTTGTATAGCTCTCAATAACAGACCATAGCCACAGACAGATTTCATATAGCAAGTCAAAGGTCTCTCATGTCATCTCATACTACGTACCAAGTCTCACATATTAAAGCCATTACAACTCAGGTGAATAATTCATGCCCAATATTTATTAATTCAGTAGGCTATACAGATGCAGATACACAAATATACAATAATATACACAGTCACATTTATTTCATTTACATAATATAAATAGGTGATATTTTCATTTCCTGTCCATATATAAATAGATGATATTTTTATTTCCTGTTCATATTCATCCATAATGACATAGATGTGCAGTTTAATCCCGAGTTTCACAGATTTAACTCTAAAACATCATCTTCTGAGGATCCGCAGACTCTAATGTTCTTAAACTCTTGGGAAATCTCTAGAGGAGTTTTGCCTTTTGTTTCAGGAAAGATGAAGAAGACGAAGAGAGCAGCTATCAGACAGACGCAGGAGAAGAGAACAAAGCTCAGGGATTTCAGGGCGGCCTGCAGAACACATCCAGAACAGTGAATAGGAGCAGCTGAAAGACTGACATTACACATTGCTTAGGATAAGAACATATGAAGACTTTGGTTCCAAAATCAGAAAACTGTTTTGTTTTGATCAAAGCCATAATAACTAAAAAAATACAGCTCACTAACACAATAAAAACATGATAAAAAACATGATTTCAAAACATTTTGGAACCAAACTCTTCATTAAATGAGACACACATTCAAGAATTGCTCTTTCAAACTGGAAGAAACTGACATCACAATACAATCATAAACTGACTCTATAGATGATGGCGAAAGCTCCTTATTACGCAAAACCTTAATAAAACATATGACCCATGATGCATTTTCAAAGCTAAGGGGAGCTAAAAGACACACACACCTGACTATTCCTTACTTAATCTGTTGGTATGTCTGACAGAAATGGTTGGGAATAAACACTTCATACCAAAACAATGGATTTCATGTCAGTTATATTTGGTGTTCTTGAAATGGTTAAGAACTTACAATTAGGAATGGAAACATAAATCCAAATATGGCGAGCCCCAGCCAGCGCAGGATCCCGATAAACATAAATGCAGCTGGACGGTACGACTGGATGAAGATCTCATGGGTGATGGGTTGTGTTACTGCAGCTGTTAATCAGATTGGTTTAGGTTTTTTGCATTTATTAAATACTATATAATCAGTGTGACGCAATATGCAATGGTATATATATATATATACCTGGTCCTCCCGCAAAGAAAATGTTAAAAAGAAAAATGAGGAAAACTGTGATGTATGGAAGGACAAAGCTCCAGTCCTGCAGATGAAACAGAGATATGATGATAACGGTCTGCTCTGTGTTAACTGACATCTGTTATGTGATGGAGACTCACCTTCAGGTAAAGAGTAACGGTGATTAATGCCGTAATGACTGACATCCCTCCAAACCCAATCCACAACAAAACCCTTCTCCCCATACTCTCAATGAGGAAGCTCTACACACACAGAGAGAGAGAAAACTTTTAATAAACAAGAACACCTTGACCAGCGCATATCATATTCAATTATAACAGCACTTAAAAATATGTAGAACAAATCAATTATACATGTAAATGATCATATACATACACTGATTATGGAGGTGAGAACTTCAGAGGTGCCTACGCCCAATGTGACATGACGAATCTTATCTACTGGAATACCAGCTTCCGAAAAGATGTTGAAAGAGAAGGAAGTGATCTGTGAGCGAGAGAGAGTGACAAATGTCACAAACATCTATAAATACAGTATGCATATCACATATGTACTGAACTATTGAATGAAGGTTAAATGATTTACAGCAGAGATGCCGCAAAACTGAACGCATCCACATATGACCATCAGAGAAAAGACCTGCCAGCGCAGATGTTTGACCCGCAGCATATCCAGCAGACTCTTACTGTGCTCCCCTCCCATGACCGCCTGCTCGGCTAACATCTCCTCAATCTCCAGTTTGTAATCTCCCGGTCCCCACAGAACCTGCAGGGCTGCCGATAAAAGCACTCAAAGAATCAATGACAATAAAATAAAGAAATATGCTGATTTTTTGCAATCCCCAGATACTGTACATTAATACAACTTCAAGCTCCACAAAAAAAAACATAACAGGGTATTTGATCTAATATATTTTCTTAATACCATTCAAAAAAATCATCACATGCAGTACAGCACAGTACATTACAGTAGAACATACTCAAAAGATGTAAATTAAACTAAAGCACCTTTTCTGCACTCTTCTTTGTTGCCTTTCTCCATTAGAATATATTGGGGCGCATCGGGGAGGAACGGCAGGATTATCATCTGAACTGCACAGAAACATGTTGAGACACACAGCAGAATGTTCCACCATTCCTCACGGCCAAGAATTTCCCTACACAACAAGGAACAAGATACTTGCAATTAAAAAAAGTGAACCTGAACACATTTCAACACACGACCATCAGGTGAGAGAGATTATCATAAGCAAGAATGTTTTTTATCTAAGATAAATATTACCTCAGACCCGCAAATTGTCCTGATAATTTACCGAAGAACGTAAACGTAGCAGTTGTGAGTATCACCATGCCTCTAATTTTTCTGGGTGAACTCTCTCCAAGATAGAGCGAATGAATGCTTCCACCTAAGCCTTCGTGAGAAGCAGAAAATGACTTTAAACAATGAAACAAACGCAGTCTAGTCTGGCATGTCCTTGTAATTCAAAGGGTGTCTGTATACCTGATGTAAATCCAAACAGAAAGCGCGATAGCATGAGAAGTTCAAATGAGTTTGTTGGTTTGCTTATGTACATGAATATTGCAACCACAACTGATAACCCACTGTTGAAGAGCACGGCTGTTTTTCTGATAAAAGCAGACAAATGCATTTTTTTACATTTTTTACAAAACCTTATCCAGTATTGCTTTTAATCATATAATTGATTCAACACCAGAATGTGGTGAAACTCAAAAAAAAAAATGGCGTTACCTTCCCAGGTGACTAGCTACACACGTGATAGTCATGGAGCCCACAAGTCCTCCTACAGCAAAGAGAGAAATCACAGCAGACCAGATAAGGGTGACAGTCTTCTCTCCTGGACATTCTCCATAGCGATATGTCCAGCTACTGTTGATAAAACTCTGAATGTACTGTGGAAAAGTAGACAAACAGATTTGACAAAAAAGTTTGGAGAAATCAATACCATACTATATCATTTAAATTGAGGTCAGACTGTGATGTAATACTTGTAAATAACTGAAATACTGACAGAGTAAAATGGGTCACTTAAAGTAGTGATGTCATAAAGCACTAAACAGGCAAAGAATGAAAAAAGTGCACACACTGGAGAGGGAGAGCTGATCGCGGAGAGATGGAATCCAGTCTGATATGATCCACCAAATCCCAGCACAACAATGAGGACAAGTGCTTTCCCACAAACCTGAAATTATAACCACGCTTTCAACATAAACAGTGCTTTCTTCATATGTGACGCTGGTCTTAAGTAGCACAGGAACATTTTTAGTAAAAGCCAAAAAAACATTGTATCATAATTATAGATTTTTCTTTTATGCCAAAAGGCATTAGGATATCAAGTAAAGATCTCGTTCCATGAAGATATCCTTTTTAGTTCCCTACTGTAAACATATAAAAAACTTTTTTTGTAAGTAGATGACATACTACAGCGCTTCGGCCATTTTCTCAATGTGATCATTTTTCTGCACCCACAGATTCAGAGTTTTAAATGGTTGTATCTCCGCCAGATATCGTCCTATACTAACAACCCATATATAAATAGAAAGCTTTAATGTACAGCTTTCAGATGATGAAGAAATCAAAATTCGAAAAAATTGACCCATAAGACTGGTTTAGTTATCCAGGGTCACATATAAGATATTTAAAATTAAGTTAAGGTAACACATAAATATTTTTCTCATGAATAACAGACAACCTGACACGTGTTGTTGTGGTTGGTGGTCAGAGCTTCAGTTTAAGCATGAAAGATATATTTTTAAAGAAAGTAAGAATAAATATTATTCACTTAGCTGTGATAAAACAAATTACAAAAATGTGGTGTTCAGAAATATAATTAAAGAGAACATGTTCTTACCAGTTCTGACAACACACTCTTCATGCTGATCTGCTTGTTGCACGTCCATCCTGCTCCTATATTTCACTACAAATGCAAAGTGATCTGTTAAACATTTATTGGATTTAGATTAATTTTTGACTGTCTCTCGCTCTTGTCAAAGAGAGCTTTGATGGTAAAACGATTTAGAATAATTGTAATAGAAATGTGATTAAGATTGAAACTATCATTTATCATTTTTAACTGAATGTTGGCCTTAGAACTTTGCAATGTTTTACATCAAACTGGGGTTTGTGATACTCTAGGGGAGGTTTTTTTTAAACTGGGGTCCGGGGCCCCCAGAACATTTCAGGAGAAAAATCAAGCAAAATTTTGTTTTAAGAATTGTTTATATTATACCTTTGTGGTGAGTTTTCTCTCTCTATTGTTCCTTTTTTCACACTCAAAATGATAGTTGCTACAGAATAAATGTTAAATGTCTCTTCAGGGTTGTCTCTCCACATTCAACAAATGTAGCCAACTATTTTAGTTTTAAAACAATTGGTTGTTTTATTTTAACATTTACTGTTTTTTATATATAGATAATATAGATGGATAAGATTTTAATATAGATGGATAAGGGGATCCTCACAAAGGGATCATCTCATTTGGGGGTCCTTGGATCATAAAGCATCATAAAGCATCATAAAGCATCATAAAGCATCATAAAGCATCATAAAGCATCATAAAGCATCATAAAGCATCATAAAGCATCATAAAGCATCATAAAGTTTGAAAAACTCTGATGTAGGGGTTCATTGAGAAATTGGGTGGTGTTCACAAGATTGTGATATAATGCAAGTAAACGTACAAATTTTGCTATTCTAAAAAATGGAAATATATATATTTCACACATGAACATTGAAATATGTTGTAAAGTTCATTATATTTTGAAAGTGTAAAATATTTATGCTTTCGTGGCTTTTCCGACGGCAATGCGGAACTCTGTTTGCCTAATATAACTGTTTGTACACTGGTACTTTCTGTTCTGATGACTGGTGTGAGGGAAATAAACTGTCTGTTCCTTGCCAAAACTCTACAAGTTATCAAGGTTGCACAGTGCTATGTTAGATTTAACCAGAACATAAAATGACTAGGACACAAAGTTTAGCAAATATGTGTTTGCCAACTATAACTGTCTGTACACTGGTACTTTCTGTTCTGATGTGAGGAAAATAAACTGTTTGTTCCTTGCCCAAACGCTTCATGCTATTTTTTTGCTTCATACTAGTTCACAAGGTTGCACAGACTTATGTCAGATTTGCTAACCATAACATAAAATGACTATGACACAAAGTTCAGCCCTACAGCCTAGGTTACAGTACTGAACAAGAACAAAAAAAAGACAGTTACAACTTAAACGTGTGCGGCGCGCATTCACAAGCACCACTTGTGCTTGTGTGAAGACAGAATGGAAGACAGGTTAAAAGTTGTCATTAAAAACTTGAAGAAACGTTGGCCTATTACACAATTTTATCACAGTACTATAATGATCATTTCGCATAATTGACCACTTGCTCTAACTGCCGTTTAGCTTAAGTAAACGTGCCATGCGTGTAGTGACCATAGACGTAAGAAATATAAAAAATAACTAGCCTATTTCTAATGTCGACATGTTAGTGACTGTCTGTTTTCCATATTTTTGTGTAAAGCATTTCCGTGTATGTTTTTACTATCACAGTAGGCCTATCGATTTGGAGTTTTCAAAAGAATCCTAATGTTAAAGGAATCAGTTTTACTCCAATAAACCTACATTGAAAAGTGAAACATGGTCATGAAGTGCCTTAAAAATCTATAAACTATAGCTGATAATAAAGGATGACATTTACAGTTATATACAATATAAACATATCTGCGCTCTGTGGCTCTTATTTAAAGTGTATTGCTGTTCATTGCAGCTGCTGGTTTATTGCGACAACCCTGCAGTGAATAAACAGCGCCATCTACTGTAATATTAAATCTACAATGCTAAAAACATTATACATTTTATTTATTTTTTGCATTCATTCATGTATTTGTTTGGTCCTAAAGGTGCAGTGTGTAATTTTCTGCGGCATCTAGTGGTGAGGTTGCGAATTGCAACCAACTGCTCACTCCACCCCTTCCCTTTCGCTACGGTGTCCCAGAGAGGATTAAAACCCTGGCTGTGTCCGAAATAGCCCTCTATATCCCAATATGTAGTGCACTATTCGAGGGGACATCCATTTTTAGTGGTGTCCGAATTAACAATGGACATTATTAAGTGCACTCATTCAAACTCATGATGCATCACAACAACGAGTGTACAACCGGTGTACACTCACGACTAGCTGCTAGCCATCTGTCGCGTGATGCTCACGCTGAATGAATTCCCGCGTCTCTGCAGAAGATGGCGCCTGCAGCATTTCCAGTGCACCGGGTGTCAGAAATGACTCACTTGTTTTCACACGCTCCTTAAAGCGGACTATATTAGTGAACTAAGGTAGGGAATAGTTAATGATGGTAGAGTGGGCGATTTCGGACACAGCCCCTGTCTACACTAGTGTTTTCCAAATGATGCACATCCACACTGAAACGTCTGAAATGCTTACATCCATGCACTGCGTGCATAGAGTAGACGTAAGACACATCAGCCTGTGTCATTTCTGTCAGGCTCTTATTTACTTTCTGCCTCTTTATGAAGTGGCAATGTTAAGCAAAGTTTTTTTTAATGGACAGACAAAGACGAAGATGGACGGACAGGACGAAGATGTTTCTGCGGGTAACACAAGACTATAAAGCTGCAAAAGTGAAAGTGAAACTTTTCTCCACGCTTCACTGCCAAACAAAAGTTAGAAGTAATTCAATATTCAGTCGCCTAAAATGCATTCTAAGGTTTTATAAAATGCATTTAAGAACTGATATTAATGCTAGCAAACTGGAGAACAGTGTCATCGTTTTTTAAACCCCCTCCGTTTTCCTCGTCCACACGACAACATGAAAACAGAGTTTTCAAATGTATACACTTTCGAATGCGTTTTCAAAATCTCTGCTTTCGTTGACGAAAACACTGTCTCAGTGTGGCCAAAATACACCTGTGAAGACATAGTTATGTATATTATATTTGATTTCTGTCAATAGATCCTCCAAAATACCACACTGGTCCTAGAGGGTTTCCCGACGATTTAAAATATGTTGATATATAAAAACCGCAACATGTAATAATATATTTTTTATAGCTCTCTAACAGACTGTTGCCCCAAGACATATATTAAATTCGTATATAGTTGTGCAAGTCTCTCAAGTCATTTCACAAAATAATTTCAATTCATGCCCAATATTTATTTATTCAGTTATCAGATGTATAAAGCCGATGCAGAATAATATACACATAGTCACATTACAGTACAGTGCAGTATATCCTTTTTATAATAAATATGAATATGTGATATTTTCCTTTCTTGTTCATATCCATCCAAATTGAGACAGGTGTGCCAACAATCTTCAAAGCTTTATCTCTAAGACCCTCTTATCTTCTGAGGATCCGCAGACTCGAATGTTCTTAAACTCTTGGGAAATCTCTAGAGGAGTTTTGCCTTTTGTTTCAGGAAGGATGAAGAAGACGAAGAGAGCAGCTATCAGACAGACGCAGGAGAAGAGAACAAAGCTCAGGGATTTCAGGGCGGCCTGCAGAACACATCCAGAACAGTTTATAGGAGCAGCTGAAAGACTGACATTACACATTGTTCAGGAAGAGAACATATAATAAGAAACACATTCTTTTAGAATCCTTCTGAATTCGAGTAAAATAATTGCTCTTTTAAACAGGAAGAAACTGACATAACAATACAGTTATAATTATCACTGGCTCTCTAGATGATGCCTAAAGCTCCTTATTACGTAAAACCTTAAAGCAACATTAGTTATACTGTATATGGTATGCAAAAGACATTTACAAAAAACATACGATTGTTATCTTACCATATTTATCTTTGATACACAATTACATGTATTTTAGGTCTATATAGCTGCCGAATTGACATGCTTACATACTCTTAAAGATCTTTGTTTAACATTTAAACGGTTTCTTGGTTGTATTTGTGGCAACAATTTTGAAAAATATTTAAAAAGAGAGGAAGTCCTTCCTGTGTTATTTGCAAAATGGTCTTTATTTAAAATCTATTAAGTAACAAATTTGCAAAGACTTCATTCACACTTTTAATCCAATATTAATCCCTAACCTGGTCAGAATATGACAAGAAACTGATTTGAGGCTTGAATGATAGTCTTTGGTACATCTGACAGAAATTTGTTGGGAAACACTAATTTAAACATTTGTTATGGCACGCCACGGTTAAGAACTTACAATTAGGAATGGAAACATAAATCCAAATATGGCGAGCCCCAGCCAGCGCAGGATCCCGATAAACATAAATGCAGCTGGACGGTACGACTGGATGAAGATCTCACTGGTGATGGATTGGACTACTCCGGCTGTTAACCAGATGGTTTTAGGTTTTTGTATCAGTACAACATTGGTCATTTATATGCAATGGTATATATATATATATACCTGGTCCTCCCGCAAAGAAAATGTTAAAAAGAAAAATGAGGAAAACTGTGATGTATGGAAGGACAAAGCTCCAGTCCTGCAGATGAAACAGAGATATGATGATAACGGTCTGCTCTGTGTTAACTGACATCTGTTATATGATGGAGACTCACCTTCAGGTAAAGAGTAACGGTGATTAATGCCGTAATGACTGACATCCCTCCAAACCCAATCCACAACAAAACCCTTCTCCCCATACTCTCAATGAGGAAGCTCTACACACACAGAGAGAGAGAAAACTTTTAATAAACAAGAACACCTTGACCAGCGCATATCATATTCAATTATAACAGCACTTAAAAATATGTAGAACAAATCAATTATACATGTAAATGATCATATACATACACTGATTATGGAGGTGAGAACTTCAGAGGTGCCTACGCCCAATGTGACATGACGAATCTTATCTACTGGAATACCAGCTTCCGAAAAGATGTTGAAAGAGAAGGAAGTGATCTGTGAGCGAGAGAGAGTGACAAATGTCACAAACATCTATAAATACAGTATGCATATCACATATGTACTGAACTATTGAATGAAGGTTAAATGATTTACAGCAGAGTTGCCGCTAAACTGAACGCATCCACATATGACCAGCAGAGAAAAGACCTGCCAGCGCAGATGTTTGACCCGCAGCATATCCAGCAGACTCTTACTGTGCTCCCCTCCCATGACCGCCTGCTCGGCTAACATCTCCTCAATCTCCATCTCATAATCTCCCGGTCCCCACAGAACCTGCAGGGCTGCCGATGAAAGCACTCAAAGAATCAATGACAATTAAATAAGAAAATCTTGAAAATGAAGATCTTACACTGATAAATGTTTTTTTTTAAATATGACGATTTTTGCATACGTTCTCTTTATTATTAAATTTTAAATAAAAAAAATATTTTAAAAAAATTGTATCGGAATACTCAAAAGATGTAAATTAAACTAAAGCACCTTTTCTGCACTCTTCTTTGTTGCCTTTCTCCATTAGAATATATTGGGGCGCATCGGGGAGGAACGGCAGGATTACCATCTGAACTGCACAGAAACATGTTGAGACACACAGCAGAATGTTCCACCATTCCTCACGGCCAAGAATTTCCCTACACAACAAGGAACAAGATACTTGCAATTAAAAAAAGTGAACCTGAACACATTTCAACACACGACCATCAGGTGAGAGAGATTATCATAAGCAAGAATGTTTTTTATCTAAGATAAATATTACCTCAGACCTGCAAATTGTCCTGATAATTTACCGAAGAACGTAAACGTAGCAGTTGTGAGTATCACCATGCCTCTAATTTTTCTGGGTGAACTCTCTCCAAGATAGAGCGAATGAATGCTTCCACCTAAGCCTTCGTGAGAAGCAGAAAATGACTTTAAACAATGAAACAAACGCAGTCTAGTCTGGCATGTCCTTGTAATTCAAAGGGTGTCTGTATACCTGATGTAAATCCAAACAGAAAGCGCGATAGCATGAGAAGTTCAAATGAGTTTGTTGGTTTGCTTATGTACATGAATATTGCAACCACAACTGCCAACCCACTGTTGAAGAGCACGGCTGTTTTCCTGATAAAAGCAGACAAATGCATTTTTTTTACATAGGCCTAATATATTCAGATTATGAGATCCAGAAAAGAAAAGCTTATCCGGTATTGCTTTTAATCATATAATTGATTCAAAACCAGAATGTGGTGAAACTCAAAAAAAAAATGGCGTTACCTTCCCAGGTGACTAGCTACACACGTGATAGTCATGGAGCCCACAAGTCCTCCTACAGCAAAGAGAGAAATCACAGCAGACCAGATAAGGGTGACAGTCTTCTCTCCTGGACATTCTCCATAGCGATATGTCCAGCTACTGTTGATAAAACTCTGAATGTACTGTGGAAAAGTAGACAAACGGATTTGACAAAAAACAGTTATGAATACCGTTTTTATTTAATTTTCAATTCAGGTCAGATTGTAAAGCAATGGTTGTATATAAATATATGATATTAAAATGTTAATGTCGTTTCTTTAAAGAAAGCTAATATCGAGTGCACACACTGGAGAGGGAGAGCTGATCACTGTGAGATGGAATCCAGTCTGATATGATCCAGCAAATCCCAGCACAACAATGAGGACAAGTGCTTTCCCACAAACCTGAAATTATAACCACGCTTTCAACATAAACATGATCACATTATAAATGTCAAATTTAATTTAACATACACTTATTTTTTTCAAGAATGACAGACAACATGGCATGCTGTTGTGCAATGTTTAGCCTTCTGCCAGAAGACTGTAGTTTAAGTTTGAATTACATATTTAAACATATATATAGAGTTTGGTTCCAAAATGAGATAACTCTGTTTTTATTTTTTAAATCATGTTTTTTATTGTGCATTCCAATTCATATCAATCAAAGTGCAGTTGGTTTGTTTTGATTTAAGCATTTACATTTACAATTAGTCATTTAGCAGACGCTTTTATCCAAAGCGACTTACAAAGAGTTCGGGGAGCAATAAGCTATGTCATACAAAGAGCAATAGGTGCTAATACAACGTTACTAGGTTACTAGTTTTAACAAAAGCTAGACCACTACCTGTTGAGAGAAGAGAGAGGGTTAGTGTACTTTTTTTCTCATTTGTTTGTCAAGCATTCACAGAAGAGATGGGTTTTAAGTAGTTTAGGTTTTGAGAGATGTGGTTGACTGGACCGCATTGGGAAGAATGTTTCAATCAGGTGGTCTTAATGAGGTGTAGGAGTGTAGTAGGGTGTGAAAGTATGCCGGTGCAGATCCAGTGATAGTCCTGTAGGCAAACATCAGTGACTTGAATCTGATACGGGCTTCAACCGGTAGCCAGTAGAGTGAGATAAAAAGTGTCACATGAACCCTTGTTCCTGTTGGAAGACGAGGTGTGCTGCTGCGTTTTGAACCAGCTGAAGTGGTTTGATAGCCTTTGCAGGAAGACCAGTAAGGAGAGCACTGCAGTAGTCCAACCTTGAGATTACAAGGGCCTGGACAAGGAGTTGTGCCACGTGCTCAGTGAATTATAACAATTCAAAGCAATTATAACTCCAAAAATACACAATAACACAAGAAAATGAAATGAAAACATGATCTCATTTTGGAACCAAACTCTTCATAAATAAATATTGTTCACATAGGTGTGATAGACAGTGAATAGATGTGTGGCTCAGAAATACAGTGCAACTAACGATTATATTGATGATCGATTCGTTGGATGAAAATGTTTTCGATTAATTGGATAAAAAGTTGAATTGGATATTTTGCTTATAATAACTAAATCAGAGGAAAAATACACAACTGAACTCGTTTGCCTTCTCCCAAAATGTTGTGGATTTTCCCCTGATTAACACAACAAGGCTTGAGTTGATTCAGGCGTGTCATTCTAGATGCCGCAGACATGGACGTGTCGTCACTTTACCACGCGAGCACGCCAGAGCGCGCCCCCGTGAGGGGCAAAACATTCAACCAAATGGCTGCTTACAATATCAGAAAACACAATTCCGGGCAACAATTTAGTGTCCAGGAACACCTGATTCCGTTGTAAGTCATAGGGTAGTCTTAAAGATCACCGTCGAGTCCAGCTGCTTGTAATTTCAGCAAATAATTGGGTTTTAGTCCCGGTTTCTTTGTTCCTCCTATTCTCCTCAGACATTTAGCAGCATGTTTTACCCCTCAGGGGAACGTGTCGCTCAAAGGGGCCGTAAGTGACTTACATCGAACCCATGAATTTTGCGTTGCAAGCAAGCGTGAAATATTTGTCATTCAATTGTAGTGTAGTAGGCCTACAGTTAAAGGTATCCAGAAAAAAATAATACGTAGGCCTACAGATAATCAAAAAGTGTTCTTAAGTAGGCTACAGTACTCAAGTACCCAAAATCAGGGTATTTTGTTTATTGTGTACTTTGCAAAGTGCGAATGCTACAAAACAAAATGGGTTTAAGAAATAAATGCGCACCAAGCGCTGCACGGAGAGACGTGTCCGACTTTAAAACTGCGCAACTCGCGCTGCAGGGAGGTACATTTAAAAAAAACATATATATTTTTATTAATAGAAATCTTTGAAAGTAACAATAATCAGACAATAGACCAGACAAAGGGGAAGAGAAAGAAGAAAAACAACAACAACAACAAGAATTTC
Source organism: Barbatula barbatula (assembly GCF_947034865.1). NCBI lineage: Eukaryota > Metazoa > Chordata > Actinopteri > Cypriniformes > Nemacheilidae > Barbatula > Barbatula barbatula. The sequence continues at coordinate 12,043,150 of NC_136783.1, forward strand.
TCCTCTTTTATATGGACAAATTCTAAATAAACAAAACAACAACAACAAAAAAACACAAAAAGAGCATCCATAAAAACAGACGGGATATTTAGTTGAAAAAAAGTCTGCATACATTTTAACAACTTGCAATTTTTTTGGTTGTTTATAAGCAATAGAGATGTTTTTAAAGTTCTCCTCTATCAAAAATAAATTGCAGTTAAGTGCAGATTTTACAAACTTCCGTTTATTAATATAATATTTGCCATGTAAAATATAGAAATGTACCACATAATCAAAGATTTGACATTTATTAGTATATGAACATATAACATCTTTAAGAGATAGCATATAAAAAATATTTTTATGGGCAAATAAAAAGGAGCTCACGTCAGACCAAAATGTAAGGGTTACATGACAGTCAATAAATGAGCCAATTGGTTAAGACGCGCTTGATGTATAACTGCGCAGCTCGCAAGTGACGTCACAGACCAACTAATCGATAATGAAATTCATTGACATCTATTTTCATTATCGATATTATTGATTAGTTGTTGCAGCTCTACATTAAAGAGATCATGTTCTTACCAGTTCTTTCAACAGACTCTTCATGCTGATCTGCTTGATGCACGTTAATGCAGCACCTGAACCTCCTCCATACAAATTCAACGTGATCTCTGTTAAGCATTTAAGATTAATTTTTGACATTTGAGTGAGTATTCAGACTTTGCCTCTCTTACCGGTTAGTGAGAGATTTATTGTAAACGTTTAATTGAAATAATTCCAAAGAAATTATTATTTTTAAAAGTTAATCAGTATTTGAATGCAGCTTTTCTCCAGTTATGATTGATACTATCATTTAGGGAGACTTGAAACAAGTTGGCCATAGAACAAGTCTCCCAAACTGGGGTTCGTCATCATTTAGGAAATGGATAGCAATAAATGAAAAGTAAACTAAATCAAAATATGTATAGTAAAAAAGAATCTTAAAACTTAATACATTTGTGTTGGAGATTGAAATATAGCATAAAGAAACAAAACACAAAAATCAATAAAGAAATATAATGACAAAACAAATATTCTAAAATAAAGGGAGAAGAAGTCAGGTGGTGCAAAAGCCGCTTCTTTAATAGAAAGGTCAGAATGAATCACAGATATACACATAACCGACCAAGGCACATACCAACTTTATCCCATAAAAGTGACCAGTCACCAGATAAATTAAACATATGGAAATTAAAAAAAAACTAGCAAACTAAAGACAATTTAATAATTTAAAATTGTGTCTTGTGAAAATAAAAGGAAAATCCTGTTATCATTTACTCACCCTTATACTCATCTCATTTCAAACCTATATTAGGTTTCTTTATTTCTTCTGCAGAACACAAAACAAGATATTTTGAAGAATGCTGGTAACCAAACAGCGGCAATAGTTACACTTCAGACGGACAAAAAATCAATGCAAGTTAATGGGTACCGCGCAGTCGGATATTTACGTGCCACAATTGAAGTGCGATATAAAATATGCCCTGATGGGGGCGGTATAGTCATTTCTCATACTCCACGGCCTCTCTTTTCCTTGTTTCGTCATCTAGAGGTAGAGGAAGTGAATTCACATTTTTTGTTTAGATTTCCCCCTAGTCATCGCTGCATTCACTTTACCACTATCACATCCAGCCATACCATATACACCATTCCGTTAGCAGATCTCTTTGAACCCTGCAGATATGCCTTTGGAGAATCTGGAGGAAGAGGGTTTACCTAAAAACCCCAATCTCAGGATAGCTCAGCTGAAGTTTCTACTGACTCTCGAGGATCACAGGCATGATGCTAAAGTGAAAAGCGAGCTGATGGAGGCCATCAAAGAAAACAGTACGTTAAGTTACACATGCAGCATATTTGACAGTTAACGCGTTTTTATTATTGTCATATATTTAATTAAGTTTCACTCGGGGGGTCGTGTAATCATTTTGGCGGTTCAGTTAGCTGATGAGCTAAATGAAGAAGCATGCTAGCTTATTAGCTGCTAATTGTTATTAAGATTTGTATTTGTAATTGAATTACGTGTCATCTCATATTGCATACTGTTTTCATCGTAACTTAGTTGTTATAAGAATTAAGCTAGTGAGACAATTGGGGTAACAGTTAGATTCATAACTTGGTCTACCTTCTATATGCACTTGTCATTATGTCGATCGATGTTTCATAGGCCTGCCTGGTCTTCTAACTTAACAGTTAACATTGTGTACACTTCCTACGATCTTCACATTTAGGAAATATCTTATGCTTTCACTTCTTAAGTTAATTGATTCAATTGGTTGACATATTGGCGAATGAATGAAATCGTGCTGGGTTCACCCTCGGAAGCCAGAATGTAACAATACAAAATGAAGATCATTTATATCTCTGTAATTGTTTTGCAGACATGGCCCCGTACTATGAAGCCCTATGCAAAGAGCTGAAATGGCAGGTTGACACCGATCTGTTGAGTAAAATGAAGAAAGCCAACGAGGAGGAATTGAAACGACTTGATGATGTTCTGGAAGATGCTGAGAAGAGCCTCGGAGAAAGTGAGATCAGGGATGCCATGATGGCCAAAGCTGAATATCTCATACGCATCGGTGATAAGGTGAGAAATATACAAGGCGGTTGTTTGATCCATTTTTGAAAGACCAAACTTAAAGAGGTTTATTGCATTTTCATCTTTTAATCTGAACTAAATCTGTATTTTAAGCTTGAATCTTCCTACATCATTCAATGTAAAGTTATCTTGCTCTACACTTTTTGTCTTTTTTTAAATGTACTCATGTTTGAAATCATTATTTTTTAGATTTACTTTTTACATAATATTTCTCTGTCAATTAGGAAGGAGCCCTGACTGCCTTCAGGAAGACTTATGATAAGACCGTTGCCCTTGGGCATCGCTTGGATATTGTCTTTTACCTGCTGAGGATCGGCCTGTTTTACATGGACAATGACCTCATCACCCGGAACACTGAGAAAGCCAAAAGGTGCTTTTAAAAATCATTGTCCAACCCGCATTCAAGTACAGCCTGACACATGAAGAGTGAGTATTTTAATACGTTTCTCATGTTTCTTTCAGTCTGATCGAGGAAGGTGGTGACTGGGACAGAAGGAATCGCCTGAAGGTGTATCAGGGTCTTTACTGTGTGGCCATCCGTGATTTCAAGCAGGCAGCAGAGCTCTTTCTGGATACCGTCTCCACATTCACCTCTTATGAGCTTATGGACTACAAGACGTTTGTCACATACACTGTGTTTGTGTGTATGATAGCACTCAAGCGGCCGGACCTGAGAGAGAAGGTACAATGTGCAATAAAGATTCATTGATATAATTTACAAAATCTGAATGACTGCTAATATGAGTGTTGTTGATATGATCTGTCAGGTGATTAAAGGTGCTGAGATCCTGGAGGTGTTGCACAGTTTACCTTCCGTCCGTCAGTATCTCTTCTCTCTGTACGAGTGCCGTTATTCCGTATTCTTTCAGTCGTTGGGTAAGTAATAGAGAAACAGGATAATGTTAAACACTTTAAGTATGAAATAAATGTATAATTGTTTACATAAGAGTAAATCACTTTGCAGATGCTTTTATTGAAAGTAGATTTTTACTTAAGGAAAAACATTGGCTATTTTTCAGACAGTTAAAAATCAAACTGGTAAAATATTCTTTGTATACTCTTTTAGCTCGAGTAGAACAGGAGATGAAGCAGGACTGGTTGTTCGCGCCTCACTACCGTTACTACGTTCGTGAGATGCGTATCCTTGCCTACAGCCAGCTGCTGGAATCCTACAGATCCCTCACATTGGGATATATGGCAGAGGCTTTTGGAGTCAGCACAGAATTCATCGACCAGTACGTTACATTCAATCCGGAGCACAATCCTCTCTCTCCAAGTAATTTCTAAACTCATGTTTGGTCTCTTTCTCTCTAGGGAACTGTCACGATTCATCGCTGCAGGCCGCTTACATTGCAAGATTGACAAAGTCAATGAAATCGTGGAAACCAACAGGTGAGTTTTAAATGTTCATAAATCTCATGTGTTAAGTAATGCTCTACATTTACAGTAAACCCCTTCTTTATCGTCTTGCTTTCAGACCTGATAGTAAGAACTGGCAGTACCAGGAAACCATAAAGAAGGGAGATCTCCTGCTTAACAGAGTGCAGAAGCTGTCTAGAGTTATCAACATGTAGTCCAGTCTGTGCTGACGTTTGTTCAATCTCAGTATCTTTTCTGGAAAGCAACATGACTTTTGTTTTATGTACAGTATATAATAAAACTGAATTAAAGAAAACTGCCATGTATTTTTGTTCAAGAGTGGAAAAACAGAGTCTGACACATTGTTTCTTATAAATAACTGTATAAATTATTTTTATATTTACAGAAACTTGTTACAAAACAAATATACTATACAATCTTTTTCTTTAAATATTAAGTCCGTCTACCCTACTGTTTGTTCATGAATTACATAGCAGCCAACACACAAAAGTCCAGCTGAGCAAATTATTTTGAATATGTATACAAAAAGACAAAAAAAAATCAAAATATACACACTTGTACATGTTTAAATGTAGAGGCTTCTTTCCCAAAAAGCAAACGGTTTTATCATCGATCAAACATGTTCACTTTCATCATGAAAACAGTGGAGTTACAATTTCAAGGTAAACAGTACATTTATCTGCCTAAAACATTGGTTCAAATCATGATTTATAGAGCCACAATTTGTTGTTCACAAAAATACCTCCCTCTTGACTTTGAAAATCTCTAATATCAAAAGTAGTCAAAGTCATATAAGAATACAGGCAGGAAGCTTTCGTCATATTTTCTAGTTCCTCTGGCCTTGTGTTTCATTGATCGGCCGGTATCAGAATTACAGGGGAAAGAGCAAGATAATGAGATTCCTAGGCAGGTTTAAAAAGCACATTTCTAAACCCTTTATAACATTCAAGTACTGTGAAAGAATACATGAAATAAAAACGCACTGCCTTAACAACAACAGTCGATGAGAAACTAATTCAGGCACTTTCTCTTTTGTCAGAGTTGAAACAAAAGCAGTGTATCCAATTACAATGTTTGGCAACAGTGGTGCAAGCAGTTTTGCACGGTACGCAAGTCCCTTGCCCGGTACGCAAGTCCCTTTCCCAGTTTGAAAAGTCAGACAACCAGAAATGTTTAGCACGGATGAACAGGCCACTATATGATCAAACTGGCTTTTAGATGGGGAGGCAGCACGTAAAAGCTTCAGAACCTGAAAATAAAATGCATACGGTGGATGATTTCCCACTTTTGTGGCAACAATCGGTCCTATTTTACTCAGCACATTTCCAAGAGTGGCATATTGCATTATCAGCTTGGCAGTGAACCACTTCTAATATTCGTAGAATGTTTCCATTTACTTAATAAATTATAATGATTTCAATTATACCAAAATTGTTTAACAAAATGCCTGTGCAAAAATACATCTCAATATGTACAATTCTTTAACAAAATTAATGTATTCTGAAATAGGGATACATTATTTGTTTAGTTTTTTTTGTGTGTGTGTGTACGAAAAAGCCAAAGAAAAAAATACAAAAAAGAGAAAAAACTCATGCTCTACCTCTCAGCATTGACTGCTGACTGACATCAGTGGAGTTTGGGATTTTATAGGAGTTTTACTTTAAATTGAATTCACAAATAACCCAGCTCTAGCACGAACGAATACTTTTACTCAAAGATAAACAAGATCTATTGCCTTTTAAAGCCCACAATGAAAGCTACTAGCCTACTAAGGGTCTAAAATAACAAGTTGGTGTGGGAGGAGCAATGCATGCTGCATAATCAGTCGCAGTATATGGTAGTGGTAAGAGTGAGATGGCCGTACAGCACATACTGAATTATTTCCTGTAATACAGGATGTGTCTCACAGTATTGAGTGTCATGTCTATTCCATTGCCATTGCTGAGATGACACAAGTGTCTCTGTAATATTGGTCTATGGCTCAACATGAATTGTAGCCACCAGCCCCGTTCAAACAGAACACCGGGAAACTCCTACAATCGTTGATTCAGCAAAAGCTTCTTCAGTGCTACAATCAGTAATTGGAAGTCAAGCGTCACCTGCAACCTCTCCCGTTTTGTTCCAGCAGACATGTTTTTTGCATGTGCTAAAAGCTTTACTAAATCAAGGTCTTAGACTGAACGCTAGTGCCGAGAGACTAACTTAATGAGCTCTTCCAACGTGAAAGCTGTTAGTTTCGAACGGCTTGTTTTGATCAAGTCACGGTATTAGGATTACAGTGTTTTCTCGAGTTTCGGGATAACTTCCTCAATCCCGGAGCTTCAATAAAGACACGCCAGGCTTCAAACATTATATCGTTACTAAAATCTTTAACAATGTAATGGTGTCCTAAAGATATGTCAAATTAAGTGCTTCCAGAGTGTTTAGTTTGGGTGACCACACGTGCCTTTTTCCCCCAGACACGTCCAGTCCAGGATCTTGGGTGGATCCTCCAGAGGTCGCATATGTCCACCGCATACATCATTGACGTTTATTATTTAGAGAACTAAATGTGGAAAACCAGTCTTATGGGTACATTTAGGACATTTTGGATTCGTAAAGCAGAATAAATAAGCTTTCCATTGATGTATGGTTTGTTAGGATCGGACAAAATTTGGCAGAGATACAATTTTTTAAAACTCAGGAATCTGAGGATGTAAAAATCAAAATATTGAGAAAAATGTCTTTAAAGTTTCCATCAGAGGTGCTGTAGCAGGCTGTTGGCTCTCTATTGGCTTACAGCGATTGAAGTTTGAAGGTGTGTTTCCGTCCATTTTTGCTTGCGATTTTGCTGCATCCACTCACAAAATAATGTGTTTTGATAGATTTACGGTAAGACATTTACAAAATATATTCGTAGAACATGATCTTAATGTCCTAATGATTTTTGGCATAAAAGGAAAATAATCTACCCACACAATGTTTTTTTGGCTGGAAGACGCACCCAAAATCTGATGGCACGTTGTGGTGACAAATGGCACGTGTGGTCACCCCAGTTTAGTTCATTTTCTGGGTTGATATTAACGGGATACAAATCCAAATAGTAAAGTGTTTGCCTGTTCTCGAACATCGCAAAGTCTGAAAAAGCCTCGACCAAATCTAAAAAATGACCTTGATTGAAATCTGAAAATTCAACTGAACCAAACCTACACTTTAGATTTAAATTCTACATTTTTGGTATGCACTAAAACATCTTTCGATAAATCCCTAATGCTATTTTGTTCTGTTTGCTATACATTTACCAGTTGCTTATGCCTGTAAACAAACGTTTGCATAATTTTAGAGTTAAGATGCTCATTCTGAAACTCCTACTACCCAATTCAACCTTCCAATGAGAGATCATGTATTGTGTTGAACTTAAGTTGATTGTGGGTCTCCTTTCAGAACTCAATGTTTCCTTCTGTTCTTCCTCTACACTTGAGTTTCCAGTATCCTTGCATCAACTTCTCATACGTCCACACGCTCAAGCTAAACTACAAAAGGATGTCAGTAGAACCAAATTTGTTCTGACAGTTCATCATTCCTATGCCTCGTAGTGAGGCTACGTACCAGCCCAAATCTGTACCTCAGACCCAGACGCTCTGCGCAGCAGGCATTTGTACCAAATGGTGCATTGTATAGATTCATTATAACCTCCATCAAGAGACATCTACATCTCTCTGGCTTATTATCCTAACCCTGGAGAGTGCCCCTGCATGGCTTTGGGAGGAGATCCCCGCGAAGGACATCAATGGGCCACCCAGTGTGCGTTCCACCCTGAGGATTGTGGGAAGAGTACGAGAAAAAGAAGGCCTCTTGCAGAGTGGCGTGAGGGGGCCGAGGGTGCTCTGGGTCCAGCCTACTGCTCAGCACGCTCAGAGCCTCCACACCTGTGTCAGGGACGAGCCTTTGGCTGAGAGAAACATACAAATCAACACATACAGATCAAATGAGTACAAACACAGACTCGTGTGAGATACTGTGCCCTTCGTTATAATAATCAAGACAATGAATGCCGCTTACCTGATGTATAAGTGAATTGTTAGGCAGTCCCGGAGGTCCAGGCATAGAGCGAGCGTGTTTGCTGTGGACGTTGTTGATTGATGGAGATTTGGCCATTTTGGGCCTTCCAGGACCCTGTGCGCCACCGCCTCCCGCTAAAGACACTGTCAAAGTTATGGAAAAGCTTTATTTAACAGGGTAAACAACACAAAACCCACACTATGAAGAGATTTTCAGCACTGCTACAACTATAGAAGGTTGCAAAAAGCTGAAGAAACAGAATTAAAATAAATACATTTAAGCAAAACTAAATTTAAATCGAAACAGAAAATGGATCATAACTTATCTTAAAGTCATCATTCTTTTTACCATGTCATTACAAACCTGAATGACTTTCTTCTGCTGAAGACAAAAGAAGATATTTTGAAGGACGCAGGTAACGTTGACGTCCATTGTATGGACAAAAAAACCCCACCGAGACATTTCTCAAAACGTCTTTTGTGTTCCACCCAAGGTTTTGAATGAAATGAGGGTAAATGATGACAGGTATTTCTTGTTGGGTGAATTATCCTAGTTGAATACACTAACTAGATAAATACAGTCTCTGTTTCGTTTCAGTTTAGTAGCAAAATAAAATAAAACCAAATAGAATATGGATTAACATGAAACAGAAACTAGAATAAACTACAAAACAAATTTAAATCTAAACTAAAAACCCGAAATGAATTCAATCTATATTAATTGGCATTACAGACCTGTGCTATTGAGGCTACTTGAGCCAGGCGAGCCCTTCCTCCTTTTGGCTTCCAGACGTGCATCTGCATGGTGATCGCTGCTCTGGTGAACGAACGGGCCGAGGGAGAGCGTGGAGTCGCTGCTGTTCATTACCACGCTCATACGTTTTATAGACTCCGCAGGGCTGCCTGATGGAGGCCCACGTCCTGTCGACTCCTGTTTCAAACTCAAAGAATTAGCCCTACCCGGGGTACAGTTCAGCCCCACGCTGTACACCCCACTGTGGGATGATGATGATGATGAGGGGGTGGAGGCGAGCGAGGTGTGGTAGGTGCTCCCCGAGTTGCCGGAGTTTACCGCACAGTTCTTTTTAAAAGAAGATGATTCGGAAGCGTAAGTGCTGTGGGAGGATAACATGGAACTGTTTTTTCGCTTCTTGCCTGAACTGAGGCTACTGTTTGTGTTACTGATGTTAGCGCTGCTCTTGACGATAGAGTTGCTTAGGCTGGATGATGGTTCTCTAGCCCTGAAGGTCTTCGATCTGGATTTGGGGGATCGGTTGGAGCCCAAAGAGGGTAGAGAGGACAAGTGGGCTGAAGGCATCTGGGGTGACGAGGCCGACACTTGCCTAGACTGCTCTGTGGCGGAGGACTGCGGTGAGGAGCGGGCGTTCAGGGTGGTGCCGTATGACAGGACCGGTTTGCTGTCGTAGGGAGGCGCTAAGCTAGTGGAAATGGAGGAAGAGTGGGAGTTTGTGCTCGCCCGGTGAGAGAACGATGACGTTGCAGAGTTTTCTAATGCCATAGGGATTTTCCTACAGAGTGAAAATGAGAAATTCAACTTCTGAAGGAGGAATCATACTCATCAGGTGACAGACAAATAGACTAAACATTGCCCATGCTCACCTCCACATTTGTGAGTTGACATGTTTGTCCAACATGCTGGTCAGAGCACACCGAACTTGATCCCATCGCCGGTCAAACGCATAACAGCCTCTACCAAACAACCGACTTCCAAAAGTGCAGTACTGGAGAACAGAACAGACAAAATTAGTTTTTAACCTAGAAAACAATGATGCATTTTGTGTTATCACAGTTTCTTGAACTTACAGCAGCCGGTCGTGAGTGGTAACCTGAATAATGGCAGTCCAGTTTCTCTGTGTTCTCCTCTCTCTCCTCATTTTCTCCCTCGTCGCTGGACAGGCGACTGGCCTCTGTACCGGCAGGTGTCGGGTGGTGGGCCGGTTCATGGGTCATGGCTGGGTCTCCTCCACAGTGAGAGTTAGTGCTGTTCAGCCTAAAAGAGTGCAGAGGACCAACGCAACTTGAACCGAGTTCATGACTTGGGATCTATCCAAGGTCAACTATCGCATTTCCAAATGCAGATGATGCAACTCACCGTGGAAGCCCAGAACTATGAGGTTTGGGTTTGCTGAGGGGCAAAAGCTTGGCGGCATCGGCAGTGCCATTGCCGTGGGACACCGGGTGGGAGTCTTGTGAGAGGCGGGGGGGAGGAGGGTCCCTGAGAGGGGGTGCTGGGTGGGAGTGGTCCAACCTGAACTGCAGCTCCTTGTCACGCACTTTGCTCTTGTGTTCAGCGAGCAGCGTGTCGAATCGCTGCCGACGGCCAGGCACCGCCCTTCTCTGGCTTATGGAATGTGTCTATGGAGAAGTTTAGCACACTGATATCAGGCAATATTTCTTTTCATATTATGAAATATACTTTATGTTTTGAACAGTATAGAGTTTTAAAACCAGCATCAAATTAGTTACTGGCCAGAACATAAAAACTGGCTGTGGAGTGTTTCTATATCTGCATTGATCATTAAAAACACAACAGGATCATGTGGACGTTGGCATACCTTGCATGTTAAGGATCTTGTGCATGGCTTTCGGGCTATCATATCCATTACCCCACAATGGATATCTGGATTAAACTCTCGTTCTATGACAAGAAAAGCATTGAAGTCGACCACACATAGGATTAGGAAAAATCAAGTCACTATGATTGTGCTGACACACACACAAATGATAACAAATAACATATTTTTTATTGCAGTTTACCTTGTCTCTTGTACCAAAGTCTTTTGTTACCGGCACTGCTGTTGTCCTGTTTCTTGTCTAGAGACGAGAGATGGCCCTTTCCATTGGGGATCTGGCCAGAGGCCAGTTGTGGAGCCTTTGGTACGGGGGAGAAGTTAAGGCTTGACTTGACAGGAGAGGTGCTCACAGTATTGGAGGAAGAGGAGGAGGAAGTGGAAGAAGAGGCGGGCACGTGGGTGAGTTTGGCTGAAGGTTCCACCTTCAGATGGACCTTCTCCGGTTTGACTGCAGGCGTCAAACTGAAAGGCAGAGATATAAATACTTTTTTTCAATGCGTTTTAGATCACATTTTTATCATGACATAGGTTTGCTTATTGTAATGTCTTGTAGACAAAATCAAATAATAATTTTGAGCAGCTGGCTATATAATATTCCAACAAAACACAGACATAGGTGTAACATATTTCTATTATATTTAGTACTTATATTTGTATATATTTTCTGTTCTATATATTTCTATTCTATATTTATCAAACTGGCCAATAATAAGTGAATTAAGAAATAAAAAATAAAAAACATCTATAATATACGAACTTTGTAAGTCGTTCATGTCCAACCATAAATATCTGACATGAAATATGGCTGCTAAAAATTTGCTAAAATTAAGACTAGTCCTGTAGATTAATATAAATGTTAGAGCTCTCTAAACTGAAATCAACTTGCACGGACATTTCTTAAAATACATCAGTCCCATTGTTTTTCCCAATGCAGTCAAGTAATGTTTTTGGTAATGCATGTTTGTAAAAACTGCTTAAATGTCCTAATGTAACTAAGGCCTAGTTCTGATTTACAGTCATAGTTCACTCAAAAAAGTATATTCGGTCATCATTTACTCACCCTCATTACACTTCATACCTGTATACATGTCTTTGTTCTGCTGAACACAGAGAACGATATTTGGAAGAATGTTAGCAATTTTCAGTTCCGGGACATCATTGAATACCATAGTAGGAAAAATGTAATGGTAGTCAAAGATGCCCCAGAACTCTTTGTTTTGCCAAATTCTTTTTGAAATGATGTTCAACAGAACAAAAAATATGCAATATTTTATTTCATGTTTATTTATATTAATTGTCCCAGAACTGAAAAGTGATAATATTATTGCAGATATCATTCTTTGTGTTTAACATAACAAAGAAATTTAGACAGGACCTGTACAACCTGGGGGGTTAGTAAATTATGATTTTTGGGTGAACTATCCCTTTAAGCTATTCCCGGTCTAGAAACCGCCCCAATATGAATAAAGCCTCACACCTCTCTTCTTGTAGCACCCTACAGGGGAAGTGAGACTTCCGATGAAGAAGCTTGTCTTTGGCTGGTTGGTTGATTTTAGGTTGGATGCTGCCGATGACATTAGAGGGGCGTGGCAGTGTGCCCCCGACACTATCCTTGTTCCGAGAGAATGCAGGTTTCGAGGAGGTGTAGCTAGACAGGGGTTTGTTGCTGGAGCTGTGTCTTCTCTCTGGGGGAACAAATGTAAAGGCTGGTGCTCTTAAATGCGCAGAAAGGTGAAAAATAAACGACTTCTGGACAACAATTCATTTTTATTCAGTTACAATTTAGTTGAGTACTTACACTGAACAGGATAATAAAGAGAAAGGAAGGAGAAATAGGGCAATCTACTTTCAATTATGTAAGGCCATATTAACATATTACCTTTACAGAATCAAATAGCTTCCCTGAGCATGGTATAAAATGCTTGATTTTAATTTTTTAGAGGATGTAGAAATGCAATATAATATTCATAACTATGTCTTAAGGGGTGTATAAAGAACTTACAAAATGAAGTGTTATCTTATGATGACCTTAGAACGAGCTATATCTATCTACATACACCACGGGTCCCCTTGCAAGGAAATCACCATGTTGTTTCTACAGTAGCCCTAAAAGGACAAACTGCTCTACAGAGCGCATTTCATAAATACGTTATCTTCTTCTGCAAAAAAGCGACTACATCTTGGTCCTGTGAGAGCTGCTGTAGTGCGTTGAAAGGGAGGGGTGGAGTGAGCCATTGGTTGCAATTTGCAACATCGCCTCTAGATACTGCTACATTTCATACACTGGACCTTTACAAGGGTTTGAAGAGGTCACAGATTACACCCATTCATCACACATGCACCTTATTCAGCTTGCCGCCATGTGAATTACAAAACGAAACTGGGAGGGATAAAAGTCCAGATCGCTGCATTTGATTTGTGCTGGGATGCTGGTCGTTCAGCCATCAAAATCCAAAAAGATTAACCCAACTGAAACATGTCATGTGCAAAGTGCAACTATTAAGGAATAACTTCTCTGCTTCGAAGCACTTGCAAATTTAGCTGGAGAACAAAAAACACGCTTTATTTGAAATCAATACAAATTGTAGATGTAATGTCATAAAATATGTTTGTAATCTATTTTTTTCCACACTCAGCCTCGTTTTGAAATCAACATGCTGTCAGCCTGAATAAGGTGTATTACTCTATTACAGCAAAACATTTTTATATACATTTTCTATTTAATTTTAAATTCAAAATGTTGATGTTTTTGAATTTTAAATGTACTTCAATGTAGAAAAATATCACACCAGAGACAAATAAACAGAACAGGTTGCGGTCGCAGCAGTGGTCTAATATAGGTTATAATACTAGGTTTTGCTTTATAAACTCTCTTATCTGGGAAATCTGCCAGGTCTGACTAAAGGAGTGAACCGCTGTGCTGTACTAACACAAGCTCTGGCCTCTCTGCATGACTGTCAACAACACACACACACCGCTGCTTCCAGCCTGAGCCATTGAGAGAGAGAATTGCGCAAATGGAAGTGTCACGATTCATGGAGCCTTGAGATAGATCCAGTAAGTTTAATCTTTAATTGCTTTATTTTAGGGATGCACGATCATCCGATGCCAGTATGGGACGATAAATTGAATTTTTTATGTTATCGGTATTGGCTGATATTACAATTTAGGCCGATATATTATAGTCGATAAATCATAAATGGTCTCCTCTGGTTAAACTTCTTCAGCTGCACGCTGCCCACAGTTAAATACAGTACAGTACTCTCTTTCACTTACTGCTAATAGCAATACATTGTTGATGTAGGTACAGTATTTATGAATGTGTAAATTATAGGAACTAAAGCATATTGTATGAATCACACTGCTCTCTGAATGCTTTCTGTCTTGAGACCTGTTAGACTTGTGGCTATTAAGAAAGATATTCTGGTTTGCTCGGGAAGAACATTATCATTTTTTGTTGAATAAAAAATATACCAGAAAAGTTTGAAGGTTAAAGAATCTTTAACTAGTGTAAAGTAGGCTTAGTACATGATTTTCAGGGGAAAAGAGAACTAATGTTTACCAGTGAATGTTTTCATATAAAAGCAGTTGTCCACTTTTTGCCTTTTGTTTCAGTCTTAGGAAATGTTTTATTAAAATTTAGATTCTGTATATCGGCCAATATATATTGGTTATCGGCTTCAGATTTTAAAGAATCATTGGTTATCGCTATCGGCCAAAATGTACATATCGGTGCATCCCTACTTTATTTCTTTCACTTTTTTTATTAATTAAATGACTTAAAATGGGTTAAAATTTTCCTCAGTCGGTCTGTTTAGCCAAAGCCCCATGCGTTGCTAGAATCATCCGGGAACTATTGAGAGACTCTGTAAACCGCCATTGCTGTGAAAAAACTGTTCAGTTGAAGTCAACAGAGTAGACGCGACTCTCTCAATGGCTCTGTTTCCACCCAGCATTTGTCACAAATCCCTCCAGCAAACCAGTGGCAAACACATACTTTCTATCCAAGGCAAGAAATCATTGACTTATTTATTTTTCAGGGACCCTTGTGGCTTCTAGTTGGTTTGTTGGCGCTGCTCTGGCAAAGTGAGCCAATGGCAATTTGTTTAACCAAAGCCCCAATTAGACCACAACAGACCACAGTATCATTCCACCACATGTTGAAAAGCAATCTGGTACTGTTGTGGGGAAAATATACACCACTGTCACCGCTATCTGACAAATGACCACAGGAAACTATAGACATAAAATCAACAGCCTGAAGCAAAAGGATGTAGACAGTGACAGAATAAAAAAACATACAAAAAACAAGAAACCAACAGCCCTTCAAAGCATGTGGTCATGTTCCTCCAAGAGCGAACACAAATCTATCTGTGCACACAGGTGAAAGTGGAGATCTGCTTCCAAAGACCTACAACAGAGTGATGCATTATTATACTTATACTGGTTTATTGTTGTTGTTATAAATAAATAAATTGATAAACATGAAATATTGACTTCAAATTAAATGGCAATTAAAATGTTTGTGAGGAAAAAGATGCAACGGTGAGACTACATCTAGCACAGCTATGCGGTTCCTTAAAACAACAACTAATTTTGTAGTTTTGTGGTAAAAAAAAGATTCAGTAAATCAACCAATTGAACCATCAGAATGATGTAATTAACCATAAATCAAAGGTTTTAATTGATTGTGGTTTATCTATTTCAGAAAGTATTAATGAAGCAAGGCAATGCTGGCTTTAGCCATTGACCATCGCATAACTTAGGAAACCGGTAGGAAATAACAAATATACTCAGAGCAAGCATCTCATGCAAATTGAACAAACATATGTTAACCAACCACTTAAAATCATAGCATTATACAATTCTTAAAATTGAATTTGAACTTTACAAAATCACCAGGGCAAATGCATAAAAAAAATGTTGAAGAAAATTATTTCAATTGCTGATAACAGATTCAAATGCCGTCCGTAATATTCTTACACACCACCGACTCTTTCAGCTCATTTTGATTCATTAATCCTTGTCTCGGGTAAGCACTTGCAGAACTAGATTCTTCCCTGCACTATTAGTCAAGCACTTGAGCATTTAAAAGTTTCATGGTCTGTGTAGTTAATCTGCTCATTAATCTTCCAGTCACTAGAATAAAAGAATCCCAGTGTTCATAAAATACTCTTTCTGCAAGAGTGAACGATTGTGTAATGATTTCTGGAAAAGCTGCAGGGGAACTGGCTCAGTCTGTGAACAATAAACAGATCCTACTCTGGAATATTTGAACATCAATGCCACACTGAAAGACTTCTGGAAGCTGAACAGAGTGTATGTGTTTATTGATGTGACCATCTTTCTTTCAGAATCTGCACAAATTCACAGTCCTGTAAATATGGCCATTATCTGATCATCTAATCAGATAATTGTGAGTTGGAGTTTGACAGTCCACGAACCCCTGGAATAAGTGATCAATGGATTAACAGGGTTTGCTTAAAATAGACAATTTCACAACACTTCTGAACGGTAATGTAAAGAAAGACCCAGTTCAATCTAAATCCAACCATGTGAAAATAAAGTAAACTGCGAACCTCCGTACAAGTTACACAGCAAATGTCCTACAAATGTGTGTAGAGCACCCAGTTTTAAATAAACAGCACATGCAGAGTACAGATTTAATTTAATCACAGCCTTTTGCGGTTTAATCGCATTAGGATATATCAGGTTTTCAATCAATTGTGCAGTCACACTTCAGAGTGTGTGATAAAGAAGAACACCAAAGGGCTTCAATTTCACTTTGGCTCCCTCTAGTGGTCACTGATGATATAAAGATTCCCAATGCACCAGCTATCAGAATACAAATAAATGACAAATAAATTGATGTACTATGTACTATGACCTTTCATAAGGTTAATTACTATGACCAGAATATTAGCTTGAAGAAAGCAAAGCCTAAAACAGAGTCAAACCAAATTAAGAATCTTTTGGGAGGTCTTACACATGTTCGATTGGATAAAACAGTGCAGACGTGCCAACTAAAAAGAGCACATCAAATATTAACTTGAGGATAGTAAACAGAAGTCTGGTGGTTGATATCAAAGCTTCTTCCCTCTTCATATTATGATAGTTGAGACAGAGCAGAGGTGGAGGAGGAGGGATTTCTGACTTAAATCCCTCAAGTGAGATAAGACTTCTCTAAAACACCTTCAGAGAGAGAGAGGAAGTCAACTACAGAAGGTGGTCTTACCGTAGTGTGCTTGGAAGGCCTGGGGTTTAACTACATGACTACAGAGGCTGCACATGACCAGGTAGAAGTCGTCCTGTGCCGGACACTGGCCAAATATGGGCATGTCTGCAAAAAACACAAGCATAAACATAATTTATAATCAGATAAATACTGTACAGATAACAAATTACAGATTCCCCCATGGAACAAGAGGACGAAATGTTGTCAATCAGGTATGTCAATGAGATTTTGCATCAACCTTTTGTTACCTTTCTCAGAAAAAATAATTATATTTTACGTGTATACACGACATTACACATGCTTTGTTCCAAACCACTGACAATGCATGAAGAGACGAGTTTTTCATGTTTTTGTTTTAAGCAGCTAGGCCACAAACTTGCCATATAAAGGGTATATACAGGAATCATGGAGATAATAATACATTTTAAGACCTTATCGCCGCTTCAAGTTATAATCGGTTACATTGGCGACCCTTTGATTTACATTTATTATATACTGATTGTAAGATAGCCCACCCAAACAGTCTAAGTTTGTGATAACTCCTTATTAATGCAACATAATTCAGAGGGGTGGGAACGAAGTACAGGAGCATTCATTGAGTGACTAACCCAATGCAAGGTTTATTAAAAAGAGAAACAAGGCTACAATAATCGCCTTCCGACCCACAGAGCACTATGCCTCACGGTTTTTCCCCAATGACGGCCATCAGCCATGTTTCCAACTCCTTATCCTCCAACCATTTGCACGAAAACTTGCATTTATCCATTAGTCAAAGTTGTTGTTTATCAACCGGGTGTACCTCCCACTATTCGTCTACGCAATTATTAAATTCAGGCAAACTTTAACATATGACCTCTTTGGACAAATATTTAAAGCATTTAAGGGCCTTAATTGTCCCTAAATTGATTTATTAAGTTTTAAGACCCTGCAGACACCCTGATGTATTTCTGTTGTGCTGGCTAGCACCATCCACAGTGAAATCAGTCCAAAATCCCATGTTTTGATATTGCAAAATGATAAAATATTGGCAAATTGCTATTATCAAAACATTTTATGTTTTAACATTTACATTTCAAATCTAGGCCACAACATGATTTGAAAAACAGTTTTGCTAAACAAATATGAAATGGGTTGTGACACTAAAACCATATAAATAAAAAGTAAACTAAAAAATAAATAAGTTAAACCTATGCTGCAGCATTAAACGTATTTAACATAATAAATGCATTTAATAAATAAAATGAAAACTTTTGGAATTGTAAAAAACTAACTAAATTAAACAAAACTAAAAATGTATAAAAAGCCCAATTGAAATATTAAAAAAACTAAAAACAAAACTTGTTTTGATGGAATTAAATCAATATAAAATTGTCCACATAAACCCGAACATTAGCAGGAGGCCAAACCAATCTGACCCAACCAATGAAGAAGCTTACACATATACTGTCATCAGCACACATACAAATAAATATAGAAAATGATGCCGTGTTACTCCCAGAGCCCTAAGTAAACATGTTTCCACAGCACACACCCTTAACAAAACCAATCTCTCCGACTACACTGCCTCTTCAGTCTGCTCAGTTCAGGTGAGGCCATCCAGACCATTCCACTGATGTTCCAGGAAAATCTGGGCGAGTTCACACTGTGCCCTGGGTCACTTGTTTTCATAAGAAAGGAAACAAATAAATGGTAAGGCGCTTTCCTGTGGCTCAGTGGTTAGAGCATGGTGCTAGCAACACCAAGGTCATGGGTTCTATCACAGGGGTCAGCCGTTTCAAAGGTTGCCTGGAGAAGGGGGCCCTTACCGGGAAAAGTGAGCGAGGGGGAGAGAAAGAGAGAAATAATTGAGTGGGTGAACGAGAAGAAATAGAGTGAGATTGCAGATTACGAGTGGTAGTTGTAAAGCTGTGAAATATCTACAAGGCTGAAAGATTATAAACAAGCTAGCAGAGGCGAGTGGTACAGTGGGTGGCATTTAGCTTTGAAGATTCAAATGTTCTGTAAGTATCCCGAAATGACGGCTGAGTTTGTGGAAAACCGTCAATCCAAACCACACAAATAACCGCACTGAAAATACATGAGTGGTAGGAAGCGCATCTGCATGTTTAAAAGAAGAAATTGTTCCCAGGATTTTTGACAGGGGAATAATGTGAACTTTGTTCTAAATGCATACTACCTGTCCTGTTCGGTGCACTTTAGTAATAGCTTACTCCCTTGTTAGCAACACACAAGTGGCAAATTTCTAGCAAACCATATTAAATGCTGAACCAGAAACAATATTTGTTTAAGGGCGAACCTTCATCTGCAAAACTTGCCAGGGAACCACTGCATTCCCAAACAAAACACTTTTTTCAACTATTTAACTGTACTGTGCGGTACTGTCTGTTGGATGGGGAAAAGATTCCCATCTGGGATTCTCTCATCTATATGATTTGACTATCAATAAGTGGTTCTTCAATGGCATCGCTATAAATAAACTCTTATTAAGCACCCTTATTTCTTTAGAGTGTACCCTTTACTCTTCTTGTTTTCTTCAACTGAACAAAAATACTAAACTAAATTTATTCAGTGATAACAGATTATACAGAGTAATATCTGCCGATACCAATACAGATTCTGAAGATTCTTGAATGTTATGAATTAATATAAATATAATGACAATTAATATTGAACATCAAACTGGTGATGTTTCTTAACATTTTCTATATACACGGCACAAACTCGTTGCAATTTCCTGCCCTCTTCTCTGACAGGATACATCGGCTGACAGCCGATAGTGTGAAACATTACTTTTATTATTGGCCGATTAATCGGTGCATCATGCATTTAGTTCATATATGGGAATCAAAATGTTTTCACTAAAAATCACTAAAAAGTTAATCTCATTAAAGTAATACAAGTGACTCCAGTGGGTTTAATAAATGTCTTCTGTAGAAAATAATGTTTTAGTCTTATTTGACAATACTGAAACCACGACAACAATAAACAAGCATTTGAACACTTAATTAAAAAAGACAGCTAGCAAAAACTTTGAAACTGAGTGGTTCTTGCATGTCTTGTCAGTAGCTGTCATGTATATATATATTTGAGAGCATAGGAATGAGTGAATTATTATAGGACTTTAAAAGCTGAACTATTTTTTTCAATGCAATGGCTAAAGAAGTGCAGCTGAGTGTTACCAAAATACTACAAATCTATAACTACTAGTCCACCCTCTAAACCAAAGCTTTAAAAGAGCACAGAGAGCTGTATTCAGAAGTGTTTTGATGGGCTGAAGATGTGGAGCTCAGAGGGGCACTAACTGTCCATTAGAGTGAGAGTCAGGAGGTTAATTAGTGTGAGTGATTAGATGAGAGAGGAACACCGCTGTGCCAGCCAGTCCACTCCAGCTCCTTCTCACTGAGACATAAGGACACTCCAAAAACATCCCTGTTCCAACCCATGTCATCATCTCTTCAGGGTGCACCTGCACTAATTCCCAGTAATCACCACTGGTCTGCAAACCAGGATAGTCATATCTTTAAGAATTTGGTAGATAAGAAGAGTCACGAAGTAGTTAAAAGGGGCTGCTTTTACCTTTCCAAGATGTTGTGATATCTTAAAGCGGTGGTAACAAGCTAATTATGCGTCCTGAATTCTTTACACTGTCAAACGTCCTGGCTTCTCATGCTTAACATGGTAAACATGTCAAAAAACTAGTTGAACGTATGACAAAGTATTTCTGTGCTTGATACACTCCGCTAGGGTTTGTTCACATTTTGTAAAGTTTCTTTTCGAACATGAATTCCCAATTTGTAACAAGGGTTCCTATTGGACAATTCTCCTGGAAGCACGCCCATACATCGACCGGCGAGAGAAAGAGCACACCCATCAATGTGCTTACTTCGTTACGGAAGTTAAGATGTGTTTGTTTGTTCACAGCATTTCAGTGATGAATGTTAAATAGACGCTGGATAAAACGCTGGATTTGCAGATTGTTTGAAACTGATAGAGGGTGCGGTCCCAGCGCTAAAAGATGCCGGACATGAACCACATGCGGTAAATGAAAATGAGTTATATGACTGTGTATTATTGGTAATCTGAGCGAATGTGCATTATGTAAACAACACAAACTTATAGTGAATCAACAGATATGCAGGATAATGTGATGATGTATTTTGTGCTCGTGCTTTAGTTCAGTGTTTAGGGGCTACAAGAAAGAGTGATTCCCTTGAGATGATCTGTTCAGTTTGACTACTGCTTTAAGAGACCTGTGCAGAGTAACAGCTACTATAGACAACACATCAGGATTCGTTCGCACATTTGAGCTTTGTAAAGAGTCTAGAAGCATTCCTCTGGATATCATTCCAAATATTAGAGAACAAGTGTCTTGAGGTCTGAGATGAAGCGAAGAGGAGGACAAGCAGAATAGGCTGAGAAAGAGACAGTGTGGGATAAGAGAGATACAGAAATGAAGCAGGGAGAGGAGAGGTAGAGAAAAAGAGAATGTGACAGTTAGAGAGACACACAGGGAGCGATTAGGTGAGAGAGAGAGAGACAGGCGAAGAGAGAGAAAATTTGACCAGCCTCTTCATTGTCATTGATAAACGATGTAGGTAGAGAAGCTCCTAGAAACACAGAGCAAGGTAGCACACGCTCACAGATTTAACCGCGTCTCCTTCCCGCCTCCTCTTAAGACATGCAACATTCTCGCTTCATAGTCCTCTGTTTAAGAACGTTTCATAGATCATGATACAGGAGACATGCACACAGGGAGGTGAAGTGTGCAACACCTTGTTGGAATAACACCTTGTCAGGGTATCCTGGGGTACGTGCCTCATCAGAACACAGTACAGAAAGATAACAGCAAATGCTAACCTGTTACTGCCACACACCCCCTTTTCCACCGACAGGGTGCCAATCTGACCTCATTCTGCACCTTTCCACTGGAAGAAAAAATGGCACCGACCCAACCCAAAAATGAAAATACAACTAGGATTTTCTCACCCTCTTTGCAGATTTTTGGTGACATACAATCGTCAAAATGTATACAGCCCCTTCCGTTATGAACAGTCATCATGTGATGTCTGTCAAGATAAAACAACCCTCATACATAAACTTTTCAAAACGACAAAAAAGTAGACCACACAACAGAGGTAGACCGCAACGATAAATGGCAACTCAATACTCCTGTCTCTAAACATTGGCTTGTAGGGCAGTGTTTCTCAATGGGGGGCCGCTGCCCACTGGTTGGCATCAGGATGCCCTAAGATTATTATAATAAGACAAAAGCTTAAAAAACTATAGTTCTTAGTGTTTGGTTATTTATTTAATAATCATGCATCTTTCCATTTACAAAAAAAACTTTAGAATCTTTAGTAGGTAGAAATTGTGATGATTTAAAACACTCTTATAAACCTTTTAAATTCCAGACTTTTCAACTTGATGCTATAATAACTGATCTTGAGCTAAAACATAAGGACGCACATGGCATTTGAATTGAATTTCATTCACCAGATGACTCTGACTACACATACAAAACTGGTAATTAAGGAATCAAACAGCACTAATAAAAGTGGTTGTTAAACAACAAGATTAATGCAAAAAATAAACACTTGGCTGGATAACTTTACAAGCCCAAACATAAATGGAAAAATCTGTTCTAATAAAAAAAGCTGTCCAGTTCATTTCAATCACAGACTTGGCTTGCTCTAGATTTACTCCTCTGTAAATGTTTCTATAGGACTGTTTGAACAAAGGATAACGATAAATATAAAGATACAGTTTTAAAAATAGTTCTTAAAGTAAGAGAATATCCGAGCCCACATCTACAACAATAACCAAACAGAGAATTTATATTGTTTGAATCACTTTCAGAGCTATTGTTTTCTAGCTGATAAATAATAAATCACCTACAGTCAACCAAAATCCATTTCTTATTTAAAGTGCTCCTGCATTTAACTAATAAACTGTAGTGCTCAAGAATAGAATAAACATAAGGTTATTATCCGCTGGAGTGGACACCTTTATATTTATATCTATACGTAGCACTACAGACTAGATATCATTATCGGTTTAAACAGGCCTTAAAGCTTTGTGTAATTAACAAATGGAATGGAATGAACATATATCACATAGACATAAACTAATGCAAAAGGTTTTTTTTTATTTTACATTCCGTTTCTGTCACACTGTACATCACCTATTATTCGACACACAGTCTGGGTCTTTCACGCCCCGTGGCAGATTGTACTCTTAAGACACATTTAGAGAATAATGTCCACAGCACCACTTATGCCTCTTTGAATACATTCTTCTTACACATAAATATTTCAGATCTAGACTATGCATGAAGTGAAACTAAAACCTTAATAAAGATGCACATCCAATTGATGTGCGTGTTGGCCTTTTCTGACCTGAGAATAGTTTTGCATTAAATCATGTTTTGGAGAGCTAATGCTAATCATTGGTCAGCATATAGAAAGGACTTCAGCCCTGTTTGAGAGGTGTTAGGTAAGCGTCTCTACTTGCAGGAACAATTATATTTCTTTAATTATATTTATATAAAACATATTTCTGTTTTTATTTTTCAAATATTTGACAAATTCCTCTATGACACTTTTGTGTCCTCCATGACCCAACCAATTTACTCCAAGTTGTGCAATTGGGTAGCGGTGCACATGTCAGCTCCACTTCTTGGCAACGCAAATGCAGACTTAGATAAGTTCCGTGACAAGAACAGCTAACCACTCCTCCATATACTGACAGAGCAGAGCGAAAGGCCAGGTGATGACATTTACTACAACTTTGTGACAACTTCGGATAAAGCTTAAAGCTTTTAGAATTTGGATCACGCATTCCAAAAACTTTTTAAATTAAACATCAACTGTCATTACTTTGGTTGTGATTAATACATTATATAAATACGTGTTCATTCATAAGAAGCCTGCTTTCGTGATGATCCGGACAACTACCTTGACCACTATAATAACACCAAGGCAATTATATTCAGTTTCATTTAGCTGTACCAAACTTCTTTATTGACAATAACATTTCAAATGTTGTATTGTATTATAAAATCTCTGAGTATTGTGATATATTCCATATTTTAAATATGTTCCAAGCATTAAAATATAAATGGTCTCGTATATACTACAAGTGTTCTTTTAATTTCAACTCCTTAGTACAAACATGCAACCCTACAACGGAACGTTAGCAACTAATGTTGCACATGACACTTTGTGACTGTCTGTATAAACACGCATAGAAAACCACAATTGTAATGAATGTAACAATTATAAAAGCAGACTTTCTTGGGCTGTACTGTCGGAAGTCCGCTGCACTTGTTTCGCAGAAAGCCGGTGCGTGAAAAGTGTGCACAAACCACCACCAAAACAAAAACAGACACCTTTGACCGGAGAAAGCCACATTACTCACCGTCTCTGCCGAGTCTCATGGCTTCGCGATTTTTCCCGCACTCTTTCAAACTTTCTTCCAATTCCGCACCTGAGGAAGCGATTCGGATCGAGTTATATAAATAGTTACACTCGTTCTGTATCAGTCGCGTTTCCTAATATTTCAAAACTGCAAGCAATCGGGCGAATGCTCGCGATCTGACGCGGCTGCCGTTTAAACGCAATGGCCGACGGCGGCCGATCAACTCACCGTCGCTCCCGTAGAGTTTCACGGCGTCGACCCAGTTGCTCCAGGGCTGTCCCAGCATTATTTCTGGACTGGGCAGGGATCTGCGCTCCGCCACAGTCGCCATTGCTGTGGAGGCTTCACCCCGCTGCTGCTTGAGCTGCCTGGCCGCTCTGCGCTGCTGCTGCTCCCCCCTGACGTCATCTTCGGCCATTTCCGACATTCTTTCCGCTACAATGTAAGACAACAGCAGTGAGCGCGAGCGCTTAAGGTGGCTGAGCAAATTCCTTCAATGAATGACATTGAACTGAGTATGTAGTGTTAAGCGGTCTGGTACAGTAAAAGCGAGATTTGTTTCTTGTTTTGGTTGAATTTGAGCGCGCTGCACGCAGCTGCATCTGCTCGTGAACGCATTGCATGGGCACATTACACACAACTTGTGTAAGATACAGAGGGAATCCGGTTTTCACCTGACCATGTTGTACTGCCACACAAATAAAAAAATAAGCGCGATTATTAGATTACTTTTTAAAAACATCAAATTAATGGGACTGGGAATTACCTTTTTTTGTCTATCGGCCCAATTTAGGACATTTCAAGGAAACAGGCAACTAAATGACAAATACAAATTGAATGCAAAATATCACACACACTGCTTTATATATTTAAAAAATGTGTATGATGACGTTTGACAAAATGCTCTAAAAAAACATTAAGGCCAGGTTTCATAGACAATTGGTATCTTTAGCCAGGACTATGCCTTAGTTAAATAAGGATATTAAAGTTGCTTTTATTAAGATGCCTTTTATAAAAACATTACTGGTGTGCATCTTGAGACAAAACAATGTCAATTACATATTTGAAGATATGTCTTGGCAATTTATTTTCAATTTAGTCTGGGACTAGTCCGAAGCCTTGTTTGGGCATAAAAGTACAATATTGCAGTGGAAAGGCTTTTACAGTGGAAACGTTGTCGTATTATTAATTTGGCATAATGTGCATTGTTTGAAAATGTCAATAGAGCCATAGTAAGTCATTTGTATAAAGAATAAAGGACTTTCACATTTCTTCATTTACACATTTAAATGAATTCACTATAATCAGCAACATAAATAATCACATTTTGGACCACACACATTAGCAAGTACGTTCTAGAACTAGACTTCACTTTTCTCCACTTGCAGAAAATGATCTTGAATGAACACAAACATGTCTGAGCCAATTAATATACAATAAGAACAAATAAAACAGTATAGAATGCTTCACGGTGCTTTGGATAAAAGCGTCTGCTAAATGTAAATAAAACAATGAGGCATTACCCTAAATACATTTATTGTAAACCATTTCGGTATCTAAAGACAAGTAAGAGCTGGCAAAAATGAGACTACAATGTCTTATAGCCAAATACTGACATTAGGGGTTTTAATCTATTTTCCCTATATGTGTGACTACAACCTGCAGAAATACTTGCTTGTAAAATTTCCATTTTGTTCTAATTCATTTATTACATATCAACTTTAATAGTAGCCCCTTAAAGATCGGGTATCATGCTATGTCATGCATTCTGACTTCTTTACACTGTTAAACGTGTTGGCTTCTCATGCTTAACATGGTCAGCGAGTTGGACAT
This sequence comes from Barbatula barbatula, assembly GCF_947034865.1. NCBI lineage: Eukaryota > Metazoa > Chordata > Actinopteri > Cypriniformes > Nemacheilidae > Barbatula > Barbatula barbatula. The sequence goes on from NC_136783.1 coordinate 12,069,265, forward strand.
ATGACATAGTATTTCTGTACTTGATACTACACTCCTCCAGCACTCCAACTTGTTCCGGAAAGTACGATGTATGCAGTACTACTGTATAGGCATTCAAAATTAATATGAGATTGGCAGAAACTGCCTGTGATACGTGATCTTTAAACCAACGCTATCTCACAGCTATTCATAACTATTTCACGAGATGGCTAATTTGTATGATTCCTAAGCTCTTATCAGACTATTTTACATGGGCGATGAATTAAGACATACATTTTAAAACGAGCTTTTGTTATATAAGAGGTAGTCGTATTCAAGCGAACATCCAGCGAACACCCTTGTTTCTGAAATTACAACTGTTATTGACAACAGCCCCAGCGAATGCCAGGTCCTGGAATGCACCTATCTATAGGTTGAACAACGCCTCCACAGAAGAATATCAATGACTACTTCGCCCACTGGTTCGCGAATGACAGTACTGAAGTAATACAAGTGGCGCGGAAGCAGATAGAGCGAGCATGCAAACATTTTTGTACTATGCGTCACTATTGCTTTGTTCGAGATCGCTGGATATGTCCTGATAATGTGTAACCTAACGTTACGTCTCTAACCACATTCACAGAAGCCTCCAACTAAGTTTACACAAACTTCTATCCAATCATAGCAGTGGGCGTTTACTTCCAAGTCTTCAATGAGGCACGCCCATAAAATAGAGCGTTTGTCGAGCTGGCCTCAAAACCCCGGTAGAAAATAGCCTATTCCTTATTGATTTTGATGTTTTTGAATGTAAAAACCACACGAACTTCATAAGTAGACCTCAGACAACAGTATAAAATAATAAAAACGGAGAGTTCAGGACACCTTTAATAGAATCTGGTTTGGCACCACTGATGGTTAGGTCTAGGGGTTGAACTTTAGCTTTTTTCAAGTAATTATTATATGTTCTTGTACTTTTCACATCGTACAAATTTATGCAAAATAGCCACCTTGTTTTTTTACGAACTCCTATGAGATTAGGCTCCCTTGAACGTAGTATTAAATTAATGAAATAGCAAAAATGAATCAAAACTGTGGAAAATTAAACTGATATGTTCATGCAGTGTAATGAAGAGGACAGCAGGCCTAAATGTTATTCTTTGAAATAACTTTGAATGATAAACATTACCTGGTTAAAAGTAAAAGAAAATGGAACCAAACTGGTCAAGTTAGTAGATCCTCATCAGATTTGGTGATCCCAGGCTGCCACACAAGTTGGTAAGTGAATCTGGACAAGGAAGACAGAGGAAAGGTCAGGATACCAGCACTGTTTTAACACTCTGTGTGTAATAATCACAGTTTAGGGAATTACTGGTTTGTCTTTTGACAGAGGAGCCTTCACAACCTAAATAGAATCTGGCAGTGGCTTTCTGCTCTTCTGTTTTTATTTAAGTCAAGATCTACTTATGGAGGTGCCCGTCACTTCAGAGTAATCCAATCCAATAACGACTATCCCCGACTTACCATCTAAAAGCCCTGGAGTTGACAGCCTGATCATCGGTCTCAGGGATACAAGAAACCAGAGAAAATTATTGGCCTTTCTAGCATATGCTAAACGTTTGCTAAAAAAATGTAAAAATCTACAGTAACTATATTGTGTATAATACCGCTGCATTGGAATCTTTGCATTTATTAGGTACAATCTTTAAAATAATTAAAATATATAAAAGTCATCATTAAACAGAGGTTGCAATGGTGCTTTTAAATTTTATACAAATTATAACGAATACCGTGTAATGGCTTCTGGAATGAGCCAAATGTGAGAAAGGGCTTAATTTCAATTTACAGGAGTCCAATGTATGCATGTGTTGGAATGAAATGCTGAAGGGGACCTATTGTGCCCTTTTTTACAGCATGTTAAGTCTCAGATGAACCCAGAGTTTGTCTGTGAAGATTAATCTCATAACACTGACCTAAATGCCCTTTTTAGTTGGAATCAAAAACATGCTTTTTGTGTGTATGTAATGCAAATGAGCTGCTGCTTCCCGTTACCGTTCCCTTTTCAGAAGGTGTTTTTTGCAGAAATAAAAATCCGCCTTTAGCTGTGGCCTTGTCCACAGTAATAAGTTTTCATTTGAAAAAAAGTTCTCTCTCGTTTTGGCCTTCTGTCCACACTGAGATTTAAAAACTAAGCTTATAGTGATAACACTCTCCAAAGTAGATAAACCAGTTTTCACTCTGTAGTGTGGACTATGAAAACTGAGGCTTCTTTACATCATGTGTCAGGTTATACGTAGACCTACTTCAGAATGCATACCATGTTTACAAACAGTTGTTGTACGGTGAAAAAAGAACAAGTGGACATTATTTCCACTCACTTTTGCAACTTTATACTCATGTGTTACCCGCAGCAATAACTTCAGCTTATTATCCATGCCATTTCAATAACATGGAAAGTAAATAAACATGAAGCATCTTATGATTAACTCATGGCAACATCAAAACAGGAAAATCTCCAAAGAGGGTCACCCTCTGGCCAAGAAGCGCTACGTCTTTAAAACCTGAACACGTTGTTTTGTAGGGCTACGTTTAAACTTTTAGTGTTTAGGACAGACAACTGAATTTAGCGGTGAATCTAGAAACAGTTACGCTGGAATACTGTCTGTACTATATGTGCAACACTGTACTGTTTGCAACTGTCAAGCCCCTCAATCTATTCAAGTCCGAAATCTATTCCTAAGTGACGCTTGTGATAAAGACAGATATAAATACTACAGAAAGTATTATGGACGGAAGATATACAGTGGGGCAAAAAAGTATTTGGTCAGCCACCAATTGTGCAAGTTCATTCCTGCATGGCTGCATCCATCTTCATGCACTCTGTGACAGACAACCAAATGTCCACTATGGTTCTGTTTTCAAAGCAGAACTTTACGGTAAATGCAGTTGCGAGTCCATCAATTTTAAATAAGATAACTTCACATGGACACAACGTGTTATAGATTTAAATACAGGGCTGACAATAAAACATGGCAGACTGTGTGGGGCTCACTCAGGGCAGGCTCTAGTCGTGGACGGAGTCCGTCCAATGTGATGTCACAACCTGATTTGATATGTTTCTGAATGTATGGCGATTACAAAAAGAGTGGGAAGATTTTTACCACTATAAGGTATGTTGTGTACACATTGCCAACACATTTACTGTGTTACTTGTGTTCAAACACAATATGAAAGGGAATTTTGCATGAAGGTCCCCAGTTTCCAGTGCACCCATTTTTTCTAATTCCTTACAAAGCATACATACGTCTATTATTCTAAATGTAACGTAAACAGCTAATGCAGTGACAAAAACGGCGAAATTTATTCCAATACCTTTGGCATTTGGTTTCAACAAAACCGAAATCAATCTGCTGTTAAATAAAATGAAATATTACAAATGAATAAAACTTAAATACGTACTGAAAAATAATAAAGAAATGTGATTAAACTTAAAAAGTAATCTGAAAAGCCAAAACACTTAAATTTAGACACTTAAAACTAAAAGACACGGAAAAGAACTTGACAGGTTCTGAAAACACCACCCATGATCTTCCCCTCCCCAGCGGTTCCCTGCTGGCGTGGAGTTTAATTTACAACTTTGAGCCCATCTGAAACATCACTTAAAAGTTCGTAAACTCCAATATCTTACATTTCTTCCGCAGCTGTTTAAACACATATGCATTCATTTCTCTCTTCGCTTGTTTACATTTACTGGCTAACTTTAAGTGCACTTGGGAAAGTGAAAGCAATAAACAAGGCATAAAAAGGGGATGACAGCAACTTTTTACAAGGACTAAACATAGCGGGTTTGTCACGGAGCGAAACGAACAAAGTAAACTTCATTATTACGTCACCAAAATAAAATGTTACAGACATAAATAGGGGGAGGGGGAAGGCAGCAGGTTTAGCTTCCTCGCTAACTGTGGAGCACAAACCAGCCATTGGTGGCACTGCTGTAGCATGCAACTGGCTAACTGGCAGAACAGACATTAGCAGCTGATCTCGATGTCATCTTTGTTCTCTTACCAATGCCCTGCACTTCAGAGGTCCCGGTCGAGCTCCAAATATAACGAAGGCGCAGGCTTTAGTGTGTATTGACAATGAAGATCAGTTCAAAGAGCGAGTAGTACAGTGCTCAGTGACTGTGGAGGTCTTCACCAGGTGCTTCCATGTCTGTTTACCAGGCAGCATTCTGGGACAAGAACGTCACTGACTGACTCCAGCAGCACGCATGCACCGAGCACGCCTGTCACTGGACTCATAGGTCGCGTCTCAAAACCTAATCCTCTAACCACGTACACACAAACACTGGACGACGTACTCCCGTATGGTTCTTTTTAATACGACAATAATAACTATTTACGAATTTGTAACGTATAAACTGATATTTGAAAATTCCCTACGATTAGTTTGTCGTGATATGCTATCTAGTTAGGCAGCTCACTAGGTTTTGAGACACAGTCTCCAACTGCGCTTCACTTCAACATTAGCGCACTGTCAAACTGCACACAGTGACGCGAAACTGAGAACACGCAGCAACTTAAAGACAACTTTAGCAATGTAGTAATAAGAGAAAATTATTTCGTTTTTTGATATGATGCGATACGTGCTGCATGCTCGGGTCATTTGCTTCGCAACAGAGGCGGAGCGCCGACAACACTTGTCAGAGCGCGCTTGTCAATAAAGTTTTTTCGAAGAGTTCATAGTGTAGTGGACAAATGGGTAGCATTACAGATGGTAAGGGTTTTTTTGTTCAGCTGATTTCTTGCGCATATATAGGTTTGTTTGTAATATGGCATCGATCGTGTGATTTACAACATAGGTTCCTGACTTCATGTGTGTTGGTTTACATTTTAAGGGGTGAAACAGAACGAATGCAGGGACATTAGCTAGTTAGCCATGTGCTATGCTAGGCTATATTCTGTAAGCATAAAATCTAGGCTGCTAGTTTAAAATGCCCTATTTCTGTACAACAGTATATCGTTAATTGAGACCACGTGTAATTACATTTGAGAAGTGTGATTAGGAAAGTTGGTGTGAATGTTCAGTATCTGTTTACAAATGCTTCCCATACTGACAATTTATAAACCTTACATTAAATTGAGGTCTTTGTTATATGACTATATATATTTGACCGGCTCCGATTCAATTATTTTAATAGAAATTTGAATAAAGTCTCTTAGCCTAAAAACGTAAATTATTTTTTAATGTGCACTGTAGTATTCTCTGTTATGTATTTTTCATAGATGAGGTTATTCGCAAGCGTCTTCTCATTGATGGAGATGGAGCTGGAGATGATAGACGCATCAATGTGCTCATGAAGAGCTTCACCAAATGGTGTCAATCTAACTTGACACCAGAGGAAGGGTAATATAACACTAAATGACCCTGAGTGTTTGTGTTGAATATTTTGGACCAATTCATTAGGCTTCAGGACCCATATTCGTAGCAGTGCATTGAGATCACTCTATAATCTGTTCCTGCAGGTTAGCACAGTATCAAAGAATGTTGGGATCTTTGGCTCAGTGTGAATTCTCCATGGGAAAGACGTTACTTGTGTACAACATGAACCTGAAAGAAATGGACAATTATGAAGAAATCTATGGAGATATAGGTATGGTTGTTTTTAACGCTGTGTCAAAGTATTCTCATGACCATTTAAATGGTTGTTCGCAAAACATTGCAATATACTAAAATATGTTTCTTCCAATTTAGAGAAAAGTTTAACCTCAGCCCATGAAAAAATTGCAGAATGCAAAAAAGAAATCCTGAGAGCAAAAAGGATACGAAAAAATAGGCAAGGTAAGGCGACCTTTGGATGCAGTCTTTTTCCTGTCTTTATCAAAAAATTCACGAGTCTATATAATTAACTTTGTTTTTTGTAGAGTATGATGCTTTGGCCAGGGTTATCAAGCATCATCCAGACCGACATGAGACCTTAAAGTAAGTTTTCTAAAGAAACAAAACGGGTTTATTTATCAAGCTTGAATACCATCTGGTGTCTGAAATATCTAAAACGACGAATGCCAACTTCTTATAGAAAGGATACATGGCGAAGCTCACCATCTTTTGTATGATCTTTTTCTGTTTTTAGACAGCTTGAGGCTTTGGACAAAGAGCTTCAACAACTTTCAAAAATCAAAGAGAATGTGGAGGACAAGGTAAATATTTTTTAACCTTTTTAAAAATCATCTTTAAATTTAGCTTGTCACAAACCTAAATATTATTTTCCTCTTCTCTATTTTCAGTTGGAACTTCGTAAGAAACAGTTCCATGTTCTTCTCACCACAATTCAGGAACTTCAGCAAACTTTGGAAAGTAAGTCAAAAGACAAACACTAATGTTTTCTAGATAGCTTAATATCTTATAACAAATGTCATAACCCTTATAAACGCATGTCTTTATGCTATATCTAAACTTGTATGTGTACATTTCTCTAGATGATGAGAAGATGGAAAGTGATGATGCCCAAGACAGCCCAATGGAAAATGGAGACTAAGCATTTGGATTTTTCTACTTTAGTTTTTGGGAAGATGTGCTTTGTAAAAGCTTACAGCGTTCATTTTCTTTTGGTCATTAGTTTAATTAGTTATTTTAATGTTGATTTATCTTGTACAGTTTTACAAATGGCATAACTGAATTAAACATGTTATCAATGCTACCTGATATGTTTTTCCTTTTAATTGTTTGTATGGTTTAATTTCTTAAATGCAAATGTAAACCGCATGACATACACACTCTCAGCCAGCAGATGTCGCCGCTGTCATAAAGGTTACTCTCGATGTGACTGAAGCAGAGATCTACCTTCCTCCGTTATATGACCCTACCTATTTCCTAAATAACCTAAGGGTCCGGTCTACTTTGTAAATGTTGATGACAACAAAAAATGTAAGGATGCAAATTTAACAGAATAAATCACTATGGCCTGGTTTCAGACACAGGGTTTAGCTTAAGCCAGGACTAACCCTTAGTTAAATAAAGATAATTACGTTATTTACATTTAGTCATTTAGCAGACGCTTTTATCCAAAGCGACTTACAGATGAGGAAACATTGGAAGCAATAATAACAACATAGGCAACAAAATACATAAGTGCATCAAAACTAGTCCATTAAAGCCTAGCACGGTATACAAAGCTAAAAATAGTGAGGTTAGTATTTTTTTTTTTAAATAAGAAGAAAGGGTAAATAATTATGTTAAAATCAATCCGCGACATGTTGACAGAAGAGATGCGTTTTTATGTGTTTTATAAAGATGGCAACAGAGTCTGCTGATCTTGTAGCAGCAGGTAGATCATTACACCAATGTGGAACAGATCCAGAGAAGATACGGGAGATATACTTTTTTCCTTTTTGGGATGGTACCACTAGTCGTTGTTCATTTGCAGACCGCAGGGATCGGGCAAGAGCATAGGTCTGCAATAGCGAGTGGAGATACGATGGTGCAGACCCGGTGGTGGTCTTGTGGGCGAGAAGCATAGCTTTGAACTTTATGCGGGCGGCAACAGGGAGCCAGTGTAACCTGATGAAGAGCGGAGTTACATGCGCTCTCTTCGGTTCATTGAAGACCACTCTTGCCGCCGCATTCTGGATCATCTGGAGAGGTTTGATTGTGCAAGCAGGAAGTCCAGCCAGAAGCGCATTGCAATAATCTAGTTTGGACAAGACAAGAGCCTGGACTAGGACTTGCGTAGAGTGCTCTGATAGGAAAGGTCTAATTTTCCTTATGTTGTAGAGGATGAATCTACAGAACCGGGTGGTGCCTGAAGCCTACTGAATTCTCATTTTATAGTGTGGAATGACTTTTATCAACCAGGAAAACAATACTTGCATGTTTTATAATCTTGAGTGAGCAAAACAAATCTCCACCTTCTGGTTTATTCAACAAACATTTCCAACGTGCATCATATCTGTAAGGGATAATGCTGTTCTGAATGCATATGCGTAAGTGTTCCGCCATATCACATACATAATCCATTGGAGTCCCAGCAGTCAGCTAAACGACTTCTAAATGGGTCCCTGAGTTAAAATGTCTACGGCAGCTGAATTCCTACAGTAAATCAAGATCAGCTCTCAGGAAGACAGACGAGTGCCAGATGACTCAGAACTCCGAATGAATACATAAAGATGGAGAACTTTGTTTCTCTGTGTAAACAAAACTTTCCCTGCATACTTGACACCATTGTCATCACGGATGCCTTTGCTCAATGTTGTTCAGGGCCAGACAGACACAGAAATGTCACAAGGCAGAAAAACTGATTTTTATGCCCATTTCACAATGTGCCAGCATTGTCATGGATTTCACCTAAACAGAGGCCATTATATCATCTTGATGGACACACTGCATGGCGATTTATTTTCTGTATTTTCTTAAGGACCCAATAAAAGCTTTTTTTAAACAGTCAATTAAAATTGATTGAAAATACCTTGAGCTTTGTGGTAATTCCACTGTAACACAAGTAACATGTCAACTTCAATTAAAAAATAATTTACATTAAGTCATTAAGCAGGCTCTTTTATCTAAAGCGACTTACAGAGAGCGTTTAGGGAGCAATAAAGCGATATGTCATACAGGAGCAAAAATACAATAGGTGCTAATACCAAGTTACTAATATCAACAAAAGCCAGAACAATAGCTGTTTTCATTTGTCTCTCAAGTATTCACTTTTCATTCGTTTTTTAATGCATAAGCAACTACAAAATTGTTTATCAGATTTGTTATCACCGTTGAAACTGGAAAATGTTTCCTATACTTTCCTAACCATGCACTACCTACATGGTGTTTCATTTTTTAGCTTGTGGACTTCTTTCCAACACAGGGTAAATATCTTAAAAGCCATATTCAAATTTGCATGCTGAAACACCAAAAGAAAGAGTTACAGTTTTTGATCTATCTTGCACCTGTTTTTGAACTAAGAACTTTTAGATGTACAGCATCTGCTAAATGTAACTATTTTCAAATATTTCCATTTCTTTCTGCTTTAAGAAGTCTCCCCACCGGAAACTGCCAAGAGTTCTTCCTGTAAAACGTGGAAGTCACGCATGCATAGAGCCCATTCTCCATAAATGAAAGACATAGCTCCTCTCTCTAAAAGCGGCTCTAACATGCCGTGACATATCTTTCTATCGCTATGGTAACAGAACTCAGGTGTACATGAAAAGAAGTCAAACCAATGTGCTGTAACACAGGAACATTAGATCAGGACTAGGTCAGAATCGCCTGCTTCTGGAAATACTTGTTCACTAACAGTCTGATGAACTCATCACATTACACTATCATGTGATGATCCAGAGCATTGACAGACTATGTGTATCCACGAATAATTCGCATTTCTGAGCTTGGCATTTTTGCAACCATCTTTAGTGGTTCATGTCTTCACTAAAACAAAAATACATTTTGACTTGAAGCTTTTGAAAACCGTACAGTGGGTCTTAAAAATATTTGATACACTTGGGCCATATAAAACGTACAAAATATCAGAACAAGTGACATTTAATTTATAAGTGTGTCTATGTACAGTTTGTATGTATGATATATTAGTATTGTATAAAGTATTGTCAAACATGTCCATAAAACTACATCTGCAGCTCCTCTACCGTAATATATATCTATGTACTTTATACAGCGTCTATTGTGGACTTAAATTTAAAAACATGTAAAAATATTATGGTGTACGTGATGATTATTTTCAATTTGTGTGCTTATATAACAAAATACATGGATTTAGAGAAGTGCTAACAGGTTTTGCTTGCTGTCCATAATGGAGCTTTCAGCATGAAACTCCATAAATCACATGGGACACGGCCCAGTGTAAACTAGAGCAAAAACATTACATAACTTCTGTAAGCAAGGTTTTCTGGATAGTGCTGGAATATAGAGGGAATCTAGACATATCTTGTATATGTCTGATATACTAAACCAATTACTAAGTGTATTACCTATAATGACAGTCAGAACGTCATTGAATTCCACAGTATAAAAGCATATTGTTATTCAAACAGCTGATTTATTGTGGACAGATGATTGTGGTCAGCAGGAATTCAAGACAAGTTGTTTTTGTGATCGAAATCTTACAGACACTAAAAAAGTGGACTGTTGTCTGAATGTTCATACCGTGCACGTCTTCTGGAATAGAAGGTATTTCTTGTGTGCATTGTGATATTTAGTTACATTACAAACATTTCCCTATATTTAGACTGTGCAAATATCAGTGCTTTACATACATATACTGTAAATAAAAGAGAATAAAAGTCTGCTTGTCTGTCTAAATTTAAATACACGTAATCATTGATTATGAAGAAGCCAGGTCAGGTTTAGTCTAGAGGAATGCACAATATTTTATTGCCATTGCACAAAAGGCATTAAAGCATTCACACCCACTGACTGAAAATGCAAATATATTAAGACAAAAACCCGTTCACATTGAAATGCAACAACAGTCTGAAGAAGAATATAAACACGTTGTTTTCATTGGTCATTCATGGTCAACAGAGTCTCATGCACTGAGAAAACAAACAAAAGAGGAAGAATGCACAAGAGAGCAGGAAAATCATGTTCATAGTGTTTGTACTGTACGAGACTAATGTCTTGCATTGAAATCACCTTGTGGTCATTATTCAGGTCACAGAACAACAACATGTTAAGAATTAGAGCAATTCAATTATACATGCATTAATATCGCACAACTTCATGCAGTTTATCAGTTTAAACATCAGCATCATATAAACGTGGACCACAGATTGTCTTATAACACAATAGTACAAATACAACCACTGGCGTCACATTAACCCGGGGATAGAAATTCAGAAACTGACAAACCGTTATCAGAAAATATCTCGTAACATCTATAGAAACATGTGAAAGAAAACTTTAGTGTGAAGACACCCTAACTTGCATTGTTTCACATTTAACTTTGTTCAGTAAACACTGGTTTTCAGCTGTCAACACCACTTGGACAGAAATCATACAATGCACATGTAAATAACTCATCATTCTTGATGGTTTATCCCAAAATGAAAGTTCTGTCATTATTTACTCAGCTATTTTGAAGAATATTGGTATCCGAACAGTGGTACCCATTGGTCTTGTGTCAATGGGTACCGCCGTTGATCAGTTACCATCATTCTTCAAAATGTTTCTTTTTCTTTTGTGTTCTGCAGAACAAATAAAGTTACACAGGTTTGAAATAACACATGATAGCAGAATCAGAATATTTTATTTTTGGGTAAACTATCCCTTTGAAAACACTATTCTGGACAAGCAATAAGCTCCGTTTTGTTTAATCTGAAATAAATATGTCTATTAAATGAATCTTCTCTCTTTACCTTGTGCCCTGTGTTAAACTTTGCCCTCAGATTTCACTGTATGGGGGTTATTACACATCTGTGGCTGAGGGGGTTACTGACTTGTGTAGGAGATGGGACCACTCGTAGCATAATTTCCCACCTGCCTATACTCTGATTGTGCAAAGTCCCCTGTTCCTGTAAAGGCACCTCCAGGCTGATCAAAGGTTCCCTGCCTGTTGACCTGTTGGTTGAAGGCAGTGGCTCGTTTTTCTGAGGATGAAACAGGATACCGTGCGGTGGCTCCCTTGTGCCACCCTGTCTCTTTAAATACAAACCAGATATTTCCAGCCCACAGCACGAAGTTCAGATAGCCGAATACCTGTGAAATAATGAACAAGTTGTAAATGAAAGAGCAGCTACATAAATACAACTTCAATCTTATCTTACCACAGACGTATTCAGGCCAGACCACCTAGGTCCATACACTGAGCTGCACTTGTTGGCCTGCACCTTACAAGCCGACATGAGCAGGACCACCTCATCTGGATCCGTCGCTGCCTTCACATCTGACAGACCTTTGGCCCAGGCAGATGAGCTCACTAGCCACATGAATGAAAACACCACTGTCACAATGAAGTCCTGTGGAGCAAGAGATGAGAGTGTTTTTTGGTTTGGGCAGTGTAGATGTGTAAAAAGGTATTTTTGGTCAAATAATATAACCACAAAACTGGCATATAAAAAGTGCACACTTGACATGTACACTTAAAGACAAACTGAATGCATTATTTGTATATGCTGAAAGTATGATGATTGAAATGATTATCTCTTATAACTACTATAATTTGGGTGTTTTATTACAAGTAGCTTGTTTTTTATCAGCCTTCCCAATGGGGAATAGGGAACAGTATAAATGTGAATATATATTGGGTTTTTCAAATAACACAGGGGCTCACAATGAGAGGTCCACGGTTGTTCTCACGATACTTGTTCTGGAAAAAGATGTAGACCACAGTGGCCAGAAGCGAGTAGAGGAAGGCAAAGACAGCGATGGTGACAAAGAACTCAGCTGAGGAGGAGAAGTCTCCGATCAGATAAAGCCGCTCTTGTCTCCTGCCCTCACACGTCGGAACGTCAAATTCCACCCAGTTCAACCTGTTACATGAATTGCAGAAATGTCATACCTTTTATATAGTTTGCAGTTTCAGGTATTCTACTATGAGCTTCAAACTTTCAAACTGAGATTAAAGGGATAGTTCACACAAAAAATATATTTCATCATTTACTCACACACCTATCATTCCAAACTGTCATGACCTTCTTTTTTAAGTGGAGTACAGAAGTATTCTCTTTTCAATGATATACAGGGATGATGGACTATCAAGTCCAAAAACCATATATATAATACTATATGAAATCCTATCAAATGATCAAAATACTATAAAAATAAATGTTCAATAGGTCAAATCATAAGTAAATAAAAAGAATAAAAAACAAATTAATATATTATAATTTAATTTGTTATATTTGATTAATAAATTCAAATTAAAACAATAGTAGAAAATAGATTTCTTTGACATTTAATACCACAAATAGCAGAGGTGGCTCACAGCTGTAATAAGAGACAGCACAAAACACAGCCAAACCACTACGCTCTATTGTATGCTGCCGTCAAATGACATTTCATCAAATATAACTGCAACATATTAGGTTCCTGTCATACAGTTACATCTATTTCTACCTTGTCCTCCTTTGATAACTACATACTTGAAGCTCATCTCTAGTGAATAAGGCCGGAGACCTGAGGGCTACTTCAAAGCATCACACAAGTGTGGACATCTTGTGTGTGTGCTTGACCTTTCAGGGCATGAAGCCATCAAAACAGCCTGTTACTGCAACTCAAAGGACATTATGTTTCAGGACTCCAAAGACATTCTGTCTGTCAAAACGAATACATTTGAATATAATATAATGATTCGTAATCAATTTAATCTGAGAATGATAGTCCTGGTTTAAACTAATACTCCATTGGCTTTACTTTAAATTGATTATGTATGATGTCATGTAACTGTGCAATGGATACATATGGGACAATTTAAACAGACTTACCTGAACGGGTAGGCAAAGGTGATGCCGATACTGAGGTTGCTGTCTGTCTTGTTGACACAGTCCACACTAACCCTCAGTTGCCCAGAGTAACCTCCACATGTTGCAAATGCAAAGATGGCAAAAAGCTGAGAGAAATACAGCAAATATGTTTTTATTCATCATAATGATTGTATAATTGTATTACAATATTGATATCATTTAAAAAAGCAAAGGTTTGTCACATAGATTATATACTGTAGTATGGCAGTCTTAAACTGCGGTCACACTTGACTTTTCGCTCTATTGACTTCCATCATACGCATGTGAATGCGACAGACCGGAAATGCAAGGCCGTTTGAAGATATTTCGCGGTGTAGCAGAGTTCAAGTTTGGTGAACTCTGACCTGCGAATTCGCGTCACGTGAGTGCGTGAGACCAATAGAAGATCCAAATGTCACAGCGTGACCTCTCGGAACAGAAATGTAAAAGATGGAGGAATTACTCACAAAGAATAATTGCAATTCATTTTAGAATTATATAGGCTACAGTGTCGATATAAAATAGAGCATGTATATTCTGTTATGCTGAATTTGGCATATTGTGTTTAAAATAAATTCTAAATCTAGATTTTTAATAGTCTTTTGCTCTTATTGTAAACTGTTTGTCAGTGTATCAGTCTGAAACATGTTACTGCTACTGTGTCATAAGACACATTTTCACAAAATTAGACTTCTGAACACATCCAGATTCAACACATAAGGCCTGTTTCACTCATCAGTAGTGCGCACCTTTGCTTAGTTGCCATATTCGCATGTGCAAGGCCTCGGAACATTAGTGAACTTAAACCTTAAAGGCATATCTGGTAGAAGACTATTTAGGTGTTCCTATAGCTCAATTTATAGAGTATTATGTAATGCAAAAGTTGTGGGTTCGATCCCAGATAACACATACCAATTAAAAAGTGTACTTTGGATGCACTATTTTTCGCTTTGAATAAAAGGATCTGTCAATGCATAAATAAAATGTAAACTGGCCTAACCAGGTGTTTTGTGGTAAAGCAACAAGTGAGCCAATTTCTTTGTGTTTTTTTAGTCAAATTTATGAATCCTACAAATGTTAATGGTATGGTAGAGCATGCAGCATTTTGGACACAGGTTAGCATTTCAAACCAAAGATACCTGCAATGGTTAATAACCAAAATATCACCATGGTAACATAAAGATGATTTATCACTCTCTAGCACTCTATTCCACTACAAAATATCTTGCTTTTAAATTCACTTTCCCAAACCTCAAACAGCTCACGGAGGCATCGGTCTGTGTAGGTCTAGGGAATCAGATTATCTTGTGCTAAAGTACTTTGCAAGATACACCGGAAGCCAAATCCCCTTTTTACACAGATATATTCATTGATCTCGAGTAATGATTCATTAATAAGCTAACAAAAATAGAAATCTCACTCATTCAGATTCACAAATGATTCAGTATGGTAGGAGAACAGTGCTAGCAGCTAAAAGGTCTCTGGCACACGAATACGATCATGAAGGAGTGGTACATGCTTCTGTTTTAGCATGAACGTCATTATCTTTTGCTGTACAGATGTGCTATCATTGTCCAAAATCGCTTTGTGAATTCAGCCCTTTTGGATATAAAACTGACATCATTTTTATAACTGATTAGAAAACAATTTAAACATGAGGGTGACAATCTCAGATTTCAGACACATCAGCTGTTATATTTATCAGCTGACAGCAAAGAAAATCTGAAGAAGTGGCAGCTCAGTATCACAAAAGGAAAAATAACTGATGAGAGATATGGAGTGGCACCGTAACATCCGTTAAAATCTGCACGAAAGACTGAGACAGAAAGCATGTTCTCTATTAAAGACAAAGCACAAAATCTTACATCTTAAAACGTCTGCCACAAAATATTATTGAAAGTGTAAGTCAAACTGTTCAACAGCTACTGTCAATACCACCTGATGGCTTTTATTAGATATATAGAGATTCTAAAACTAGGACTTACCGGTGCAAAAATGACCATACACATTTAAAAGCAAGAGATGTCCAGCTTCAGAACACAAGTGATAGTCTTGAGGTCATTTAGAAGCTCCTCAGAAAAGCAGCCTGTGCTCAGTAGTCTAGCTTCTCGACAGGATGGTGAAAAAGGAACTGTAAGCTCAGGAGAGTGAGATAGGAGAGGGCTGGTGCTTCTGTGCAGGTCTCTTTGCATAACCCTGCGCTCCGAGCACATACAGAGACTTCCTACAGGAACTAAAAATCACTTCAGAGTGATGTCACGTGTCAAACAATATTTTGTAATCCCACAGGGTACAAAAATGCAGGAAGAATGTGTCCGTCAGGTATCATACAGACATCTTAAAACCTGTGTGGTATCATCTTTAGTCTTTTACAGGTATTGAAAACAATCACATTGGTTTAAACCTCCCTGTTGGACAATGAAACCCTTGATATTTTTTCAATTGCTACATCGAAGGGATAGTTTACTCGAAATTTCTCCAAATATCTTCATTTGTGCTTTACAAAGGACAGAGAGTCATATAGGTTTGAACAGCATGAGGGAGAGTAAATGCTTGGGTCCTTTTGTAAGAAACCCCATTAAGTTAGGAAAACCCTTAATCATTATTGTTACAGTATTGTCAGTATTTTTTTTGGAGGGGGACTATCACTCATCCAACATGCAGCTCAAAGATACAGCGGGAGCAGACAGTTTGTAGTCTTTCTGGAAGTCCCCACAAAGTAAATGGATACCCTTTAAAAAAAATGTGTGTTCACTATTACTGCTGATTAATTTGAAAACATGTTCTTTATTTTGAAAAAATGGTTTGTATTATAAATAATACATTAGAATTGGAGGATAAGGTGTAAAGGTAAAGATTCACTTCTCTACTATTAATTGTAATGTTTATATATATATATATATATATATATATATATATATATAATATTTATATATACATATACAACTAATTTTATTAAAGGTGGTAGTTGATCTGAAAAGTTTGAGCACCACTACTCTACTGTAACAAAATGAAGGGTTAGAATTACTAAAATGATTCTCATGATCTTATCTTGCTTAAATGCTAAACAACAATATGATTTTGCCAACTTATTATTGTATTTATTTACAAACAAACATTTTACTAAAGAAAGCATGTCATATTCGATATGGTGTTAATAAAGTTTTCTTAATATGGTGATTTAAAATGGATGACAAGTATTTTTTGTCACAACATAATGCACAATTATATTTGTTACTCAGTTTACAGTTATTTAAAAAAAACGACGAAAATGTATCTGCTTAATATTTATACTGCAGTAGTATAATTTTGTCTATGATATGAAGGTATCATGAGGTGACATGGAGAGACAGAATGAATTGTTAATGTCATGTAGAGCCTATTTCAGATTTGGAAATGTCAGTCTTGCCATTATAAGACAGCGTTGGCCTGTCATTATGGTAAAACAATAATGCTTTCACGGGGCCTACCACAAAAAGCTTGCTCAAATATCAGCCTGAGAAACATGGAAGGCTACGACGCTTAACAATGTAGCTTATGTCTGGTCTCTATGAAAATACGATTTAAGGCCACATGATGTTCATTTGAGAAAATCTCAACAAATCATTATTGGTGCTGCATTTCACACATAGAAAAGATTTTTACTCCTTGCATAATCTAAACAAGGAATGCTTGACCTGTAAAATAAATGTTGCACTGTTTTGCTGACACTACAGAAAAAAGACTTCTAAATGAGTATTCCTGTTTTCAATGATATTTTATATCAAAAGATCAGGGATCATTTTGAATAGATTATTTATTTAATTAAAACTAAACTAATTCTGTCATTAGACTCTCTACATCCAGTCCAAAAAGTTTGTATTATGACCACAGACTTCATTTATTCATTCACCATAGATACCCAGGAAGGCAATCTGTGTTGACACAATCAAATGAAAGCAGGTCTGACAACAGTGGAAGCACACTCGGCTTCAGACGAATCTAACGGACAGGTTGGAAAAACCCATGGGACAACAGGTGTTGTACGACGGCTCAAGAGTGAGTGGGAAGGATGGAGACCCATATGTGGATATCACCTGTTGAGTGGGTAATGAGGAAAGGCCTGCTCGTCTTTCCCTACAAGAATATTCCCACCTGCACTGTCCAACAGAGCGATGAGACAACTTTAAACTGTGTCAGACAGAAACTGTGTCACGTTACCAGAGTGTAAAAATCCCAGGCTCAAGAGAAGACCTCACTTGATTTAGAAAATAAAAAAGTTTAAAGTGATAGTTCACCCAAATATGATCATCATTTACTCACATTCATCATTTACTCTTCAGCACCCATTCACTTGCATTGATTTTGTGTCCATTCAATAGAATAGGTTACCAATTTTCTTCTTTTGTGTTTCGCAGAAGAAAGTGAGTCATACAGGTTAAATACCACAAGAGGGGGAGTAAATGATGACATCATTTATATTTTGGGCTGAATTATCCCTTTAAAGAAACAGAAGAACGTTAAAAGTACGTTTAAGAGTGATAAGGTATTATTATTGAGGTTCTAAAACCTTTTGAGGAACTTGTGCAGGACGTGGGAGGATAATAGTCCCGATTCCAACGAAATATATGGAGATGTGGAGATTAATGGACGTTCTTGTCCTTAATGCAATGTCTATATATAATCTTTTTGGTAGTATATTTCTTTAATGTCACCATTAGTAATGTTTGTATGTTGTTATTAAAGCTTTGTTATAGAAAATACACACGAGAGGATAACAAATCTCAGATCAGATGGTTGTCTGAGCAAAATGTAATGCTATTAAATGCACCTCCCAAAGTAATGCGCATCTCAAAGACACCAAACCAGAGAACTGCTCCCGCATTTTCGACTGATGTGTCTATCGTTCAACAAAACATGAGTTGAAAAAGATCCAGGGCTGCTAAACAACATCATACAGTGCCTCAACTTATATGCAAAATAACAGACATCCTCACACATTCTCAAAAAACAACAAGATAAACGCTTAACATGATAATTCATATCATTGACATAATACTGCTGAGATACAGTAATGAAATTCATCCTGGAGACTTCATTCTACTTTGGATACATAGTCATTGCTGTTGTAAGTTAAATAAAAGTGTACTGTTAGTCACTAAAAAGCACCTGCTAGCTCTTTGATGTGAGATACAGATATATGACAGAGCTGTACTGTAGTGTTGTTTTATTAGCCATCAGGCACATAAGAGTTCAGTACAGTGCTGTATGCCATTAACAGACTGCACTTAATGAATTCTCCCTCTTTTACTCACACTTTCTTGTCATTACAAACACCTGACTTTATGTGTGAGAAATATTTTGATGTGGCATTAACTGTATAGATTCTCATTTGTCACACTGGCTCAAGACATTCTATTTATCTCCTGGTAAGACCAGTGCCACTGTTTTCTTCATAAAAATGTACTGTGGCAGCTATACTATGCAGTTATTGTCATAAATGTTGCACACATATGAATATAACCTCATTTTCATGTAGAATTCCTGCTGTATCCAACCTCAGGAGTGACAAAGTCATCCAACGGTAATGTGAAAGACTGTCAGCATGCCAAGACACATGAAAACTGATAAAAACTCGAGGTTATCACATCATAAATCATTGTTCCTAAAAACGCGTACAAATTGCTTTTTTTGCTTAAAAATGAACTTGTTTTCTTTGCAGTATCTGAGGTCTGAATAAATCTGAGCATCCTTGTCATTTTCACTTTGTTCTCGAATTTTCACTTTCTGCAAATAGAAACAATATTTTTATTTGGGAGAAAAAGTATTATTAATTCACAGAATAAAACATAAACAATAAATATGAAATTTAGAAAAAAACTTAAAATAAAAAAAAAGTGTGCAAAAGTGCGTGCATGAATTAAAAATATCAGTTCTGTGCTTATCTTTGTTCATAATGGACTATGCAAAAGTTACAATACAAATATTCATTATCTATTGTAGAGTTTTTGTTGACTTAATTTGTTAGAATTTCTGTTAAAATTAAATAGATTTTTGTATCTTGTGGCTAAATCTACCCTTATAAAAATGGTAAAATAACATTTATTTGTAATTAAATTTAAATGTTTTCATACACTTAATGTGTAGCCTACATTTGTTATCTATTTTTGTAATATGACATTTTTAATGCATTATAAAAATATGCAAAATTCCGTAAAATTTACGAATACAGTTTTTTACAATGTTGGTAGAAATGAGGGGGAAAGTGCTCAGAGTAACAGTGTCAGTAAATTCAAATTACGGTTTCATTTTATACCTCACACGTCCACAAGTAGTGGATGTTAAACAGTGATTCTCTATTCTATACACTGGAAGCACTGCGGTAAAATGTAAAGAAAAGGTGCTTAGTGCTTTTGAAAACCTCAGAAAATGCAGCACTCATATATCACAGTTGAATGCATCAGATACAGGAACAGTCCAGTCGAACCTTGCTTGAAATGAATTTCTCCTGTATTGAGTTACAGATGAAGCTATTTATTTAAACCCAGTGGTCTTAGCCTTAGAGACTCTGGGAATCCATTTTCTCATTTATGTGAATCTGTAGACCAAAGCAGATGAGAGCACAGCAGAAGTGAACTCGCATTGACATCACATTGATGGACATCAGAGAACGTCTAACCCATTTTGAATGGGGCGTACTACATTGACCGCAGTCCTATGGGGGTCACTGCAACAGGCTACGGCTCTGTGTCTTTCTGGTTTAAAACGGTACATTTAAATTAGATGTACGGACAAGACTCTAGTCTAGAAATGCTGAGGTGTGTTTTGAGACAGGTGAATATTTCTATAACCCAAGGAGTGATGATTTGAAACCATCCTCTGCTTCCAGCTAACACTAGAGGCTATGGACTGCTCAGAGAAAAATTGCACAATCAGTCCCGATTTAAAGGTCTAATGGGATCACATATCTGTCCTCATTGTGGTGCAAGCAATAGGCAATTTGTGGTTAAGGCATGGTGTACATGATCATTGCATTTCTCACTTACTAAAACTATGGCCACCTCATGAAGTGGCAAATATTTGGGATTTAAAGGGGTACCAATTTACCCTAAATTGAATTCAACATTAGGGTCACGTTTTGTGTGGTACATTTTCTGATATCACAATGTTCTTTCATAATTACTTTGTGGTACTTTTGTGTATTTTGGGGGAATCAACCGCTGTGGGTCTCTAAGACCAGTGTTATACTGATAATGTATTTTCTTTCAGCTCAGGAGAGGACCTCAGCTCAAATGAATCTCTCTGCTGCCCTCCACTGTTTCAATTAGGGGACATAATATTTATTGAACATCCAACAGTGACACACACGCCGCATGTTCTATTTAAAATTAAATGAATATAATGTTAGATTTCAAGGGAATCATTTCCACAGTAAACTAATATTTTCTGAACAGGTTTATAATAATAAACAGGTAATAGTACCATCATAACAAAAAGCTAACATACTGTAACACACCTAATCATAATATCATAATCTAGGAAACATGTTGCATGACAGACCAACATGAGTACTGTCATTGTGTACAGTTTGCCAGTTTGGAATGGACTGTATATTAATGGGTACTACTATAATGGTTATGTAAGTTGATGAATTAACTTACTGCGGAAATTAAATATGATGTGCCATCCAGTGGCAGCACTATGATGAGCATAAAGTGTGTGAAAGAAATACATTATGAATATTATGAAAACCAAGGTAAAACAATTACTGTGCGGCAATCATTTCGCAAGGATTGTTTAAATTATTTATATGAATGTATGCATTTATGCTTTATTTTCATCTATGTTTTTATATTTATTTTTATTTGTTAATAAGTTGAATCCGGAGTTAAATTGACAAGTTATTTATTTATTAATATTTGATACATTTATTGAAAGTCAATAAGTAATTGGGTTAATTTATCTTTTAGCAAATAATAGTTTTTTTGTTAAGTCGCCATTTAGTTTGTTTGTTTAGCACTAACACTAAAACACTATTTATGACATAAAGAAAAATTCAACACACACAAACACCCCCCACATATAGGGGAATTTTGTATTGTTATTCATTTAAATAATTTATGTTATTACAAATATTTATTTGAAGATATATATAAAGAAAGCAAAAGTACTTTTGGAAAATATATATTCACATTTCAGTATAGCTTTTTTACATGGGGCAGATTACCAGGCTGATATGTTGAAAATTTATAACAATCACAATAATACTCACTACATTTCTACAATAGCAACAGTATCATAACCATTTGTTTGTATGCCTTTATACAGGTCAGATTAAGTCCAACATGACCAAAACATTCAAGTTGGTGTGTCACTACAATAATGCTTCAAACTGTTCATATTTAAGCCACATCGTCTTGCTCATCTATCTCACCCCAGTAAAAACACGTGTTCCATTGTAATTTAGCTTATTTTGGGTGTTTTGCATAACAGTGCAAACCAGTGGAGCTCAAAGTAAACAGCGTACATCACTGCACTAGATACACTCTTTCACATGAATAGCCACACGCTTGCCCAAACAAACACACACAACCCCAATTACTTTGCTTGCTTCAAGCATGGCGAGAAGCTTTGGAGACGAACCCCCTCTCCACACACCCAATACAGCTGCGTTCTCTTCTCAAGCCCCCTATTCTTACACACACACTCTGTCTCTCTCGCTCACACACACACACACACACACATACAGACACACACACACACACTGGTGTGGCTACGAGCGGGTGAGTGTTATGATGCCGCGGCTTGTTTATCATTTTTCTCAGCTGTGTTCTGCAGGGCAAGAATGAAAATCGCAGAGAGGAGAAGATTACACCAACACACCCAAACAGAGTCACTGAGTCACATTCACACTCACACAGCTTGATTCAGAGCGAGGGGGAGCAAACAGAATCAAATAAATTAAGGAAACTGCAGGGTAAAAAGTAACGGATGAATCTAGTGTATAAAGTAATGAAAATCACAGAACAACCCTGGACAAAGTGATTTTGCTAAAGTTCATTTTTGTACTACAAGTGTTGGAAACATTCAATTTCACAATCAGCAGATTGAAGAACAGTTTCTACCTGCAGGCCGTTAGAGCCCTTAAAGGGATAGTTCACCCAAAAATCTAAATTCTGTCAACATTTATTCTACCTCATGTCATTCAAATACTGTTTTCTTTTGTGGAACACAAAACATTTTGAGAAATGTCTTGTTGGTTTTGTGTTCATACAATGGAATTCAACGAAGTCCAATGTTGTTTGGTCTGCAACATTGAAAAATCTTTGAAATGTCTTCTTTTGTGTTCTGCACAAGAGAGAAAGTCATCAAGATTTAGAACAACATGAGGGTGATTAAATTATGTAATCATTTTTTTATTTTTGTTTGAATCCCTTCACTCTCTCACTTGCCATCTCTCTGAAACTTAACTAAAGTTGCTATTGGCAGAAGACTGCATGACAGGAGAAGTAACATTAACTTGCTTTGTGTACTCTTTAAAATGACCCTTTTAGTTTTCTCAGATGAGCACACAGATCATAATGCACCTGCGTCACATCAGGGCATCCACTCAACATCTGGCTATGAGCGAACACCCACAATACATGTTCGCTACTGAGGACCCTCAAGCGTTATGCATATATTAACCTCTCCGCTTTCAGTCTGTTTAGAACACTTCAAAATCGCTCCCATTCTGGAAGTGTGTCTGGAAGGTAACGAAATGCTATCAAATGCAAGTACACAGGCAGAACTAATAAATGTGTCGTGCCCTTTCCATCCCCCATCCCCTGTATTAATCCAAAGCTTCATTTAAATTATTCCCAGTATGAGGGGAGGGTAAAAATATATTGCGTTCTTTACGTGCATGAAAGAATAAGTCACTGCTTGCAATCTAATTTCTCCTTACCCATCAGACTGTGGTAACAACAGTGATAGTTTGGAAAATCTGTCATTATTTACTCATCCTCTTGTCATTTCAAACCTTTATGACTTTCTTCTGCAGAACACAGAAGAAGATATTTTGTGGAATGTTGTAAACTGGTCCCCACTCACTTGCATTGGTTTTGTGTCCATACAATAGAAGCAAATGGGGGCCAGTGCTGTTCTGCAGAAGAAAGAAAGTCATAAAAGTTTGAAATGGGTGAGTAAAGGATGACATCATTTAGATTTTTGGGTGAACTATCACTTTAAGTCCGTTTTGAAAAATCGGTGTCCAGCTATATAGCGACCAGTCTGTGGCTTTCTGAAGGCTACTCCTAGTTGTTCTTTCAAACTAAAGTACTGTTTTATAAGAAAATCTATGCAAAATGAAGACGGCAATCATCCTTGAATAGTCTCCAAGTTCATTATCTTTCTGTACAAGGCATTCAGGCCTACAACAGCCAGTGTGCATTCGGGCAGCCTTTGTATGCTTCACTGGTCATAAGTAGGCATAAGATATCATTTTATTTTTAAAACACTGTCCTCCCCTTCTTTTCTTCAGTTGCTTTCTCCCTATGGAGTTTCCATGGCTACATGGTCACATGACTTTCTGAAGCCCCTCCCTTTGCCCTGAGGTGACTGTCACAGCGGTTAGTCAGACTCGGCCACCCGATCGAGATGCGATTCGACTGTATATTTGAGCATGTGTACTTGTGTGTGTGTTTATATGTAGGTTGGGGCATATGTGTTAAAACTGCAGGCTTTTGCTTGTTTTGGCACATAAAATCATCTAAAGAGTTCAAACACAGTGCAACAACCGACACAAAAAACTAGTAGCAATCATCAACTAATGTTAAGGTAAAAATAACAGATTCTTGATTTTAAAATGTATACATTAATCCAAATTATTTGGTGTAAATATACTCTTTTTGATTCATGATTCTTTGTATTTCACCGGACAGTAAGTCGGAAGATAGTGTTGTAATGTGATGTAATTTAGTTTGGCTCTCCCGTCTTGACTGTGTTGTCAATTATTCGCGGGACAAAAAGATGGGTCATGAAACCGTGTGCACAAGCATCACATTGGAAAAATATGAAGAGACAGCCAACCCTTCACAGAGGAATTTCTGCACATCTGCGCACAGGCAGCCAAAACACATCTGCCTATACAGTCAGTCAGACTGTCCTCTGTAAAATTATATTTCAACCAACCTTTACTCTGTGTGTCCTAAATCAGCTTGTATGACCTCAGTTTAATTCACTCAACATTTTAATTCATATCATCCCATCAGAACATGGTTTAACACGCTTAGTGAGAAGGGGTCAGAGGTGATGTGAATTATCTTTCTCAAGGTTTCTAAGACTAAAAACGACCTTTAGATGTAGTGCAAAACACTACATTAATGTTTTATAAATGGGTAGTTGACGTGTCCTATAAGCATGGGTCCTGTGGTGTGACAGCAAACATTTAAAAAAAAGCTTTTAATAATATATTATTTTACTGATATTTATAATACATCTTCATTTTTCATTTTTGCTATATCACATCATAGGAAAGATGTGTGGATTATGTTTTTTTATATATATTACATACATTTATATATTTGTGTATAGATACATATAAAGCTATAAGGCGCTCAAATGCATAATGGTACATTTTGCATATTTAATTCAAGGCCACTGGTCTCATTGTGTCATTTAATTTCAAGAGCCCAATAATTGGCTAATTATTACCGTTCTCTTAACGGATCTTAAGAGAAGAAGAGGGAGGAAAAGAGAGAAATGGAGACTTAACAAACACAGAAACAAGAGAAGGGCTGTACAAGAATCAAAGAAACAAAATGTGTAATTTGGCAGAGAGGAAACTACAGGGGCAGAGACAAGCCAAAGACCTACAGAGAGAGATAGAGGGAGAGAGAAAAGCCTCTGTGTGACCGAAAGTGATTAAGACTGCATGTTTCTCCGGTGATAAGCTTCTCGTTTTTGCAGAGGACTCTTCAAATGGAGAGCTGGGAGATAAATTTCCTCAGGAGAAGATGCATGGCTTTCCTCCTATTCCTCAGCATTCAATTGCAATAATAATCCAAAATGGCTTTGCCATTTACGCCTGCTCCACATTTGCATAGATTAGAGCAATTTGTGCTTGTTGTTTGGAGTCGCTTATTTTTCACTGGCTTATAGATTCTGAAAATGGAAAAGGGGTCTCGAAGAGCACTTGACCTTTTGACTTTGTGCATTTCGTTTTTTTATAAGACACAGATGTCTTCTGGGAAACAATGGTTTTACTTGGCAGTGAAAATTATTACTACTTTTAAAAAAACATCCACTGTTTATGCAATTATCCCACCAAACCTCTACTCAGTTTTATTCTATTTTCAATCATATACATGAAATGTAAACATTTTATCTGAAAGCCAATCTGTACAGAACATATGAATCTTGACATTGGGGAGTCAAGCAGCTTGTTTTAACTTAATAGTTGGTGACTCATGCTGTACAGTACAGTTAAGTACAGTGCAACAACTTGAACGATTTCAAGTACTCTCCACAAATGTCTTTACATGTGTCAATGACATCATTTTATATGAAAAATGGTTTCCTGAATGCTTTGCTCTCTGGGAATCTTTCGGTGTAAAAAAGAGTGACTGAATGTACGGTTATTTACTATTTGATAGCAGAAAGAATACAAACAGTCAATCAATATGCTTCACTTGAAATCTACTCAATATTACAATTTATAAAACAGCCTGCTCAGCCAATCCCAATCAAGGACCAGAACTGAGTTGTAAGCTGTTATAAAATACCCCGATTTATAACGGGTGACCGCACTACATAGTCTAAATAACATTTTATTTACTTTATTTTATGAAGAATCTATACATATGGGATAATCGTTTTATTGAATAACAGTTTTATAAAAGCAATAACCCCTGCGAAACAGTTGGTTACAGTGCATTTTATAACAGCTAGGGGGTTTAGGCGTTCTGCTTTGCGTCGTGCCACAACACCCTTAGCTGTTATAAAATGCACTGTAACCCACTGCTTCGCAGGGCTTATTGCTTTAACAAGATGTAGCTGTAAAGCCTCAGGACAGAAAAGATTTACAGACCACCACGTTAGACAGAAGCAGGACATGTTTTTGTCCTGCGACTCATCAACTAGATTATGTCAGAGTGCTACTGTGACATCAAGTAGAAGTCAAACACAAACGCTCCATAAACTCTTAACTGTTTAGCTAGACATTGAATTAGTTTCATCATTGAGGGGGTAAATTCACATCATTCACATTTTTTCTTTAAACATCATAATTATTGAGTCTTTGTCACCATTACACAGGTCTCTTACTGACAAAGTCTGTTGCTACTTCACAGGTTTCAATGATCCCTATACAGAAAAGGGTGTTCCATAGACTCGCACACTTCTTATCTTCCATTGCATTGTTTCCACTGCAGCAATGTAAGTAGTGTGAAGAACAATTATCGGACCAACTGTACAGTTACAATAGTTATGTGTTTATTTCCCAATTTTTTTAAACAGAATCATTTTAACCCAAACCACACTCCTTTACAGCAGGGGACAATGGGGAGGAAATCATCTTACTACAATGGTCTTGTATCAAATACACCATGTGCAGTTAACTACATAGCTCAGGCGTCAGTAATTTAATAGCCTAATTATAATTTACGTATATACACAGCTGCTTGTGTATAACAGTAAAAAGTCAGTAAGATCAAAATCCGAAAGTCACTGGTGCATTATGTAAACGAGCTCCTGGGTCCATACATTTTGCGCGATCATAAAATCTGCATCTAAAATGACATTTACTTCTGATGCATCATTAGAACGTTTAATAAAAATGACACACTTAACCAAATCTTAAATACGCACTAATTGCTTTAACGTATATAAATGCGCAAAGAGTATAATAGGCTATGACTGAGACACATACAATTATTCAAAACGCACGAGAGATTAGGCTATAAAGATCACATTCTCACACTGGACCAAGTTTATTGAGACAAATGAGAGAAGTAAAGAAAGAGAGACAGAGAACTGTAAAACTCGTGCTTTGCGCACACTTACCCATTCCAAAAGACGGATAAATCCCAACGGTAATTTAAGCACTTGAAATGTCCCGAGTGACACGATCTATAAATATATAAATAAATGTGATCAAGAACGCCATTTATTAGAGTTTGACTGTTTTGCAACAGCCTGTAAATGGACAACATCTCTCGTCAGTGCGGTTTGATATTGTTAATTGCACAATGAGAACTAATTCTTACCTGGTTAGCAGTTTCCATTTTTGAGCGACATGCGCTGGTAAGTAGAGTAGGTCAAGACCAAAACAACGCTGGATGAGTGATGTGCCACTGTCTCGGGCACGCAAGAGTGCGGGATCGGCTGTGATCGCCCCTCCATACGGAAAGTGCCGAGCGACTTCGTAATAAATCGTCCCTTCACTATTGAGGCAGCGGTTAGCCTTCGGCATCAATCGCTAATTCGAACGAAAAGAGCCGAGAATTGTCGGAAATAAGAGACGCTCTGGAGCTCCATGGAGACAGTTTCGCATGATATTGAACCTAATTGCAATTTTCTTTTTGGCACTTTAATTGTTTTGATTTGGAAGGAAGGGTCTATTTTGTCTTATAGCAAAAACAATCTTTTCATGGGGGCTGCATCACTGACCACATCACACAGCCAGGTGTCCGCACTCATCACACCCCGTGACTCTCTTTGGCTAAGACAGCAGAGAGCACCTGCAGGACAAACAGAGGGAAGGCTGCTTTGGTATATCGGAATAACAACCCTGCATATCACTCACACACAAAATTGTGTGTGTTAGACAAAATATAATTATTCAATTTAATATAGGCCTATATGTCAAAGGTGAACAGTAAACAAACATGTTCAGTATTCTTACAGGCAAATTTTCAAATTAAGCATGCATATATTTCTTACTAAGTTTGACAAATAATTTAATTTGATTATATTAGGTTCTTTTGGCAATCGCTTTATTGTCTTCCTGTAAGTCACTTTGAATAAAAACATCTGCTAAATACCCAAATTAAAAAGGATCTGCCAAAATAAGTAACTCAAAGTGAACATGATTCCATCATCTACAACTCTTATTGTTTTTACAAATAAGACTTTCTATTTATGCTAATTATGTAACAAATTTACTTTCCTGTATCCCAGTGGTTAGAGCATGGCGCTAGCAACATCAATATCATGGGTTCGAGGGATTGCACATACTCAGAAACAAATGTATAATATAATGTAATGCAAGTGCATAAATGTCTGCCAAATGCATTAATGTCAATGTAAACCAATTTAGAGATGTTTTTAGTAGCCGCTAAAAGGTGGCAGTTGGATGGTTGTCACACAAACCAACAAAGGAAAGCTACTAACAAAAAAAACTTAATTGAACATTATTTTTGAATGTGGCTGCTCAGTATGGATGTAATCTCCAGCAGTATTCAATTTTCTCTAATTGTACTTTTAATAGATGTTGATGTTAATTTCAGTGCTCCTGTAGCTCGGTTGGCTGGTAGAACATGATGCTGCCGGTAATGCCACGATCATTAAATGGATTCCCAGGGAACATGCCAACAGATCACATATATACTTTACATATTCGGGTAAAAGCACCTGCCTTAAAGACAACCATTAATTTACTAACAACAGCATACATTGCAATCATTTGAAGCACCTCTATAGTGACATGCACATTGCGTTATGCAATACCACTTTATTACACTGCCATACAGCCTCAAGTTCAGCAGAATGAAATCTGAATGTGTGGTGGCACCATGCTACTCGTCAGTCCTAATTTCTGTAACTGGGAAGAGGCCCGATGTAGCCTGACTGGCATCTGGAGAGATCTCTGCACAATAGAACAGACACAAGCCCTGGGAATGTACATGCCTGATTGAGCGACCTGGGGAACGTTCAACACCATTCTATTTCACACTGCTGTGTGTTTGCCAAGGATTTATGGCAGTGACAGCCAAGACAGTCATTTAACCTGCATTGAGAGTCTGAAAGGCAGAGCACAGCTTTCAGAACAATTACAAAATGGCTGGATCACATCCTCCAGTTGCGCCAGCAGTTGCCATGTTGAATAAGCTTAAAACTTCCACTGTAAAACTTGTTCAGTATGCATGCAGATGAAATGCACCTGATGGTTTTCACCTTTTGCTGTAGTTTTAATAGTTCATATATTGCTGTGGTTGTGTATAGATGCAAATACACTGTAAAAAATGTATGATCGTGTTAGAATAAATGTTGGCATAAGATATATATATTTAAATGATTATTTGCCATGAAAAGTAATAAAGTAAAAAAAAAAGTGTCCAAAATGGAGAAATCTCTCATCATTTACCCGCCCTCTAGTCACCTTTATGACTTTATTTTGGACAACACTAAAAAATATTTTGAAGAATGTTGGAAACAAAAAAAACAATACCCATTGACTTGTGTTGGTGTGTTGTCTATACAAGAGGGTTCTAATGGTTTTTGGTTACTAACATTCTTCAAAATATCTTCTTTTGTGCAATGCAGATAAAAGTAAGTCACAAGGGTTTTAATTGACAAGATGGTATGTAAATGATGACAGAATTTTCATTTTTAAGTCCCCATGAACTAGAAGTTGCGACCATTTTACCATTACCGAGTGAAAGGGAATTTCGAATTATAAAAATAGTGGGCCTGGCTTTAGACTGAAGGTACGTTCCAAATCGCGCACTTAAGTACTTTTACCATTTTGTATAAATAGTGTAGTTCGTTCACATTCAAAATCCCCAAAGAAGAAGTGCACTTCCCGGAATCCCAGATGACGCACTTTCAACCGAAAATATGATGTGTGGAACTCTGGACAATTCGTAGATTTACATTTATGTAATTTACTGGAAACCATTTGTTCAAAGATACATGATCATTAAACATTAACAAGTCTTTATCTTTACAGAAAAAAAACGAAAAAATAACAGCAAAGCATTCTGGGAACCGAAATTTGAAAAAAGACCGAGAAAGTTTTATGTGGATTTCTGGTTCACAGAATACTTTGCAAGAGGCTGTTATTTTATCATTTAAAGATAATGGAACGATAAAGACATGTTAATGTTTAATATGAATTTATCTTTGAACAAACTGCCAATAGATTAGATAAATATAAATCTAATGCAACTTACTGGCAAATAGCTGCATAACTACAGCAAAACGTTTTCAGTGTATAGGCTACCTATCGGCTGTTAAAACAGTAGCTACATTATATATAGTTATTTTTTATGTTTTATTATTGCTTAAAACAATATACAGATAATAACAGTAAAAACAGAACAAAAACAGACAAGAATAAACAAAAAACAAATCACAAAGGGGAATCATAGAACTTAAAAAGGGCCTTTCTGTTCTCAGACAACTTAATTGAAAAGAGGTATTTTTCAAGTTCTTTCAAAAATATGAAAAAAAGAGGTAAAACGTAAAATCTATTCCCAAAGGAACAAAGCACGGAAAATAAGCGAGGACAAATAAATTATAAGTCTCCTCAGAGCAAATAAATCTTCTGTTTACTTTTGATAGCTACTTATTGTCTTGACTTTCAGTACATTTAAACTGAGAGTGAACTAGGCTACTTTGTAGTGCTTGAGATGTCTTAACTGCAGCGTGGAAGCCTGTGGCTGTTTTTGAATGAGCACTTTCTCTTCTGAATTTCAGATTTTTTTGACAAGCATCTATATAAACGCTGCTGGTGCAAATGTACTGTCAATGTTCATTTCAGACCCATCTTCACACCAGGATGCCAAACCAATTAGCACGCTTTTACGACAAAGGAAAGTAAAATACGCTTGAACGTAAAGACAAAAAAGTGAGAATTGGAATTGTGCGGGGTAAATGCACCATGTTTTATCCTGCACCACTAATCTGGTGGAAATAATCAGGATTAACGTGAGCAGTGCGAGGCTAAAGTGAGCACAGACGCAGACATTTTGTCGTGAAAACACAAGAAAGTGTTGACAAAACGTGTATATGCTCTCCTACCTGTAAGTCGCTTTGGTTAAATGCGTCTGCCAAATGAATTAATATAATATGCGGTATGTATATCTACACAATGCCCGTCGTCTATCGTGATTGAATATCTAAAGGATATTTGCAAACAATCGCGCAGATGACATTTAAGCAATTGCAAATGTCAGAGAGGTGTGACACAATCATACCGAGTTCTTGCGTTACGTCCGCCCTCACCCTGTTATCAGTGGTCAGCAGACCATTTTGGAGGGCATCCGGAACATTTGAATCCATGACAACACGCTTAGTAAACCTGTTGCTAAGCAACTAATCCAATGAGCGCAAAGCGGCCTATGAGCAGCGACAATGTTAGCTAATTAGCAAATGCTTTGAAGATGCTTTCTTATGTCACATTTGCTCTTTGATTTGATGTCAAATACTTCTGACTGGCATCAAGCAATCCTTGATTTATTACCGTAGCCAAGTGACTGAACTGTGTTGAATTAGCTTGCATTTTGCTAAGCATCACTTGTTTGCAGGTGACACGCGTAACTTCCATTACAAATGCTTGGATGAGTAGTTAGCCCTGAAATAGCTGATTGTAAAGTTTTACATTTAAAGGTGTCATAATGATATGAACAAAACGCCGCCTGCAAGGCAAATATAAACCCCCATATATGCCCCCCTGAAGTTGGCCAATGCAATGCACAACTTCAAATGGATCTAATCCTGTTTCAGAGTGAGAAATCAGAGCACTTTTTACAATTTTCAATAGAGGGCACCATTTCATTACAAGATTTTCTTAATTAAAAAGGATTAGTTGGATTCTTACAATAAAACGAAATAAAGGCATCAGTAAACATATGCCATGCTTGCTATAAAACCAAAGTTTGACGGTCTAAATATCAATTTTAAATACATTCAAATAAACATTCTTTACAAATATTGCTTAATCTAATAGAAAATGCAAGGGATGTCTTCAACACACAAACCATGCCTTGTGTTGTCGTTTGAATAGAACAAAATGTGCCTACTTTGTTATGGGACAAAATTGCATAACACAAATATACTGCACGTGGTAAACTGAACAAACCCATCTTTCATATTTGTCAAACTTTAAACACCCACCACTTGACACTCCTTTAAAAACTACAAAACATACTATGAATAGAAAGTAGGCTCTGACATCTTAAAAGTTCAAGCTACATTTATTTTTTCTTGTCTTTTTGTCATACAAAATATCACTTTTGTAAAATAAAAAAAGCAACAAGAAGGCTAAAAGCTCACTCATTCTCACTACCATTAAAAGTATTTACACAAAAGAATATATGCTTTTTACTCAGTGTAATGATAATTTCTTCATATTACACTGTATTAATAAAAAAAAGAGGTAGAATCAATCTGTATTCAGATATTCAGACAATCAACAAACACCGTGTTTAAACCCACTGCACATCCCACACAGCTTTAGCATACAGGTGTCAAACATAACTGTAGCTTACAAGAAAAGCAGAAGACAAACTAAAAAAATAGCTAAGCCCCGAACAGTCATTGATGAGATTCACAGAATGTGATTAGAGAAGGCAGATGAGAGAAACTACAAGGGAGGTCAATATGAAGTGTGAAAATGAACATAAGAAAAGAGAGACAGAGACCAGCACTGAGGTCAGAGTGGTTTCGTAAGGCACCATCAGCAGCTGTATGGAGACAGAATACTGAAAGCATCCGCTGTGCATACTGTGCATCATGGAAGTCTAACTTAATAAAAATCTCTAAACAATTATCCCAAAACAGCTTTGATTACGCCGTCTATGGAGAATTCAATCAAGGTACAGTATTGCAACTATTACAAGATCAACTTGCTGTTTCATTAATCGCCTGAGAAGAAATGTGTCTTTACTACCAATTTTCTTTTGACGAAAGAAAGCTCAAAGTAAGCTACGTAACACCAAGACACTAATTTAGAATTTTGTATCAGTGAAAGTGGCCAAAAACTAAATCTGTGCAAGACAAAATGCTTCAATGTATTGCTTTAGGAAACCTGTGATGAAATGTATGTGTACTATAAAAAATATATTGAAAGACATTCCACAAACCCCAAAACCTTCAAAAGTGTTTCTAAATCAAATAGTGTACTTTATATGGACCTACAGATTAGAGGCCAGTTTCATGTGCATTACTTTTGGTATAGAAACCCAAGAGTTGGTCATTCATGAAGTTTCCTTCATCACCAGGCTGATAGTTTAACAACATTACTTATCTAGTGAACACAAAATCTCTCAAACCCTGTCATCAGCCTACTCCTAAAACATCCCTATGGTAATAGCACCATTTCAGATACTTGGCATTGAATAATAATTAGAAATTAATCATGGTATTTAAAAACCTTGACATCCACACTTTAATGGGTTGCCTGAAAAGTCTTAAGGTCAGATTTTATATAGAATTATAAATACACTGGCAACAATGTGATCTACAAATGCCTAAAAGTTTACGGAGAACCATTTAGGTGTTGTGTGGAATTTTGTCAGTGGTTGGTCTGTAGGGGGCAGCCTTGATAGTAGAGTGCATTGAGTTTAGATCTTAATGCACGCCATTCATTATGAGCTTTTGGTGGATTTCCAGAGCAGTGCCTTCATCTTTATTGTGCTGGGCAGGGCTCAAATCTTCTTCCCAAAGCTGAGCAGCTTTACGGATCTCATCCAGAGTGTATTCCTGTAGTACGGTCCCATTTTCAAACACAGTCACCAACATGTCCTACAAGTTAAGATGGTTTTATTAATGAAGTTGATCAACACAAACCAATCAAAACCAGCAACATTTCTCTTCAGAATACTCCTGATAAATAAAAGAAACATGCACCTAAAATATTGAAAAATAACTGAAAAGAGATCATATAAATTAATAGATGGATTATTCTAATGACAACATCTCAGGGGAAAATCTGTGTTAATGGGTCATAAAAAGGATGTTATAGAACATCGATAAAGGTGATCTAACCTCCTCTGGTTTGCCTGCTCCTCCTTCCACCGTCTCTATAAATCCATCGGAGTTTCTTCTCAGAGAGAGACGACCCCGCTTGGATCCTTTAGACGGATCTGTCACTGGTTGCTTATAGACATCCATCTATACAAATACAAACACAGTAAATGACAAATACATGCGATATGATTCATTTTGTAGTTTAAAATTGAAACTCGAAGGATAAAAAACAACTCACGCCTTTGCCATTGGTCTCCACGTAGCTACACTTAAAGGCGCAGTTAAGCGTGTCTCTGTTGATCTTCTGCAATAGTGCGCTTCCGCAACCGAAAAACACGTTCTCTGCACTCCAGCCCTCATCAGTCAGTTTCTCCAAAATCTGCACCAGCCAAACAAACAGTAATGCTGATCAGAGTATGATAGTTACTTACCTGCCATAACCATGATAATGTTTATAAGCAAATAGATGAGAAGTAGCCACGAGAAGCTTCAGTGTTCACATCAAACGCAAGGCATCGTTCCTCGCTCTTTATTACTTGCAGGAATAGCTGTTATGTTGTCTTCATGCATCTGGACGTGAACATTTTCAACCACGATTCATGTCGTTCGCGTATACCCTGCGCGAAGCCGCATCTATTCGCGTCTTTGAATTGACTTTCTATGTAATTTACTCGTGCAAATCGCTTAATTCACATTTGCTGTGTCATTCGCATCTTCCGCACAAGTTAAAAATAACAAACTATTCCTGCAAGTAATAAAGAGTGAGGAATGCCTTGCATTTGGTATGAACGCAGCATAAGGCATAAAATGGTATTTTGGACCTCACTGCACATCACACAGGACCACACATTTTTTATTATAGTGAATAATGTGTTTTTTGCTCTCTCTAGGAAACTTTACTGAGTTGAGGTGTAATTTACCCCATTAATCGAGTTCAGATCAATCCCATCACCCTGGATAATGCGCAGGTATGGAGGGAGCACCTTGTAACCCATCGAGTTCTGAGAACAACCAAAGCACTCTTGCAAAATCTTTATCACCTAAAAAGCAAGACAGCAAAATGAGAGAAAAAAGTGAAAAGGCAGATAAACATTATAATAGTATAAAGCTAATCTGAATTCACACTAAACTCACAAGCTTTAACATACTAAAAACTAGCTAATGTGAAGGCTGTGCTATGTCACAGAGTATGAAAAGAAAAATTGACTGGGCGCTGTTAGGGTCCAACAGGAACGGGTTTGGGAATTAACTCAAGACACAAAAAACGCTTTAAGATCTAAAGCAAACAGCCTATTTCATGACACAGACTTTACACAGTCATCTGCTATGTTAATAAACACACACCTCTATGAGGGTCTCAGCGGGGTCCCCAGAGTCCGGTCGTATAATGAGAGCCGAATCTTCACTTCTCTCCATCACTCTCTCTTTCAGCTTATCGCCCCAGATGTGTTTACAAGCCTTAAAAATGTCATAACTGTCGCTAACCACAGCTACAGGCCCAGTGGGAAACTGGTTCAGCAGACACTCGAATGCATCCTTCTCTCGGCTCCTGCCCCAGGAGATGATAGTGCTACGGAAACATCAAAAACATTGTAACTGAACATCTGAGCAAGAATTACATGAAACATTACTTAGTGGCCCGGAAGTCCCTCCCACTCTGCTATATTTAGATTGCAGGTGTACAATGATGTCCTCAAACTGATTTCACTTCAGTAAACAAGAATTACAAAGAGAGTTTACCGGCAATGGGTTAGTCATCAGTGTCTAATGGTCCTTTCGCCGTACAGCTATAAAAAGCTCGCAGTGATTCATAGAACATTGCGGTTGATTGAAATCGGGAATGTTGTGATGGTTGCAAAGCGAAGTCTGAATGTTCGAAGGATGAAATGACATCACAGAGGTAGCCATGTGACTTGAAACAATGAGTGCGGAGCTATATTGAGAAATGCACTCGACAGCGCAGACAAAAGAGCCCACAGCTGCGAGAGGTTTTCATGCACAGCTACTAACAGAATTAATTACAATCAATAGAACAAATGCAAATTAACAGGTGTTCAGTATCAATATAGATTTTCAAGGCTTTCTCATCTTAGTTTTATGACCACACTCCTCACCAGTATACAATGTATTGTGTTGGTGATATTTGATTATGTGGTCAGAATGATATTTTAACAATCTCTTCGTCATGTTGAAGCTGTTTTCAGAATTAGCATTTTTATATAAATAAAAAGCACAATGAAAACATTTGACATAGTTTAACAAAATTACAGCAAATCATAAAATAAACAATATTCGTTTCTCAAGACATCTTCACGTATCTTAAGCCAAATATTTAAAGATGCTGTGTGTAATTGTTTGGAGGATCTATTGACACGAATATACATAACTATGTCTACGGAGGTGTAAAACGACCTATCATAATGAAGCGTTATGTTTTTATTACCTCAGAATGAGCTATATCTATCTACATACACCGTGGGTCCCCTTACATTGAATGCGTCATGTTGTTTCTACAGTAGCGCTTAATGGACAAACTGCTCTATAGAGCGTCTTTGGCAAATACATCATCTCATTCAGGAAAAAAGCAAAAACGTGACGACATCTTTGTTTGGGTCAGCGTCCGTATGCTTTAATAGGGAGGAGTGATGTGAGCTGTTGGTTGCAATTCGCAACCTCACCACTAGATGCTCCTACATTTTACTCACTGGACTTTTAAAGCTGCCATTTGTAATTTGACTGTCTACTGCCATCTCTGTTAAAAACATATTATAACATGATCCGTCTGAATGTTCGTTTCTGATTGTCTCGAAGGTGTACATTAAGTAAGGGATAATGTACAGTGAGCTAGTTGTTATCGGAAGTATAAACCCTATTGGCCAATCAGAATCAAGCATTCCAGTGGGCTGTCTAATAAAATAGTTTAATTTACATGTAGTTCTTTTAATGAACAGCTAGCCGTGGATTATCCCTTAAAAACTAAAGTTTTCTTTAGGTACTTTTCTTTACGTAGGCTGAAGTCAAATGATGTCAATCTGACATCTCCAAACCATACCTGACACCTCATCTTGCTGTATGAATCATTGTACGCTTACTGATGTAAAACAGGGTAACACAGGGAGAACGTTCTAAAATCGGATTTTTTATTCACTTGCTTAAATGTAATCCGTCTATTTTTAACCTATAAATGTCACAAATTGCAGCTTGCAAGCAGGTTCTTTCCTAACATTTTTTCTGCTTGGTAACCATGCACACCAACCCTTCATGTAACAGATTGTGGGTCATAACTTATGAGGTCATGACTTTTAAATGACAACAGAACAAAGCCGATAGTTTACATAGACTGTTTCAGCGGCAACAACATAAACAAACGTTATGTGGCCCACACTTCACTTTCAGTAGACCTCTCAATAACTCTTGAGTAGTTTTAATTTAATTCAATACAAATAACATACAAACAATATTACTATAAATTAAATACTAAATAAATTGTTCTATTATAACCAAACACAGACCAGAAGTTAAAGGAGTAGTTCACTTTAAAATAAGCCCCCAATGACTTTCTATAGTAGGAATAAAAATGACTTTGGAAAGTCAATGGGGGCTCAATTTGAAATGAACTACCTCTTTAACATCGGGCCAGTCACGTGCGTCCGATAAAACCATCTCCACATATGTACTTTACCTGTGTTCTGCTGCAGGGATAGAGAATCCAGCCATAGGACATCCATAGTATCGCTGTGCCATGAGCAGACCTGCGACTGTGTCCGTGCTGCTGAAATTCACCAGATGAGCAGCTCCACCCAGTGCTGCTGACTAGTTCAATACAGACAAAAATACAGACAAATTAGAAAACTGTTTGAGGAATAAGCCATTTAATTTTTAGAATACTAGATCAATTGTTCCTGTTGGTCAGGCAAGTGGTTTTAAAGAATGGCACATACTTAAAACACTTGTATAGTATAATGAATAGTAAGTCGCTTTGGACAAAAGCGTCTGCCAAATGCATAAACGTAAAGTTGTTGATAATGACCACTGAAGTTAGTTGTTCAGCTACATTAACGTTATAGACTCTATCTCAGTTCAAAGTAAAAAGCAAATTCCAAGCAACATCTTTTTAGCCCTCCGTGGAGATGGGGGAAAAGGTTGACAATGTCTTGCTTATTACAGGCAAACTTTGTCGAGTCTTCATTTTTTAATTTAAATGATGAGATCTGGGCTTGATATGATCCAAAGGAAATTAAATCTGTGTTAAACCCCTGTTGTTTTATGCAATGTAGCTGTGACTACAGCAAGGGTCTAGGGATCTCCTCTTGTAATTGTAAAAACATGAGAAAGGGCACAGAACTACTCAACAGCGTCTCTGACAGCTTGTCGCTGTAATCTGGATTTATCATACATATAGAGAGAGAAAAGCACATTCAAGATGATCTAATTATGGACATAATAAATGAGTGCTGTAAATACCCAGAGTAAGTCATTTTGGGGTAAACTACCCCTTTAAAAGCATTGTAATGCACAACTGCTTGGCTTCTGATCAGGAGAGAGATATAACAAGAAGCAAGAGTGAACCCCAAGAGTCAAAAGCATTACAATCTGTTTGGCATCATTAATCTCCTCCTGAGGCCATCATTAATCCAGTCAGCCTTAACCTAGAAAATACATTATCAATATCCCACCGTCTCTAATGAAGACTCGCTGGATCCACACAGCACGATTCAGTCTGTTTTCACCTGAGCAGCACTTTAGGCTTTCTTTCAACCAACACTGATGTGGTCCATTCATTTTGGAAAGACCATTTCTTGAATGGTTATGCCTTTGTTTTTGCTACAAAGCTATGATATGGAAATAGATACTTTTGGTCATATAGCTTTAATAAATCCGACAGCTGGCTAAGAAAGCCACAATGAGAATGATCAGATATTTTGGTTTGTGACGTGTTCGAGATCCTTATCACAAGAAAAGAGTCACTAATAATGATGTTTAGATTTGTGATTCTGCTTGCTTTTGAGTTGAGGTTGAAATGTTTAAAACCAACAAGCTAGAAAAAGAGTTGATCTATAAACAAATCTGCGTGGTTTAGTTTAAAAGTAATATTATTTTTGTTGTGGGTTGTCAGGCTATTTTCACACGACAGTACAGATGGTACAGTATTTCAAAAGCTTGATAGTTCGCCCAAAAATTAAAGTTCTATAATCATTTACTTACCCTCTTGTCATTTCAAACCAATTTTAAAGAGAGTTGGTAAACGAACAGCACCAGGACCCATTTATGTCTATTGTACGGACACAAAACCAATACAAGTGAACGGGTAAACCACATTCTTCCAAAAAAAAGAAAGTCATCCAGGTTTCACAGGGCGAGTGAATGACGATGGACAGAATTTTCATTTTTAGGTGAACTATCATTTTAACCTGTACTGTGTTATGCAAACGTAGCTTAAAAGTGTTCTCCATTTGTTTATAAAGGATTCTTGTGTGCGGGGGTAAAGTATAGCACAAGGAGCATCTTTCCAAGAATTCCGACTAGGCCACAATTCATTTTTAATGAAAGCAGGGGCAATCCGTTATAACCTCCACAGATGAGTAATAGAGAGGAAACACTGCCATCGTCTGAGACGTGAGGAGAAATGCCATGAGGAAGACTATTGCCTAGGACTGTGATTTGTTTTCAACAAACGTGATGTATGTTTTATTAATAACCCATGAATAACTGGCAATA
Organism: Barbatula barbatula; assembly: GCF_947034865.1. Classification (NCBI taxonomy): domain Eukaryota; kingdom Metazoa; phylum Chordata; class Actinopteri; order Cypriniformes; family Nemacheilidae; genus Barbatula; species Barbatula barbatula. The sequence continues at coordinate 12,109,317 of NC_136783.1, forward strand.
ACCAAGAAATGTTACTTTCTGCATGCAGTACATGCAATATAAGAAGCATTTCTTGCATTAGATTTTTATGAAAAATATCACTAATCCGTCAGCCATTGGAGTGACCTATGAAAGGTGCGTCATAATCTACACTTTAAGATCCTGGCACAGTGATCTGAAAGGGCACCAGAGAGAGGCTGTCGTCACACCTCATCAGAATCCAGTGGTCTCTCTCTCTCCCACCGACACTCATAAAGGTCTGCTGCACTCAGCAGGTCCAGGCAGACAGCAGCAGACTCGCTGCTTATCACAACACCTGAACTGGCACCGTGTGATACAGATGAAGCCTGGCAGAGATGACCTTTACATAGTGGTCAGACTGATTCAAGAGGTATACAGTCATATCTACTCACACAATCCTTTCAACAGCACTACCCATTTCCCAAAACCCATCACAAAGACAACCGAACTCATTCTATGACATATATGCTGTATACGACTTCCTGAATGTTTCTCTGAAATACACAGAAATATAGAAATTGTTTCTGCTGGTCGGTTTTCTTGCGTATCAAAAGGTCAAGTCTGATCTCTTTTTGATTAAATGGATCGCCATGTCTCATAATGAATCAATTTTCTGCCTTCACCAAACAATGTTTGATTTCATCGGCCCCAAAGGATCGTGTCCTTGATAAGCGCTGAGGAGAGAATAAAGACACAGTCGGCTTGAGCTTTGATTTCAAAGTTCATTGCTAAAAACAGAATAGAGATAGAGACTTTAGCAGTAGAGGCAATTGCTGTTTTACTTCAAATATATTTCAGAGCTTTCTCACATTACGCTGGGAATGGCTATTCAATGGCAAAAAACAATGCTATATGATGTGTAACGGTAATTTTTACGTTTTTGTAACCATCAAACAACAAAGATAAAACTCAGTTTGTTCTGACTTTTAAAACCGACCTCAACAGTCATAGTGGCATCAGATGGTAAAATCATGATTCTTTGATATACAATGCCTGAAGACACAGCACACAACATTGTATCATCACAATGAAACCAAGCCCAAAATTGATTCATCGTAGTATGTTTTGGTAAGGACAACGCCTCAAATAACCCTTTAAAATCTTCGATTATACTAACTGTGATTATGAGCTTAAACGCATTATTTAGATCAAATTATTGCGTTAACACGTGGTAAAGTGTCATCGCAATATTGCCACAATCCTATTATAATCGGTTTATGAGGGTGCATGTAAACGTAGTCAATGATAAATGTAAAGTGGATTTATTGTTCTGCCGTGTCATACCTCTTGTGAAGACACGCCTCTGTAGCCAAAATCATGCAGCTTGGTGTCCAAGCCCTCCAAGCTCCCCGATGTGGCTTTCAGGTGCTTGGCCAGAATTTTTTTGAACTCCCTGGAGATTGTTGCCACGGTGATGGGGTACCACATTTGGACCAGCATAGTCTGTGGAGGGTGTAAACAAAGCCACATGGACATCACTCACACTCACAATTTTTATAGCCTTGACAACAGAAAGCTTTATTTCTGTTCTTAAGGTATTGACCTTTGACCCTTTTAGGATGAATACATTAGGATTTGACCAAGACAGGGAATTCTGTGCGGCCTGTGGAACTGACACTATATTGTGAATGTGTATATGAACAAGAATTGCTTTTGTTGACTAAGCTGACAGAATGCAAATAAATAGTAGATTAAATTCAAATTAAACAGGGCTAACAGCCAAACCTCTAAAATAACTAAACGGTTTATGGCCTTTCACCCATAAATAGACCACACTTTTTAATCATTTACATGTCCTTGACTTATTAAGCTTAAAGGACTGGCTCACCCAAAAATTAAAAATTCTCTCAAAATGTATTCACCCTCACGCCACCTAAGATATTGAGTTAAACACAATTCAAATAAAATACATCTACATAATTCATATTATGTACATAAACAGTTATAATGGTATGAGGGTGAGTAAATAGCATAATGGCATGAGAAAGTTTTCGTTTGGGTGAACTGCCCCCAAAAAAAGCTGATGTAAAAGTTATTTCTTGTGCAATGACAGAATCTTTGAATAAATTATTATAGAGGAATGAATGATCCAACGGGTAACAAAAAACGTGTAATAATGGCAATAATAACCCGTTGTAAAGCATCTGCAGGGCTGACGGCCAGTACCTAATGACCTCATGTCCTCACCGACCCCACCCACCCTGTCAAAACCTCCATGTTATTCTGGGACCTGCTTCAGCATCCAGGAATGTGCTGGAAACCAAAGCCTGCTGTCCTCCTGAACAACAGTATAGCAACATCATCTAATATACAGTGATGTACCACACCATCAGCTTTTTTTAAACCACTCTCATCCAGGAGACCTCTTTATTTATGTCTATATTTAGACACTTATCCAAAGCAATCACACTCATGCCCTTGGTTTTGCTAATGCCATGCTCACTAGTTGAAATATATTGATATATTTTGGTGTATTTCTATTTCTAACAATAACTTATCACTTATGAGTAAATTACCTGTATCATTTGAGCATTATCCACTTTAGATGTCTACAAAAAAGATGAAAGGGAACAAGAAATACCTCGATAAAATTGGTAAGCCAGAAGAAATCTGGATCTGTGTTCTCCACAGTGAAGAGAACGTTGCCTCTGGGAATGATCTTCCCCTCCGGAACTGCTTTGATACGGATTGGAAGACGGCCATCATATTTCTAACAAGAAAATAGGAAGCCAGGTGGTTGTTATCTCTCTGTGTATTCATCAACGGAACAAAGCCAACTTTAACTTTCTTGAGCAGACATGTCTGCATGTACCTCTAAAACTTTTCGCCATCCCTCTTCATCAAACACTTTCTGTTTAAAGTGCATCTGATAAAAGACTTTAGCCTCTTGGATCTTTTCCTCTGTGACAACTTGACCTGTAAAATCATTTTCACACTCATGAGGACAAAAGCCAAACAAAACCATTACAACATTCTGTACTGTTTACTACCCTTTTTCTGCCAAATGGAATAAAAAAAAGGAAAGCTTGTTTGCCTGGTGTACAGTTACTTTATGTACTTACTCATAAGAACGAAGACGAGAGCTAAACTGTGTTTGAGGTCACTTTTTTCAAAACTGAAATGAGATTTATACTTGCATGAGGAAGGTTGTGTTAAAGCAACACTATGTAGTTTTTCGAACTTAAAACGGGACAAATTCTACTACCGCTGCTACCTGAGCAGCCTCCTAGCTGCTCAAACCACACGCTGCAAGTTATTTGTTCGGGTCGGTACACAAAGCCCACCCGTCGCCTGCCTGCGGAAGAGTGCAACCTGCTTTACGGTATATGTCACATTTTACTCATAGCCTGGGTTAAATTAGCCAACAGCTAACTATAACACAAAACAATCTAATATGCATGTCTCAAAACCATCGCCATGGCAAAGGAACCAAGGAGGGTTTTGTCAGAGGAAGCAAAGAAACAGAGAGAGCGAATTGACATGAGCCCGAACACGAATCAACATCTGACGGACTTCCACTTGGTGGCGCCTGCTGCAAGAGGCAACTGGTTGCAAAACGGATGGAGACATAGCCTTCCTGCTACTGGATTTGAAAGTCTTATGTAAAATATGTTCTTACTGTCCTGTACTTTTGAGTTTATTAGTTATTAGCCTGTGTTCAGGTTGTTTATTGCTGCCCTTTCGTTACTGGTTCAATAGCTAACGTATCTTAATCTTGCCTCGTCACGAATTTAGAGAAATTATGAAACGAAGACTAACAACCCACAATAAATGTTTTATGTTTAAAAGTTGCTGACTCCTTAATCCATGCACGTAGACCAATATTATCGGAATCTAAAGTTACCATGCTAGACATGCTTCTCATAGCGAGTTGAGTGCAAGTTAGTGATTCACCTATTACACAAAGCACAACGCCTGGTCGCGAGTGAGTTTTCGATTATATAATTACAGAAATGTATTATTTTCGTTGGTTACTAAACACATTAACCTCCATGCGTTGTGTTTTGGGTGACTGCAAATGTGCTATGTAGCGAACACGCTGTGCGCTAACGGCTAACAAGAGATACTCTTATTTAGGGAGATAGAAGGGTCCATACCATATGAAAAAGTGTAACGGCAAACCTGGATCACATGAGGGACCCTCAATCAATCATATAATGGCAGTGGCGTCAGTGGCCGGAGTTCAGTTATAGTTTCAGTTTGTGAAACTAGAACATTTATACTTGCATTTTGTAACAAACAAATACTTTATTTAGTGGTTTCTGAAAAACCGATGTGGCTTGAAAGTACGATTCGCGTAATGACTAATATATCTCTAGCCCCGCCCACTGGTTCGTTTTTGCCAGACATAGTACACCCCCCGCATTTGTGATGATTGACAAACTGGTAACCATAGCGACATATTTTTCAGTTAAAGATTACTTTTGTACTAAATCGCTGATACGCGCGGTGTTGTGTTTATTCTCTTTATTAAGAGTGACCAAGCAACAAACATGCAACATTGTGAAGCACCTGGTTGTGGAAGAACACAGTCGCTTCCTTTGGATTCTGATATTAGGAATGCGTGGTTAAAGTTTATTTTTAAGTACGTTCCTGATAACGTGGGTGAAATGATGAGCATTTGTTCACTTCATTTCACCGAGGATTCCTTTGTAAACAAGGCACATGTCGATGCTGGATTTGCAGAGAGACTATTGTATAAAAATATATTAAAACGCAATGCTGTGACTTCAATATTTTAGCCGACCAGAATCGTATGCGAGTAAAATATATGTACGATGCGTCACTATTGCTTTGTTAGAGAACACTGTGTCTAATCAAGTTTAGAGAAGGCTCCAACCAAGCATGTAGCTTGTCAAACAGACCAACAGAAATATACATCACAGGGCACACTGCTGTTTGTTGGAACTGTTATCAAGTCATAGCAGTGGGAGTTTTCTTTCTTCAATGCCGCCTGCCCATAAAAACCGAGTGTTTCTTGAGCCGGCCTCAAAACCAGGGTAGAAAATAGCCTATTACTTATTGATTTTGATGTTTTCTAATGTAAAAACCACCCAAACGTCATAAGTAGACCTCAGTATAAACTAATAAAAATCGCCACTTCAGAACACATTTAAAATTTAAGACAAAACACCAAATAGATTTTATTTTCTTATATATATATATATATGTTTATTTTATGTATACTTTTTTCAGTTTTCCATTAACCAAATATTCCACTAATATAGTCACACAAGACCAAAACCACCACCACAACCCTATATGCCAAGTGAGCCTTTATAAGGGTTGTGGCTACTATAGATAGGTATGCAAATTTAAATACAAAAGCACTAGAAGTTACCTGCTAGATATTTCTTCAGGAGATACTGGAGTCCAAAAAACACCACCTCACTGAACTGTCCCCCCTTATTGTGCCGGCACTCAAAATAGGAATATACCTTATTGACATCTGGAGGGTATTGCTTGTAGTGAGTAATCTGAAAATGGAAAAAGAGGACATGTAATCATTGCAACTGATATCACACTTTTACATTGACTACCAGTGTCCTCAATGTTTTCGCAAACATGTTCATGACGCTGTTAGTCATATGTATACAGAACCAAAAAATTTTACCTTTGTTTACTGGCCACTGATAGTACAAGGCTACATCTGGGTTAGGGTGACACAAACGGTCTTACTTTACAAGCATGTGATTAATATTTGCTTGGAAACTAATTTAAATGAAATACAACATTGCCATATAAGTAGGCCAACCCTGACAAACTATTAATCTTGATTTTGAAACCTGTTAAACAAGTGTAATGTCAATGAAACAGATAGACAGCAATGTTTTGAGAACAATGTATCCTACAATCTTGGAACTTAAATCAAACAGGAAAAGTGTTTTACACATTGTTGCAGTGATTTTTGTAAATGATTTATCCGTGCACTCCATTCTTTTTTTTATTAATTTACATTTGCAGAGGTGGACAGTAACTACTTTTCTTCAGTAAACATTTTTTATATATTCCACTACTAAAAAAGTCCAAAAATAGAAAGTTGTTTCTATGTAGGGGATTTTCCTGTGTGCGCATTTTTTTCTGCCTTGCAGAAATCTTTTAAAGATAATCTGGCAACCCTGGGAATTTATGTAAACGTTGGCGCTACTACACATCTGAAAGCGCTCTAAAAGGGTAAATAGAACAAAAAACACGAAAAAAGGAACATGTTAAAGTGTGGTGTAATCATCTGTGGGTTCAACTGTGTGTGATGCATAGAATGAGCGCTACGGTCAGACAAAGATCATAGAAAACATTATCATGAAAATGATCGGCATAACAGCTAAACGGTAAATAAACATAACACACACCTTCAGCCACATGACAGAGAAAATAGAAAATTTTGTTTTTTATGAGATGGCATAGCCAGAGTTAAGGAGGTGTGCGCACATGCTTGTTAACATGCTGCTATGTCATTTAAAGCCATTTGGAAAATGAATTATGTTTTTACTGTAGTAACTACTGAAGTATTCCTGCTGAAATAAAAACAATAGAAGCCGAAAATACAACAGAAAATGTAGGCTAATGGATTTAACGGTTATTATGGGAAATTAATTGTATGGATACTTGTTGTCTACGTTTATGTGATGGGTTATATTGGTGGGATGGTAAATCCCAAAACGCACTACAAAGAGGAATGAGATTGTTTTTATTACATTCTAATTCATAAATTCATTGTTTTCAGGAGGCATGGTATTTGCAGTAAAACCACAGTATTTGGAAATGCAACATTTTCTCTATAGTAACCATACTCCAATTAAGCTATTTTTATTAAAACCACAATCACTAATAATACCATAGTTTCATTATTTTAGCTATAGTTCATGTTTGTAGTTCCAAATAAATCCAACAAACATATGGCATCAACACCTTACTATATACAAGAACCTTACAACTTACTGGTAAATTGCTGCTAAAACTGGTAAAGGGAATTTACAAAAAACAAATAAATAAACTTTTAGCGGGCTAATGAGGATAATTAGGGTAAATGATCATACAGGATTATATCTTAACTAAACATGTAAATGCTAAACATACAAAGCCCTTAAAGGAGTAACTCACTTCAGAATTTGCCCCCATTGACTTCCCATAGTAAAATAAATAAAAATTACTTTTATTTACGTTTAATACCACTGATACTGTGAACTATTCCGTGTATTAAGTAGGTTGCTTCAGAGGCATACGTCAATAAAACAATCCACCACTTACATAAAGGAAATTAACTTTTAATACTTCAGTACTTCTAAAAGCACATACTTCTGTACTTTTACTGAAGTAAGTATCTATCTTTACAACTTTTACTTGTAAGGGAGTAATATTTGACCAGTACTATCTGTACTTTCGCTCAAGTCGGGAAATTGTGTACTTCGTCTGCCTCTGTGCACTTGTAATCTTAAAGCAAAAATGTTAAGCTCCTCTCCCCCTCTCAACAACATCTCTTCAACACATGACGTACTCAAGAAAAAAGAGGTAGGACTATACTGACTGTCCAATGGCCAGGCATTTTTAGCACTCCTCTCCAGGCACAATTTACAACAAACTGATAAAAAAGGAAGGGCAAAATAAAGCCCGGCCCTACATTTTTTTCTATTATATTTTATTTTCATTTGGATACACGTCACGATACAGAAAAGAAGTAAATAAAAAAGGGTACGGAAAAGAAGTAAATAAAAAAAGGGTACGGAAAAGAAGTAAATAAGAAAAGGGTACGGAAAAGAAGTCAATCGCGTCTTCCCTTTCATGGTGACTTTAAATTCCAAACCTGATTCACCAAGAAAGCTGGTTCCACAAGACTAGAGGAATTTGGGTTGATCTGTAATAGGAACCAGTATTGTGCCCACATGGTTGGGTGAAAACTCAAATGTACAAATTATTGTACATTGAAACCATTAAAATCGAAGAGATCTCTCCAAACATCAAAAGCAGGTGAAGAAAATGAAAACGACGTTTTGAATATTGTTTTTACAACATTGAAGCTTTCATCAAGGTTCTAGATGGGATTTAGGGGAGGGTGTATTGTCAAGGGTCAAAGACCTACAAAACAAGCATTATTACGCAACCTAAGAAATGTTTAGAGGTGGTGAGCACATCAGTATTTGTCAAGATAACTAACTCTGTTGTGAATCCTGTTTATTTACTTGTATGACACATCGCTTGTCGCTTGGATAAAAGCGTCTGCTAAACATTTAAATGTACTGCAGAAAATCACCTGCCAAGACTTCTTGAACATTACATAACCAATAATTGACTTTTTTCCGTTTACATTTGTTATACAGTAACAATTTGAGCCTATAAAAACATTTTGACCTCAAACTTCAAATACATTTTCCCAACAAAGCTAGTTTGCGGGACTAAACATCACAGTCAACTTTACAAATAAGTGTATGACAAAAAAAAGAGCATAACAAGAAAATTTCTATGGAATTAACATAAATATGTTACTTTTTAATGAGAAAGCAAGAGAATGTGAGAATTTAAAGATGAGTTTCGATTCCTAGACACTGCAGGTTAAGTTAGCCTTTAGGGAAGCTAAAGCTACACGACTCGCGAGGTCACACTGCTAGTTTTCATTCGTCACAAGCCCCGCCCCCCACTATTCAGTGTTCAGTGAGTGGGGCATTTAAAACGAGTCCGAGTCACCAATCCCTTCTAGCAAACATTAAGAAACATCAATGATCGTATTTCCAATAAATGGAGGTAACTGCGAATCGTGTTTAATTTAAAGCCAATCTATTCTCGAGGTGGAAGCTTTATACGCACATTTATTTCACGACTAAATCACAAATGCAGTTGTACAGAATACAGCAAGCACTGTTATGCTAGTTTGTACTTTGTGTTGTTGAACTAGCTCTAGAGTGGGTCCGGTGATTCTTACCTTATATGAATCCGTCGCAAGTAAAAAATTGAAATCCTGAGCTGCCATCATCTAGGACAAAGTAAAAGCGAAAGACTGTCGCTCCGATTCGGTATTTAGGCGATCTAAGCCACGTGACACTGGGGCAGGGGAGCGGTCAAGAAAGCCCTCTGTTCAATACGTTTCGGGTACGCCAGGTGAAAATGTAGTGAAATACAATTTCCCTGTACCTCGTTTATGTGAGTATGCGCACGTACAGGTCGCATCGTCTAGTATCAGACACAACAGGGTGGAAGGGGCGGAGTCAGTGTAGACGTATGAAATACGCGTTCGGTGACGCATGGTGGGCGGAGCCGTGAACACAGCCTGTTCCCTGAAGTTAAGAGAGCGTTTAAGGGCCGAAGTTTCGTTTTCTCGTAAAGAGTATTGAACTGTGCACTGGGAATGTTGAACATAGGCCTATTGCTACAATTGCTTTACTTTTAGTTTTGCTTCCAGGTTTCTGACACCTATCACTCGCTACATTATCTTTCAAGGTGTGGAAGTTTTATGTGATCAGCAAAAATCCTTTGTAGCGTGATGTGAACAATGAAGGATGCATCAAAACGTATTTTGTTTTATTATCACTAATATTATTATTATTATTTGACAATGCAGCACGCACAAGACCTTAGATCAAATATATCAACGATACAGGTTCTGATTATCGACATACTGAAAATGTTTATGAAACACATTCCACGCTGAAAACAAACATTAGAAACCTGCACAGGACGCAAAAGTAAATGTTATGGATTTAATAATTTTATGAATGGGATTGAAGGGGTTTTAATTGGAACAATAATGGTGTCTACTGGTATGTGATGGATTATATTGGTGGGGTGTTCAATCCATTATTGGAATAATGCCCAAAACCGAAATGGGATGTAAACATTATTTTGTTTTTTAATGGTTTGATTTCAGCTAATGATTCATAATACAATTTTAATGGACACCATTAGAATATATGTGATGGTTTCAATGGTTTTTTCAGCAGGGTTGTTTTTTCTTTTAGGTGTAAAACACAATATTTTAAACATCCATTATTTTTAGAACCAGGACAATGGCGCAGCTGGATTCAATGAAACAGAAATGCATGTAGTGCTACTGAATTAGATTCTCGGTGCTTTAATCTTACAAGATTTAAAGCTAACTGTTCAATTAATGAGGCACTAGCATGGTTGTTACTAACGGTCAATTAAATGTACTGAATGTCGACGTTGGTGAGAAGCATCGATAGTGGCAGTCGCGGAAAGCACGTCAGTGACCCCCTCCCCCTCCAGTGATTCGCTTCAGTTCAGTACCATGGTCAGCTCTCAGCGCGTACTCTCAGGAAGTGGCTATTGTCAGTACGCTGTCAGTAACATTCGCTTCTGAATCAAAATATTTTTTGGGGAAACCTCAAGAAACATCAACTACAATCCGTCTTAAAATCCTCTTTTCCCGGCTATCCTCCTTTAAATCCGCTATGGTAAACGGGGAGTTAATCGAAGCAAAAACGTAAGCAGCAACAATTTAATTCGGTGGAAGACTACTGGCTGTTGAGACAGATTTTCCACTCTCGTTGAGGGTAAGTGACACTGATTTTGGATTGGAGACTGTGATACAGAAAGAAATTGAAATATACAGCCCGCATTTTATACTTTTTCTGCCTCTGAAGCGAGTTATATATGGTCGTTGTTACTAAAGACACGGGGGGTTATCTGTTGGAATCAACAATCGTTTCTTTAATTTCAGTGGACCGAGAACTTAGATTAAAATGTTGGATCCATCATCGAGCGAGGAGGAGGCGGAAGAGGTTGTGGAAGAAGAGCGCAAAGTGGTGGCTGCGCCCAAGGCTGGTGGTCCTCGGGTGTCTCCAAGCAGGACCAGTGAAAGCTCTGGTGGGTTGCAGCCAAGCCGAAGCACCAATGCCCGTCCGACGAGCCCGAGCCCATCGGTCGCGATCGAGAAAGAAAAGGATGACTTGGAAAAGATGCAAAGGGAGGAAGAAGAAAGAAAGAAACGGCTTCAGCTTTATGTCTTTGTAATGCGCTGTATTGCCTATCCATTCAATGCGAAGCAGCCGACCGATATGGCGAGACGACAGCAAAAGGTAAACCCCTCGCTGAAAGCAAAAGTCACATGCAACAGATTGCTGTTGAAAAGAACTGTCTAAAATCGATTGTTTGCTCACTACTCTCTGCAGGTAGGCAAATCAAATATGCTTAAATGTTAGCGAAAGGCCTTAAAAGTTGATATAAAAACATGAAGCACTTGACAGTTGCTTCAGTGCATACGTGGTCGAACAATTTAGGGAAATTGTGTGGAAGCGTCTCCAAAAACGAATGCCTTCATATGCTTCTGCTTTAGCGCACATCTGTTAACCGAGGTTTCCAGCATATTGAAGAGTAGATGCAGTTAACAAACTAAAATGCAGTTTATTGTTTTTTATTAAAGTACTAACCTGATTATATTCTATGTCTAGTTGTAGTGGTTTTTATGAAATCCCCCCATGAGCTAGTGCCTTTAGATGGCGCTTGAGTAAGCGTGGACAAAACTGATTAAAACCAGATAGCCCTCTATTGGGGGTGTGGTCTGTCACAAATATCCAGAACGTATTTCATAAATGCAATCGAGAAAACACAATTTATTTAACGCAACATCATTCGTGTATTATGCACTGCTTTCAGAGGCTTCTACCAACAAGAGAGAGGTTATCCCTTGTGAAAATAGCAGTTCCACTAGGTATTCCTTCAGATCCCAAGAGAAACTGTTATTCAAACATGATGAAATCAGTTTTACTAGTTAGAATGAACTGAGCAGCATTTTAAACATGCTAAATAAAAACGATTAGTTAAGGTAGTTACTTATAACATCATATTTCTGAAAGCTGTAAAACTAAAAATTCAGTCCCCAAAAAAGAGAAGAGACAAAGAGACAGCCGTGTCATAGATGATTCAGGTTTTGAAACATTTCTCTTTGCTCAGAATCAAAGGCAGAGCTTTAAAAGCAAGAAGTTGTCTTCTATGTTAAGATCTTGAATAATTTATAAATGTTGATCATATCCATGAGTGCCTTTTTCAATTGCACTTATCATATATTGTAGCTTGGAGAGTTTATAATCCTTATGTAGATACTCGAGGAGCAATGTATTGTGTATCATTTTAATTTGGTTCATTTGTATATATTCATACAATCATTAAGTTTGTCTGTCTTTTTTGGATGTGTCCTTAGGGGCTTGTTTGCTCGCAGCTGCTGTCTTAGGAGAAAGTTTCAGGGGACAATAAATCGTGTCTCAGTGAATAGATACTCGTGCTGGTGTTTTGTTCTCACAGATAATACTCCTAAGAGACAAAATATCAGGATTCATTAGTTTATGTTGGATATGCCCTTTTTGTTTTGTTTTTTACCCGTAGTCACTCAAGACATATCATGGTTATAATTCAACAGTGGGGAAAAAACAAAATGTTTACAATTGATGTATGTTTAATTCATTTCTCAGTTACATTACCAACATTTGGAACAATCCCACTGTAGAGCACATTTGATTGGACTAAAATCAGCATAGTGCAGAATAAGTCATCAACATATTTTGTTCTATTTTCCTAGAAAGACTTTAAATTTAAAATCAGCAGTATTTTACCTGCTACGGCGGCTGTCCATTCTAGCCTGAAGCCAGGTGAGAATATTCACAGCTGCCATCTGTTCTGAATTTCCAGCTAGTGATCTGAACCCTCAGATGTAGAGGAACAGTATTATTATCACAAATTATTCTGCATCTTTGATAAACCATAAGCACATAGTACTGTGTATTGTGGTTGTTATTAAGTTATATGGAATAAACACACCGTAAGTGTTTGTTAGTTCTTTCCCTCCTTTATTTTGTTTTGTGCTTTAATTACCATACAGGGACAGACTAATCCACCCTCTCTTATAATTATAACTTGATCTGCTATTTTCATTCGTGTAGGACTTGCTAATGTAATAACGAGTAGAAACTCTTATGATGCTTGTTGCCTGGTGGTCAGAGCGTTGGGCTTGTGATCAGAAGGTTGCCAGTTCGAATCTCAGTGCCAGCAAGTCATGACTGAAGTGCCCTTGTCCTTCCTTCCTTTCTTTCTTTCTTTCTTTCTTTCTTTCTTTCTTTATTTCTTTCAGGGATGGTAGTTACAGTGAGCACATCTAGAGCAAAGTCAATTATAAAACACAACCAAAAAGCCATTAATAGAGTTGTTAATTGTGGCTGGACACAACTACTACTTTTCTTTAACCCCAGTACTAAATACAATAACCAACATTTATATTACCTTATCATGACCTAAGTCTTCAAAGAGTAATTGTAACATTTTACAAGAAGATGAATCTAAAGTCCTCAGACAATCCTCAGAGACATTGCACATGCTGCTAGCTGTGCAATCTGATCCCCTTACAAGAACGCTGATTGAGTTATCGTATGACATCATTTACCACAATCTACTTTACAGAAAGAATAGAAGCACCATGATACCACATCACAGCTTTTTCATAGGTGATATGATAAAACTCCTCTAATCTGTTGTGTCTGCTTTGTCGTGATGTTCAGATACAATTATTTGCTCAATTTCAATTACAGGGCCTATTCTTGGGATGTCATAGATGCAGAGTTAATCACAGCCCCCTTTTGAAAAGATGACAGCATCATTTTCCTCTTTTTGAATCATGTATTGCTATAATAGACACCTTTAGTGCATTTGACAATTCCTCTCTATTGTTTTTTGTTATTTTCAAGCAGAAAGGAAGTCATTTAAAATAGGTTTGAATGCATCTTAAAAATCAAGTAGAAAATAACATTGACTGCCCATCTTATATTGGCAGGGAAAGAATCTAAAAGGCCATTGTGTATAAGACAAACAATGACCTGGATAAGGGCTCTCTATCCGTGATTGTATACTGAGGAGCATCTCAAAGTCAATGTGTAGTAGATGGCTGAGATGGGGATGGATGCACCAAAAGGGCTTTAAGAGCCCTACTAGTTGAATAGGACTGATCTGAGGTCAGCTGTAGGCTGAGGACGTGCAGGCAGCGGAGATTTTGGTTATCGTTATATTCATGATGGATTCAGAATCAAGCACTATTGAATGATCGTGGGTCAGTTGGAGGTAACCGGGGAACATAAACTAGGTTGTTATTGAAAATTCAGACTGAAGAATACGAGAACGAAATTCTTGAAACCTGTCAGCTATAAAAAGGTTTGAGTGTGGAGTTTCTTTCATAAAAGATAAATGCCATTCACGCTCTTTTTCAGTGAAAATGTGTTCTGGTGGTTTTCCTGGCGAAATATCTAGAAATCATTGCTAATTAAAAAGAGCATGATTCACGAGTTTTTCTAGTTGACTCATATACCAAGCATGCCTACTGCTCTTTAGTGTATTTTCTTTGTTTTTGGACCAAAAACACCTTAAAGACATTGCCACCTATGCGCATGCCTACATGTGGCGATTTCTCAAAGGCAACTGTATTACAATTACACTAATGAGCAAATCATTGCATAGTATATGTGTTTGTTAGGAATATGGATGCATGCTTGTTTGTTAGGAATATGCATGCATAAAGCAGTGTAAAGGAAGTGGGTGGATGACCCATGTACTCTTTGTTGGTTGTTTTTAATCTGGGATTACACATCCATTTGCCTTCTCTGATCTGTTACACAACATCCCGTACTGTATATTCACATGAGTTGGACAACTGTAAAGCCATCCATTTACGCATACAGTACATGTGATAGACGGCAGTGTGTGTGTGCAGGTGTTTGAAAGAGAGAATGAAAGTATGAAGAACAAAACAGAACAGTTCCCTCTTTAACGATGAATAGTGTAGTGGTTTTCCTTCTCTCATTGAAGAAACCCTCTTGAGTCTGAGTTTTGATACCAAAAGTAAGTAAGACTTTATTGTCAGGAAACAACGCTGAAACAAAGCCGAGTTGGAATGCAACGCAACTGACATCTGTTCATCCAGCCTAGTTTATATACACGTATTCTCAGGCAGCCACTATTATTCATTACCATAGAAGAAGGGGTCTATTCTCTTTAAGTCCAATTTGGTCATAAGCACTTGTAACAAGAGGTCTTTTCTTTTGCCGCCTGATTTGATTTTAAACATGTGATGATAATCATGTGAGCCGCTGACCCTCTCACTCATGTGAGTTCCAATCCTCCATATGTGCATCCTCAGAAAAATACATTGGATAGAATCATTCAAATAGATAATGGTAGAATAAATGTATACATATATTTGGGTATAAAATCTTCAACAAATGCTGCATTTTATTTAGTAATAACTCTTGCCAAATAGATTCCAGATCAAGTAAGTCATAAAAATTCAGTACAACATGTTGATAAAACTGCCAAAGAAATGAAAGAATGCTCATTATTAAGTGGTGACTTTACTTTTAGAAACACAGACAGTGTGTTAATGACTTTGCAATATTATACATTCAGACTGTAGCTTCCCTGCAATCACAGCAGTGCAGGCGACGTTTCATAAACGAAACAGCATCCAAAAGACATAAAAAGGAGAGGGAGAGGCATAGACACACAGCAAGAACTCGAGGGACATGAAAGCACTGTGCCTCTACCCCAGCCTGACTGATTACTAATGGGAATCTGTTCTCAGAGAAAAACCCCAGCCCATCATTCCCACGCAATCAACATGAGCCCAGTGGGCACCTGGGGATCACAACACACACGCACACACATACGCACACAAATAGCCACATTCCATCATGAAGTAAAAAAGGTTGTGCTAATATTAACGTCTTGGTTCGGGATGTAACCTCAGTTCCCTGATGGAGGGAACGAGACGTTGTGTCGAACCGACAGATGGGGTTTGATCTTGAAAACCTATCAATTCTGATTGTACTTTTTAAAAGGCCAATGAAATTTGGGAATGGCACGGAACACCAGTCTCCGCCCTGTACATACTTGTATAAAAGAGAGAGGAGGCTGCGTTACGGAGGCCACATCCTACCGACAGGGAGGTGACATGTGGAAATTACACACGGTCCCGCCAAATGGGGAGAACTCATCGGAGAATGGTGCACAACCCTAACAGGGTTGCACGGAACGGTGGAGTCCACCGTTGGGACATCACAGGTTCATCAGCGGGGAACAAAGAGTAAGGAATACGTGAGACGGGACGACCCAATGGGGGAGTCACTATGTGTGGAGCATCAGCTTAGTGATAAGTGGGCACAGAAGCAAAGTGATGGCGTCCACCACCAAGTGCGCCAATCTCTGTTTGGGGACAGCTCTCTCTTTGCTGTGCTCCAAAACATCAATCAAGTAGAGGCGCAAGGTGCGTACTGAACACAACACGATAGGAGTTAGGTCTTCCTCCCCAAGGGGGTGCACCTGCAAGTTCACCACCTGGTTCCAAAGGAGAGTGGTAGGAACTTTGGGGGCGTAGCCAGGTCCACGTGGGAGTCGCCCGGCCCGAAATCTAGGCACTCGTTGGACAGAGAGAGTGTGTGTAGACCCTCTACCCCTTTCTAATTTTCTTCCCATTTATAATTCGTACTGTAGAACCGTTGGCTCGGTCTGCCTTCTCACATCTCACTATACAGTCATGCAATCACTGCAACACTTATTTCCTGTTTGATTTCATGGTGACTTTAACATTATACTTTTGTGTTGCACAGATAGAAGTTAGATAGAAATGTGGAATGCCATGGGTGTGAGTAAAATCTTTAGACACGTCATATTGTATGCATAGCTGTAAATACTGATCTCGAGCACTTCAGATGATGTAACCAACGCTGGTGTAATGCTGATTCAAAAATATACTATAAAAACGTTTGAACAAAATACATACAATATAATTGAATATTTATTATAACCTATTTAAAATTTAGAAAATGTATTTAAGATTTAATTATAATAATTTTTTAAAAATATTATTATTAATAAATAAATAAAAACTGATACGGGAAGTACTTCTGGACCAGTGTTTACGTCTTGCAAAGTGGTCTTTATTACTTATTGAACAGTAAAGCTTGTGAGTCATGCATCTTACTTTTTGCCTGAATGACATTTGGAAAGCCTTTCTTCTATCCCACCATCTATTTTTCTCTCTGCTTTTAACTTTCCCTGTCTGTGACACTGGTAAACCGAGTAAAGAAATCGTGGGATGTTGACTGTCCTGTTGAACAAGCACACTAAATGCTCTATTGAGCACGAAGGGATGCAGAGTATTTAAGAATACTGCAGTTATTTGTAGTGACTGTGTTCTCTGTGGAACATCATTTGTTGGAACTATTGATTTAACAACATCACACACCAGGTGGACAAACACTTTCAATCCCAGCAATTTGTAGGGACCATGTTAAAAAGGTTATCTGTGTCCACCTATATAGAGACGGATATAAATATCAGTGTAAATGTGTAAAGCTTTTTCAAAGTATGCTACAAAGAGTTAATCTTAACCTCCAGCTCATTTTTTTTACATTCTCACAACACAGATATCTCTAGTTGGCTGTTCAATCATACAATCCCCTCCCCCCGTTTCCTCCACCCCCCACTCATGTGACAGAAAACAGTCTGTAGGCTAGCATGGTTTTAGCAGCTTTATATGACACAGTCTCTGCCCCCGTTATCTAGTATTCTACGTAGTGTATGTGTGTTACGAAATTACCATGGACTGTGATGACAAGGGTCTGCATTTTGTCTGTTTCTATAGTAACCAGCAACAGGCAGGTGTGAGGTGGATCTGAGGTTGTATATGTGTGTATAATAGTGGAGATATTCGTTATTATTTTTATAGCAGTGGATGCTCCGTCTGCACCAGTGTGTGCCGTACAAAGCCGTAACCCAGCAGTTAAAACTCTCATAGTTTCTGTATATGGGAAGTAATCAGTTTCTTTCAAAGATTTCTAGAAAAGGAGTGGATTGATGTTAAAGAGAAGTAGAAGATAAAGAGGTACATTATCTCTTTTTAGATTCCGCTCAATTGTTAGTTCGAATATCATTATTATGGAGTCTCTAGTAAATAGCTGTCCATTGTCCACATGTGTTGCATGTATTTGTAAAGTTGATTTCATTAGAATTAGATTTTTATATAAATGTATGCATTAGATTATGAATGTATTTAAAGTTGGCATGAAACGGAAGTTGCAATGCTGTTTTTTATGTATGATGTATTCCTGTAGCTTACTTGGTAGAGCATTGCGCTAACAATGAAAAGGTTGCGGGTTTGATCCCAGGGTACGCACAAATTGACAAGAGGCATATATAAACTAGATCAGATTTTTTCTAACGGGTCGGGGGACTCCCAGGAGGCCTCCAGATTGTTCCAAGGGGTTCCCAGAAAATATTTGAGAAACAAAAGCAAAACGTGTAAAATTTTAATTTAATTGTTATTTAATTTCCACCATAAGTTGTTTTACAATCTAATATGTGGTCTTTATAAGGTCACACACTTACTATTTTTCAGTTTAAATGCTTATTCATACAAAACATTGTAATAATGTATTTTAGAAAGGGGATCCCTCTCAAAAGGTTCAACATATTTGAGGGTCTTTGGAATGAAAACAATTAGAAGAGTCACTTTGGATAAAAGCATCTGCCAAATGTATTAACATGTAGGGCGGGACTCATCCTTCAGTAATTGGTTGGATCATCGAAATTCTGAAGGTTGGCCATTGGATTGACAGCTTAGTCAATATAAAGACCATCAGGGCACATAAAAATTATAATTATGACCCACACAAATAAGATGAAATATTTTAAAGAAATTGTAAATAGTCAGTTTTGATTTCATGGTGACTTTAAATACAAACTTATTATTGTCATCCCGATTCCACTTCGATCATCTCAACACATTTTTGGTAGCTGATTTCAGCACAATATCGGCACTGAGGTCAGCAATGCAAAGCTCCAATACTAGAGAACATTGTCATGGTGACGTAGAAAGAACATTTCAATGAGAGTGTTTTGAGGATACACTTTAATTGCTCTACATCAATGGCCTACCCACTATAATCACTACTGCAGTTACCATGAGAGTAATCGAGCTAATGCAGCTGCCTCTTACAGTTATGAGGTCATGCTGTTCGATAACCTGAGAGGGGATAATAGGGTAAGGGGTGTGTTCATATGTACCCGGTGACCATGGTAACATAGCCTAGTCAATGAGAAGGAACACCTAGGATAGAGCGTTCACTTACTGTCATGATTCTGGCTGGTCTGGTCATATTTTCTTGGTCTTTTGGCAGGATCATGACAGACCCACGTGTTTAGCATGGCATTGTTGTTTTGGCTTATGATCTCATGCCCCACACCTGTTCCCCTTTTGATTTGTGTCCCTTTATAATGCCCTTGTGTCTTCTGTCCTGTGCAAGTTTGTTTCGTCACATCTTGTTCCTACACCGTGGTCCGTAAGTCTTAGTCAAGTTTAGTCAGTGTAAGGTTTTGTCAAGTGTCGTATCAGTCTAGTTTAGGCTGTCTATGTTCCTGTTTTGTCTGTAATATATTCCCTCTGTCCTTGTGGTTTTACCCCCTCATGGGTTTTGGTTTTGTGTTTTTATCAAATAGATCATTGTTTTGTTTCAAGCCTGTCTTGGCTTCTCTGTCCGTGCCACTCATATTCACGACACTAAGCCTAAAGTAGTCCCACGCACAGGTCTCCAAGCTGAAACGGGTGATCATATGGTTAGAGACCCTAGAGGTGGACATACAGTACTAACATATCAAAGGCTTGCTGCTCACCAGTCAGGTGTGACAGACAAAAGGAGATTAACTAAATACAGCATCTCATTGAGATTAAATCAATAGTGAATTAAAGGAAAATTATGTTTACATTTATCATCAGATTATCAATTTGCTATGTGTATGAGAGAGGCAGAAAATGAACAGGCAGGAAAACATTTACCAGCATTTCTTTAAGTTTCTTTAAATGTTAAGCTTACACTCTATAGCTATTAGACAGTTATGACCATTGTCATGTTTTTGTATTTTGCTATAGAATATTTACTTTACATAAATGTATCCACAAGATAAGTTAGATATGCCAGATCTAACTATTATGAGTAGTAGACATGAACACCATATTTTTAATCAAAGTGGTTATTTTACTCAAAAATTCTCACGGCTAGGCAAAAAATGCATTGGATAAAGAGAAAGATATTTGGAGGAATACAATGGGGGCCAAGAACTGTTTGGTTACAAGCATTCTTCCAAATATCTTTCTCTGTGTTCATCAAAAAAAAGACATTTATACTGATTTGCAACAACTTGAGGGTGAGTAAATGATGACAGAATTTGTATTTTTGGGCAAGCTGTCCCTTTAAAGGCTGCAGTACTCTGTTGGCATTCATGCAGTTATTGTGTAAGAGCTACTGTAGACGTTTGTTTCAGATTTCTTTCAAATCAAGTCTCCAGACGGATGGGAAGTGTTTTGAGATGGACGTTGCTTAAAGGTTTATTTGGTCTCTTCCCTGAAATTTGACCTGCTTCTGCAATGTGAAATTGGCAAGAGGTCAAGGTACTACTGGTAGAATGTCTATTGTTGTTATATTATGAATGGGGTTGGACTCTTTTACAGATCTAGGGACACAGGCCTCTACAAACTACACATTACATTTAACAAATAAAGTAAATGTCAAACTGATCTTAGGTCATAGTAAATAAACGAAAAATCTACAAACTCCCACTGAATGACTCAAATGGAACATTATTGCTGAATAATTGCCAATTGGCAAATGGCAACATTGCTGTCATCTCTTATTCGCTTCCCTGAATGAAAATGTTTTTGGCTGGAACTAACAGATGCTGTTAACATCTTGATATCTGTGATGATTTTTGCTGTATTTTCTTCTTTTCTCATTTGCATTTCAGCTTCTCGGTATGTGTAACTATGTAGAAAAATAAACTTCTCTCATCTTTTCTTTACAGATCAGCAAGCAACATCTCCAAACAGTGAAAGAACGTTTCCAGGCTTTCTTGAATGGCGAGACTCAGATTGTTGCAGATGAAGCCTTCATCAATGCTGTCCAAAGCTACTATGAGGTTAGCTTCATCTATATCAACAACATTCCAGGTTTACGCCCCTATTGACGGGCCCTCTGATTACTCAGAAGTAATATGTATGCTGACACTAATCTTAGATCAACATGTTGAGATCTAGACCTGTTTGAAACTGGAAAACTGAAAGAGAAACCAACATTTGGTGTGATGAAAGTGTGGTTGTAGCATACAATTTCCGTCCCACAGATAGTTAGACAACAATTGTTGTTGCTATGAAGTAGAAATTCTAGATTATATTTGATAATATACAGTAGCATCAAGTACATGTTTTGTTCCTCTATAAGTTGCTATTTAAAATGTCAGTGGCCTATACAAAAAGCCATTTTATTTTAAGGTTCTTGCCTCTCATGGTAGCTACTATGTTGAAATACCACCTATGTGTAGTAAAATAGAAAAAAAAAAATAGATTTGATGACAACCTGACATATTTTACATTCATTTAAGACATTAATTTGCTTTTTACAAAGCCACTTAAAAATTTAAGTCCATGCAGAAAAAATGCACATAATCTCTTCTGAAAGCCCTTGTGGCACGTCGGTTTAACTTCTGAGGACAACCCAGACAGATTCTCTCCCATTTATATAATGCAGTTTAAAGGGGATTGTTTAGAAATGTTAAGCTGTTAGCTTTTCGCTGATTTAAAAATCGGAGTAATCCACGTACATGTATTGTAGACAAACTTTTGCAAAACGACTTTCGAAATGTTTGAAATTCTGCTTTTAATACAGAATATATCAAGTCCTTGCTGAGCCACCTTTAAAAACACAATATTGTACCCTTAATACTATTTAAGATCATATATAATATTATGCGACCTAGAATAAGTGATTTGGTAATAAATGACAGAAAACACTGGAATATTTGGATAAGAGAAGCTTAGACTCACTACGTCTGGTAATTTAATGAAGTGAAACTAATGAGCGAAATGACTTTGTATTCAGTCAAAGCCAAAGCCAGCTTTTTCAATTCAATTAAACTCTGATACTCTTATTGAATTTGTGCTGGATGTTCCCTCTCTGTCAACTCATCTCCCCTGCTTATCCAGGCACGTTAAGAGAATTGTGTCCATCGGAGAGAGGGAGGGGGGAACTCATCGAGAGATGAACTGCGAGAAAATGATAGAATATTAAATAAATAAGGATTAAATTCTTCTCTAGATTGTCGGCCAAGCCGCACTGCCAGATGAATTCACGCTAGTTTTAAGTTGTGAATTAGACCTTGATGTATTCTGTATGACACTGAGAAAATCTTGTTGTCCCAGTAACCGTTTTACAAGGTTGTACTGTCCTGTTTTGTTTATTAATACATTTAAAAGCCTTTTTTTACTTGTATTCTTATTTAGCTTTACTTTTATTAGTTTTTTAATGTACTGTTGGTGGTTCAAGAATGTTTTTCTCCCTTGGTGGGAGTTATGTGCACTGCAATACTGTAACATTTTACTTATGGTCGATCGCAGGTGTTCCTCAAAAGTGACCGTGTGTCCCGCATGGTCCAAAGTGGTGGTTGCTCGTCAAGCGACTCCCGAGAGGTCTTTAAGAAGCACATTGAGAAGCGTGTCCGCAGCCTACCCGAGATCGATGGCTTGAGTAAAGAGACGGTCCTCAGCTCATGGATGGCCAAGTTTGATACCATTTACAGAGGAGAGGAAGACCCACGTAAGCACCAGCAGCGCATGACAGCAAGCGCTGCCTCCGAGCTCATTCTCAGCAAGGATCAACTTTATGAGATGTTCCAACAGATTCTTGGCATTAAGAAGTTCGAGCACCAGCTGCTGTACAATGCTTGTCAGGTAAGCTGTGGCCATTTCGTCGAGTGTTTTAAATTTGAAAATCTATTTGACCTTCATGTCTCCAAACCTGTATGACTTTTTTTGGCAGAACACATAACATACATGTTGAAGAACATTTATAACCAAACAATATTGAGACCCACCCATATTTCTCAAAATAAATAGTGTTCTACAGAAGTAGGAGTCATAAACAGAATGTAAGCAATATGATGCTATGACAACAGGAAAGATATGTAAAGATATGGAGTGACATCTGACATCTGAGTTCTCCATGTAACCAGATATTACAATGGTTTTCGATTATTATAATTTAAAATGTATGATATTTGTTGGAGTAAGATAACTAAACCATTTAAAGTAGTTTTTTATATTTAAAGTTATAAATAGCTATTTTAAATCAGATGGGCCAGGTGTAATCTGCAACTAAACATTCCTGTCAAACGTAATTCAGCAAGCTGGGAAAAAACTGTCTTCTCCATTTTTTCGAAAGTGGTTCTTTTCACATCGCCTTTCAGTCACGAGTGGTTTCATTAGAACAGCGGCAGAAATGTGAGTTTCAAACATATTTTATATCGAAGCGCTGCCCACATTGCACTCCTGTTCACACATTAGATCATTTTTAGTGTGCATAGAAAAAGCGTATGGTATCAAAATTGAGTCAGTTGACAAGGTGCTTTGTCAAATTTATGAGATGGGATTAATTTATGTTCAGCTACATTAAATGTGATTAGCTTTTAAATTGACTTCAGATAAATGGAATGGAGCAATGCATGAGTTCTAGAAAAGGTATATATGATGAAATAACAAGAATGGGGAATCTCAGACTTCGGGTATCTAAAAAACACAGAATGAAGAATGGGAAAAACTCTTTTTGAAGAATTACATATACAATTTTGAAGATTTTGGAGAATTGTGGGATTTAGGCCAGTGAAAAGAAAAACATGGGATCTGGAGGAGGTGTGAGTGTAGGAGTTCACCATTCATCGGCACGCCACTGTCTGTGTTCACACGAAAGCCAAGCGGGGCGAATAGAGCGTGTGCCATTTTGATTATCTTTCTATTAGCAACGTGAATGCTACTTTCTATGTGGTGATGGTAATAACCCAGTAACCGTGGCAACGGTGGACACGCCGGCCGGTTTCTGCCTCAAACTAAACCCAAAAGCACCGTGGTCCTGTGGTTACAAACGCGAACGCATTTTGTCTTTTTCTGTGCCTTTGCCTCGCTGCTGGTTTTATGATGCGCTGCTTAAATCTTTTATTCTTCACAGCAGGTCATTATTTCTGTTTTTCCACTGAGACTTTCAAGCTCCTTCCTGCTTTAAAATTAAATCTTGTTGATAGGGTGAGTCTGTGTTAAACAGCTGTGGATTGACAGTGTGTATGTGTGTCTGTGTGTTTAACAGCATTCGGTATCAGTGCATTGGCTGTCTCTTGGGTAGCAGGAGTTTAATCCAATCTATCGACTATTTCCTGAGGGCATTTCAGAAGACCGGCGGTGGATGGCAAGTGACTGACAGCCAATTAAAACAGAGATAGATAGTGCTGTAACACACATCAGTCTTTTTCGGATAAGCGGGGACCTATGATAAATTTGGGGGCCTGCATATTTTCAAAAGTCTTGGGCATCTGCTGCTTATGGTCAATTATGGTCAATTATGTATAATTATACTGCCTCAATACGGATATGTGGTATTGAAAAGACCCAGGTGGCTAATTAAAGGTGTTTTGTTTGATGTTGGCTGTTTTTCTAACTTCTGTCAGACTTAGGGCGGTTTCACACAAGTGCTTTTGGTGTTCGATAAACGTCAGAGTTCGGTTCTTTTGGGTGATGTGAACACTGTCTTCCGAACCCGGGTGCGCACCCGTGAACTGTACCCGGGTCCGCTTAAATAGGGAGGTCTGGGGTGCGGTTCAGGTGAACTCCAGTATGCCTCGCTGCTGATATTAACGCAATCGTACCAAATCGTGGAAGTGAACCGCTATTAATGACGTATTCTTTGGTAAAAATGTGTGCGTGTGTGTGTTTCACTCAACTTCCTGATGAGCGTGAATGATGTGCTCCCCCAGTGGGTGCAGGGGGAGGCTGGAGCAATCGAGCTAGGGTCTGGACCAGGCAATCGAACTAAATGTGAAGCCAACTTTAGTCACTGAATCAGACCCCCCCATCAAAAACCGAGCCAGAGATGGCTTAAAGTGATAGTTAACCCAAAAAATTGTACTCTGTCATCATTTAATCACCCTCTTGTCATACCAAACCTGTGTGACTGCTTTCTTTAGGAGAACACAAAATGTGTTTTGAATAACGTTGGCCACCAAACAACAATGGACCTCATTGCCTTTCATTGTACAGTATGGGCACAAAACCACTGAGATATTTTTTATTTATCTTCTTTTCCAAAGAAGAACGAGTCACATACAGGTTTTGAACAACATGAGGGTGACTAAATGATGACAGAATCCCTTTATATCTTAGTTTATCAAAATTAAAAGTCCAGCTATATTTCTAAGTAAATTAGAAAACTAAATATGTTCATATGGCTTTAAAAGTCATTTATACAAATGATATGGCCTGTGTTCATTTATTTGTTTATTTTGACCAGTTGTTAAGCTGTAGTCACTACAACCTTTGATTGTACAGTAGGGTGCCAGTAAAAAGGTACTGTGAAGGTATAATTCTTTCCCTGTAGGAGAACAAGACATTAAACGGGACCATAAAGGAACCCAATTGGTCCTTAGGGTGCAATTATGTTCCCTAAAAGGTACAACATATTTATTACCTGTAGTACAGCTTTAATTCCTTAAAGGTACAGTTTTTATCTATTTCTGAAAAATTATGTTTGTGTGTGAGTAACAACACGCGTGTTTACAGCATAATGATAGAAAGTCAATATTTGACTGTTTCCTTTAAAGAGTGTAAAGTACAGTATGCGTGTATGTGCTTCGTGTGAACTGTGATGTCTCATGATTTCGACAACATCATGCATTTGGCAAAAAAAATTTTACAAAGCGATCTATAGTACATTGAAGTTATGCGTTTTTTTAACAGTTGAACCCATGACCTTTGTATTGCTGGAGCAATGGTACACACCCATTGATCAAATGTCTGGGAGGATTCAATCATTATATACATATTATGTATTCACCTTACATAACACAACAGGCACCTTCCTCTGTATGTCAGTCATGACCTGAGAGCATCATGCGGATGCCATGATGGCTGCCACCAGGAGTTTTGACCCCTAGAGTCTCATTAAAACAGCCAGTTGTTAGATATTCTCTTTCTTTCATTCATCTTGTCCTATTCATTGTTCTTACAATTACACATATTGATTAACAAATGCGGTTTGCCCTGCACAGATGATTATAAGTGGAACTAATTGGATTTCATCCATTCGCTCAGGACATGCTTCTCGGTGTGGGCGTTTCTATGTAGGCAGCTTATTCTGTTGAATGAGATTTGTCATCCTGGGCTCGGCTTTGGTTAATGATAGCCCAATCTGATGCAATTAGCATGAATAGCAAATACAAGAGGAGCAGCGAGGTGACTTGACCTGGACGTGAGTGAATATAAACGACACAAATCAATGATGGATGCACGTATTGAACAGATGCATTCAAGCAGATTTCTGCTTGAATGCTTTTATGACAGTGACTCTCTATGTATCACCAAAAGTCAACAAACAGAAATGGCGAAACAACTACAAAGCCTTTTCAAACGCTTTTCTATAGACTGCGCTCAAATGAGCAGGCGCTGGCTGCCTAGTGCCGCAAGAACAGCTGCTGCCACTCATTTAATGCTCATCAAAGCTCATTGTGTCATCTGTATTCTCTGAAATGCAGATAACACAATGAGGTTGGAAAGCTGTAGGAATAAGTACCTTGTACGTATTCATGTTTCTGTTTGCAGAAACCCTCTGCACATGAGCTGTGTAACGCAAAAAGTCATTTTTACAATCAGTCTTGAATTTACTTATAAGGCCTGTTTTTGATTATACAACAGACTGTACTTCTTTATTCAATGTGTCTTGTTTTATTCATGTTTTAGTTTTTTCACTAGAAAATAGGACAATACAATTCTGATGAAAAAATATTTGTTTTGATGCTTGGCAGTCTGCCGGTTGGATATGCTTGGCTGAGGGATAGTGTGTGTAAGGTTACCTCTTTCCTGAGAGAAAGCACCTCAGCATCCTTTGTATGACCTGAAGCTGTTGTCATGGAGACAGTAAACATGCAGGGCTTTAAACACTCTCATACCCATCAACTGTGCCTCCCATGAATACATTACAGACAGTAACCTTATAATTTCCTTCCTTCCTTTCTCTCTCTCTCTCTCTCTCTCTCTCTCTCTCTCTCTCTCTCTCTCTCTCTCTCTCTCTCTCTCTCTCTCTCTCTCTCTCTCCCTCCAAAAACCTGGGCTATCACTCTGAAACATCCCTTTTGAGAAATATATGAGAATATAAACAAACAGCAATTGTTGTCCCTAAGACATGCTGCATTAGTGACTATTTGAGCAATGAGCTGTGATTAGAAATACATCAGACTGAAGAATATACTGTACAATAATTTTCTGGTTTGGAGAGTTCCAAAAACAACAGTCATTGATAAAACTTTGCCTGAAATATTTCGGAATTCTATATTGTGTGCAGACAATTGATTAAATGATCTTCATTAAAATAGAGGGTTGATATTACCGTATAGTGTGATAGTTTGATAGTTACTTGTTAGCCAGACCCCATCAAAAGTCAATATTGAAAATTATTTACGTCTCTAATACATGCATGGGCAAATTATAACACACCACCGACATAGAGAAACACGTATTTGCGTCATATCACCCCTTTAAAAGGCCAATGAACATGGCATGCAAGTCTTCACCCCGTGCATACGGTTATAAAAGGAAGATGGCGTGCCCTTTCATTCAGCGAGTGCATGCAGATCCCCTACCCTATTGATAGAAGCAAACTCCACAAGGAGAGCCTTCTTCATCATGAGATGAGGTAGACTGGTTTTCCCCATGGGATCAAACGGGGCCTAACCTAGGGCTTCAAGGACCACGTTAAAGTCCCAAGACGCGTACGGAGAGCCGGCATCCTCCTAGCACCCCTCAGGCATCCGATGACCAGGTCGTGCTCTCCGAGAGACTTACCACTTAAAGAGGTGCCACTTAAAGGCATACCTGGTGGATGGAGCCCTTGCCTGAGTAATGGTGTTCACAACTGCAGGTGGCAGATTGCTCAGGATCTCATCGTCCCGTCCGGTAGCCAGACGTTGAGGTTCCAGAGGTCTGGTTTCGGGTGCCACGCTGTGCCCATCCCCTGAGAAAGAAGGTCCTTCATCTGGGGAATCGGCCAGGGGGGAGAACCAAGTCTGGTTGGGCCAATATGGCGCAACTAGCAACACTTGATGCTCCTCTTTCCTGACTTATCACAAGACCTATGCAAGGAGGCTCACTGGGGGGAGGGCATACTTCCGCTTGTCCTGTAGCCAGCTGTGTGCTAAGGCATCCGTGCTGAGGGGGGCCTTGTTCAGGGAGTACCAAAGCGGGCAATGGGAGGTGTCCAGGAAGGTGAACAGGTCCACCTTTGCGTGCCCAAACCGGTTTGAAATGACAGGATGGCGTGCAAATAATGACAGAATTTTCATTTTGAAAGTGAACTATTCTTTTAACCTCTTGGTTTTACATTATCTTATGTAATATTTGTTGACTCTCTCTATAAAGTTCAGTAGTACTGTTGCATAAAGAGTTGTTGGAGTTTGTGGATCAGTGTGAAACCCCTGTTGGCATTACTTGGATCAATTTCAATGAGAATTTAGAACGTTGGTGTTTGTTGGCGTTTATTGGATGTGGTTGGTGTTTAGTGTGTGTTATCTTTATCACAGGGCTGGCTTGATCGGTTCAAAACCAAGATATTTTATATTTGAAGCAGGGATGTAGCTACACGTTTACATGATTTGAACAGAATAATTTAATCTGTATAGTTGAATTATTTAATATGTCTTGCTCAACCGAGGGCTAACTTGCACTCTGTAACCCGCGCTGAAGCTAAGAAACTTTAAATCTGCGCTCAGCCCATTCTGTCAAGGTCTCTGCTGAATGTGAATGTAATTTACTGTAGCTGGAGGAAAAGAGGGGTCTTTTTGGTAAAATGTACTTTAATGACACAATAGAGATGATATTAGAGCCGTTCAACTGTTCTCTTACACCCTAATCGCCTACATCGACCTGTAAATACATTTCGGCCCCAGGCAGGATTATGGAATCATGTGAGTGTAAAATGATTTCATTAAATTATTAAAAGAGTCCTGTTGGGTCCCATAGCTCATAAAGAAAAATTATTTACAGATCTTGTGAATTAGTTGGCCCGATGGGTGCCCTGAAATCTGAAAACTTGTGAGTGTGCATGTGTTCATCCATCTGGTTTCTCCCACCAGTGTGTGAGATTCTCTATCATCTGCATGAAGACAGGTCTGTCTGCTCTCTGTTTCTCTTTCTGTCTGTACCAAGCTGCCACTCCTGTGCTGATTGCAGTGGTAAAGAGTAATTATTAACTAAGGAGATAGATAGAGATTGCACAGAGCCCTTGTTCACCCTTCTGTTATCTATCACCCGCAGAAATCTGTGTCTAGAATAATGGGATTGAATTGGATAGCCGCCATAGCAGAGCTGCTGTAATACTTACACTATTAAAAAGTACCAGGTAAACAGGGATTATATGTGGATTTGCTTTACAAGTTCTTTAACAGTGACAAGCTTTCAGTTTTGTTTTGATCGATTCTGTTCTTTCACAATTATATAATTTTCCCCTTCGAAATGTTATGAAATAAAAGATGTACAATACAAAGTATTTGTCAAAAAAGTACTCAATAATATAAAATGTATTTATTAAAACAACGCTGGTTCAACACTGGTTCAGAAGAACTTCCTGTGTCAGTTTGTCAACCAACAAAACATATATAACAGAATCAAAATGTTACACAAATATCTTTTTGATTTAGTAATGTGAAACCGGAAATGCTGCTGGACGACTGTTTGCATCTTGTGAAGTGGTCTATAATGTGTTTCTTGTCCATATAGTTCCTCTTGCCCTATACCTCATGCTTCTATAATTGTCTTTCTGCACAAATTCATCACATGCATTTTTGATAAGATGATGTCAGCCATTTCCGTTCTTTTATCACAGTAGTGAAGTTTCATTTCCCTTCTTTCTTGCTCACTACCCGTATACAGTAGATCATATTACCCATCTTCTCATTATTGATCAGGAGCAGAGCCTGAGGCAATCAGACCAATGATTTTTCTCATGCCCAGAATAATTTGCCCTGTTCTGACAGATCTCAATAGTGATCTTTTCTCAGCCTTACTTTCTCTGACTGTTTCAATGCATTTGTGATTAAACCCGTGACCGTCTTGGACAACCTTCCTCCCAAAAAACGCCTTGAAATTGCTGTATTGATTCAAGTCAAATTTTTACCAGCATTTACCATTGATCTGTTTCTTCCTCGTAGCTATTCTGTCATTTTTTTATATCAAAGTTGCAACATTGTGTTGGGATCTATGGCAAGATGCACGCTGCTAATTTATTGTTAAGTTAAAACATCATTTTTACTAATGCATAGACGTTAACATTAAATACAGCGCAACTTTGCTTTAATGTTGCTTAAATGTTAGTATCATGGCTGTCATGGCTATGTAGCATTATGTCTTGAAACCCGAAGAAATCAGATGTCTAGCATTAAAGTTCACCCCCTGCTAGTTTTGTACGCCTCCGTCATGCAGTGTTGGACTCCAACCACTGCTACACCTACGCCAATCAGCACGCTACTGAGTCGCCTTCGTCCTAGCAAAACTAACTTCATCAAACAGACAAAATATTTCAATAGCACCATTTAAGCATTTTCTTAATCATTCTGAATCCAGAGAAGGTCAATTTTGATTTAGGCTTTGGAGAGAGGAACTGTGTTGTTAGTTTGCTCTCCTCTTAGATTACTGTGGCGAAGTGCAATGATGATACATTAATAGCAATACCATGATATTTATACCAAAGTACTGTGCGAATTATACGTTTAAAGGCTGTATAATATTTCAAGGTATGTCAAAGAAACCATAATATTACTGAGGCATTTAAAATATGCATAAGGGTGTGTGATTGAAAGAAGAGATGCTGTATACAGTGCCGGGAATGATCTAAATGTTTAAAATAGTTTTTCAGTGACTGTCATTTCTTGTGAAACATTTTGGGCACTCTTTAATTGTTTTCATCTTCTACTCACTCAATACACACGCATACACACAGACAATCTCTGTGCCTTGGCTGGCTTAGATTAGGCACATTTATTAAATTACACGTGTCTTGTGTACGTGAAATCTGATTATCATCAGGCAATGACATCACAAATTGCTCCCTTGGTGGGGCATGAAAATCTGAACAAAGTTATAAAGTGTCATGCCACTCCTGGTTATTTGTTTATTTTCCATCTGTTCTTACTCTTCCTTTGCAGAACCCCCCTCCCCTTTTTACATTTTAGGTCCCATAATAACCTTTCAAAGGTATCAAAGGGTTATGCAACTAAAGTTTCCTAGTTTACTGATTAACACATTAACACACTAAAAGCAGATTATTTAGCCCTGCTATATTACATTTTTGCACATGTATAGATTTCAGTTTGGGAGGAAAATAGGGGATAATGCTTTAAACTTGGAATGATTGATTAGCGTTTTAGTTTTCAGTCCCAGATAAGAACAGTTTATTTGCCTACAATGATGTCATACATCTTAGTTAAATTAGTTTTCACTTAAACCGAGAAACGAGCCAAATCAGAAGCCTTACTGAGCAGTTAAATGAGCAAAGGGACAGTTTCCATGTTAACAGGTTTGTCATAGTGATGTCAACACAAAGAGAGAGGCAGCTGTACCTGAAGTGTGTGCGTGTGTGAGAAAGTCTGAGAACTGATTCTTGTTTTGCATTGACTGGCTCAGTCTACCTGAGCAGCGTGAACAGAACCATGCTGTGCTTCTCAGTCTCAGGATTGGGAACCTACTAAGAATGCTGTTCAGGGAATCAATCATTCAAAGTTTAAGAATTTAAGCAATTAAAGCATTATCCCATTGTATCCTCCCAAACTGAAATCTATACATGTGCAAAAATGTAATATAGCAGGCCTAAATATTCTGCTACAAATATAATTCTTTTGACTGTACTATACTGTACATTTAGCTCAGAAAAGTGTCATTAGTTGCATAAACAAATGCCATTACATAAAAAGTTATATTAGGAAGATCAGTAACTGATACAAAGCCTACAAGGATATTTTTGATCAAGTCTGCCATCAAGTATAAATAAAGCACAAATACATTAACATTTAGTCATTTAGCAGACGCTTTTATCCAAAGCGACTTACAAAGAGTTCGGGGAGCAATAAGTGATATGTCATACAAAGAGCGAACACATACTGTAAACACAAGGACAAACACAATCAGATATACTTGTAGAATATTCATCTAATCTAAAACAAGTTTTTCTACATTCTGCATTATTCAGTCCTACAGTATGTTTTCTTGGTTTACATTTAATTCTCATGGTTAATGCAGTTTTATGTTGCGTCAGGCGTGCAAGTTGTCCATTTTAGTGGATATGAAAAAATCATATAGTAACATGAATTGACCCCCTTTATATTGGAGAAGAGTTCATATCTACTGTTTAGTTTCTGTTTAAGATACTTTTTGAACTGATGGAACCTAAAAAGACTCTTTTCATCCTAATGGAGTGTTGTGTTTTTCATTTCTGTGTCTTAGATAGTGGCCGTGTTATGCTTCATAAGTGTTTCATTATAAAAAAAACGCCCACACACAGTATGTGTTGGGCCTCATGGCATGTAAAATGTTTACATATAGGCTACTTTACGTGTGGGTGAGAAATGCATGCATAATATGTGAAATCCAGTATAAGGCATGTGTTCTTTATGTTTGTTTTAATTGTGTTTGCTTACATGTACTCTTATTACTCTGTATTTGAGAAAGAATGTGGGCATTCCACACATGTTTAGGATTCCTTTGAGAGGTCTGTATGTGTTTGTGCTGTTTTTTGAATTTAGTACTGAATTTATCTGAATATTGTTCGGGTCAGGAAGAGGGAGCCTGCATTTTGGAACATCTAAAGAAATGTTTTTTTAGTGTTTTTCTTCTTGTGTTAAGCACAAGCTGATGATTCCGTGACGTCCTGTGTGATATTAGCAGCAAGGCTCTGTCTGAACGTCTAGACATGGCCAATGTTGATAAAAATAAAAAGATGGGTATTTTATTCCTCTAAACTGACGTGTATGTATGTTTGTTTTCTTATTCCTTTTGTGAATTGAGTACGAAATGCAGATGCACATGCAAATAACCCTGTCAGATGCTGCAATTTATTCTCAGTGAATTCTGGTCTATGTTTGGTATTGTGTAGAGCACTATCTAGGATAAGGAAAAATCAATATCGCTTCATGTTTGATAATCACTCAGGATTATATGTAAATATTGAACAATATTTCCAGCAATAAGCAATTCATTCCACACACATCATCTCGTTCCGCATCGATTTCACTGATCAATGATGTTTATGACCAAGTTTGTGGTCAATCAACGTTGAATAATATATTCTTGTCATTGGGGGTCAGGATTGAGGATCTTACACTTTTTAAGTCAGAGCTTTGGCTGGTTCTGATCTATATTGCTCTGTTATGCACATTTAAAGCGGTTCATCACATATATAAAATGGTGAAAGCTGACCTTTTCAACTGAACGGAGGCATCTTTATGCCTTTTATTGTAACAATGAAGGTCAGATATGAGTTTCTCATCGTGGAAAATAGCTATTTGAATTTCACTGTAAAATGTCTTACAGCTGGACAATCCAGATGAACAAGCCGCACAGATCAGAAGAGAGCTGGATGGACGACTCCAAATGGCTGATCAGTTCACAAAAGTAAGTGTTAGCCACCACCTCAATCAATAATACACATGAGTTCTGGGTAACTGTGTTTCTTTAGCCTTTTCATACTTTTCAAGAGTAACATTGTGGCATTCCACAATTTCCTTCTCTTTCACTTATGCTCGAAACAGGCTGGCAGGTTCCCTAAGTTTGTATCCAGGGACATGGAGGCCATGTACATTGAGGAGCTGAAGTCGTCGGTAAACCTTCTGATGGCTAACCTTGAGAGCATGCCTGTCTCTAAAGGAGGAGAGTTCAAACTGCAGAAGCTTAAGAGAGGCCACAACACCTCCATCATTGACATGGGTCAGGAGGATGAGAATCAGCTCTCCAAGTCTGATGTGGTTCTGTCTTTTACTCTGGAGGTACTTGCTCTTTTTGAAGGTTTCAGTTTTGCCCCAACAGCCAAAAGTTCCTGACTGCAGATCAGAATGTTCATGTTGTGAAGTCATGTTTACAGGTTTGGAATGCAGACGTAGACAATAGCAGGCTTACCCTCTATAGACGTATAGAGTTTCTTTTCAAAGTCGCATTCCTGTTTGTCCAAAAGTGGAGCACGTGTTAAATTTCAGCAGTAGTGACAGATATATTCTCACTGCTTCTGCAGCTCCTTAGAAACAACAAAAAATGTAAAGCTATGGTTTTGTTATCCAAGATCGTGTGATATGCATAGATAGAACATTGCATTAAAATGTAATTATTAAAAGTGATAGTTCAACCGAAAATGAAAATTCAGTCATAAATTACTCAACCCTCAAGTTGTTCCAAACCTTGATGAATTTCTTTGTTTGGTTGAAGCAAAGAAAGGTATTTTGAAGAATGTCAGCAACTGAGATTCTGGGATGATTGTGTAATTTGACGGTAATCATTGGTGCCTAAGAAATCTCAGTTGCTAACATTCTTCCAAATATCTGCAAACGAAAGATGACCTCTTGGCACTTTTACTTTTGTCTAGGTAGAATAGTGGATGGAACACACAAATGTCAAATGTTTATTAAGGATAGGTGCAATATATGAGAATAAATGAGGAAGTGAGGTAATGATCCAGACACTTCGGTACATGGAAAATCACAAGACCTAATTGTCAGTATGTTCTGCTTGGGTTAGTAGGTATCTGGTACAAACACTTCAAGTTGTAACTCTCAGTGACACTTATAAGTGAGGCAGATAATAAGCAGGATATAATGCATAAAACAGTGTGGGATACTAGGTGTGGGACACAGGCAAAACCTAAATTCTCACAGCACTCTAAAAAATTTTTTGCCACTTGACCACATGAAAATCCCTATGTGAGGAGTGTCAGTATGCTTTAAACTAGCTTTAATCAAGTAACAGTATCCGAGAGGTGATATTCTCTGCGGAAGAGAGCAATAAAACCGTGTGATGTATGTCATGTGTTAACAGCCTGTTCCTTTTAACCGAAAGCTTTGTCATGATGGCTTTATCTGACACATCTCCCATCGCTCTATACAGAACGTGACTGCTGTGTGTGTGTCTGTGAATGAATCAATACATCACTGGATCCAACTCATTTCTCACCTTTCTATTTAACGTCCACTTTAAACCCCACGCTCAGAAAACAGACCTTGTACCTGATCGATTTGGGCATTATGGGTCATTTTGCCAATATGGACAATGACATTCACTAAGAAAGAATTTTCATTTTGGTTTTCACACAGGTGGTGATAATGGAGGTACAGGGTCTAAAGTCTTTAGCACCAAACCGGATTGTTTACTGCACCATGGAGGTGGAAGGAGGACAGAAACTCCAGACCGACCAGGCAGAGGCCTCCAAGCCAACGTAGGTCACACTTGCCACATTAAAACTTTGCCTGGAAATGTTTCTTTGCATTCGCATATCTTGGTTCGTTTGCTGTGTAACTGGTGTCAACACACTACGTACACAAGCAGGCTTTATGCAAAGTATACTATACAAACATCATATTTGTCTATCTTGAGTTTCCAGGCCTGACGTGGCTACCGTCTGGATTCTTTAGATCAATAAATGTTATACACTAACATGCTTTCCTGTAGCTCACTGGTTAGAGCATGGCGCTAGCAACGAGAAGGGCGAAGGTTCGATCCAATGGGATTGCACATCCTCAGATACAATGTATAATATAATGCAATGCAAATCGCTTTGGATAAAAGCGTCTGCCAAATGCATAAATGTAAATTTCTAAGTATATCAGGCACATTCCAACTGTGCTGTTTAATATTATTCTGAGCGGAAAGAAACTTATCTTAAATCCCATCAAATGCTGTTTGTTGAAGCTGTGTGTGTGTGTGTGTGTGTGTGTGTGTGTGTGTTGTGTAGCTCATTACATGATCTTATCAGTGTGTAGTAAGCTCATTCTGTTTATGCTGATATGTAACACTTAAAGATGAGGTCACAATTCTGGGAATGTGAGCAAAGTATACGAACATTGTATTCTAATCACATTAATCAACAATACTTGGGTGTGAGGAGTTCTTTAAGGTGTTTTTTTGTTGTATTAGACACAATCAGCTGTTCAGTTGCATAATATGATATTTGCCTTTGCTGATAAATCTTAGTCTGCGATGAAGTATTGACAGTTTTTAGGAATCTTGGGTCTTAAGGGGCGTTCACATTATAAGATTAAACTATAACTATAAAAAAATAGGTTTTAATTGTTTTTCTTAATATAGGAGAACAGTAGGTTATCACATCTATAATGATAAAGGTATAATTGGAATCACAAATCTCGGAAAGATTTTATGCAGCTGATGAACGATTTCTTTTAAACAGTCTCTCAATGTTTAGGTACTGATGATCGTAATGTGGGTTTAAATCTGAATTTAAGACTGTAGCGGAATTTTAAGACTGTAGCTAAAATGTAATTTAATGCAGTGCAAAGTGTAGAATACAAAAAATCCTTACCTTCATATTAATACAGTATATTGTTCCCTGTTTTTACATGATTAGTATGATTACATATTATATTCATCATATTCAGTCATATTGTATAGTATGTTTGTCAGTAATGTAGCCTATTGGTTTTGCTCTTGGTCTACTTTAACAGTATTTTTGGACATCTGCCTATTTAAACAAGTAAAACTGATATCATCTTTTAACACCACATTTGCTGTTGTTGTTACACTTTCTATGCCAAAAAAACGTGTTGTGAAAAGAGCGTTGTGTTCTGCAGACAATTCAGAATAAAACAGGTAATATAGAGTTTATTTTTCATATTTCCCATACTGTGACCATACAATAACAACGGTTACTGTAAATAATAATTGCAATATGCAAACACTGCTAAATCCATCCATCCATATAAATATATATTTTTAAAACATTCTGCTAACTAATAAACAAAGTTAAAACAAGCGAACTGTGGGACGTGTGAAGGGACAAGCTGCTCATATTTTTTTAAACCACGTTTTGATGTTTTTCATTTCTGACATTGAGATGTCTGGCAAAATTGAAATATTAAATTCAAATGATACCTTGGAGATATACCGTTTTATGGATTCATGGCCCTGTGAGCTGCATGCAAAAATCTTTTCCAGATTTTTTCCTCTCTGTATCTGTCAAAATGATCAATATATGTGTGTTATATATTGTTATATACTTTTGTTTGGAACCTATCATTTAAAAATTTTCTGAATTTACAATTTAGGTAAAATTATCCTTTTTATTTCCTTCTGTGAACCACTAGCAATATTTTGTCAACAGATATTGTTTCTATTTCCATTTATGTGAAAACTGGAGAAAATAACAGAAAGGATTCTCTGTATTTTCTCAAATCTCAAATTCTGCAAAGAAAACAAGTTAATATTCAGTTTTAAGCAACACAACAGTAATATTTCTACATGTATTTACTAGGAAAAGTTCAAACATATTTTTGTAATGTGATAACAGTTTTCATGTGTCTTGTCACGCTGTCAGTCTTTCACATTGCTGTTGGATGACTTTATGTCACTCCTCAGGTTTTTGTTGAAATTCAGCAGACACTGGACTGGAATGATCACAATACATCTAGAAATTCTTATTCAATGAAAATTTGGATTGTTATTTAAAGTCTTGTTTTTAGCAAAGAAATACAGAGTCACCAATAAAAGTGAGATTCAGACATAGTATCACCACATCAAACAGCTGTTCAGTGCCAGGATGATGATCCGTTGCCTGATTGATGTCAAGACATTATAATGACATTCACCGTGATGTTTGCATGTGTTTATTTGTGAACGCAAACAACAGCACGTACACACTCATGTTTACCTATTTAAATAAAATGAGACCCAAACTATAACCATACCCCATCACTAAACACATCCACAAATGTAATTTCACTCTCAGGGCAATTTTGCTAAACATGTACATTCACCAATCGTTATTGACGGCATTGATTTGGAAGAATATGTCATCAGACACAGACAGCCGCTGATACTAAACTAGAGTTCACAGTAAGCAGGCTGTGCCCGGTGACTGGAGCCTTCATGCACACAGCACGTCCTAATCATTTTTGATGATTATTGATAACACGTTTGCTAACTGCACTTATCATTACTAAACGGTATGTCACAATGTCGTTTGGTAAGTATACATCAAACGTCTCCCCTGAGATGTTGATGTGAACACACAAACACACATACAGACGTTGTCCATGTACCCTCAGCTTCACCCCAGGCATTCTAGAGGGATGCAGGCTCAGAGGGGTTGCCATGGAGACCTGTTTATTGCGCTCCATTCCCCCAGTGCCCAGATGATTGCCCCCCTTATCTGAGAAGATCACAACACACACCAGCAAACAGATGTTTGGAGAGGCATGCATAACACGTACTTGTGCAATCGTACATCAAAACACATTCTGTCTAAAAAAACAAACGTTCTGCTAATTTCGAGTTTCTACACAAAAAGAGAATGGGTGATCTATTTAGATTTGTTTCTGACTTTTTGTTATTTGGATCAAGAAAGTAGACAGAAGACAGGAACGTTGAGGAGAAGCGAAAATAGGATGAATAGAATAGAAGTGTGGTCGCAAGCCAGACTCAAACCTAGCTCTGTGAATCTGGGTTATGTATTGATACTACTGGATCTAACAAATAAGAATATTATATTTATTATATTTGCAGTATAGACCAATCATTGCTCTTTTGTGCAAATCTTATTGCAATGTTTTTAAGTTTCAGTAAAGTGTTTTTCTTTATTTTCACTTATTGTACATGTAGTGTTGGTGTGTAGTCAAAATTGAATTCTCTTTTTTTCTCTCATTGTTTTTTTTTAGTTGGGGAACTCAAGGAGACTTCACCACAACTCATCCTCTTCCAGCAGTGAAAGTGAAACTTTTCACAGAGAGTACAGGAGTCCTGGCACTGGAGGATAAAGAACTGGGACGGGTCAGACACACACACGCACATGTGCACACTCACACTGAGTTCAGTTCTGCCATCAGGAGGTGATCTTAACTAATATGATTTTGCATATCTCTTCAAAATGAGCAGCCCCCCATGTGTGCAGCGTTATAATGGATTTGATCCACTGCTGAGTCAATAAAGCATAGATCTGCTATGTTCCCCTCTCTCTTTCCTTCACTATAACTAATTCTGTCTAACTCTAGACAATAAGCCCGCTGATAGAAATCCAGACAGATAAGGTGATGATGTGCGCTTATGCATAGATATATGACTTCAAAGTGTAGCGAAAGAAGAAATAATAATGAGATTGGTTGTGTGATGATGAACAGCATTGGTGAGAACGGATGTTACTGGTGAGCTGCAGTAAGTGTCCCAGTTTTTCTTTATTTGGGATCTATATATTATATTTACAAAAGACTGAAAGCATTAGTGAAAATGCTTTTGTTCCTTTGATTTAATGCGGTCTGTCGATATAAATAGGGGCTAATTTTATAATGGCTAAGAGCGCGGCTCAGCCAATCAGAATCAAGGACCAGAACTGCAGTTTTTAAAATTATATTATTACCAAAACAAATTGAATTTAAATATTAAAAAATGTACCACAGGCGGTGGGTTCATAACTTACAATCATAGAAATATTCTGTGTAATGATGTGAGTCCAGGTTGTACTACATCCAACACCCAACAGTCCCAAACAATGTGAGCTCCATAAGATGACTTTTGCCAAAGGTTGCTCAGATGACCTGAAGATCAAACTGGCTGTCCGTATGGACAAACCACAGAATATGAAGCATTGTGGGTAAGTAACATCTGTGTATGCATCAATGCATGTCTGAATTACCAGTGGCACACTATTGAGATTTGTGTTTTGATGCTACAAACACGAGCAGTCAACTGTAGAATGATTCATATGATCCACATTGTCAACTGCACTTTTTACTAGATTAAAGATACTTAATTCTAGTAACACATATTTTAGCCTCAGCGCTTGTGATCTTATGACGCCATCTGGTGGACAGAGTAACACATGTGTTGAAATATGCTTTGCTTTAATATATCTAATTCAGTCGAGATATGTTTTATAAAAGCCCTAATATATCTAAATCCTTATATATTTTTTACTTAAATGCGTTTTGCTCAGTTGACACTGACCCTGTAGTATATAAGCTCTGCTTTACAACATACAGTACCAGTGTGCCACTGGACAAGACTTATTACATATTTAACCACCAGGTGGCAGTAAAACTGTATGTAATAATTCTGTGTCCATTCTTACGTTTCTAACTCACATCCTCTCTTATTGATGGAAGCACATCAATATATCTATTTTTTATTTAGTACCAGGTCACCAATGTTTTAGTTATTTTATAATTTATTAAATAATTTAAACTGATGGTCAAATGTTTAGGTTCACTTACTCATGATCTTAAAAATCTATTAATCTGAAGGGGAGTGTTTGTTTGAAATCACTTCTGTTGACAAAAATATAATTGTGCCAACATATTAATGTATTTTATTAGAAAACGTATTTTTTAAATAAAAACATTTTTTAATGGATTATTTGGACCAAATCATAAATAAAAAAGCAGCCAATACGAGTCCAGCATAGATGGAAATTCCTTCAGCACTGTATAAAAAGCTTCCCAGGTTGCTAAAATACAACAAAAAGTTTTACTTTTGTGTTTGTAAAGTATTATGGATGTTTTGAGTCACAACATAATTCCCACAGCTACATTTTAGTTTTTTCATGGTTTTGATGGGTTTAATATTATTCAAAAAGTAGTGTATATAAATATTAAATTATGAGTGACAGAAACAGTATGTTTCCCTTTCCATACATGATAATATTACATGAAAACTAAAATGATTATATTTTATATAAAAAATGTGTCCTTGATTTAATCATGATTTACAATTATTAGACAGATTGTGACATATTGTAGTTCTATAGTATTTATATTATATTTATATATATATATATATATATGTTCTGTAATACATATGTTATGCAAATGTGCATATTTCACGTTGATAAATTGCATTTATATTATTTATGTTTATATTTTATATAATAAAAATGTTTCATACATAGCTATTAATTTAATTACAGTATGCCAAACAAGTAAACA
Organism: Barbatula barbatula; assembly: GCF_947034865.1. Taxonomy (NCBI): domain Eukaryota; kingdom Metazoa; phylum Chordata; class Actinopteri; order Cypriniformes; family Nemacheilidae; genus Barbatula; species Barbatula barbatula. Next base: position 12,150,555 of record NC_136783.1, read on the forward strand.
GGTTAAAATCTCTGTACATTATAAGTGTAAATAAAAATGCGAGAGAAAAGCAATACAGTCCCAACACATCCGGCATGACATATCTTGACACTATAATGCAGCACCTGCTCTGCGTCTGTTCACAGATACCTTTGGGCCATTGGAAAAAACCTGTGGAAAAGATGGAAGAAGAGATTCTTTGTGTTAGTGCAGGTATGTGCTTTGTCACCTCAGTGCCACTTTTTCATTGTGCGTGTCAATATCAGTCGAGTGAAGTACACTGGATCCCTGGTTCATTCTGATCCACCATTACAGCAGCGAGTCAGGTACTTCACTGAAGCCTTTTTTATTTCTGTCCCCTTTGTGTGAGCTTCAGTCAGCTCGTCTGTGCTGGATTGTAACATGTCTGAGAGCTAAAAGTTGACAGGCGGCCTGACTTAGTAGAGGACCAGCACTCGCAGCTAAAAGAGCCCACATCACACGCCCACCAGTCGCTCGCAGCTACAGCAACAGCAAGTGACAAACAAAAGTCAATACACTGACATGATTTATTTACCTTCCTGTATGTCTGCGTGGGTCTGTGTGCATGCGAGCGAAAAACATTTTGCAGTGCCCTGTTTGTGTTTCAGAATGTCAGTGTGGGTAGGAAAATATGCCAGAATGCGCTTTTTGCGTTTTGGGTATTTTTTGTTGGTTTCACACTTTTTTTTATTTGTTAGTTTTTTCCAGATGTAAGTATTTACACAAACATCAACACAGTTCCATCTGTTTCTAACCTGGGCTTGTAAACGTAATTTTTAAGGTTAGCGTAATTGCAAACCAAAGGATATGTGACATCAAGGTTTACATGCATGGTTCTGATTGTCACAAAAATATTATTTTACAAATAAATAAGAAGAAATTCTGTCAGCATTTAACTTTATTTAATTCCAAACCTATTGTGAAACGTGAGAGAGCTTTAAAAGAATAATATATAGCTAGTTAAAAAAATGTCATATTGGTACCTTAATAATAGTATCTTATACCTACAATATAAGACCAATAGACCACTTCCTACGATGTACTGATCCAACTGCACTTTACATTTTTTATTAAATTTTTTCGATCTCCCATACGTAATTCAATCTTAAAGATATTCATTTAAGATTTTGATTTGGTTATAAATGTTGGTTGTGTTTTGGTCAAATGTTTGTCCAATCTTGAAAGGATGTTATCTGGACCAGCGTTGTTAACATCTTCCAAAGTGATCTAGGCTGGCCTTTATTACATTTACTTTTTAATTCTAGGGAATCGTGCTTACTGATGGTGTTATTGACATCACGCTAACCAGTTTTGTGATTATATTTCTACATGCATTTATTTCTACATTCTAAAGCGACCAGGGTTTTATTGACATTGGAGCGATTGTGTATAAATGTGGGGTTTCTGTTACACAGTGGCTGTGAGTTCACTGTTGCACTATTCATCTATAATATGTCCACCACGTAGACTATTGACAAATTGCTTGGTTAAAGGCTGTCATGTTGCCTTTGGTGACAGTTCCATATTATTAGTTAGTGTGCATTGTATTTCTCAACAAGGCGGTGCTAATATCTCCTCCTCTATGCATCTACAGCCCCCCAAATCTTGTATTTAGTGCCTCTGAGCGGCCATGCTGCTCTCTCTGTAAATTGGAAGCATAAGGCCCAGCATTATGATTCAAAGTGAAGTCTAATTATTTTACGGTTGGTAGGCAATGTGACAAAACAGCGGGCAGACGCTATGCGCTTTCTTTTTTTCCCACTCGTCTCCTCTCTCGGCTGCTCCGGCTCAAGCGTGCATCTGAATATGGTAATGCGTTCGGGTGACCTGGAGGGGTAGAAGTGTGCGGGTGGCATCCTGCTTTATATTTCCACCGTTGCATCCAGCCAATACCGCCTGATCGATTTTCACCAGCCCGTCTCTCTGTTTCCGTCCGCAATGCAATTTGCGCAGCATCGACAATAACAAGGTTATTTAAAAGAGCAAAAGCACGCAGGGGTAATCAGAAAGCAAAGTAATTTAAAATCCTTTAACCGTCAGTTTGACAGCGGGTCAATGGCCCCGCCGGCTACACGGTGAGCGAGCCCTCCGTCATACAGCTTCTGTAGCTTTTGACAGGCCCAAACTTTAGTGCATGGCGTGTTAGAAAGCAGGTTGATGGAAGAATGTGTCTATTTGCATGTGGGGGGGGTGTGCCCGAGCGGAGTCCCGAAGGCACCTGGGTGCCACCAAGCCATATCGGGGCCCCGGAGCCAGCCCAAGTGCCCGTCACACACATGACATTGAATTTATCATGTCACTCGAAGACGCAGCTCTCCGCAGAGTGAGAGAGGCCTGCCACTTTCAGCAGAGGTGACGGAGGCACTGAATTGGTGTAGCGCTGCGGACGGGGCCGCGGTGTGATGGAGAAAGGGTTGACAGCAGCGTGTCTGTGTGTGTGTAATGTGAGAGAGTGCGTGTTTGTGTGTGTATTATGACTGGCACCTAGCTGTACGACTCACATCCAGGCTGACAGTATGTCGTTCCACTCCTCTGACAGTCCTGTTTGATTGACAGGACAAAACCAAAGCCCAAACCCGCCCAGATAGTGAGCGAGACGGCCTTCCTCTGAGCACCCTTAATTTGAACCCTTTTACAAAACACAGTTAATAGAAACGTAATAAATGTTTTCTGGATTATTTGTTGTATTACAATTTTATATCTGTCTATGTACAGGTATGAATGCATTTTCTGTCCGCCTGTCTATATATAAATGACATGTCTGTCTGTTAATCTGTCTGTCTATCTATAAATGAGTTGTCTGTCTTTCTGATCTTTCTATCTATAAATGACATGTCTGTCTGTTAATGTGTCTGTCTATCTGTCTGATCTATAAATGAATTGTCTGTCTGTCTGATCTTTCTATTAATAAATGACATGTCTGTCTGTCTATCTGTCTATCTATAAATGAATTGTCTGTCTGTCTGTCTGTCTGTCTATCTGTCTTTCTATGAATTAATTGTCTGTCTATCTATAAATTAAGTGTCTGTCTGTCCATCTGTCTATGAATTAATTTTCTGTCTGTCCGTTTGTCTATGAATTAATTGTCAGTCTGTCTCTCTGTCTATCTATCTGTAAAAACACTTGTCAGTCTATCTGTCTGTTTATCTGTCTGTTCGTCTGTCTGTCTATGAATGTATTGTTTGTCTGTCTGTCTTTCTGTTTGTCTGTTTGTCTGTCTGTCTGTCTGTCTGTCTGTCTGTCTGTCTGTCTATCCGTCTATCTAAAAATGAATTGTCTCTCTGTCCGTTCGTCCATCCGACTGTCTATGAATTAATTTTCTGTCTGTCTGTCCGTCCGTCCGTCCGTCCGTCTGTCTTTGCATGAATTGTCAGTCTTTCTTTCTCTCTGTCTATTTATCTCTAAATTACATGTCAGTCTATCTGCCTGTTTATCTGTCTATCTGTCTGTCTGTCTGTCCGTCTTTAAATTAAATGTTTATCTGTCTGTCTGTTTATTTGTCTGTCTGTCTGTCCGTCTGTCTGTCTATGTCTGCATAAATAATAAAAAAGATAATGTCTAAATAAAATCTGTGTTTGTTAGTTGTTTATGTAGAGGTGCGGATAAAAAGTGACATTATTCTTGAAACAGTGAACTTCAATAAAAAGCTCCCATTATGGTACATTAACAAGTGTGTATGTATATGTCAATGTTCTCTCCAGGTGAGTCAGTATACCTTTGCCATGTGTAGCTACAGAGAGAAGAAAGCAGAACCTGTTGAACTTCTCCAACTGGACGGATACACTGTGGATTACACCGACCCTCAGCCAGGTCACTGCAGCCAATGAAAATGCCACAATTCCCATGACATCACAATGATTTCCAAATTGTGTTTCCATTGAAATCTACTGGCTAACCATATAATCTTCTTCTGACCTGCGCAACTGTTAGACCAGCAGGTGGCATGTGTTTCTATAGTTTACTCATTTGAAAGCAAGGGATACATTACTCATTTCATTAATATTAAACAAACACAGGTAATGAAGTAGTTAAGCATAATTATGTTCAAATTAAAGCGTATGAGTCCTTGCATAAAACATGCACAGTGGCGATGGAAACGAATGTCTGAGCATTTTAAAAAGGTGAATAGCACTTGATCATTTGGGTGTTGATATTTAATGAATGAATCAATGGTAGTCAAGATCAAGCACAACCTTAGATTAGGTTACGCCAACAAAAGATGACAACACATTGCAGTCCAAACAATAACGTTTACAGCATTTATTAATCTTAACTAATGTTATTTTATTAACAATTGCAATAAGTGATATTCATGTTTACAGTACCATCATATTGTAATTTTCCAATAGTTTATAAGGACCATATGAAGCAGAATTAGCGTTTAGCATTACGTTTCAAACACAAATAATGAATATGTTAAATGCAGGTCTGGATGGCGGTCGGACATTCTTCAATGCTGTAAAGGAGGGAGATACTGTGATATTTGCCAGCGATGACGAGCAAGATCGAATCTTGTGGGTTCAAGCAATGTATCGTGCCACGGGCCAGTCCCACAAACCCGTCCCCCCGACCCAGGTGCAAAAACTCAACTCCAAAGGAGGGACTACACCACAGCTCGACGCCCCCATCTCTCAATTTTGTAAGTTTGGAATACTTCCAGTCCACAGATCGACTCCTGCCGATCGCAGTCACACACACGCAGTGACACCTCCTACTTTTTATTGTAAGAAAGTGAAACTCACTTGTTTATACATTGCTTGTGTCTTATGTCCCTTTATGTATTTTCCCCTTTTTGCCCCCATTGTACTCCCCTTTTATTTGTCACTTCATTATCCCATACCTTTTCTCCTCTTGTCATTATATCCCATATAAACAAGTGTATCGGATCTCTTTTCACAAGCTTTGCTTATTGCACTCTTTGTAAAGGGAGTAGTTTCTTTCTTTCTTTCTTTCTTTCTTTCTTTCTCTCTGTGCTGTCTTCTACTCCATGCGAGTCTATGTGTCATTCTGGTTTGTTCCCTCTTATCCTGCTCTCTTGTAGCCGGACTGAAGGGTAAGTGCTTCCCTGTAGCAGGCACAGATCAGATAAGACGCTCCGGGTTATCTGACACAAGCATTGTGCTATTCGCTATTACCCCTTCTCTCTGCAACACTCCCTTATCAGTCTCCTCCTGTTTTGGTTTGAAATACACACTTTCATTTTAACAGTAGCATGCATGTGAAATTTCATATGTCTAGTTGCATACTTGCCCTCTCTCAACACGGCTTCATGGGGTCAAACACCGCTGACGCAAACTAAGGCAGGCGTAGAGAAAAGAAGGCATCCATCTGTTTTCTTTGAGGCAGTTTATTGCCCAAGAAAATCCCTTGCAGTTGCAATAAAGATTTCAAACCAAATGGAGAATTTGGTATATTATATAATTATAGTGATTTTTTGATAGTAGTTGTTGATTTATTGTGCTAAATGAATTCTGCGAAACTACTGGCGTGTTCTGCACCCCTCAGCAGCTGGTAATTACAATGTTAAGGGTGGCATGCTATGAATAAAACAGTGTATCGGCACCCTGATTATTTCTGGAAGCTATCAGTGGAATGTTACCAAATAACTACTTGCTAGTTCACACCAGCTTCTCTCATTGGTATATAGTCGTGCCACCACTGTTTTTGTTTTTTTAGCTTGAGCCTTACGACAGCATCAAATTAAATTGTTGTGGTTGCAGTTTTAAATGTGCGGATTAGGATGTAATCTCTGACAACATTGGCTGTTTGTGAATGTTTTTGGTTCTAGATGAGATTGTTTTTCCAGTTTTTTATGCCCTTCTTGATATTTTTGTATAAATGAGAGTCGGCAAATATGCATCTTGAATATTGATCAGTAGACAGCGTGTGTTAATTTATCATAACGCACATACTGTAAGCTAATATCACAGCTATAGCTGTGCCTTTTATTGTATAACTAGTAAAAACCCTTTAGCCACACACGTATAATTCCTCACGTATAATTCCTGTCTTGGTAGTGTTTCCTTTTGTTTTCCTTTAGAGCTACTAACACTTTAGACTGACATTCTTTATTCTTTCCTCACCTTTGGTAGGTTACTGCTCCTGTATTCTGTATGTTAAAGCTATTTTTTGTGTTATAAAGCCAGGTCCACTGTGATAAATGGGAATGTTTACCTGGTCAGTAATATTTTGAGATTACTGGGGTCTTGTCGACTTGCATAAATGACATAATGTCTTAATAACTATGATAGATTTAAGAGCGGTTTAACCTGGAGTTGTTTATCTGGTTATATTAACGAATGACAATAATGACAGTTCATGAATTTCTTTTTACAGTATGTGTTCTGAGAAACAAAGAATAACAGACAAATAATTACATAAATCTTAATAAATAAATAATATAATAAAGAAAAACATTATGAATTTCTTCCCCTGAGTAACTTATTTACCGGTCACTCTGAAACACAGAAAACACAGATGGATGGTGAATGTCAGCTAGGGTCAGGGCTTTTTTAATCCAGTGTGATAAGAACTGAAATGGCGATGAAACTCTAAAAGTGGCTCACGTATAGACTTGTCTGCAGGCCTGATGAGGGTGGCCATATTGCTGGAAACAGAAATTAAACACAGATTAAATTAGAAACGACTTAATAAACTATGTCTCCGCTGTCACTTCTGCATCCCTCATTTTCTTAACCTCCCTCGGTCTGTCCATCCCTCACTCATTGAAGTGTCCATCCTGTCACACGGGTTCCCTCAGCTCTTGTTGGCCCAGGGCCGAAGCTCAGACTACCCATACGTCCATTGTGCTTGTCTGTGCAGATGCATGCACGTAAAAAACCTAGCACTAAATAGCCCCAAATGCTCTTCACTTTGGACTGTCCAAGAGAGATCTATAAATGAAGAGAATCCATCAATCAGTGTCATTTCTGCCCTGCCCTGTTCGGACAGGGCCGACTAATGTCATTGTGTGTTATTGTCCAGAGATCTCCTCTTGTCCAGTGTCAAAGAGACATGACAAGCTCATATTAAGACATAGGAGAACGACACAATGTCACCTTTTTGACTTGTGGCTGCTTTCAAGGGATCATTCATCTCCTACTGAAAAATAAACGGTTATTATTGAACATGAAGTGTCATGAAAGTTTTATAGTAATAATTTGATTAACATTATTTCATGTTTGACATATCCGTAAGTCATAAACATGAATTAACGTTTGAATATAAATACTAGAGTTTCTAAGAGTGTTAAACTATTGTTTTGTTTTCTAGCATTTTTTCAAATGAAACTATAGACCACTTTCAAACATGTAAACACTGGTCCAGGGTCAAGAGGCACGTCCGGTGTAATTTTTATTTGTTTTAGTTTTTAAATGAAAAAAAAATATCTTAAAGATATTCGTATAACGATTTATTTGGTTATTCAGTTTTTTGTCATTTGTAAAACCAGCGTTGAACCAGCATTATGCCATTCGAAGTGGTTTATACATACAAATTCAGCATTACCATTAAATAAAAAATTGAATCAAAAAGATTCAAAAGTGCTGTCAAATAGATTAATTCCAAAATAAATGTTTGTTTGTGTTTGCAGTATGTGTGGCGTATTTGTATATGTATGAATAAATTCACAAGCAAACATGTATGTATTTAAGAAATGTATATACATACAAATTTAAATGCCACACATACAGTATATATGAATTGAAATTCATTAATTGTGATCAATGCATGTCACAGCACTATAAGATTTATAATGATTTTATTATACCGTATTAAAGTTTCTGTGTTTTTAACTATTTAAATACTGTTTAATGTATCCAATATGTTTAATACTTGCATAAATAAGAATTTATGCCAAATATAGATACCTCTAATTTGTACTGTACATTAAAAAAGAACCGCTCTTCCATTACACAGATAAGCAAGTATAGTAGCATGTAAAGATGTAAAACCATAGAAACTCTGTAGGAGGTGTCTTGTGAGTCATACAGTATAGCTCTAAAGCCCCTGGCTGAAACGGGACATTAGAATAAGAATAGCCCCTGACCAGTGGCAGGATTAAGAAACGACCCTGCTTATTTGCGCAGGCCCAGATGTAATGCCCAAGCTTATGGACTGCAGAGGAAAGTGAAAATGTGTTGTTGAATTTATTTAGTCCCTTTAATGGACAATGGCTGGCAGGGGCAGGGGGGCTCTCTTAGTCCGAGGTTTAGAGGCACTGGGTTTCTTTAATTAGGGTTGCCCTGAGGGGGGGCAGAGGCCTGCGGACCGAGCAATGAATGGGGAGGGAGGGAAAAGCGTGAACGTTGTTGTTGTTTGATTAACAAGGGCAGACCGAGACGCTGGCTCAGACAGGTCCTGCTGGATTAAAGAGCAAAATAAATCTATACTGTAAAAAGTTATGTAGAAATGACAGTATTACTGGCAGCAGTTTCATTTTTTTTCTAATTTTGGTTCCCAGAATGCTTTGTATGAGGCTGTTATTTTATCGTTTTTTTTCCCTGTAAAGATAAAGACTTGTTAATGTTCAATGTTCATTTATCTTTGAACAAACGGTTGACGGTAAATTAGAAAAAATATAAATCTACAGTAAGTAACAGGCAACTAGCTGCATAATTACAGCAAAAACCTTTACAGTGTATCCATAATAAAACACGGAAGGTACTTCAGGGAACTGAAATACAACTGTATATATATATATATATATATATATATATATATATATATATATATATATATATATATACACACATAATAACACAATTTGGTTTCTTATATTCTTAGATGTTGCAGATTCAAACAGTCAATTTGAAAAATGCATTCTGTGTGCATTCTATATAGAATGCATTGGTAGAATGTTCGTTGAAGACACTTTGCTATTATGCAAGTTGACAATAACACTTAATACGCTTCAGTGCAGATGTGCACAGGTGAATCTGGCTCAGGTGAGAGATCTCAGTGTGGTCTCCTTTGACTTTGACGTGTGTGTTTTAAGACCTCTTTCTATACACACATAAACAGATGCAGACCGAGCACAGAAACATGGAATGGATGAGTTCATCTCCAATAACCCCTGCACTTTTGACCACGCTTCAATGTTTGAGACGGTTCAGCGGTTGACTCTGGACCACAGACTCAACGATTCGTACTCCTGTCTGGTAAGTGAGCTTTCAGTTCTTTTCAGTTCAGTCAAGACGTCTGGAGATCTAGTATTACCATGTAATATCAACCCTGTTACATTGAACAGCTGCTGAATATCTGGATGGAGTGAATGGTCTAATATGCAATGCATTTGTGATATGTATCCATGGTTGTATCTCAGGGTTGGTTCAGTCCAGGCCAGGTGTTTGTATTAGACGAGTACTGCGCCAGGTACGGAGTGCGGGGTTGTCACAGACACCTGTGCTACCTGAACGACCTGCTGGCGAGGGCCGAGAAAGGCTCCATGATCGACCCCACACTGCTACACTACAGCTATGCCTTCTGCGCTTCCCACGTGCATGGCAACAGGTACGACTGACCTCTAACCCTTTCAACCCCTTCATACTTATTCAGGCTTATTTATCCAGTTCATCGTTCATTTTCTCTCTTTCCCACTCATCCTACACTCACCTGAAGTTCTTCATTTCTACCTAAAATCACTCCATACTTTTTCTCAGTTCTCCCTTTTTATCTGTCTATTCACACACTGTCAACACATGGGGAGAAACAAAGGTACAGACAAAGGATGCAAAGAATCTTTGTGGCTGCAAGCAGGCTGTTTCTCCTCAGTGTGTAGTAGAAACCGCCAGATATTCAGAAATTCCTTATTTTACCTTAAAACTTTTGTTGTAAGCATTTATTTTAATCATTGCAATTCAGCAATCTTTTACATAATACTTTAAACTTAAAGGGATGGTTGTTAGCCAGGACATTTCTGTCATTATTTACTCACCCTCTTTTCATTTCAAACCTATGACTTTATTTCTTCTGAAGAATACAAAAGAAGATGTTTTTTTATTATTGGTAACAGAAAGCCGTTTGTCCCCATTGACTTTTTGGGTCCACATTGATTTTGTGTCCATGCAATATAGAATTCAATGGGGACCAAAGTTTTTTTTTGTTACAAACATTTTTCAATCCTCTTTTTTGTTTTGCAGAAGAAAGAAAATCAAATAGGTTTAAAATGACAAAAGGTTGAGTAAATGATGACAGAATTTTAATTTTGAAAGGGAATTATTCCTTTAATTTAGATTCAATATGGTTATTTTTAAATGTGAATTTTAAATACATTTTGCATTCTTTTCCGTAAAAACAAAAATGATTTGTAAGGGTTTCACAATTTGCACCTTTCCATGCAATTCGATTTTAGTTTGCATTAAGGTTAAGCTTGAGGACTTTGAGTTTCATCCCTGGAAACCTATAGAAATGTCTGATTTACAGCTTTACTATTTGTGAAGAATTGAACATGTTCTCTGTAGAAAAAAAACCTGGCCTGATTCCTTACGCTTTGGCTGATTTCTAGACAAGCAAACAGCAAATATATATTTTCTGTCTCACCCTGCATGTCTTATCACATTGCTTGGCTTGTGAAATGCATTCTTAACATTTTTCTCTTTTCATTCAGCTTTTTGTCTGATCTATATATGTATTTATTATAATTTATTTCCATTGTTGTTTTCATGAATTAAATTGCTGGTTTCTCTTCTTTTATCTTTTATTTATACTTTCTCCTCGTGCCATCTCCTTATTACCTTGTGTATGTGCGTAAATGTGGGATATGAAGCCAAAGAGTGACCGGGCTACTAAAATGGCCCGTGTCGGAGAGTGAGCTCCTTAGTGCTTTGTTTCCCTCCCCCCCTGAGCCCTTGACCCCCTCTAAGAAAGAAAACAAAATCATGGATGTCTGGAGAAAAAGGGAGTCTAAGTCACAGGTGGTCACAGCCCCTAGAAGGTGAGAACATAAATGTGGCCCATTCTTATGGGTGTGATTTTGCGTTATGCCCCACCCTGACCCTTAACCTGACACTGGAATAAAATAAGGCTACAAGTGCATTATAACATCCTTACATATGTACAATATGTACACTCTTGAGATTCATATGCATTCTTTATTTGTAAAGTGTTCCAAATGTAAAAATGCCATTTAAGCGAATATAAACAATACAATAAATTCAGATTTGAGGTTAAAGTGCAAGATATAAGTGTGAATTTATCAGAGAGGAAGAGAAATGAAAGGGGTGAGATAGATAGGAACAGAATGTGTTAGACATGCGTTGAATCGGTGAGGAGCATACAGGCTAAAGAGAGAGACAGAGAATGTAGCTGGAGGTCAAGGGTTGACAGGTTGACAAGTCATCTCTCTTTCTCGCCGTCTCCCTTTCCAAACTAAGCGTCTAAGGCCGGTCTCCAGCCTGTACACTTGTGCCAAAACCTCACGTCCAGCCAATAACACTCTCTTCATAACTGACATAGGCCTCAGTCTGCACCTTGTGGCACTACGGTCCTATTCTGATATTATTAAGCCAAATAATCTTCAAGTGTTGCAGATGATGACTGTTGATCTCTGATGTTGTTTGACATGATACTACTGTATCATTACCAAAGCTGGATTACCATATTCTCATATGTATGAATATGTGTGATGCCAGGTAGTGTGTTTAAAATGAAAAATAGAAAACGCATTTAAAGGTAAAACATTTTGTAGGGACCAAATTAGATACAGATTGATTTTGTGACTTTGAAAAATGATACAATAATGGTAGCAAATCCAGCAGGAAATGGAGAACAAAACACTGTATATTTTTTAAATAATTAAAGCAATAATTCACACCAAAATTTAAATTCTGTAGTCATTTACTCACTTCAAACCGTTACGACTATCTTTCTCATGCATAGCACAAAAGAAGATATTTTGAAAAATGTGAACTCAAAAACAAATGTATAGTATCATGCAATGTAAGTCACTTTGGATAAAAGCGTATAGAAGTGCACAAAAGAAGTGAATGTGTGCCGGCACTGTTCAGTTACAATGTTATTTTGTGTCCTGCAGAAGAAAGAAAGTTATAAAGGTTTCAGGGTAAATGATGACATATTTTTCATTTATGGGTGAACTATTACATTAAACACTGTTGTCAAATATTTGCAAACTTCAGTATAGTTTAATATTTGCGTGTCTACATAATAGTTTATTTAATCTTTTCAAGCACTCCAATAAGGTCATTTTTACTGGTCCTGTGGTATATATCATATTCCACGTATATAAACTGTAAATTGGTCTGCAACAGATTCATTGAGTTAAGTAAACAAAAAAATTGTAGACAACTTATTTTTTCAAGTTGAATCAACATATAGTAAAGCGCTCTTTCAACGGCATGTATATAAAATTCAGATTAATAATTAATTTAAAAGTATAACACAGCATGTCAAACCATGTTAACCTTTCAACTTCACTATTGTATTGATTCAACTGGCCTACATATCCACGGTACATTTTTATTTAAGAAAAATGGTTTCTTAATTTTTCTTAAGTGGACAAAATAATACAGCCACATTAGATATTTTGTCCCGCTGGTTCTGTCTTCTTTGCATCAGTGTTGTTGTGACACTCGGATGGAACAGAAACACACTCACAGCCGACGTATGTCACCTGCGCAGAGTTTAACACACAAGCGCCCGTGCAGAATGTGACTAAAGGGCCCGGCTCCTTATCGTTTGTGACACGGTAGACGGAAGGAGAACTGTGAGCAGAGTGTATGTGACAGTGGAGGCGCGGGTCAGGGTGACAGCGGTTTGAGGAGCAGGAGACGTGACACGCTCCTCGTCAGGCCGCTCCTCGTGTCAGCCCAGCGCATGCTGAAGGACAGAAGATGAGGAGTTGGGGGGGGCTGGGATTTCAGGGGGAAACGGCTGTCACGCCAGGCGGGGGTCCAGTGCGTGACGAGAGGGGTGTTGGTGGCAGGGTGGCTCTGCTCTTGTTTATAAAAATACCTTACAAGTACAGCTGTTGTAGACACGGAATGGGAAAGAAAGTAGATGTTTGAAATCACACACAAATCAATTGGGATTGTCAGGTTGCCGTAAGAAGATCAGCGGATGGATGTCTAAGTGTTTTATGATAAACTTTATCTCATTCGTGTGCCATACTTGCAATGAGATGGATGTTGCGGTTACATTTTTATACGTTTTAAATATTTTCATGAACGAGCAGCACAGCAGAAACAGGAAGTGTTGAATACGTCATGGTAATTTGGCTTAGTCCATAAAGAGATCAGGTGTGGCACTGGATGGATCAAGTGAACTGCTTTCCAGTTTCTCACACTCTCTTGAGGGTTTCACATGAAATCACAGTAAAAAACCGGTGAGTGTGTGTGTTTATGCGGTGCGAGGTTGAACCCCTGTGTGATGAAAGCAGGGGGCTGTGGTAATCCGTGCCAATGTCTTTGTATTGTGAAGGACTCTTTATATGACTGTGGATGGGGGGTATAAATCAGACCCTTCCAAAAAGCTTTGCCTAAGGAGATGATCACACTCGCGCGCACACACACACACACACACACACACACTTCATTGCTTGCGTTGCTTCATGAATTATTGTTTTAAATCCCAGTTAATTAAACCACTTATGCAATTAAAAAATAAAAAAGGAACTCTTCACAGAGCTACACAGCATTACTCCACTACATTTCAGGTCTCTGAAAAAGTTTAAAGTGCAGATTGCTTGGTGCTTATGGACAGATGATCGGTAAAATCGCTCTCCTTCATTTGAGAAACATTTGAGAAATCTTTGGTGCCGGTGCCATTAACGTTTGCCTCTAAATGTCAGATTCGCTTAATAGGACTAGGTGTTATAACCCCACTATTTCAGCACAGTTTAATTGCCCAATAGGACATTTTCAACGCCTTATGCATGACAGGGCAACCAGTCAAGAATATGAATTGAGGAAAGGAGGTCTGAGGTTTCACTGGGTTCGTCGGGTAGGCATCCTCTGTGTTTGGGGGATATATGATTATAGAAAAAATAGCATATTTATACTTACCTACCATCCATTATCATGGATGAAAGATGCCTTTTGGTAAGGTGCTGCTGATAATGCCCTCTGTATAGTTCCCATCAATGCGACACATTATCAGTTGTGGACCTCAGCTTACTTGGGTGTTTCGGCCTTTGCGTTTCACAAGACCCTCAGCCAAGGGAGGCCCACCGCAGGTTGATCAGGCCTGGGTGTGTGTCGAATTGTCATCTGGAAGCCAATGCTGAATCTTTATACATTCAAAAACTTATGCATACTGTATGTGCAAATAAACTCAAACAAGACAAAAATAGTGTCATATTGTGACTGCTTTTTTATAGAAGTACTCTTTGTGATTAATTAAATACTTTTTCTGACTCTCTGACTAACACCTTCTCTGTGTTAACTAAGCCGATGTAAATGAAACATTATTTATAGTGCTGATATAGTTGCCTGTTTCTGGCATGTACATGATCTTTGTGACCCATGTGTTAGTTTAATGAGAGGAGCAGAGGCATTCATGTTTGTCTGTGTGTGTCACCTCAGGCCTGATGGAATCGGTACCGTCTCCGTAGAGGAGAAAGAACGTTTCGAGGAGATCAAAGAACGACTGCGCGTGCTGCTCGAAAACCAGATCACACACTTCAGGTAGATCACTGGCAATCTTGGAATAAAGATAGAATAGAATTAAAGATGATATAAACAAAACATATTGGTGATGTTGAAATGTGTAATACGCTGTAACATAGTTTTGCTGTCTAAAATTGGTCAGCTTGGCTTTACACGTAATTTAAATTTACAATTTTATATTTTTCAATTTACAGTTTGTTGTGTTAAAACATTTAAGATTTTTTTACAGTGTGTGTAATTTTTTTCCACAGTAAATTTTGTAGTTGCATAATATATAAATTTAAGTGTAGAACTGGATGTCTGTAAAAATTTTAAATAGGAAACGTGGAAAGTTGAAATGGGTATTTGTTATGTTTTTTCAAACCCTTTCTAATAAAATTCTCTTTGAAGGTACTGCTTTCCATTTGGACGTCCAGAAGGAGCCTTAAAAGCCACATTGTCGCTCTTTGAGAGGGTATGGTAACATTTTTATTTTTAGCTCAGTTCAGTCAATGTGAAATTGTTATGCATTAAAACTGTACAATTTATTATTCACTTCTGTAGTTTTCGGTATTTATTATATACCGTATATAAATGAATTGTTTATATAAGGTATATAAGATCGTTAACTGTGTCAATGTGTCTGATGGTGTGACATTAAAAAAACTAGCAATGAAGATCAATCTCTCTCATGCTATTTTATATTATACATTTTTTATAGTTTTAATCTAATTTTAATAATATTATTAACAGTTTGTTTTCCAAATTATTTCTGTCACACCATAGGACACATGTACGGTATATTTGTCAATTACCTACATGCATAATGTGTGTGTAATTGAAAACGATTGCAATTAATTAAAATGTTGATTATTTTAATTCAGTACAATAGTTTTTTTATTAGTTGCAATCGTTTTCCATTACACACACTTACATTATGCCTACATATACTGTTTCATCTGACACACGTGCCTTGCCAATAGTTAACTTTCGGTCTGGGTTTGTTAATTGGTCTGGCTGGTGGCTAATAATATTACTATTTATATTTTTATTTAGTTTATATTATTATACATTTTTATTAGTATTTTATTGTATGATAATTATAAAATATTATATATTCAATTAACAATTTGTTGAACGGGTTGTGTATCACATTTAAGTTTTCTATTGCTTGTTATCAGAAATAATATACAAGGACTCTATTGTTTGCAGATGGGTACCAGAAGTTAAGTTCCTCAAGCGTGCTTATATACTGTATAAGTTCCTCAAGTGTGCGTATATACTGTATATAATGCTAGATTTATCTTTTCTTTTGTTCAGGTACTGATGAAAGACATCGTGACACCTGTACCTCAGGATGAGGTGAAGGCAGTGATTCGAAGATGTCTGGAACAGGCAGCTTTAGTTAATTACCAGCGTCTATCTGAATATGCCAAGGTGGAAGGTAGGAAACCTCATTCTTGAGTGAATGTTCTCTTATCTTCTCTGTTTTGTCAAAGGCACCTCTAATACAGTACTTGACATGTTTCTCACATGGAGACAGTGTTAGCAACAGTGATGCTGTTCGTACAGTCCTTCCCTTTCAGATGAAGTGCTACAATGCCATTGATGAGAAAAATCTTTTTTGAGAGAGATAGTGACAACACCTAATGAATTGGTAGTACATTCTAATGTTCACAGACACTTTTGAATTAGTACCTTTGAAAATGTATTGTTTACCTGATTGCCCAGATAATGTGAAAGATTAATCACATTTCAGATTTTTATTTTTTACTTGAAATGTGCTTTAGAAAACGTATTACTATTATTGGGTATATTCATAAGCTGGCACAGTTCCTTTTTTAATATATCGTTGCTGTCCTTCTGAAACCTTGTATGACCAAATTCACTGTTCTTCAGGAAATGGAAAAACACTTTACTTTTTAAATTATTAAATACTGTGTTTTTAAGCACTTTTTAATACTTTTTATTGGTTGGACATGTGACAAACATAAAGGGTTACTAAAAATGATGATTTATGTCATCAAATAAAAATATGGAGATACAAAGTTTCAGAAGGACAGCAGTGGTTTGCTATTTTAGCCATTACAAGCTAGTTTTTAAATGCTCCAGGTTTGATTTCATTTGGTCAGAAATCTGTCTCTAGAAGTGTATAAGTAAAAATGCATTCAATCCCCTCTCTCAGATCCTGACCTTAGTGTCACACCCAGGTGCAGATTAACGCACAGCCTAGAGGCCCCACCTGTTTAGGGGCCTCTGATTGGTCAGATCTTTTTTATTTTCAATTTACTTCAGCACGAACAAAAATGAACCCTTATTGGCCAATAAGAAATGAAAAATATATTCCTTTTATTGGATAGATGTGACATTTGGGTCACATCTGTACAATCAGCTGCTAGTGAAACCATGTCAATTATTTTCATTTACGTCACTGCTATTACTAGACGTCATTGCTGAAAAATGTCAGAATAGAAAGTACAATAGTGTACAAAGTACAAATAAACGGAAAATCGTACTCAGTTACTTAGGTAACCTCGGTTTCCTGAGATACGGGAATGAGTACTGAGTAGCAGGAAGCTATGGGAAAACTCCTTTTTCTCCGATGACTGAAGCTTTTTTCCAATAATGCAGTGAAACTGCACAGGCATTGGTTTGTGAAAAATAAAACTTTAAACCTATGCATGGACCTATGGCATTGCCATTCATTTGCCAAGCTGATTCCACTCGCAACGCACAAAACAATGCAGGCTCACTCTTGCTCAAATCCAAGGGAAATTACTTACTGTATCATCTCTTACATGTGTACATGTGCAGTTGAAGAAAATACATTGTATTCAGTTAAAGTTAGCATTACAGCATTTACATTAACGACCGAGCCTTGTTCTGAACTAAACTGCAAGTGTGATAGGGACCTCAAAGCTACCTGGGGGCGGGGGGGTTCTCATCCAAAAATCAACCTAGGTGCACATGACCACCTTAATCTGCCCCTGGTCACACCAATCTGCTTGATGGTTCCTGCTGCTCTATGACTTCCTGTGGTTGAGCTTTTAGGTCTAGATCTACTGTACAGTGACAAATAGACTTTCCTTTCCTTAATGCTTTTCCTGCTTCCTCTGTTTAATGCTGATTCATAACCTTTCGTATACTTGCTTCTTTGTACCTCTTTTTCCCTTTCTTTCCAGCTCTGCTCCCATTCTCTATGCTTTTGTATATTGGCTTTGCTTACAGTATTTGGTGCCTCTCTTGTTAAGCCAGTTTGAGAAGCCAATATACAGCACAAAGCCCGGATTGCCCACTCAAGCAACACGTTTGTGAGTTGCGAGTGTGAGAGTTTCTTTCATAGACATGGACAGCAAAGCTGTGGCTCAGAAACAGATGGTCTGAATAAATATTTAATGTCATATCGATTGATTGGACATCATGGATATCATTTTCATTTTCCCAGCAAATGTTTTAGCAAAGCATTCAGATTTATGCTTACCATGTCCATGTCTATGAAGAAACGTGGCTGGGCACTGCAGACACTAAAGAAATAGACTTTACTATCTGTTGACCAGATGATATCTGTGGTGTTTCCTATTGACTTTTAATAGCAGCCCGCCGAATATAATGTTTTACTAACCCAAACGTATTGCAGCCTCTGCCAAATCTCACATTTTGTATATTGGCGTATTTTAAGAATTAGGAGTTGTTAATGCAAGGGCGTTTTCCCCACTCCCTAATTTGGTCGGGGGACTACCAATGTGCTTCTCTCTTTCACCTCTGACCCCGTGCTCTTGCATGCCCCGATCCTGTTTTATAGGGAAAAAGAGAGAAATGTATGAACATCCTGTCTTCTGTTTGGCGTCACAAGTGATGGATTTAACCATTCGTGAGTACCCTCCTCATACGGAGCCGCTCCATCACTTCCGCCATCCTTTTCACACACAGGCACATTCACAACGGTTATTTCTTTACACTGTGAACAGTCCTGTATTTCCCCCCTGCTTGCCTTTTACTTTAAACGTGTTTCTCTTGTGTGTTCAGTTTGATATTTCTTTGCTCTTTGATCGGATCGTTTTCGCTGTGTGACTCCTTCTAAATATGTTTTCAGATTTTTCGTTATTTTACTTGAATGCATTTTTAATTTGCTTTTTTTTAGGTCACTTTTTCCTGTCTTTGTCTTTTTATCAATGTGCCCCAGGTCACGGGTCTGGTCCGCATTTTTACAGTAAAGGGAAGTTAAGCAATGATCCAAACAGGGAGTCTAATACAACTTTCAGAGTGTGTTTATTTCAAGTCATCGTGTTTCTAACCATGTTCTCAACCACAAGTGAAATACATTTTCAACTGTTCTCCACTTCAGCAGATTTTCACTGTGCGTCTGTGTTTTTCCGTCTATGACATGTTTCTTTCATGGGTCGAACATTGTTTCAAACGTTTCTGTGGCGTTCTTAGTTTCAGCCTAAAACTAAAACTTTTATGGTTTCTATCACACGATCCCCTGTTGAATTAATTGCAGGTCTTCAGTATTTCCGTACTGCGTTCTTACTTTCTCTTTCCATAATGGTGTCTCAACCAGACGCAACCCATCGACCACGTTTTCTGTTTCTGCCCTTCGGGTCCCCTGGTTCTCATGTTTATAGTAAACAATGAGGATGAGGAATTCATTCTGTTGTTCTTTATAGTTTTGCTGTCAGTATACTTTAATTGTATAGATATTTATAAAAAGAAGCTTTTATTTTTTCATACTTGTCATGTTATTTGTAGTTCATTTTAAGCAATATGATATGTTCTTTTGTCATGTTATTATTTGTTTAGTTTTTTGTTGCTAAATATGTTACATTATTGTATTTACATTTTTGTTTACTTTGTATTTCTTTTCAGTCAATAACTTTAGTGCCTAAATATAAATATATTCCAGTGTATTGCTAAGGCAACATTTACATTTTTTGTTTAGTTTTTTAAATAATATTAAGAAAGATATTTTATTTGATTTCAATCACCAGAAATATTTTTATAGTTTTATTTATTAAAACTATTTAACACTTTGTTCTTATTGGCTGTGATTTGTGATTGTGTCACACCACTCCCCATCTTCACATTTAGTGTGTGGACCGACAGGTTGCTTCTAGCTGGAATCTTGTCGCTTCACGTCTGGTTAAGACGCACTGTTTCTCTCTTCCTCTATTCTCCCTTTACCTCTCAGATGTGGGACACAATAAAAGCTGACCCTTGCTTTCTCTTTCTCTTTCCTTCTCTCTTCTATTTGGTAGAGAAAGCTCAGAAGGATCGGAAGGGTCCAGGTGATCTTTTGTCTGACTTACTTTAATAAAATAGCCCCTTCCCTCCCCAGCCCGGTAAAATCTCATAACATTCTCATGACACACTTAATGGAGATGTCAGGGGAATGCTATGCCTATAAATCCAGTGCATCCAAATGAAGATGTATTTTCCATAGGCTGGTGAGAGATACTAGTCTATGGAATGGGTAGAGTGAGTATTTCTTTAATTCCTCCTAAAATATTACAATTCTTTTAACATATCACATCATGTGTATCTTAGCACATCTTTATTTTTATTAATTTGTAATTAAAGAGATACTCTCTCTGCGGCAAGTGTGATTAAAAGCGTGTTAAACAGCAATAATGGTGGATTGTTGGTCTGTTATGTTGGCATCATATTGCTGATTTTATACTTTTGTCGTATCACATGAATATCATTGTTATTCGCCCTACCCTAAAGCTATGATATTCCTGTTGATCACAATGTGATGGTTTCTGAACCCTTGACAAAAATATCAATCAAGTACATTTTATAAGCTTCTAGTGGATAGGTTTGGAAACCCTGCATTGTATAACATGTCTTGAATCAGGCAAATCAGGTATTTCACAATTGTTCAAGCATATACACATTAGTCCTTTACTTATTTAGCACACAAGGATTCAAAGCTCAAAATGGTCAAATATTCTCTATAATGATATTGAAGTACCTGATATTGCACCACCTGACATATGCACCACTGTAGATGTTGTTCTTTGCTTTTAATAACCCTGCATGGATGGCAACCCTTTAAATGGCCTTCAATACAGAATCGTGTCAACAAAAGATGATTGAGAGACAATTAGAGAAGGTCAAAGGGTTAACTCACTATTGGGAAGTGTGTTTTATAAGGATGAAAGCACCCAAAGGGGGGTGTAACTCTTCACAGCTATGTTAATTGTTTTGACATTTGTCGCAAAGCAAATGATTTTGAGTTCTTAGTTTATCTGTCTTTGTGTTTCTCCATCAAAGTGCCACATTTACCACCGTCAAATATTGAAGGCCATGATTGTTAGTACAAAGCAAAATACATTTCAAATATTGCATTCAAACCCCTCTCTTAAGGTTGTTTAAGTTATGAAAAATGTATGTATCCATGCATCCAATCGTTATCTCTGATGCAATCCACTGCATTGCACCATTCTCCTCACATTTTATGTACTGTGTACCCATCACACTAAAACCTAGAGAACATATTTCCATTTTTGTATATGTAGTCTTTACTGTCACCCGTTTTAGACACCGGAGAGATTCATTATTTTTAGTGGTGAGGATGAGATAGATAATAAATTAAACATTCATGTATGATACAAAAATAGGAATAGGAAACAAGATTACCAAAGTCCTGCATGTGCTGAATATTATGCATGATAACTCTAACATATTTGTTGTTGTTATTTTGAATCCTCTCTTTTCCTCAGTTCTTTGGTTTGATTCATATTCGCATTGCTCTTTATTGACTCATTATGGTTCGTGTCTACAGAAGCGAGTGTTGACAGAGTGTGAAGACTATGTTAATTCCCATTAAGCCGTTAACTAAGACAGCAGAGTTGATATTTGCAGAAGCTAATTTGTGGTTCATTAAGTCACTTTTTGTCTCCCGAGATCACATTTATGAAATTCAAATCGAGTATTCCTCAAGTTTACCCGTACCACCTGTGTCATTTTTAGTTTTATCTCAAATGTTATGATTTTACAAACATGCAGGTAAAGCGATATTCTTTGGAAAAAGTTTTTAAAGAACCAAATGAGTTTATATTTCTATATATAAGTTTATACATACAGTAAGTTAAACAAGTTTGAGTGCAGTAGAAAGGCATCAGAAAAGGCATCGTATTAGGACAGGTTGAGGAAAGTCAAGTGTTGTGTCCATATTAATAATTTCACCTTTGTGCCTCAGAAAATGTAGGCCGCTTAGTAACACCTGCCAAAAAGCTGGAGGATACACTGCGGCTGGCTGAGCTGGTTATAGAGGTGCTCCAGCAAAACGAGGAACATCATGCAGAGGTGAGTGTACCAGATACAAGACACGTTTTGTGCATTTTAAAGGATGTACCTTCCCTTAAAAAAGCAAAGAGGCATTAAAAGTTCCTGTACATTTGATCAGTGTTTGCGATCCTTGGCAATTTGGCATTTTTAGCCTCAGTCTTTTCCAGTTGTGGAACAGGAACACATTAGAGAAGCTATCATCCTTACAGTGGTGGAAAATGTGTTTCTATGTTTAAATTATGTGCTTCACAGGCTACAGGGATAAAATACAGGAGGTCAGGCGGTATAGTATTTCCACTATTTGTATTTCATCAGTGCCGTACACTGCTCTTGCATGCCAGCCTCATGATCTGGCCTGCCCTTGAAGAGGCATTACTTGGGCATAGCAAACCAAGAGTCAGGCACCTGCCGGGTTTGGGTTTATTCAGTTTCAGTTTGGTTCATTCTGAAGTTACTTTGAATTCAGATTTTTTACTTTACAGAGATTCGGATTACAGCTCATTTGACTGGATTATTTGTTTGTCCATGTTATAGATAGACAGATAGATGAACGGATGGATTTTAGCTGTTTAACTTCAGACTTAGCTGAACTGAAATTATTATCATGCAGCATGGGAACAAATTTACTAAGAAACAGTTATTCTGTCAAATAAATACTTTATTTATGTCTAATTATTTAAATTCTATTCTAACATGTTTTTGTTGACAATCCGGGGGCCAGGTTTACTAAAGCATTAAGCACATTCAAACCCATTTGTCATAAATAACACAGACAGATATGCATGGGGTTGTTTGTGTTATTTTGTTTGGTAATCTAGCCATGTATCATGTCATTGAAATTGCATGTTTAAATATAAATAGATATAAATATGTAAGGTGTACATGCAAATAAATTTCATCAAATCTGGCCATTGGTGTTGAATGGATGTACAGCTGCGGAAAAAATAAAGAGACCATTTCAAAATTCAAAATCAGTTTTTCTAAATTTATTTTATAGGTATTTTTTTGATCATTTTTTTTTCATTCTGTGAACTACTAACAATATCTCGGCCAAATTTAAAATTATTGTTTCTATTTGGCATTTATTTTCAGAAAATGAAAACTGGAGAAACGGGTCAAAATAACAGAAAAATGCTCTGTATTTTTTCAGACCTCAAATACTGCAAGGAAAATAGGTAACTTTAAAGTAACAAGTACTTTTAAGCAATACAACATGTATTGTAGCTACATGTATTTAGGAAAAGTATAAATATAATTTTTGTCTGCTGTCAGTTTTTGACATTGCTGTTGGATGACTTTATGTCACTCCTGAGGTTTGATTTCGATAAAATTCAACACTGGACTGGAATGGCCACAAAACATCTAGAAATGCTGATTTCATGAAAAATTATTCACAGCTGTATGTCATTTTTCACCATCTGGGACAATTTCAGTTTGAAAAATTATATCCATACAAATGATTTCGACAGCTATTCTAGCCTCTTTTTAAACAAGATTCAACGTCACTGGTTTTTGTAATACAGTCATGACTGACTTCTTGTTTCATTTGCATCTTCAAAATAGTTATCGTGAAGAGTTAAAAAAGATGAATTGCATCAAAATACATTCTAAATAACTCTCACTGTTTTTATTACTTGTTTGTTGGCTGGAAAAAACGTTGGAAAGGGTAAAGAGGTATGTAGACTAGAGCCCCCTCTCCATGTGCATGTTACAAAGCTCCTGCACAATGGACGAAGGGATCTCCACCTTCTCCCCCAATTTCTCTCCCCGCCGACCCATCTCTGCCTGGACACCCCATCCTTCCCCTGGTCAGCTGTCCCTGTGGAGCGTTGAGCAAGTGGCTTGTGTTTCCACAAGCATGAGGGGGACCAATGCTTCACCCCCAGAAGCAGTCCCCGACAAACCTCACAGAAAATGAGACTGGTCTCATTTTTGTACTTGCGCAACCCCAGTAGACTCCAAACTCTCCTCCGTCCCGTGTCCTCCAGTTTGCTTTGCTAGCTTCACTAACCAGCTCTGACTAGAAATACTTAAACCTTATTTATCTGTATGTTTAGACAGAGAGCAAAAGAGCTCTTCTGGTTTCAAACACACTGGTGTGAGGTTTATTCGAGTGGTCAGTGACAATAGCATGTCTTTTAAAGGAGAGGACCCCATAAGCCACATTAACTTTTTATTTGTTCAATGTTTTGCTGGGTCATATGTACAGGCCAGATGTGCTAAACACAGCAGGGCAGTTGGATCATCAGCAGTTGGATCAGCAGCAGTCATACAGATGTGTATTATAATTTGGATGTTGAAGAGAAACTATATTGTTTATTGAGCTTGTGCTGCTGATCAATGCTGCTGCTGCATTCTGGGAATTTCTTCTGATTCCTGTGCATGGATTTATAGAAACTCACATCTGGGAAATAAAAAAATAACTATGTACACACATAAAAATATGTGTGTGCGTGTATAGTTTAAATACGAGTTCAGCTATTTGCTTTTAGAGGTTGTGAGTGGCATGGGAGTTTCACTGCATGTGATCAACGCACAACACTCTACAGATACAGTAATTGTGAAAAAGCGACATAATTGATTTACACCTGCAAAGAAACGTGTGTCTGTAAATCTCAAATCTGTATGGGGTCCACGGAGAACACAGTGTGATCTTAATAAGGTGCTAAATTTACCAACCAATGCATAGATAGATCTGTGGACTGCCATACCATTTGACATTACAAATCTAGATAAACTTATTTTTCTCTTTTTCTGGATCTTGTGTTGCCTCTATTTTTCACTTTCCAGGCATTTGCGTGGTGGTCAGATCTGATGGTTGAACATGCCGAGACCTTCCTCTCTCTCTATGCTGTGGACATGGACGCAGCACTAGAGGTTCAGCCACCAGACAGCTGGGACAGCTTCCCCCTCTTTCAACTTCTCAACGACTTCCTGCGCATAGACTGTAAGCATTTTCAATCATCTTGTCTGTTTTGGACTGGAGTGTATCACTGCTCTTGTTATGAGGCTTTCTTTCATTATTATGATGATCTCCTACTGTATGTGAGCCTGTCTGTGATATTTGGGCTAAAGTCTCATTATCTTATTAGGAGCTTCAAAGTTGCTAAAAAAAGACAAGAACGGGTCATGTGTGTTTACCGCTGTAAATAATAGATGGTATGGTAGATTTTAAGAAACCATACTCAAATTGTCATTCATTGTACTGAAGTTATACATTTTGAATAATGAAATTATTAATAAAGATATTAAGATTATATTTTCACAAAATGTTCTTTAACATTATGTAGAAAACAGTAAATCACAAAATGACTTCAGCTGGAAGAATACGCAAAGTGTAAGCAAAATCTATATAATATTTGTTGAGAAATACAGGTATATTGACTAAATGAATAATTTAGGAAATATTTATAATCCTCATTACCAGCATCTGAAAATGTTATTTTCATTTTAAGACTGCCCTTGTTATCTAATGTTGCAATTTAATCTTATTGAATGCAAACAATGTATTCAAACAAAGCAGGGCCCTAACAGACAATATACTGTAATGCAGAATATTTGAGGCAAACATTTTAGCAAGTGCAGGGAGTCAAACCAACACATTGACTGTACAGAGTTTGCTTAAGGCCCTGTCACATCTCTAATGAACTGAAGTCAATAGGGTGCTGTCCATGGTGCTAAAGCCACACTGCCATGAGCTGCAGTTTACTAATTATTCTAGTGGCTCAACAGTTTGACAAGTTGTTGTCGTCTGGTCACCAAATCTTGATATTGGCATGTATTGCTAGAGGTAGAGATATATAGAAAAGAAAAATTGTCAAAATGTATAGCTGCGGAAAATATGGACTGGACTGGAATGGCCACCATAAATCTAGAAATGCTGATTAAATAAAATTGGGAAAGATTTCCTATTTTTTTACTCTATCTGTATATACATTATATACAGATCTGCTATATAGCAAGACTCTCCTTACCAAAACGTAGACATCCATCACCACCCCAGTTCTCTTAAACACATGAGCAAACACAAGCAAATACAAACAACAGCCTACAGCATGCACTACATCTGTGGAACAGGACTTTCAACACGGAAGGTCACTATTGTCCTCTGCCTGTAGCGCCGGGTTAGGCATGAAATAGCCAGACAGGCGCTAAAACAGAATCCATTCATGCTGCTAATGAGGTCTAAAACAGAGAAGCCTGGGAGTCCCCACTGCTCCGGCCACTCGCTCGCGGACAGACGCAGCCAAGTGTGCAACCACTGCCGTTCAAGTGGCTAATTGGAACGGAGCAATCAGGGGAAGCAAACAAACACGGAAACTACTGTGCATCGACCTTGAGTACAGTAAGAGAGACCGGAGTGAGAAAGACACTGTGAATGCTCCTCTTAATCATCACATGATAAAGCATTCTGGCCACTTTCATACTCATTGCTTAGTCGCATGCTTTCTATGTTACTACAGAGTGTAGGGCATTTATTCACGGTTGTCTTTCCCACTTTGCTTTTGCAGATAATCTGTGTAACGGGAAGTTCCACAAGCATCTTCAAGACCTTTTTGCGCCTCTGGTTGTGAGGTATGTGGATCTTATGGAGTCCTCCATAGCTCAGTCCATACACAGAGGATTTGAACGAGAGTCTTGGGAACCTGTCAAGTAAGAAAACTTGATTTATCACTTTATTTTGAGTTTTGGGGTATGCAAAGGGATGTTTGTGATTTGTTGGGTGAGATGTCGATTTTTCTCTTGATAACTTGGTTAAAGGGAGAGTTTACGACTTTCTTCTGCGAAACCCAAAAGAAGATATTTTGAACAATGCCGGTAACCGAACAACAAGCGGTAACCATTGGTTTTGTGTCAATACAATAGAATTGAATTCGTACAGCTGTTGTCTGGTTACCAACATACTTCAAAATATCTTCTTTTGTGTTCTTAAGTGACAAAGAAATGACAAGAGGGTGATTAAATCATGAAAGAATTTTCTTTTTCTGGGTGAATGTACAAATTACAAAATGCTAAAATGCTATGCAATTAAATATGTTATATATATGTTATATAATATAACTGTACCAGATGAAGAGGATATATACAAATGTGTATCTGGTTATCCTTTTTTTCGGTCTGTATGTTTAACTAGCTCTAATCTCTTTCCTGTCCTTCGTTCTTGTTAAACTTATAAACATTATCACTCCCATCCAAATCACTTTGATAGAAAGTCGCATCAAATAAACATAAGACCATGTGTGTGACGTTTAGAACACTAACGCCATTATAAAATTTGTGATTTAGAAAAACATGTGTTTGTGTTTTCTTCTCAAAGGAGCACATCTTTACAACAGCATCTTATCTCTGAATTAATTCCTCATCATGCACTCTAAACATACATATAATGCTATTTTGACCCTCATCACATTTTGCTTTGTTCTGTGCATCTTCATCACCATTCTGTACTGTGTGTTTTTCATTTCCACAGGAGTTTAACAAGTAGTCTGCCCAGTGTCAACCTACCAAATGTGAATCTACAAATGCCTAAAGTCCCAAATCTACAATTGTCAGTTAATCTGCCACCAATGCAAATGCCTAGCTTTACCACCCCCAACTGGATTCCGGGTTTATCTGATACAGAGTGTGTACTGGATTTTAATACATGCATGAATGGCCTTAGCACAAACATATCTGGCTAGATTCACATTGCACAATTATTTGCATACAGTTTATACACAGATTACATTTAATCTCAATCTGTTGTTGATTTTGTTGTTGATTTTGGTTCATTTTAATGTGTTATAATGCACATCAGGGACAACAAACACAAACAGATGCCTTGACAATCTGCCATAAATAAACAGATGCTTTGCAAGTGGACAATTTCCTATAGCTTTACGCTTTAAGCATTTAGACTTGTGATCTTTTTTTACCTGTAGGGGAGGACACTGTAGTTAATTTATGTAAGTGAGGATAGCAGAATAAAGTAAACTGTAATTTATAATACCCAAATATGTGCCTTGCATTTTTGGTGGAGTGCTCTGAGCGCCTCTTTTTTTCATTGAATGAAATCGAATACAGTTGCTATCCAGTTGCTTAAAATGTCCGCCGGAGAATGCAATGATGCAGGAGCAAGGTCAGAGGGAGCACCTTCTGCATCTACCTGTTGTAAAGTTTCAGCTAAAATTACAGTTAACAGCAACTAGAGACCTTGTGCAGTACAGCTGTCATAAAAAGATGCCTCAACATAAAAAAGCAAAAGGACCGCATCGCGTTTTTAAACATGAAAAGCACGTTCTGTGTGATCGCCCCTAATTGTGTACTTAAATTTAACAGCTGACAGCTATTCAACGTAATCCAATACATACCTTTCTATCAAAGTTATCTGACATGATCAAGGTGAATTTGATCCGACACAGTTTTGCACTATGCATTCTTGCCATATTGTAAGACCATTTTCTAAACTTTAGCGAATATACTGTGATAATAGAGAAATGTTGAAGGTGTCTGAAGAAAGTTTCGTTTGACATGACCCTTGCTTCTATGTCATCATTACTTAAAGGATGATCAGATCACATTATAGAACTCGTTCTTACAGAATTACAAACTTATTTTCAATTACTTCTGTTCTGATTATGAATTCAAAAATTTGGGTGTTGTCAAATGTGAGCCGAGGGATTATGGTCTTATATTTAGACATGGTAATTAAAAAAACGATTCTCTTCATCACACACACACAAAAACACTTTGTGTAAAAACTGCATGTGTAAGGTGGCAGGTAAACACCAAAGGTTGCCAGACCCTTAGACCTCTATTTCCTCTCAGAAATTGTGTTTATGATATATTTCAGTATGTCAGTGCTAAGGCCACAGCATGGAAATGTAAAGTATTTGTAACCCAGAGCATGGAAGGATTGGAAGATACAAACAGCGCTATATATGTAGATCAAACAATATTTTAAAATGTTTTAAAATCTAGACATCTTAGTTGTGTAATTTCTCAGCTAACCACTGCCATAAACTCGCTCCATTGTCATATTCAACCTGTTTTGGCGTTCAAAAAAACAGATTGCATCGCTGTTGGTGCTCATTAAATCATTGGATGTGTCATCTAGCATTATTCAATTGATAAAATCATGTATCTTTCCAACATCTTCATCCTTTCCCTATTTATCAGAATAGAAGAGGAGGCAGGTGTAGTTGTATCTAGTGTTGTATTTGCTGATTATGGGCTCCCAGAGTAGAAGCTTTTGGTGTACACTCTCTTGGGAACTACTGTAGGGTGTAGTAGATGGGAATACAGAGATCATCCCGGCCCCACCTTTGTCCTTTCCTGTTTTCCTAATTTACAGTGTGATAGAAAGACTCAAGCTTTAAGGCACCAGGCATCTCTCAGTAGAAACCAAAAGCAAAACGTTAAAGAGACTTTACTGATACTTTTAAAAAGGTTTATTAATGACCCAGTCTTGAAGTGATTGTAGGTAGCTGTGTATGATGCATTGCTTTAGAATGCAATAGAATGCATGACTGCTCAGTAGGTTTTGGAGCTTAAAGTCTTCAAACCAAATATGACATCAATCTAAAGCTGTTTCCACTGAAGATGCCTTACCTTGCTGGCTGCTTGAGGATGTGGGGTGTTAAGAGTGGTGTGTGAGTCAGCTTGTCTTTTTTCCGTGATCTGTGAGGTCAATGTTTTGGTTAAGATCAGCTTTTGTCACAACCTGAGACTGGTTCTCCTCATCACCTTGCAGCAATTACCTGTGATCCAATGATCCTTTAATCTAAAGGTGAATTGTTTGACCGTTCCTGCACTCGAAGATCCCAACAAGACCTAATTGGATATACTGTAATTTGGTTATTATAGGTTCAAGTGTTTATTTTTACCACGGATCGATCAATAATCTGAAGCCACCAAGGCATTGCATCTACTTAGCAACAATCCTATTAAAAATAACTCAAACACATGTCATCCTGCAGTGTGGAATTAACCCAGGTTTCGTCTCATTTGACATATCCATCCCTTCTGTCCCTTCCCTTGATGTTCCCGTACTCTCCTGGATCTCCCCCTCCCTGACATTCTCCATAGACAACAATAACTAATTGTATATACCTCCTCTGCACGTGTTTGCAGTAACGGTTCAGGAACCTCAGAAGATTTGTTTTGGAAGCTGGATGCTCTACAGACGTTCATCAAGGACCTGCACTGGCCGGAAGAAGAGTTCGCTAAGCACCTGGAGAGTCGACTCAAACTCATGTCTAGTGATATGATCGAGTCCTGTGTGAAAAGGTGAGACATTGGCAAGGGTTAAAATACAACAAACATCAAACACAAATGTTATGAATGAATTTATTCATTGAAAGACTACATGGAATAATTGTATGTTTCTTTCAATTGCGTTATTAACAGTAAACCACTTGTTAAAATGGTGATCACTTAAAGAACCTAAGAAATACATATTCTAATCATATTAATATTTATATCTAAAATTCTGATATTTAAAAAAAAGATAAACATTTTGCCTACCTAATTGCTCATGACATAACTCCACATCCACCATTAAAATTAAAAAGATCTTACCGTATTAGTAAAAAAATTTAAACAAATGTGTTGGCCTTTCCATTTCTCTCACAAAAAAGGGCTAGCAGACTTTGTGTCCTTGCCCACATCTGTAATCTTACTACTTAGTGTTGTTCTTATGTCAAGCAGGACGTCTTGTAGCTTAATAGCATTCCTCCAGTTGCTCTCGAGGCATGATGAAGTCTTTGTGTGGTTGCTGTGAATGAAGTGGGTTGCTGTAACAAGACTTGATTTTAAATGCTTTGAGATACTGTAGTAAGTAATGTCATGGTAATTTGCTTACTCATAAATGATCTGGCTTAACAAATCTGAACCACGTAATATTCTGTCAACAATCGAAAACTCCTCTGCCTCCGCCATCTCCGACACGAATCCTAAACTCCGATTAATACAACTAATCAAACAATTTAATTAACGTTCAATCTAATTTAGCGCCCGCAGTTTAAAATGTATGACGAAGACGAGCAGGAAGGCGGGATCTCGCTGATGAGTTAATCCAATCATAGCCCGTTGGAGGCATTGCCTCCTCTCACGTGACTTTTCTCCATTCTTTTCAAGTACCCCCACTCAAAATCACGGCACGCTTTAGCAGGTACATGTAAAGTCAATGAGCTTAGAGGAGGCAAGAGAAACGCTGCCTCCCTTTGGAATTCTTTCGAGCGGGGTCGCTGTTTCACACTGTTGTATACGCTGATTGATCTCATATTTAGCTAAATACGTTATATCCACTGTCCTATTTTATTTCTGAACTGTTAATAATATTCTTATTTGATTATTTTCGAGGGGGAGGGGAGGCCCTGCCTCCGTTGCCTCCTCGGAGGAAACGCCCCTGGTCGTGTAATAAATTACAATTGGTGTGAACCTAGCATTAGTATCGTTGTGTTGTGTCATGTTGTGTCGTGTGTGTTGTGTGTTGTGTGTTGTTTGTTTTCACGTACCAGAGAGAAACCAATTATAGAGTTAAATCATTGTTTTCGTCAGAACAAGAGCAGCCTTTGAGTTGAAGTTACAGAAGAGTCCTCGCACCACGGACTTCCGTGTTCCTCAGTCTATATGCACCATGTTCAATGTCATGGTGGATGCAAGAGCCCAGTCTGCCAAACTATGTGCCATGGAGCTCAGCCAAGAGGTAAAGAACACCATTTCTCTTTTTGCTATACACATCTCATGTTCACACGTCTCTTTATCATCAGTGCGAATGCACACTTTCTCTTCCACAATTCCAAATATTAAACATCCTCATAATGCGCTTATCTATTCTGAAATCTCTCTGGATTTGCATGAATTCATTTTATGGACCAATGTAGAGTATATGCATTATGTATATGTGAACCAAAGCTATATTTGTAAGCATTTATACACATTGTATATATTTGCAATTCCATTTTTACATGCACTAAGTATTATGTAGTTGAATGATTCACTAGCATGGCAATTTTCCATTGTTTCTGCATTTTTATTTACTTTGACTCTGTTCTGGAATGAAACATTTTCTTTTTTCTCTCTTTTGCTCTCTAATTGTTACTGTCACCTCTGCTGTATCTTTCTTTTCATCCTTTATCTCAATCTTGTGAAAGTTTGTAAAAGAATGGGTAAGTGTGGCTAACAATTCAATTGAATTCTCACCCTTATGTCCCAAAGGTATAATTAACAATCCTAGCAGTTTTCCACAGTCCTCTGACACTTAAATTGTTTTGATTATATTACCATATGTGATAGCTGCTCCTGAATATACATGTGCTAGAAGTGAGACATTTCATATCCGTAGCATCTTGAGACAGGTAATGATCAGAACTGAATTAATTACCCAGCCTTCTTTATGAGAGACAAAGAGATTTCAGTTTGCACAATTTATCCCAGGTGAAAACCCCCAAACAGATGAGAGAGACAGAGAAAAACAGCATGCTGTAGTTTTTACTGATTATGTTTCTATTTTACAGAGACAATATCACTCGCAAATTGACAATCTCATCGAGGAGACGGTGAAAGAAATGATAACGTTACTTGTGGCAAAGGTAGCGCTTCCAGTAAAGGAATATTCTCAATTTATCTCTTTATGCTTGCATGTAATTGCCTCTTCAAAATGGTTCAGAAAAGTAAAATTAGACTTTGCAAGTGATTCTAAATCAATGTGAATTCAATCTTCATTCATTTTTACATCTCTCTGCCCTCCTTTTATGTACATTTTAGCAATGAATTGATGTGTTGAGTAATATTGACCCCCACAAATGTTTTAATATGATACATTTCTTACATTTGAATAGTTATTTGCTTATTGCTCACACTTTACCTGCATAATAATCCAACTAAAATGTTTAATAAAACATACATTTAGGACAAAACATAAGCTTTTGATTTGTATGTAGGCTATTTTATTTGTACATTTGATTGCTGAGTTCTCTGAATTAAGTTCCTGCAGAAACAACAAGAAGTTGTTGATTCTCATAGAGTCTTCAAATTCTTTCGAAAACAAAAACAAACATACATGAATCCTCACACCCTTAAAGCTATAATGTTCATTATCAAGTTATATTTATGTTAATATCAGAGAAATGCTTTTTCACTGACTACTGACAATCTGGATACTTTTCGGAAGATGTCAAAATTGCTTTGGGATCAATTTGACATAACATGAGGGTTATGTTTAAAAATTCTAAATTTTTAAACAGCAAAGTAACAGGTTGTTGTTACTAGTATTTTACAAGCTTTTAAAATGCTTTCATTCAAGGACTATTGTGTTTTTTTATTTGGTGTGTTACAGTTTGTTGTAATCCTAGAGAGCGTTTTGGCCAAATTGTCACGTTACGATGAGGGCACGCTGTTTTCCTCCTTCCTGTCATTTACAGTAAGAAAAAAATCTGTCTTCAGTTTATTTTTCTGAAATACAGAAGAGCATTTAATAAAAATCTTTAACCTTAACGCTTTTAACTTGGTTAATAAGGTGCTCTGTTTTGAATAGAATATTTTAGGTTCAGTTGAGGCTAGGGGGGCATTGCCCGTCCTGTTTTTTCAAAAATATCCAGCTGACAATAATTGATTAATTAATTTAAAATTAAATACGTAGTATTGTATGATGTATTAAATAAAGATATAAAATAATTATCTTTCAATTTAATTACATAAAAATGATACATGCAATGAACTATGATTAAATATATGATTGCCCCCCCAGTCGAGCCAGACTAGTACCGTGTCTGATTGTACTGTACATACAAATTATTCAATTGTATTGTGATTGTGTACATTTGTTTTCCTCCTTCAAATGTCAATTTATTTATAGGTAAAAGCGGCTTCAAAATATGTGGATGTACCTGTAAGTAGCACTGTTATCTTTTATCAGTTTATTGATATTGTTTATCTGTTTTTCTAGCCATATATCTGTTGCATATTCGTGTATTCAATTTAGAAAAACACTTTTGTTTTCATTGGATAGTTTTAAAATAAGGCTTATAATTTATGTGGCCTGCTGTGCAGATGGTCATCTATTAGCCCCAAATGGCCATTCATATGCATGTGGGAGAGAGCTGTGTATTGGGCTCTGTACCCCCGGTAGCTGACAGTGTGATGTGTGTGTTGTGCAACAAAAGAACGTTGTGAGGATGCCACAGGGTCCAATTCGTTTCATGTTGCATTCAGCATCACATCACTGGGTTTCCTTAACTGCCAACACGTTCGGTCACAACGTGATTTTTCATTTAAACCTCTGTCAATGAAGGCTAGAATCTTATCTCCCTCTCTCTCTAACTCGTGGTTTGCGGGTCAGAGACCTTATGTTTCCATGGTAATTATTTGCCTAATACACAAAATAAAATGACGGCTGAAATACTTGCTCATTTGCACCCTCTAAAAGAAACACAGACGTGCGAAATAAGTTCAATTTACAGTGTCTGACAATTACCAATTGAGATGACCCTCAGATGCCCGCCGGCACGGGATGTGTTTAATTCCGCACTCAGGCCGAGCAGGGGGCCAAAACACTCCAAATTATTTGTTCTGGGTTCATGTTACTTTTGCTGTTTTGTTTGCTTTGTTCCCCTTCCCGGTCTGTTCATATTAGACCAGAGAATGACAGCTCATTTTACAAGACTCACGTTTTGATCATACAAATAGGATACGCTTTTTAGCTTCTTTGACATGTGTCAGGTGAAATGTTATTTGCCAAACTACTAGAAAGCTAGTGATTGATATAGCAGTTTGCTGCTTTAACATGTGAAAAGTAACCAACAATTATCATGAGTGTTACATTAGTATGACAATACTTGCTTTAATTTGACAGTGTTTTGTGACCACACTGTTTTTTTAAGGCATATTAGGTAAAGGCTTTTTTTAAATCTTATTTAATCAACCTCCTAAAATATTTTATATTTTATTTCACACCATCCATGTAAGCTACAACTATTGCAGCAGACTTCTGTATTGCATTTAAACATTTTACATGTAAGCTTTTAGCAGATGCTTTTATTCAGAGCAACTTACAAAAGTGAGGAGTACAAGCGATTCATGTGATGCTCTATTCAAAAATACTTTAAAGTTCACCCAAAAATTTTAATTCTGTCCTTATTTTCACTCCCTCTTGTCATTTCCATTTCTGTATGACTTTCTTTGCAAAATACAAAAAATATATTTTGAAGAATGCTGGTAACCAAATAATGGTGGTACCAACAACGGCAGTGGAATATACATTTGAAAGTTATATTTCATTTTTCGTTTAATGCAATAAAAAATATTTTGTAAATTGTTCATTTTTGTTGTATATATGCACAGTATTCAAAGTACTAATTACTTATTTTAATATTTAACTTTGTAATAATTCTTCCTCTCTCTCTTGTCATCATCTGCAGAAACCAGGGATGGATGTTGCAGACAGCTATGTGACATTTGCTCGCCATTCTCAGGATATCTTGAGGGATAAGGTCAATGAGGAGATGTATACAGAAAGGTTATTTGATGTAAGTAATTGCTTGTCTTCTCCCTATGTGAAGGGGGAGGCCCTCCAAAATGTGACATAACAACCGGCCAGGAGGGATAAGTCACATTTTGGGATCTGCCTCTTATTTTCTCTCTTTCTCTGGTTCTTAATTTATTTTCTTCCTGCTTTCTTTGTCTCTACCTTGTAATCTCTCTCTGTTTCTCTTGCACTGCTTTTCTGGCTTAACCCTCTCCTCTCTGGTTTGCAGTGCTATGTGTGTTCTGTCATTAATTTCCCCTTGGCTCTGCTCGTCATTTCTAGACATACGCAAAATTCTGAAGGAGGATTATCTTAAGATGTGTTCTCACACATAGGGACATGCAGAACTGACTTAAAGGAACAGTTCATCCGAAAATGAAAATTCTGTTGAAAATACTCACCCTCAAGCTGTTTCAAATCTGTATACATTTTGTTGATATTTGTAAGAATGCTTATAATCAAACAATTATTGGCCACCATTCACTACAATAGTGGAAACATTTGCTTTATACGTTTCTTTGTTATGTTGGAAACAAAATAAGATATTTTTAAGAATGTAGGAAAGCAAACAGTTCTGGGGCACTTTTGACTACCATTGCAATTTGTCCTACTATGGTAGTCAATGGTGGCCAAGAACTGTTTGGTTATAAGCATTCTTCCAAATATCTTTCTCTGTGTTTATCAGAACAAAGATATTTATACAGAGGGTGAGTAAATGATGACAGCATTTTTATTTTAGGGTGAACTGTCCCTTTAAGCAGTTATTGCCATCTGCAACACGCATGCATGTAAAGGTAGACACATAAGTATGTGAGATAAAATAAACTTTTTGCAAAAAAAAGTTTTAGCAAAGATTTAACTAGATTGCCTATAGACATCATTAAATAAGTGACACCTGTTAGAACATGAAGAACATGATTTACAAAATGTATTACATTCCTAGGAGGAGCTTTATATACAATCCATTATTTACTCACCAAAGTCACAAAAGATGTTTTTTTTGACCATGAATATAAGTATGTAGTAAGAAATGATTCAATTATTTAGGATATCTTGCAATCCGATAAATAGAAAGGCAATACAGAAATGAGGCAAATTGGATACACTAAAACATATAGTGGGAAGGATTTCGTCTTGTTCATTTGAGCTGATAGTCGGGGGTGTGACAAAGGCAACTGCCCTATTTCCGGAGCAAATCTCCTACTAAGGAGATCCAAATAGAGAGAAGCCCTCCAAACCTTGAGCTTATTGTAATAAAGGCTTAAAGAAAAGAATGAGGAAAACACTGAAGAAAAGAAAGAAGGGTTAAATAAGAAACATTGAAGGGGAGGGACACAGCGGAGAACACTGTCTTAAGGGATGGCCAGAGCCATCATGTTGGTTATAATCCTTTGACCAGTTTGTTAAGTGTGCGTAGTTGGAGAGGTCTGTTTGCATTGTGTGGCTGAAGACTTGTGTTTATATTCAGAAAGAAAGCCGGAATAGGAGTGCTGATCTGGAATCAGGTTTCCTGTCTGTTTGTTTTTTTCGAACTTGTGAAAAACTGATCTGAACGCAGCGCTCCCATTCTGAATGCTTTTTGAATATGGCTCCTCGTGTCATGTGTGTTAAAGTCAAGTAAGATTCCTGATCTCGATTCAGTGTTAACGTTCATACCTTGTCATTTAATGGAGAATGAAAACTGACCCAGGATCAGTAGTCTTACTATGAGATGCTTTAAACATATGAACTGTGGTATGTATGTTTTTCTGAAAAACTTGTGAGCTACAGACTGTTAAATCCATAGTGCTTTAATCTCCTGTCTTTGCTGTATGGCATCTTGTATTGATAAATATTTTTCTGTTATATCCTTCGACTTGCAATGCCTAACTATATTTCTCCCCTCTTTAAGGATGCCTGAAAAGATTCTTGTTTTGTTTGCTCGGAATGAGATGTGGCTTATTTTCAGCTGTTCTGTGCATTTGCTTTTGTTTACTCCAGTGCAAACATGAATAATGTCTCCCGTCCTCTTTACCTTAAGCATCCTTTTTTCCTTTTTCATGTCATTTCGCCATTTTCCTTATTTTTCCACATTCTTTCTTGTCTCTCTCTCTCTCTCTCTCTCTCTCTCTCTCTCTCTCTCTCTCTCTCTCTCTCTCTCGTCGCCTAAACCAAAATGAAACTTATCCTTCCTGTCAAGTTGTTCTTTGTCACATTATGCCAAGTGGCGTGATTCAGAGTCAAATAATCTTCCTTTGTACATCTACTAGCATGGCCCATGTCCTTAGAGACTTCGCTCCTACATGCACTTACACGCATCCATCCACATCCAACTCTTCACCTCCCAAACCTCTCACTACTCCCCCCAACTGCCGTCAACCCCAGATGGGCACGCATGGCACATCTCTCCCCTCTCTATCCTCTGAAGTGGTCGAGCCTCTGTAGAGCGTTTCCACCAGGCTGTTAAAAAAGACAACATGTGTGCATGCATACACACATGCACGCTCTCTCTTTCTCTCTCACTGTCTCGCACAAACAAGCACACATGCACTCACATTGATTCTCCCTGTTATGCTAAACAGCCATTCAAATAGCACCACTCTTTATCAGGGGCTCCAGGCAACCTGCTCGAATGTTTTCTTGTTACTTTATCATTTCACTTGTTTAAGATGTCATAACATCCTCCACAATGAGCCATAACACCATGTGCTGTTGTTTTAAACCCGATATACACACTCGATTTGAAACGGAACTTAAGCTTTTCTTATTTACAAGACCGATTATAAAAGAACAATTACATGGGTTTAAAAGAACAGCAGTCCCCTTTTTCCATATTTGTTTACTTTATCCATTTTACTTGATTTGAGACATAAACGATACAAGTAAAAATAGAATACATTTATAAAAAGTATAAAAAAAAAATTTTAACAACAGATTTGTTAACCATGGGCAGTAATGAATTTGACCTGAAACTCATTGCTGTTTATTAGTTACATGTTGTCAATTTTTATTCGTTTTTGTTAAAGGTTTCTAAGTTAATATGTTAGTAATTTCACTCCATCTTGATATTGGCTAATATCAGCAGGTTTCTGTACAGTCTATAAAACAGTGTTAACAGTTTTTAGAAAATTAACATTGTTTGATCTTATTTTTCCAAAATATGATTTTTTCATAAGTCATAACTTATGAAAGTCTTGTCACTGCAAGGGTGTGTTTGCTGTGGTTTCTGATACCTATTTTGGTCTGGTATTTCAATCAGCCAAAATTGAGTTTTCACTGGTTTTAGGTATTTTTTCTCTCGTAATTGAAACGTTCTTGATGGCCTCCTCCCCCTTTTCAGCTCTTTATTATTTTTCGATTGTTTTAAGTAATCCTCTTTGAAATGATCTGTTTGGTGGGTGTAGTATAATTGCTTGGTGCTTCTTGGCTGGTTGTCATATTGAAGTATATGTGGCCCACGCTAAGCTTGGGTTAATTGGGGTCAAGGATGCTGATTTCTCATAAACAGAGATGGCACATTTGCCAGAATAAGAAGATTATACTTGCTGTTTGACTCGTTTAAAATATGGCTTTCATGGCAGTGTTTTATAATACAGACAAACTCATGGGAATAGATATTAAAATGAAAGAAGACATTCTCAATCTTAAACCATGCATAAAAAATTAAGAGTAATATAATACTAGTCATTTTTAGAGGCTTGTTTATGATTTGCTTATATATTTTTTAATTATTTTAATATGTTATTTAATGGAGGTTATTACTTACTACTTATTTTATAATCAATTACAAATTATAGATTCATTTAATGTAATTAATAGAGATGCACTGATACTACATTTCTTCACCAAGACCAATTATTTAGAGTAATATCTGCCGATCCAGATTCTGTAGATTAGGTTCATATTTCTTAACGTTCAGAATGTTAATAGTGCATATTATGATTGTTAATGTGAACGTCAACCGGGGATGTTTCTTAACGCTTTCTAAATACAGAGCACAAATTCCTTAAATTTTTCTGTCCTCTCTTGATTGACAGTACCATTGCCAATAGTGTTAAAAATTGCATTTATCAACCGATACCGATTATTTGCAGAAATATCGTTAAATCTTTAATA
This sequence comes from Barbatula barbatula, assembly GCF_947034865.1. Taxonomy (NCBI): domain Eukaryota; kingdom Metazoa; phylum Chordata; class Actinopteri; order Cypriniformes; family Nemacheilidae; genus Barbatula; species Barbatula barbatula. Next base: position 12,190,047 of record NC_136783.1, read on the forward strand.
ATTAGTGTTAGGCCTAATTATATCGATTCATTTTGTGTATTTTATTCATAATATTCTGAAAATTTCTTCAAATAGGATTTAGAAGTCGGCTAAATTTGGATGTTAACATATCTTTTTAAAGTTTGGAGCTTGAAGTTTTCTGGCTGCTAAAGGTGTTGATTCTTTTAGGGACCCTAAGAGGCAAATCATGTGCCAATGGACGAGATTGAGTTCAGCATGGTGGATGGTAAAGAAGGGGATAGAAAGGGAGGGGGAGAAAATTAATTTATTTCACTTCGCCAGCCTGTCGGTTCTTGAAAGGAGAGCGGGATTAAGGCAGCTGTGCTTAACGTGAGAGCTCATCTGTCAGATTGGGGCGGTGCCCCGAGATCATTGATTAAAAAACTCATCTCCAAATCCAGCGCTTCACTGATACTGCTGTCCCGTCCTGCCTCTCAGGCATGCACGTCTGAGCGCTGACGCTCAGATTACACGGGTCAATTATACACTTAATCTGCTTCTAGTGGAGATTGTGGCCTGCCCGCATTGATTGATTTGAAGTATTTCTGTTGACCTTGGCAGTTATCAGATCGGCGAGATTGCACTTTACAGCGACGGATAATGCCATTTAATCGCCGCGCGGATGGTCACTGAGCTGTGAGAAACAAGTAAAGATACTGAAAAATGAGGCGGTTTTAGATTGTGTGCTAATTCACGGACCTGCAATACCACTTTACTGTCTGAGACACTTAGGCACTTTGCAGGTCCAGCTAACCCAAGTGAACAGTTTAATCAACTTGAGCTAGCACACAAAGTTAATACTATGGCTAACGGAAAACAGTTTAGATTCCAAAGGTCTGAGAGAAAAACAAATCAGATTTTTTCTTATATTGCAAGATCAGTGACTTAAAAATGTGCAGAATGCATGTGTTTAAACTACAACTACATGATATTATTGCAAACAATTCTTTACCCTTTTTATCCAATTTACTTTGAAGAAAATCTTAATATTCTGAGCACAACAACTTTGTTTTGAACATATTTTTGATTCATGTTTTTATTTTATTAATGTATGTTTTTCAAGTTTCTGATTGCATTTACATGCGGTGTGTCTTATTGTTTTTCTCCCCAGTTAATCCTTTTATTGTAGATATAAACCAGTGCTTTGGATGAATAATCGAAATGCTTGTGGGTAAATATTTAAAAAAAGACTAAAAGGGACCCATCCGGTCCTTTCACATTGCTTAAAACACATTAAAGGGGTTTGCCTCTTTCAGAATGCAGGCAGATGTTAGAGTTTCAGGTTTCTGATAATTATAGAGTCCGAGATGCTTTTTTTGGTCACTTGCGTACCCTTACAGCAAACTGAAGCTCATTTAAATAAACCCACACTAACAGCAACAGATTTTCCAATGGGAAACGTAGAGCCAATTGAGCGGTGGATGTGTATTTTGACTGTTGTGGGTCTTAACTGGTTCTATTAGCACTTTATTGGCTGTCTCCCCCTCTCTCGCTCTCTCCGTTACATACAAGTGAGGTATGGTGGCATTTGTTTGATTAACTTGTCTGACAAAAGTGACATCTGCTAGCGTGTTCATGTATACGAGAGGCTCAGCGCGGGTCCGCCTTTGTACATCTGTCAGCACAGAGGCAGAGGAAAAGGGTGAAAAGAAACAAATTGGTCCCAAAAAGCAGCCCATTCACCTTCTGCGCTTCCCCCGTCGCCCCCCGCCCTCCCCGTACCCATTCAGGTGCACCGCGGGGCTCTGAAGTGCTCGCTGGTTTATTCCATTTCGTTCCCCCCATTGAGGCCGAACCCCACAAGTGTTATGCTCCTCATTCCCGCTTGGCTCAATCCTCCCCTAAGCGTTCCTTTGTGAGGAGAATGGTTCACTTTGCCCTGGGACCAAACTCTCTCTCTCTCTCTCTCTCTCTCTCTCTCTCTCTCTCTCTCTCTCTCTCTCTCTCTCTTGCTCGCTCGCTCTCCCTCTCTCCTTTTTATTCCTCAACCCTTTTTCTTCATTGTGTGTTTACTCAATGACACGATCACAGGCTGTAATTCCCGCCGTTTAGTTCATCTCGCCGAGCTCCTTTCTTTCGCTGCTTGTTTTTCTAAAGAAGGGCCCTGTTTGGACACTGTTGGTAGTTTAGCTGACAGACACACACAAGCATTTGGTTTCAGTGGCACGAACGCATTCTTTGCTCCTCAGAAGTATGCGTCAATTTAACAATTGAATTACGATAGTGTTTCACTGATTTTGGTGGTTTTTAGGTGCAAAAGGAAAACATTAGAGATACTTAAAATTGTAACAGAGCTTGCGCACAAACACTGAGGGCTTGTTCCACTTAAGGTTCCAGTGAGGCGTGTAAATCCTGAGCAGGGTTCTTTTTGTATCCACAACACAATCGCAACCAGTTTGAAGCCTTTTCACTTGCTGAGCCTGAAACTTTATTTTCAATCCCGCCATTCAGAATGCCTATATCTGGAAAGAAAGAGTCCAGTAAAAGAGAGAGTGCCGACGCAGCAGCGCGACGGAGGACCCTGTTTAGGGTCGTGTATTCCCTCCACAAAGTTTTTCCGCGAGGTCACAGGTCCCGTGGCGGAGAGATAGCGAGTGTGGGGAGGCGTAGGGTCACCAGTGTGAGTTACCATGGTAATTGAGTTCAGTCATCAATGGACCTCCTCTTAGGAGGGATGAGGCAAACAATAACAGGCCAATGGCAGCCGTGAACAGCAAGCAGGTAGGATTACCCCAGCCTTTTGTTCTAAGTGCATAATGTCTTGTAGTCAGATTTAAAGACTCCTCAGCCCCCGGGGCCTCCCTCTCTTGCCCGGCGAGGGGCCTAATTCACTCGCCTGGCCGATGAGAAGGACGAGTGCCCTACAACCTGCTGGCCTGAGAGAGAGCCCACAGACGGCTCTATTAACAACAGACAAAGACTCACAGATGCCCTGGCCCTGAGCAAGGCAGAGAAAGGTTGGACCTTCGATCGCAGTTCTACTCACTGGCTTGTTCATGGATTTCGTTTTTGTTTGGGCTGTTGTCTCTTTTCTTTATGAAAGGAGTAAAGGAGAGGAGACAGAAGGATGGTAGCACAGCGAGAATGGAATGGGTCACGGTGGTTTATAAATGTTTAGTCATCCAACGATCTGACTAGTCTACTATAAAAAAATTCTGATCGTTTTTTAAGTTTTGATATTTGACAGGTCAGCTTTTAAACATATGTGTTTAAAACATATTTTGAGCATAGTTATGCCCTAAGAAACACACTGAAATCAAGTGACACAGTTTATTTAAACAGGGCCTCCTTTTAGTTTGTCAACAGCTTGTTGGTTTTAAAAATAAGGTCACGTTTACACTACACTATTTTCCGCCAACAACAGAAAATTTAGCTGTTGCGTTTTAGCTGTTATTTTACAGGATAACAGTGTTTAGGGAGTTGAAAATGCAAACACGGGTTGGACAACTGGTTTCAAAGTGCAACTTTTTGATAACGTTGTTTCTATGTAAACCACAAAAACGCAAATGTGGGAAAACGATGATGTCTTGCGCAAGCGTATTGTGTGTTTATAGAACCAAAACAACAAAGGTGGAAAAGAGGACCGTGTTTGTTATTTAGGTTTCCCCAGCAAAGCGTAAATTTACTGCACCACTACGTCGAGGGAAGACGCATTATTTACGTACGTCTGTCATGATTCTGCTGCATCATGTCATGTTTCTCTTAGTGTAGTGGCAGGATCATGACAGAACCTCATGTTTTGTGTGGAGAGAGGCAATTATTGTTCTTATGGCCTTCCATACTCTCTCTCCTGTCTCGTCTTTGTTCCCATCCTCTCTTTACCCTCGTTATTGATTAATGCCCTTCACCTGTTTCCCTCTTGATTTGCTCCCTTATTTAATGCCCTTGTGCTGGTTCATTGTGGTTGTGTGGAGAGTCCATGTGTCTTGTCAAGTCTAGTTCAGTGTATTTGTAGTTCTTGTTTTCAGTTTATGTTAAGTCTTTGTGTAGTTAGTCTTAGTCATGTTATTGTATCCATGTTTTGTTCTGTTAGCCCCTCGTGGGTCTTTGTTTTATTATTTATTAAATTATTTGTTAACCCCTTACCCGCTGTCTGCACCTGGGTCCTCTCTCCGTGTGTCACCTTGAGAATCATGACAACGTCAAATTCTAAACCCATGTACACGCCAACTAAAAGCACTTGGGTAAACCCTGTGTATGTGTATCCGTATGGGTGAAGACACGCAGTCCTTGCTGAAAACAATTTGAATCCAAATAGAAACCATAACAGAAATTTGATAGGTTTCCTTTCCAATACCATTATGAATCATTAGCTTTTGCCAGTGAAACCACAACATTTTTTTGTAGTGTTTTTGGGCTTTTATTCCAATAAGATTAATATAACGTATAACACCCCACCAATAGAATCCATTTCATACCAGTAGAAACTATTACAGTTTCCATTAAAGCCCATACAATTCCCTTTATAACCTTTAAAGTGATAGTTCACCCAAAAAAGAAAGTTCTGTCATAATTTTCTCCGCCTCTTTTCATTTCAAATATGTATGACTTTCATATTTCTGCAGAACACAAAATATTTAAAGAATGTTGTTAACCGGCACTCATTGACCTGCATTGGTTTTGTGTCAATACAATAGAAGTCAATGAGTGTTCAGTTGTTCGCTTACCAACATTCTTCAAAATAACTTTTGTGTTCTACTGTCAAGTTGAAATCAGAAGAGGTTGAGTAAATGACGCCAGCAATGACATTTTTGAGTGAAATATCCCTTAACATTCATTTTAAACAGGGGTGTTACTTTATGAAGTGACATCGGCAACTGCTGGGCTAATATGCATACTATAGTGCCCAAATTTTAGTAGATTTCGCAGATGCGAGTGAAGGTGGATAGTTTTGACAATGTTGTCGTCTGTACCTGCAAAAGGAAAAACTTCAGTTTCTTAGTTCATTGTTGTCGTGGAAACATACTCTTAAGTAGTTTCACACATTGAAAAGCAATGAAAGTTTTACACAGTGGAGTTAAGTCGCAACAGCCCCTCTCTCTTTTACTCTCTTACTGTTTTCATCTCTACCAGCCTGTCACTTTGCATTAACATCAGCGCTAGAAGCCATCATCATTCCATCCCTACTGCTAATTGCAGACACAGCTGGGTCCCAGCAGGAGCGCTTCTCAAGCAGCCTAGGCCTCAGAGAACAGGCCTGCTCACACACACATGCATATAGAGCCTCTACCACCAGCAAGGGCAGAAAGAGGCAGAGTCACAGGTTGCTTGTAATCCCCCCGTACCCCCAACCGAGACCCCCGCCCCTCCTCAGCATTCCTGCTTTTGTAAGAGTGTGTTTTTTGCGAGCCCGGCCCTCGCCGGCCCGTTCTTTCCACTACATCTCACACAAGAGCCGCTAGCCTTCAGGTGTTTTAAGATTCGATAAAAGAGAGTCGCGAGTGCGTGTGCGTCTGTGACGGGGGTGGATGGATGTGCAACCTTACACTGAATTCTGTTTGTTGCCCCCCTGCTAGGCGCTATGGCTTCCTGTAACATGTCAAAGATGAGAGTGTGAACACGAGCTTAGGAGCTCGGGTTTTTCGCGTGTGTGCATGTGCGTGGTGTGGCAGGGGGCAGGAGGTCGCCCAGCCTTTCAGCGCTCCCCTCTAGAGGTGTGGAGACCCTGCAGATGTTCACATGTGTTGTATCAGTAACGATAACACACGTCCAACACACGCAGACACTCGCAGCATTTGCGCTTTCCAATATCAGATGGATCTCGTTAGATGATCACAGATATTTTTTTTGCCGTATCCGCTTCTTTAATTATGCATTCAGAGTCATTATACTCCTGTTTTGGCTAGCAGCTATTGCCAGCTTCCCGCTGTTCAATATCCAAAGAGCGCCACAGTACATAATACGCTCTGGGAGAATCTTCTGTTTCTCAGATGACAGCAGAACAATGTCACACTGCCAGCACTGTTCATTTCACAACCAAGACCAAAGAGGACACAGTCCTCGTGGCCGAGTCTCACCAGTTGGATTTAAAATATTGAAGTATCACAATCTTTTTAAGCTGTGTTCCTTGACTTTTTATTGGATATATGATCAGATGCTCACATTCGGGCCTGTAAGAGGTTAAAATTAGAATTACGTTATTTTTCGATTTTAATTTTTGTTGAAGACTTTACATAAATTGATTACTGTAGTAGTTTTGAATTATCATCTTGATATTGAGTCTTTATGAGCATTAACAGAAGCGTATATGTTACACATTAAACACAAGACAAACAGATACAGTGGTGGCCAAAAGTGATGTCTGGAGTCTTTTTGTACAATATTTGCTTTTAAGGCTCCCTTAGATTAGAATAAACCATCAGAATATGAGATGTATTGTAATAAATAAAGTCAAATAACTTGGTTTAGGTATTTATTTGGACAAAAAGACAAACTGCCTATCAGGGATTATGCAATTTACAAAAATGCACAAACGGCATTCATTGCCTGTTATTTGATCAATTATTAATTATTAATCTCTTGTTTTTAGACTATAAGGCTATTATTTTCAATAAGCTTTGTTCATGTTTTTGCCAAGCCTCCTTAAATTTTTCTCAAAGTTGACCTTCAGTTTACTCTCCAAATAAAACTACACACTGCACATACAGTACATATTTTAATACATTTTACATACAATCTTTGTCGTATATTTGAATAAAAAAAGAAAAGACGTCAAAGCTCGACGTCTCTTTTTGCCACTACTGTATTTGTATTTCATTGCTGTCCTTCTGATACTGTGGATGTCCAAATTCACAGTTTTTCAGGAAAGAGTAAAACACTGTACTTTTTTTTAATGATTAAATATGGTATTTTTTAAGTTGACTATCACTTTTTAATACTTCTTATTGGTAAGATATTTGCCAAACCCAGTGTCAAACATAAAGAGTGACCAATAATAATGATTTAAGAATCACATAATATGGACAAAAGGTTTCAGAAAGACTAAATTGCTAAAAAGATAGAAAATGAAGGGCAGAGAGCAACAAAAGTTGGACATACAGAGTGAGCATGGGAAGAAAGAGTGAGTGTGAGAGAGAGCAGTTGCTCCAGGTCTGGCCTCCCTGTGGGGGTCCATCGCGGCCCGGCTGCCCAATCTTTCACAGGCACAGAGCACCAGCCCTCACAGAGCATCACCAAGATCTGATTCACTTACCACTTCTGATGAAACTCCTAAAATGGATCTGTTAGAACACACCTTATTATCTTCAAAAAATTATTAAAGGGCAACCAAATGAGATTGAGCTTCAGGCTATTATATTGCATGTTAATAGAGACTGTCCAATGGCATAAGTACTTTAGCAAGTTGTTTAATGTTACAACTGCAGGACATTTTTTGGATGTCTAACTGGTGCCCCTAACCAAATTGGGTCCATAATGCCCCAGATCCCGGTTAACTTTATTATTTATTTGTTTATATACATTTTCATAAGGACATGGGCTCTTGTGCATAAATAATTAATCAAACATTCAGTTAGATGATTGCATGGATGAGACCTCATATTGATACTGTCAAGTGTGCTGCAGTTTTTCCAGCATCTCTGGCTCGATTCGCTCCACTTTCAAACCGTTGAGACTCCGTCAGCTCAGATAACCATCAGCCCAGCTCTATCACAACTAATCAATTAGACATTAGACAAGATTTCCCTCATGGCCCAGCATCTGAAGCCCAAAAGCAAGACACTGTGGTGATTTACAAGGTGCTTTGAGTTCAGTTATTTTCACTGAGCAGAAATGAAGTCCAAAATGTAGATGCCAAGAGAAAGTAAAGAAATGAAGAAGACTAAAAGACCCAAAGCCACGGTTACATTAGCCAGCTCATGGTGACTGCAGTAAAGACAACATCTCCGCTGGGAATGATGAGTGTTTCCCTCTCAATGTGACAGAAAGTTCCACACTTTGAAGCAAAGGCTGAACCTAGGCTAAGGGCAGAATGTGGAAACGTAGGCAACTTCTCTCATGATCAATGTCCAAGCTGAAAAGTAGACAGCTGACGATATCTGAAGCTGTCAATTAGCCGTTTCTGGGTGGAGCTGTGGAGACAGGGAGAGGTTTGGTTGAGGATCATGCCTGTGACAGAAGGACATCCTCCAAGGCAGAGTGTTGGGACCTCTTTCATTTACACCCCCTTTAGCCATATGCCTGAGAAACATTTTCTGACACCGTGTCTCTTTACAAACCAAATATTTTACAGTGTTCCATTAGAATGCAACTCTTCCTTGACGTCTGGTTGATTTCAATATGTAATAGATCAAGTTGGTGGGCATATTGGATGCCAATCTCTTAAAATCTTCAAGTATCTGAATTTTGTATTTTGACCTTTTTTTACTTTTTCTACTACTACAACCACTACCTGCGCTTGTGTTCTGTATGGTGTGTAAACGTATGTTCTGTCTGTGGCAGTATATATATGTGTGTCTGTCGTTGCTGGAGAACAATGTATTTGTGTTTCAGCAATGGTATACCAGCACAATGAATCTCTTGGGCACCTGGCTAACAGACCGTATGGATCTGCAGTTGCATCTGTATCAGCTGAAAATTCTCATCAGAATTGTAAAGGTAAATACTTGTGCATCAATGACCACTAACTATGAAGATTAATGGATGGGTGTATGGAATAGATGCAGCAGCTATAGATTCAACACTGCACAAAAAGGTGCAGGATGAAATTGTAGCACAAGATGTACTTGTAAACACGAGATATGAAAACACACGTAGCAGCCAGTCAGAATCAGTGGAGCCAAGTGAAATATGGCGTTTGCAGATGTATCTCACAGACAGGTTTTTTATGTTAGTCGAGTATGCAGTCAAGAATTAGATCAGACTTTATCACTGGCAGTCATCTGAGAAAAGTTTCATTATCATTGGGCCTCATTTATCAATTGAATTTAGAAATGAGCGCATATCGGTGTGCGAAAATCATCTTTCGACAGGGTTCACGTGTGATTCATCAAACATTCGTATGCAGCCAATTTCATTGTACGAATGATCGTACCTTGATAAATGTGGCGGCTGAAATTGATAGTAGTTTACATATAACGCCCCTATAAAATCAGGGTGTGGACGCCACGCCCCAAGATTTTGCAACACGGATAAATGTAATCCGGCCAAAAAGAGGAACTTTAATTAATTTAGATATGATAACTCTAACCTTGAAAAGCGGATCCAGAAGAAGTGAAAAACAGTTCTAAAGAGATCACAGCAGCGGGCAACAGCGAACCGAACTCCAGCTGAGGTTTGTATTTTTTATTGGATATTTACTGGATATTTATGTTTCGTAAAAATGACCAGAAATAATTATTTATAATTTTCTCACTATTTTTACACCGAAAATATGATTGTTGTTTTAATTTACTTTGGTTGTATAATGCATTAATCTGAATTTAGTCTTTGTTTGAGTGACAGTAATGTGTTAATGTAAAAACGAATGTAGGTGTAAATTAAGCCCTACTGGTCATTATTGCTGTGCAATTAAATGTGTAAATGTTTTTAATAAAAAATTAATTTAGGTGAAGAGAAAATAGTCTGTAGCGGAGGAGCGCAGTTTTGTGTTTGCTTCATTTATTTTTTTCTCTTTCAGATCTTTCAGTCAGAGGCAAGAACCATTGGTCTTCTGCCCCGGGTGCCCACAAACCGTCTTGGAGCCTGCCACACAAAGCCAGGCAATCTTGAGCTGTGACCCAACCCCAAGCGAACATTGCACAAATAAAAAAGCATTAAATCACACGTTTTGTCTGTTTTCATTAGAATGAATATTTGTCAAACAAAAAAGCTATCATCTTGCAAATAGGTAAACTAAACCATTGCTTATAAATATAGTGATTAGGCCTATTCTAGTTTTAAATATTTTTCTTTTAGTTGTGCATTTTAACTGTCGTAAATTATCTTAGAAGTAGCCTAAAATTGTATAAAAGTTTTGTACACCAAAGCTTATGTTAACCTTGTAATTTCAAGTATTAAATGATCATATAATTAGGCTAGAAAACAAAATACTTTATTAATGTAATGAAAATTTTAAATCACATTAAAATCTATTTTAACAGAGTCATACTTAACGAAAAAACCTTAATCTATCTTTCTATTTTTCGTTATTCCTTATCAGTTACCAAAAAGGCAAAGCATACGTGGACCTTCCCCCTATCTTTTAACTTGCGTACACGAGCTGAGACCTGTCCTGAGATTTGATCGTAGCAACCGTTCACGTCTGTTTTGATAAATGTCAAGTTTTGAGTGGAAATGACCGTAAGCCCAGTTTTCGGGCGTATGCACGTTTCATAAATGAGGCCCAATTTCTTTTGACCAAGATTAACAGATCATAATGCCGGTAACCCAGTGTTTAAATTGCTTTATATTACACATTAGCATTACACATTTCCAACAATTCCCAATTCAAAATCCATGGTATTGCCTAATAGAGTGTATGCATGTGCCGTCACTTTGCCACACGAACATGCCAAAACATGCTCCCTGAGGGGCAAAACACTGAGCAAGATGGCTGCTTACAATATCAGGAAACACAATTCCGCGCAACATATCAGTGTCAAAGGACACCTGGTTCTTTTGTAAGACATAAGGATCACGGTTGAGTCCAACTGCCTTTAATTTCAGCAAATAATTGCATGTTTCAGGCCCGGTTTCTCCTATTGAAAGCAGCCATTTTGCTGTGTGTTTTACCACTCAAGGGTGCGTGTCCCGGAGCGTTCACGTGGGAAAGTGATGTCAATGCATACCCTCTATTCTAAGTAATGTTACCCAAAGTACATACATTTGTAAAATAACAAATTTGTGTGATCATCTCGGTAAGGAAAGTCTTTTTTATTTCTATAACTGTTCCAATGATCCTCTCCAATCTTGCAGAAAAAGTACCGTGATTTTCGACTACAAGGCGTGTTGGACTCTACCCTGAACAGCAAGATGTATGAGACGGTGAGAAACAGACTGATTCTTGAAGAGGCTACAGCATCTGTTAGAGAGGGAGGGATGCAGGGAATATCCATGAAAGACAGCGATGAGGAAGATGACTAGAACCTTGCCGAGACAGGACAATTCAGTGTTTATAGTGGCCTATATTGATGCATGTACACTTCTGTCCATCACTTGTACATGTCTGGATGTTAACGTCATGTTTAATGACAAAGAAGGGACCAATTTGAATTATAATGATGAAGCAAAAAATATATATATTTAACACAATTCAGATCAGATTATCAAACATAACGTAAAAAATGGTATATTAACCTCAAGTTTTGTTAAATTAAAATGAATTGACGCTGTTTGATGTTCTTTGGGGGAAAAGCAAAAATGTCTCAAATTCATTACTAAATGTTTTTAAGCAATATGAAGTATCACGTGTAAACTATGTTGTGTGAGATGGTAAAGGAATGATGCTCGTTGTTTCCCTGTTTCATGTAAATCTGTTTGCTGCTTCTTAAACGTATTGTAAATACATTATGGGTACATAACTGTGCATAGACCTATTGTTTCTAAGGAAGTGTAGAAAAACTGACATGACTGTATTGACTTTAATTCCACAATAAGTCAATAATCCACAATGTGCTTTTTCACTCTAACTGTTTAGGACACTTTTTAATGAGTTACAGGAGAGGTGACATATTTGTATAGGTGTAGTTTAGAGACGCAATATATTCCCATATCTTGTTTGAATAATACTTTAATTGACGTCAGCATATTTATGTTTTTAAGCCATTTATGAATGAAAAATGTTTGAAAAAAGTATTTATTCTGTATATGGAATAAACTGGCGAGAAAGCGTTTCGTTTGTACCCTTCAGTCTTATTTTGAAACATCCTTCTAATTCAGTAGTCTCTAAACTCTTGCCGGTTTCCATCATTGACATTGTTGTTTTGTGTATATATTGCTTTCTATTCCTCTCTGTGCAGTAGATGCATGTCCCAGTTGTCAGAAAACGTATCCAAAAGCTTTTGATTTTGTGGAAAGTAACTTGTGGATTCATATTGCGTTTGCCTTATGTACACCCACAGTTGAAATGCAAGAATCCAGGCTTACACAAAATAAAAAAAATAAACTCGATGAATCTCGTTTTTGTTCTTCAGGAAATGTAATAATAACAAAAATCACATGGTTGAAGTCAAAGCAAATTTATCACTGCCAAGGTCTAACATCCTTAGCTTTGCTTCTATTGCCCAGACCACAACATATCCATGAAAAGAAATTTCAATAAATTATAAAGATCCTTACAAGTAATTTAAGTAACACAATCTTCATTGTTTAAGTATTTTGAAAACTCATAATGCAATACTTCAACTGTAACACACTGCACGTCCACAAAAAAAGAAAAGGAAAAAATATGAGATTAACATTTTTGGATTAAGTCATAGCTCATCTTCAGTGATGTTGCTAGACAGAAGATTTAGCAAAAATGACACAGAGCAGTCCTGGGGCAGATCTTCTGAACCAGATTAATGTTCTTCATAACGATTTCCAAAAGAAATCTGTCTGGTCTTCAAGACAATATGTATTATACAAGGGATTAAATAATAACACTGAGACCATTTAAATAAGGATTGAGTATTTTAATTATTTCATAGCTTGCTTGAAAACAAATCTTGAAAACAACAAAGGTTCTACAGAATATGTAAAAAAACACCTCATATCTTATAGACATTGTACAGAAATAATGGAAAACCTTCTTCTCGAACAGTTTATCTGTTGTTAAACGCATTTTTCTACACTTGCTTTACTTGCTATCTCTTTCAAATAAAGGCCAGAGTGTATACATATATGTTGCATAAAGATGACACGCGTGAAAATAGTGTAATGTGTCATTACATTTAGATTACATCTTATTGAATGACATTGTATGTACTGGCTATTGAAACACTGTTAAGCATAACTAAGGTGAAGTGTTTCATTTAACCCCCTGGAGCAGCTGACTATGGCCAATAATGCATCACCCAGAGCAAGAGAAAGGAATGGAAAAGCTTTAACTAGATGGAAATTGCCTTTTCATCTCTTTGCTCGTTCCGAACCCACAGATACAATTTGGTCTGTTCCTCGGCGCAGGGGCACAGGGCAGGGAAAGACAAATGAGACAGACCCACGGGTAGAATATGTTCCCGTGGCCTGCCGCTGTGACCTAATTGTGGGAATGTACGCTTTCTGCGAGGTGGCACTCTCGCTCTGATTTCTGCGTAATGAACAGAGAAAGAAAGAAATGTTCCGTCTCAGTGCACCGAGTGCCAGAAGAGGCGGCTCGGATATCAGACATTTAATTTCCTCATAAATCCTGCCGCAGTGCAACAATTTTGAGAGGGAGAGGGCCCGGCGACAGATTAATAGGCAAGGAGATTTATGCTGGCACGATCTGAGCTGCTTTGGCTTTTAAGCTTCAATCAGGTTAGGAAATAGGAATGATAAGTGTATCCAAATAAAAGATTCTCCAATTGACCGTAGCAACAAGAACTGGCCCCAGGTTCACACTCGCATCTGCGCGGGAGAGGAGTTTGGAGACGAGGAGGCGACTTCAAGCACAGCGTGTGACCTCTGAAAGATTGCTGCGGGCAAATGAAAAACAGAAATTGCAAACATTGATACGCAGAGAAAACAGTGAAAGATTACATTTGTGTCAACATTGTTTTAGATTTAAACGTTTCGATTCGCGGAACAGATGTCATTGTGTGATGACACAATGAAGCATGACTCTCACCTGGCTGTTCTCAGAAACGCAACCGAGCGCGAATTGGGGGATTGGTGCTAGCTCGCATCTCAAAGTAAACCCTCTAAGTAAACAGGTAGATGTCATATCACTTGAACAAGGACAATTTAAAGCCTCTTATGTTTTTTAAGCCCAACCACAACCTGCATTAGGCTAAACAAGGGCCTGATTATTTTTGGATCTTTTAAGCGAAATGAATAGCTTAATGTTTAAAGCAATCTCACATTATGTTTGGCTCGTGGGAGCGTTGTCAGATTCAGAGTGATAGAGATGAAGATGATGATCAGATGATCATCCTCCTTTAATCAGAAATGGCTGAGAGGATAAAGTGTGTCATATCTGGCACTGTAAATAAGCTTATGATGAGATTTGACAGTGCCTTATCGCAATAATATCTGTGCTTTTGGGTTGATGTGTTTCAAACAGCCTGAGTGCATGCTATGAATTTGCCATTAACACATAATGAAGATCCAATTACATGTTGATGTTATAATTAGTATTCCCAATTTAAACCTGTTCAACTAACAGTTTTTGTCCTTTCAATTCATCTAACTTCCTTGGCAATTTCAGTTTTATAGATGTGGCAGTCAACAGACTTGGAGTCCAGACATCTGAAAAATATCAGTCTAAGCACGAGTTTCCTATATTAAAAGAGGGAAAAATGAATGCGTTGCGTATGTGACAAAAAAGCATGCACGTTTTTGAGAAACAACATACTTTGTAGGATTTCTGTGGATTAAAATGTGCAAATCAGAGGCAATAATACCCAACCAATAAGGGATTGCTCTTTATAGAACATAAAGTTACTATATGTTATGGACCACTATGGATAACTATGCCTCAAAAACAAACAAAATAAGTTTTAAAACTGAGACTGTGTAAACCACCAAATATTGACACCTGACCTATCAGTATGGTGAAATCTTTGATAAAAGCTTGATTTTGTCATCTTAAGGTTGACATTTGCATAGAGTTGCCCTCCCAAATGAACATTTTACATGGAAACTTAGAAAATAAACTGAAACTGAATATTCTTCTGGACTAGTGATCTGTAATAGTACATTATGGACATTTGTCTTGTAACACTTTAGAAACTTTAAGTGTAAATCAAATAGAAAGTACTTTAAGACAGAAGTTTCATAATATGTCATACTCAGCACATGAGGAAACAGTAAATAAATATTTGCAAAATAACGGAATGCCATGCGAGTCTGATACCTCAAGGCATCTAACAAAAGAACCACAAATATGCTTCAAATAAGTTTGAAGTGGATAATCAGGCCCCTGAGAGCAATGAGCTCACCTTCTGCACAACCAATCAAATCGGACGAATCCCATCTCTCCCTCATTCACATTGTTCGCTTACCCACCTGTTCTGGCCTGAAGTGAATATGTTAATGCCCAGCCTTACTCACAAGACCATCGTCTGCATCCCAAAACCTCCACCGGCCCCGAAACACCGGAGGGGACATTCCCTTGTCCATTTTGTGGACCATATTTAATTTGGTGGACAGATGAGGGACGTGAATAGTGAATAGGAAGGTGAAGTAGGGTTACCCAGGTTGCCCTCCACCCACAGCTTTGTCAGCCTCCCGTGTCATTGTTCTGGAAAAAGCATTCAAACCTTTTGCTCGGAGCATCAAAGGTGCTGTCGAGTCCCCCCACCTCGCTTTGGAAACCACTGCGCCATTCAGAGCTGACATTATGGAGAACACCGACAAGGGTCAGAAAAATAGAGACCGTTCGAATAAGCTGGAGCAAAAGTGGTTCACTCGGCACTTGAAAGAACGGTAGGACTTGAAAAGGAAAATGGAGAAGAAAGGTGCACTAAAAGACAATTTAAAAGAGAAAAGAGCTGGCTAAGAGAGCATGCACTGGATACAGAGTGCTGTATGACTATGAGAATACCGCACCATCACAAAAAGCTATTGAGAAAATACAGTGACCATGTAAATGTTATGTATGTGCAGATGTGAGTAAGTGAGTGTGTGTGTTCTGGGATGTTGAAGAGAGGTGATTGGACAGGCAGTGAGGTGAGCGCTGTAGAAAGGGCAGGTGAGAAACAGAGGATTTGACGGCTGCTGGAATGCAAGCAGGCTTCAGGACAGAAGTCCTGGCTGACAAAAGAACTCACTCAAGGCTGTATTAAAACAGCCACTTTTTTTGCAGTCGGCAGCAAACACAACAGCTTTTTTATTTGGTCATTGTTTTTATCCAACTTTGACAGCTACTTTTGAAGTGCATGTTTGTGTGGATGCTATGCGGAGTCCACAGAAAATAGTGATGTGTTGATGTGCTGAAGAGCAAAAGAGAAGTTTACTTGGCGATTTATAATATGACTCAGGGTGACAATGTCTTATAAAAAATAGAAAACAAATGAAGTACATTCTAAATTATGTCATGTTCCTTGTAAGCTGGACTTTATTGACAATTATTGTCATATTTATTGCAACACTTCAATGAAAAGTCTATTCATTTAAAACCTGTATGACATTCTTATTTTTGCTCAACACAAAAGAAGATATTTTGGAGAACATTGGTAAACAAACAACATTGGCTCCCATTGACTTCCATTGTTTGGACTTAAAACCACTGAGACATTATCTTCCTTTCCACAGAAGAAAGATTAATATACAGATTTTGATCAACATTAGGGTGATAAATTATGACAGAATTCATATTTTTTGGTGAACTGTCTATAGGTTAGGGTTAAAAACTTTCTTTTAAAGATTCCTTTGACTACACCTATGACTTTTAAAAGATAAATTATCAAGGATTCTTCACTCCTAAATATATCCTAGGATCAGAGCGAATAATTAAATAAGTAATTTTTATCCCGACTCTCACCGTTCTGAGAACAGATGGATTGAGAGCTCTTTATTGAACCTGTCCCTTAATACACCTAAGAGTGAAGTGTCACAGAATGTGTCTGTGCAGGTGTGGTCTCATATTACTGAACAATTAAGTGTTACATCACTTCCTCCTCATGTCATCCTCAAGAATACATGGAATTCAAAAGATGCCAAATTCACAGGTGTCACCATAATCAGTAAGCAAAACAGATTGGTTTTGGACACAAGCTTTTCAATTATTTCATGGTAACTTGTGTCATTGACAAGCTATGGCTAAACTCTTATTAAATGTCAAATTAAATCTATAAAATGTCAAAGTTTGTTATAATTAAAAGAGGTCACAGAAATTGGCATGTGTGCACATAATGAGCATTCAGTTATAGGCTGAGAATATTGACCACTGCATGGCAGGACAATACTTTACATTACAGGGTATTTGTTGTAAATATTACAAGTATATATCATTGTAACTATATATTACAAAACTAACAATGCAATTAGTCACACACACAGCAAGGAATCAAAAATGTAGTTCTTCACTAACAAATTAACAAAAAGGGTAAAGAAAATAGCAGACTTTGCTCATGCTGAAATGTAAGGTCCATTTATGCATCTTCACCGTTCGGCCTGCACACTCGATGACATGTCGGGATTTCTGTTCCATAAAGAAGAATCTCACATTGATCACTTTTAGGAGGTCAACGTCTTGGGGGGCTTAATCAAAAACATGTGCTATTACAGTGGGTCTGTAAAATAAATATAGAATATACGGAAAATCATCCTAAAAAACATGATTAATTGATATTTTGCAATGTTATTTAGATAATTAATCAAATGTACTTTTTAGTTCGATTAACAAATAGTTTCAATAAAAGTACAAAATTCAAAAACAGATTTTATATTTAGGTGGTGGTTATTGCCTATTTATTCAATTTAAGAAGTTCTTTATTCCTATAAGCGTTTATAATACACAAGCAATTTGTCATGTAAATTGTGCTCCGTCTTTTGCCTCCTGCTTGCTGAAGAGAAGCGCGTCTTTAAATGGGAATTTGAGCTAATTTCACAACGTGTTAGCGGATTGAGTTTACAGCAATAGGATCAATGTTGATTGTGTGGACAAGCCGGTAATTGTGTCTGAATAAACTCAAATTAGAGTTAGATCATTTACATATGATTAGAATTAGTGGAACCCGTTTAAAGCCCTCTCGACTGCGGCTGCAGGTGTGCGTAACTGGGAACTCATTTTTGCTTGTTTTGTTTCTCCGAAAGAAATACATGATGAGAGTCAACAGTAAACACTAAATTAACCACTAGACCACATCAAACAAGACATTAGGTGACTGAGACGAATAAACAGCCATTTTGCAGCTTGCATGTAAGATAAGTATTAAAAAGATTCCACGAAACGTATCTCACTGCATGTGATGTGGGTTTAATCAAAAAAATTAAGAAAAGAATGGCAACTTGCTGAACTCTTTGTATGTCGCTTTGGATTAATGTTAATGTAAATGCTGTCATGGCATATACTTAAGTATATGTTGTTTGGCTTAAAAATATTTTAAAGCCTAAATATGTGACGCTATGACCAACTTCAACCATGGTCTTATTATAAAAACGATCATTATTAATCTGTTTTGTAATAATTTGTTGTGAGTCACAGGTGACGTCGTCTGCAAACAAATGAATTCAAGCTAGCCCTCCTAAAAAGACGAGAGGGCGACTGGTCATTGTAGCAACACAAAACTCTGGATTCCAGCAAACTTTTTATACAGCTTTAAAAGGTTTTTTCCTTCATTTTGTGGTATACCTCTGGTCAGACTAAGTCTTTTCTTCCCCCCTTTAATCCTTCCCTTTATCTCAGAAAAACACAAAACCAGGTTCCACGCAGTGCTTTAGTGGCTAAAAGTGAAAGAGCTGCTTCTCGCGGGGCTGAACTCTGAATCGCGCTGCAGAATTGGTTCCTGTGAATAGGTGGAGGAAAAACGTTTAATAGGATCCGAGGGAGGTTTTGCACCCGCAACCTGCTCTCTAAACAGGTGGAAATGGGACCTTCTCAATTGGACAAATAGTAAGTATAAACCAGCATGGAAAAGCAATTTTCGGCGACAAGGATTAGCAACTTGCAATGAATATTGAAACTAGTCGGACGGTCTCCAAATCCTTTTTATTAAATCAACCCGAGCAACACACTTCCTCGGCGTTTCCTGACAAACAAATAAACAAATACTTTCAGTCTATAATAGGTTAAAAGAATGACAAAATCCTACAGCTTTAAAATGTGGTGATCATATTTAGTTAACTTTATAAAATTAAATCAAGCATTTTTGTGTTAAGGGTAGCCAACATTTAACCGTCCCTATAAAACACACATTAAAACCCACTAATATAAGAAACGAATAAATTGCGACAATAACGCATAATGTATTATAAAAGATATACAATTTATTGTGACTAAAAATGTAAAATGTTTTGTTATTAAAACCATATAACATTATTATAATAATAATGATCAGTAATCATCATAATAATAATTAATAACATAATGATAATAATAATAGTGTTATAAAACACACCATCTGCAATGGATCATAAATGTGAAGTGTGCTGTGGGTGTGTGACAGACGATTTGGGGCAAGAAACTTAAATAATAATCTGTAGTATCTGTCATGCATACCACCCCCGTGGCCGTGTATAAATGAGAGGTAAGAAAGGGGACAGTTCTAGTGATGGCGTTTCCTTGTCACCCTGATAAGAGCAAGAGCAAGTGATGTCAGCTAAGTGCTCGAGACAGTGATCTCGCGCTGATGAGGACGTCTGCGCGTAAAATGTGACAGTCTCGCAGTCACGCAGTTATCTTTCAATACATCTGCTGTGCGCTTTGGAGAAAAAGGTAAACTACAACATCGACTATCTGGCGTAAGTTTGCTGTAAGATTTTCGCAAGTGCTGAATAGGAATCGACTCTGGGAGGGGTTTTGTCTTATTCTCTGGTTAACGAGCTATGTAATGTCCTGTTAATTTTGTGTGTACTAGTTAATGAGCATTAATCGGGTACCCCTGGATGTTATTGTTCTGGGGATGGCCATTTGAATGCAAATGGGTGACATTGTTAAAGCAAGGTGCTTATTAAACTGGTGCGTGTCCTGGCTTCTCTGGAATTCAGCAGGAGAGGACGGGGCGACTGGTCGATGCTCACACCAAGTTCGGCAGAAATGACGAGTTCTCTCCCTCTGGAGGCAGTGATGTCCTGCCCGAGACTAGACGACAGGAGCGGGGCCACGGCTGCACCCAAGTCCCTGGCGTTTTCAATTGACAGAATCATGTCCAAGACTTCGGAACCGAAAGGAGTCACGGAGCAGCGCAGGGGAGTCGAGGGATCCGATGGGAAGAAGACGGTCGGCTTGTGCACACCCATTCCCTGCATGATTCCAATACAGCCGTTCAGCTACGACCTACAGGCCAAGGCTTTATTGAACTACTCTGAGTTTTGGAAAGTTAATTTCAGGGGAGCACTTTGCACTTCAGCGGCGATGTGTAAAGCCAATTGTGGCATCTGCGGCAAAACGGATTCGGGCGTAAAACACACCGTGTTGCCAGGAACCAGGGTCATCAAGCCACAGGTTATACATCAAGCGCTGACAATGCCCACCAACGGATCGTTGTGTTATTTCAATTACCTGGACTCTGCTTATCATCAGTCCGAGCTACTGAGTGGACATTTATTTTCCTCGGCAATTGCGAACTCACAAGCACAAGCTATAAGCGCACATCAGAAGCTCATGCTGCTGGAGAACGCGAAACTTGCCTGCGTCTCACCCGAAAAATTCCCAACACCTCAATACCCGCATAAAGAGCATCTGCCTGGACACCTGGACCAGATAGTTCGGGAAAATCACAATTTGACCGAGAAGAACGGAGTGAAAGTGCACAGTAAAACGAATAACTGTTCTGCTGACGGGAAACCCAAGAACTTCACGTGTGAAGTTTGTGGAAAGGTAAACTGACATGCATTCGTTGGTAGCCTATATGTGTTTTGTATAAATAAACACACTTAGCAGTTGTAGATAATCTTTATCTAATATTTTACTAACCGCTTAATCTTTTTACAGGTTTTCAATGCGCACTATAACCTCACGCGTCACATGCCGGTACACACAGGTGCAAGACCGTTCGTGTGTAAAGTATGTGGGAAAGGTTTTCGCCAGGCCAGCACATTGTGTAGACATAAAATTATTCATACACAGGTGAGAACACAGAAACGTTATTTCTTATCACTGTCCAAATTCACACATTCTATAAATAAACATGCTTAAATATGCATACGATTTTTGTACACAGGAGAAACCTCACAAATGTAACCAGTGTGGAAAAGCGTTCAACAGAAGCTCGACTTTAAACACACATATCCGAATTCACGCGGGCTACAAACCATTCGTCTGTGAATTTTGTGGCAAGGGCTTTCATCAAAAAGGTAAGCAGTCTAAATTCATCTAAATTAAACGGTGTAAAATACATGCAATTAAAAAAAATCGAAAGCGCGTATTTTAATTTAAACCAATAAATATAAAATTACATTTATTTTGTCCATGCCTTTAAGACGAGCGAGGCCTTATTGAGTCTAAGATCAATGTAAACGCGATTTGTCATTCTAACTACTTCCTCTTACAAGATTTTTACATTTCATCTGGGTCAAGAAACAGACCTTTCACTTCTTTGTACGTCGACAGTCCTCGACTGCTTCGGCTTTGAAATTAACTGAGTTTGACAACTTCTTGATTTTAACATGGAAAGTGCTGATTAAGGAAGGCTTGGAAATGAACAGCGTCTGTTAAATGTAACTTAATTGTGAACCGTTGACCTTTTCTGGGAACAAAACTGTCTTTTTCCTTGCAGTTGAAAATGTTTTTATTGACATGTTTTTTTCCGCCTGATTTTCAGGGAATTACAAGAATCACAAACTGACGCACAGCGGCGAGAAACAGTACAAATGTTCAATTTGTAGCAAAGCTTTCCATCAGGTCTATAACCTCACGTTTCACATGCACACGCACAATGACAAGAAGCCATTTACCTGTGGAACATGCGGGAAAGGCTTTTGCCGGAACTTTGACCTAAAAAAGCACATACGGAAATTACACGATGGTAACAATTGTTTATCCACCGGAACTGATTCTTCCAGAGGACACCAAAACTAAAACAGCTTTTAAATGGACAACTGCTTCATCATCTTCCACCGACATGGACGAAGATAAACAAGAGGGGGAAAACATCACTGAGGAATTGTACATAAAGCAGAAAAAAATATTATTTAATAAATACTCTGCCGTATAAGGCTATCAAGCAATTATTTGTAGAATAGATTAAACAAAAGCGTTTTATAAATAAATGCAACATATGTGTAAAAAGAAATGTTGACAATTGTTGACGCAGTAAAGCAAATGTGCTAAAATAAAATAAATACTGCAACAATGTCGTATTTATTTGGAAAATGGCTTACATTCACATTATTTAAAATGTTTCTGTTTTTTTGGAAGAAATTTATTCCCATGATAAAAATATATATGTATGCTTATTTTTTTCTATTTTAAAATAATCAAACACTGTGACTTAAGATAGAGATTACATATAATTTTTAGTAATAATGTTAAAAAGCTATATACAATATATATCTGTCAGTAAATTCGATACACACACATTAAAATCCATAATAAAATCTCATAAAAATTTATTTCAAACAATTAAGAGCCACAAACTATTGATCGATTACACAAAAAAAGTCTAATCTTATAATGATATGTCTGGTTGAGTTCGAAGCCTGTGGTTTTATTTAGACATTCGATACACGATTCCGCCTCTTGACTTCAGTTTAATGGCTCAAATTATCAGATAAAACATGGACTCTTGAAAGCCTATTACGTTAATCAACTAAAGAGCCTCATGGGAAGCTTCGGCGCATCAAGTCGTGTTCATCAGAGGGTGGAAAATGGACTACACTGCCCCTCTTCGTGGCAGCAATAATAAACAATAATGTATTCTGCGCACGGATCCTCGAACAATATTATCCTTACATGCTAACAGAATTTTTGATGAGAGACAAGAGCGTGATCTCAAATCTCTGTCTCCCAATTACAGTGCAATTAGCAATTATGCCCACATCTTGAGACCAAGAGGAAGACTAATATTACTAGTTGACTGGCCTATTCTCCTCTTTAGAGGCAAGAATCTAAACATGTGTTCGAACAGAAGTGTCTTTATTTCATTCATCTGCATCCGAATATCGTCCCACGTGGAATACAGACGTGATTTTATCAAAAAGAAATCATGTTTCAAGATGTCTCGAGAGCTTTACAATCTGTGTTAATGGATTCGTTTTAGGTTACTGGCTTAAAACCACGTTTAATGAGTAATGTAAACTTTCGAAACAGTTTTGAAATAAAAAACGACGCGATTTTAAATGTATAAATGTATAAAAGTATATAATAAAGATCAAATTAAGAATCGACTATTTTACGTATTCCCATGGAGTAGGGGTGGAATTGTAAATATAAACGGATTGTTCATTATTCGTTTTATTTTTTTAAATATTTATATTTGTATATAAAAAAATATGTTACACTCGTTTACATGGCACTGCTTTCCTTGTTCAATCCAAACACGTTATACGAGGTCATGCCTTATCATTTACAAACGAATGCTATGCGGACATACATCCACGTGACATCCGCAAAAAATGATAAACTAAAAGAGTAGGCCTAAAACATTTATGGCGGTGAAGAGGTCTGGGAAAATACCAGTGGGGGCGGGTCTCACCAAAAGACATGTTTGTGTGGGGTACAAAAATCCCTTTTGTGCAAAGCTGCCTATCTTGCCTACATAGCGCCCAAAAAGATTGCAGGGAAGAAAACAACCTAAAGGCAGTCTCGTTGGCCTTTTTCCGCGCTTACCTCTCAAACATCTGAGCAACCAGCTTTGCTTCTAGAAACATGTTAATTGACGAGGGAGCTCATTACTGCATGCACATGTAACGCGGCGAGAGGGATTAGGGACAAGGGCGCATTAATGAACTGTCAACGGCGGAGAGCATGTACACGACGGAGATCAGCCGAAATCGAGGCATTTACGAACGACAAAAGCCTGGTTGAGACAGGAAGAAAAGAAGACCCAGACTTTTGTTTGGTCAACTCAATTGATTGTAAATGGAAGATTAACGGGGGTAGCTTCAGCGTTTTTAAGCAGACGAGGAAGAAAAGGGCCCAATTAAATCCGCCAAATGTTAACCACGTCGTTTCTCTCAGTTTAGCCCAAATGAAATTCTAATTAAACCGTCCTCCATCCGTTTTAGAAAGCAATTTCTCTCCCAGTTGGAGAAGCGCGGGATAGTTGTAGTACTTGTTAAGAGAAGCGTCGCTTCTTGGCACAAAGCGCTCGCGAGACGCATTGTAGCGCGCCAAGGGGAAAGTTAATGAGCGCCGGGCTCGCGCTCTTTGGACCCGTTCCTACGTAACGGCGCTGGAAAGACAGACTCGGCCAAGCGACCGCATGCAAAATGGTAAATGTCCAAAATGTTAAAAAAAAACCTGACAATATGTTGTTTAAATTGAGTAGGCAGGCTGTGAATATTCATTCAAACGATAACTAAGAAAACATGTATACCGACAGAAGAAAATCACTAAAAGGAGCACACACATCCACCTACAACCGTGCAGCTAGCAGGCTAAGCTTTGTGAACGCATTCACATTCCCAAACGCGTGGGATCAGACGTTACCCACGCAGCCCCCACTATAGGCCCTGAGTGGCACGCAGCGTTCGGCCTGATCGTCAAGGGCACGCTCAGAGAAGGAGCTTCATTGCTTTAAGGTGTTGAGGCAGCCGAATGGTAGCGGTGAACGGGGACTCTGCCTCGCCGGAATTACATCAATGTCAGTCTCTGGTATGACCTCCATTCAGAAGCAGTCTTAAAGGCTTCGGGCCACGCAGCTGAAGGGGACCTTCTGTCCCCTCGTCGACACTTATACGGTAGAGACGAAGGTCTGAACTCAAAACAGTCTGTTCCAGATTCAACAATCTCAGTGCAGCATTAAACAAGCATTAATGATGATGCATTAGACCAAAGATGGACCCAAGAAAAGTCTAATCTGCAGAACTCCAATAGATATCTGTTTAAATTGCTGTATTGGTTCTATTGAGGCCTGGCCTGAAATCAGTCTCATTGTTTGGCAGGATCAGTAAATCTGGGATGTCCGGTGCTAATCTTTTGACCCGGGATGCCCCTTTAGGACAATTGCCACTCCGTTTCCCAATGGATGGGTCTTAATTAACTCAGACCAAAATCATGTGGTTAAGCTGGTGCTCTCTTCAACACACCAGGTTAGAATGCAGAGATTTTGAGGCAATGTGTCAATGACTCATTCATAGTGGCTTTATTCACGGTTTGGAATTATGGTCCAACCTTGTGAAATTACAGATGTTTTGTATTAAATATACAACAGTTTATGTAACACTAAACACTGTTATACCGCTGCAGCCCAACACCATTCACATGCCCGACTACACAAATAGACACATAAATACTTCAAATGCCATGATGGAGTGGATGTTTTGACTACTTGGATTGAATGGTTCCTATGAGGGAAGGAGGAAAATAAAACTCAAAATCAATCCGTATAAAACGTATAACTTAGCCAGAACAAAAACACATCAGGAGTCCTTTAGTGCTGGAATCGTCGTTTCAAGAATGGAGAGAATTCCCTAACAGTCTCCCGAGCAAAAGCTATTTGTGTTTAAGTGCACTACATTTACAATGCTATGTGAGATCTTTATTTGAGAAAAGCACTTTTGGGAGCAATGGGCGGTATGTTTCTGAGACAAGTATACTTTGTTTCGGTACAGAGAAAATTTAATAATTTGTAGTGTTTAAGACTTCTAAATAATATTGTTGAAAACACTGTGAAATAAATCATTTTAAATTGTTAATATTGCCAATAAAACTGGACTATCATGTGCAGTCTGAAGTTTCACAGATCTAGGGTATTATCAGTAATCATGAACTTTGTTCTATTAGCTTGCAAGACCATTCTGGAGATCTGGCTGATTTCCAGGTGTTTAAAGCCTGGAGCCCAGCTACAACATTTGGCCTTGGCCTGTGCTTGGTCTCTGACAGCCTCTGTTGGCAGTGGTGTCCGTAGCCAATCCACCTCAGGGCTTTCTCCATTAGAATACATAATGCAGAGCTAGTCATTTGGAAAGACTCCAGATCGTGCTCTTCAAAATCCTTTTGGATAATTTGCTGTCTTGCCCTCCATCCGCACCCAGAATTCTCCACCCTTCTGCCGTTGACACCCCCCCCTATTTGAAACCCCTGACTGGTACCCTGACCTCAGGGGCATGAGTCCCAGCTGAGGAGGAAGGGCAGCTGCCAACCACCACCACTTCAACCCTGACCATCCAGATGATCGCGTTTGTCAAGCCGCCACTCCGTGTCACACTGCACTGGTTTGATCATCCAATTAGGCTGGGCTGGTGTTTGCCATCTTTCCCTCAACAGAGAGCAGAAAGACAGTGGAGAATATGAAGTAATTTACGATTTGAGTTAAACTAATTTTGAGTATTGTAATGAAGAGATTTTCATCAACATCAGAATCAAGATGTTAAAAACTGTTGTACTAACAGCAAATGCGGCTCAGTCCAGATTCACTTAACCCGCATCCGAAACTGGTAAAAACCCCAAGCACAAAAACAAGCCTAATCAGATAACAAAAATGCATGAAAGTTCTAGGCAACTTAACACTCAACTGAACTTTAAGTGGCTGACCCTTCAAAAAAGACACAATACAATAGCAATTATCGTATAGCCAGTTGAAGTGCTCAGAGAGGTTTTGTGTAATGGCAGTCATGACCTCATTGTTACTGAGAGGATTCAAAAGCTGTCCGCATTTGCGAATGTGTGCCTACGTTTCCAAAGAGCTTTTTTGGATTAGCTGGACATCTGAAAGTACTTCAGAGGGCCATAGTGACAATGCATGGTTCTTCACGCTAAATATATCATCCTACAGAAGTTTATAACTTACTGGACCCTACTTTTAACAGTGTTTACACTGTTTAAAAGCTTATTTAACTATTGTCTTAATTAAATTATCTGAATATGGTGTTCAGTAATTTTATGATGTTTGAAAAACACATTCAGCGACAAACTGTATACTGTAGATACACCTTTTGAATTAAACAAAAACAAACTCGCCTGAAACTAACTTTGAAAAGGCAATTTTAAGATAATTTATGATTTATATGATGATTACTATTATTATTAATAACAACAATGATATATAAATAATATTAAAGGAGGGTTTGGAAGAAAAATAAAAACAAAATGCAAGGTTTTGTGATTTTCAGATATTTCAAATTATTCATTTATTTCTATGCACAGGACAAAACGATGCCTTGTTACAAAAGTCAGTACTGCACCCTTGTGGACATAATATTAATTAAAATGATCTAAATAGAGTTTTAAAGGGAATATGCATGAATATACATTTTCTATTCTATTGTAGTATATAACTGAGCATTTATTAAATCATTTATTATTTACTCCACATCTAAGATTTAAGCTGGCAGGTAAAATTTATCATTTTATTACTTCAATATCAGATAGTTTTGCTAATACCTAAAAAAAAAAAGTAAAACGACTACCTAATTAATTGTACAGATAAGTGTCACAAGTCAGATCTAGGTCTGGGTCGAGGGGGCTTACCCCTGCCATGTGCAGGTGAGGGATGTTGTTGGCCAGATCTCAGTCTCTGTTGTCCAAATGATGTTCCAGTCTCACTCACTGGGGCATGTCCTTTACCCAACAAATACTGCTCCCATTCTGGCAGTTTCTGTTCAACTGAGGCCCAATAGCGAGTCTATAATACAACAAGAATCACCACAGTTAATTGCTTGGTTTTAAGTGGGATTATAACACCTAGTCCTATCAAGCGAATACATATAATTCAAAACTTTTTCCAATTTGTTATGATGATGTTCGTGATGAGTACATGGAAAATGCTAATGGCACCTTTAGACATTTACTGCCCGTTTGTACTAAAAAGTGCTTTGTTTAAATGCATTGTTTGACAATATGCACCTAAAAATGAAACAATGAACAACAAACAAGTTGCCCACAGAAGGTAGGGTTCAATACCTCAAGGTGGATAACATCCGGATGAAGGAGTTGTCTGGTATGAATATGTTTTTCAACATTCTCCAAGTCCTACAACACACATAAAACACACATTTACTCAGTTCCTACTTACCTCAAAAGATGAGCAGAATTGTGAGCGGTAAATGTTTATTAAAATCAGCATAGCTTAGCTACAACTTAACAAAAGAATGAAGTAAAGAAACAAAGATGCTGGAAAGATAAACCGTGTAATATTCTGTGACTTCCCTACAATAGTTTTAAGACAGCGAGGGGCATTATTTGATAAACACTTTAAAGTTTACCTGAAGTATCTGAGCATTCCTCTTGTGTGCATCTTGAGACATCAGACATTGTTGTTTCTTCTTAGCTTTCTGTTGTTCATTTAGTGCTTCCATCTGCTGTAACAATAATGCTCTTTTCTCCAATCTACAGGAATAAGGATTCATTAAATTGCGAATTTCCAATATAATTATAGAAAATATGACATGCACGTAAAATCTAAATTAAAGTGAAACATTGAGATGACTCACATCTCTTCGTGTTTCTTGCTGAGTTCAAACTCTTCCTGTGCAGCTGAAGTCATTTACAGTGAAACCGCAGATGTTGATTTATAAAGCTACATCTGCATTTAGCAGTTACGTTTTATCTCTAACAAATCAGACAAGAACAAGCTCTGTTTTTACTAACCTGCAATGCCTGTCGTAACCATAACTACCGAATACAGTGTTTGCGGAAATGACAGATTACAAGCGAAACTTTAGGAGAAGTGCGTCATCTACTGGCGGGAAGAACAGACTGTCATATTTATAAGCACATTTGTACCAGAACGTGTACAGAGTGTCTATTTTTAAATTCGCTTTATTTTTTGTCATATAAAGTTATGCAGAATAATCAGAATCTTACTGAAATATAAGAGACTGCTTTTACGTTTTTGTTTATCCTCTGCAAATTAAAACTACTGTGCAATGACATAAGAACTGTATGACATGTCATAAATTCAAAAATAACATAGTACTTTAAAATTATAGCATTGATATTTATTTATATGACTTGGTCATTTCATTTACAATATGTTTGACATTTATACAGTATGTTTTAGAATATTGACAAAATCCTTGACACTTTGAAGATCATTATAAGAAAACAGAAAACTAGAATTTAATTTCCAATTTTTATGTCAGCATTCATTTAGAAACCCAAAAGCCCATCATATAAAGAGTCTTTCTGTTCACTTATACAGGACAATTTTAACAATTCACTCCACTCCCATTATTTGAATCAGCAACTATCCCGACACTGTTGCATGTCCTATGCAGCTCCTGCAATTCAATTTACTCAATGTTTTATCAGCAGAATAATCACTAAGCACAGATGTTCCTGAAAACAGTTAAGATTTATTTAATTTTGAATAAGCCAAATTACAATATTGTCTTTATTTATCAATGAGCCTCATACCATTAGAAATAGTTACTGTGCACAGTGTATTTATGTATTTTGTATTAAAATACAGTGTATTCATGTATTTTCATTTCAACGTCTAACAAAGAATAGAATGCACACTGCATTTCTAAGTAGCCCAATATAATATGTATAAAACACACCTTTCACTTTGTAATTACAGGCTATCCCAGGACAATGGGGACAAATCGGGTGTGCTCATTTTGCATGGAGCACGTAAAAGATTGACTGTTTTATGTTTCAAGTGCAATGGTTCCTCTTCCAGCCTGTTTTAAACAGGAAGATGATGGTACACAGTCCACTATGAAAATGTTGTATCAATCTGTTGCGAGATTGCAATATTGCCCCAACACTTTTTAAATTCACCTTTTTAGGCAGCCCGGGCGCTGCAGTGATAGCTGCCCACTGCTCCGGGTGTACGTGTGTTCATGACTGTGAAAAGCTTTTGACTACTCTCTGGATAGGTTAAATGTATAGGTCACATTTCGGGTATGGGTCACCATATCTGACAAATAGGTCAATTTCACTTTTTCACTTCACTTATTTTTCTAACCTTAGGTAGATATATGCGCCTGAATTTTAAAACAAACTAAACAATACTAGCCAGAGATACCTTCTTTCTGACTGTTTTAATGTCATCTTCCCATGTGGAGTCATACTTCTAACTGCTTTGTATTGGTCAAACCCATCATGATTCTTGTAAATAATTTCAGTATTTATTGATATCATTTAGATAAAAATAAACAATCAGACTGGAATGTGTGAATTCTGAAATAAAAGTCTCTAATTCCAATTATTAATTGAATCTCTATACAGAGAAAAAAGACACAGTAAAGTTTAGTCAAGGCTATAGCAAAAGTTGTAGTCCTATTTATAATGTCCCACAAGAAATAAGGCCCAAAGCTATAACAGCATAGACCTATTGTCTAAGGGTGCAACAAAAACATCTTATATCTTTTTAAGTAATATATTAGGTTTTATATTGTTTATATTAGCCTTCATGGGATCATTTTATATGTTCTTCAACAATTACACTGTTAGTGGGATAACATTTTATTAGCTTCAGCAGTGAAAACAGTACAATCACATCATTTTATGTTTTCAATTTTCAAAATAAGAAATTAAATATTTATCTTTCCTCACAACCAAAGGCAAACAAAACACTAAAATATAACTTTTCTGTAATCTCAATTAAATAATTCATTGGAGTAGCAAAACTCACTTTCTTAAATTTGTCAAGCTATCAGGCTTCTTTAGTGAGTGGCGAGACAGGGTTTATTTGCTTTAACAATATAATCCATAACAAAAATGTCATGCTTTCATAACTACACAACAGTTACCTGTAACATTCACTCATTACATTTACTATCAAGCAAATCAATGATACTTTTTCTTATCTCCTGTTATCAGCTAAGCAATCACACACATTATTATATTAAATGAACAAAATAAAAATCTTCAAATTTGCATTTACAATGGTTGAATTGTCACTAGTTATATCACTTCATTTCTATTGTCAAATCTTCCTCCAGGTTTTTCTCTTTTTAAAGCATCAAATCCAGATGCTTTTTATGATCAACAGAACCATTCTTCTCTTCACCTTGTGCACTGTTTGAACTTTCTTTCCTGTCATGACTAATCTCATCACTTTCATTAGAGGTTTGCTCACCAATCATATTTGATTCAGGTATCAGATTGCCCTGCATTTGGTCTTTTACACCGCTTTGTTTAACATTTTTGTCTTCTATCACATAAACCATATCTTGATCATTTTGTTGTCCTTGGGTGTTTTGCTCATTAATCACCAATTCTCTGGCTAAATTTGTATTTTCCCCATATGCTGTAGATTTTTGCTCTGCAGGATCTGACACAAGCTCCTGCCTAATTTGATCTCTTCCAGTATTTTCTGTAGTGTGACTGTCAGGTGTAACTCCTCCTTGCTCTTCTTGCATTCTACAGGATTCTTCTTCTTCTTGAGATGGATTTTCCTCAGATGCTCTAGATTCATTCTCTGCAGGATCTAACACATTCTTATTGGGGTTGGACACAGGCTCTTGCCTAACTCTACCTCTTCCAGTATCTTCTGCATTGTGACTGGTGGGACTGCCAGGCCTCATTCCCCCTTCTTGCATTCCACTGGATTCTTCTTCTTGAGTTGTTTTTTCCTCAGATGCTTCAGATTCATTCTCTACAGCCATCCCGGTTTCATTTGTTTTATGTTCATTCACTGCAGCTGAAAGAAACTTTTTGGGGCCCCACACAAACTCTTTTTGGGGTTTAAAATGCTTAAAAGCATACTTAACCAGATCTTGCCTCTGCTTCTTGTCTAATACAGTAAACATGAAGTAATCCAGTACGCTTCTTTTCACGTTTGGAAGCATGTTCTTTACAAGAGTTTCATGGAGAAAAAACTTGACCAGTTTTTCCTGGTAATGTTCGAAACCAAGAGTACCCAGACACTTCAGGATGCGTGTGATGCGAAGGTTGTTGTGAGTATAGCTGTAAAATGAAAAACATACTTTACAGTGACATATTGTATTTTGGGAATGAACCGTTTCGCTTCAGTTAAATATTAACGTTGCTGAGGAGAATTAATTGTGAAATATTATCTTGATAGAGACAGATCTTATTTTTTGCAATCTTTCAAATGTCTATGGAACAATCTATTGGCTTTCGGTCAAGGGAACCAGTTCGGCACTAACTAAAAAAACAACATACCTGTGAGACTATTTTGCAAACATAATTATTTTTAATCGTTTATTTGTGTGAAATGGAAACAAATGTTAACATATTCTGATTTAAAGAATAACAAAAGTTGGGTTCAAATTCCAACTAATTGTATAAACTATATAAAGTTGGTGGTTTAAATAAAATACTATTTTGATTGTTGTATGTTATGCTATTGCACAAATGGTTAGCCTGTCTGTCCATCAACAGTTTAAATGAGGGTAAATCATGACCATTTCTCATACATTTTCTTTTTGTTTCTCTTTAGATTATCTGTCTTGCAATGTGCTGGTGCCAGTTCAACGGTAAGGGTGTTATACTGTACAAGGACATTATAGTAAGGATATTATACATTAAAAAGAAGTTGCAAGGTCATATTTCTGTAAGGTTCATTTATAGTTAAACTGTAAAGGGGCACTTATGGCCTCTACAGATTACAAGATTTAGCCCAATTTTGGCCCAATTTGCATGTCGTAGGACATCGTAGTAATTTGTAAACGACATGGGGCATCGAGACGCAAGATTCAATCGTTTCCCATCTTATAGTTCGCCATAGTATACGACCATCAAAATTGCTTCTGCGACGAATAGAAGCACTGCACAGAAGTGCGAAGCTCTTCCGTACACAACATTCAAACATATTTTTATATAGACGGTTTTTAAACAGGCTTTTGTAATTGTGGAGGTGAGCTATATGTTACATTTTCTCATGAATAAACAATAAACTTTGCAAACTTTGCAAACGTGTCCCCTGTAAGGATTTTTTTCCTTTTCTTTTTTTGAACTTCTCTGATGCCAAAACAGCCAGAACAAAACACGCTGCTTCAACTCCCCTTTCTAAGGTTTGTTTTTATCCTGCAGCTGCTTCTTTCCGAGAGTCAGTCAGTCACTATAGTAATGCCTATTCAATGACATCAGAAACGCAGTCAACGTCTCCCAACAGCTTATCAACAGCTTCTTGAGATATCACGAGAGCTTTCAAACAGTATTTGAGTATTAAAAAGGTATGTACAACGGTGTTTCATGCATTCTGACTGGTTTACAATGAACGTGCTGTCTTCTCATGCTTGAGATGGTCAACTTGTCAAATAACATCATAGGCATCATAGGGCTCTAGATATGCCGGGAAACAAGTTTCAATCGCAAAATACACTAAAACTAGGTAAATAAGCTGCGCGCCATCGATTAACGTCACACACAAACAAGCACAAGGACAAACACACTTCACACAAACAAGCAGCTCTGTCTAATGTACTTGCAAAACTGTATCGCACGCATGAGACCTCGCAGCATGGCGAGAGTGATTTGAAAGTATACAGAGCTCTCTGCTCTGGTCGTGCTTCAATGTCATACGCCAATTGGTCTGTGCAGCGCTGCATGATGTCTAATACACCTCTTGTTTTATATGACAGACAAGATCATGGTCCTCCCGATTCCGTAAAAAAATGGATTGAGGACGCATTCAAGATTGATCGTGATATATTATCGTCAGACCGCCCACCCCTAAGAGACGGCCAATTTAAGCTTTCCTGTAGCTCACTAGTTAGACTGTGGCGCTAGCAACGCCAAGGTCAGGGGTTCATCCCAGGGATAGCACATACTTAAGATAAAAACGATATAGTCTTGCGATGTAAGTTGCTTTTTATAAAAGCTTCTTCCAAATGCGTAAATGTAAGGAGATTTTTAAGATTATACGAATATTTTTGCCGAGTGATCCTAAACTTTTGAAGTGTAGTATAATGAAATAACATCATATAAAATGAAAGAAACAGAAGTATGACAGTATAAACCTGTTTAGGTTGTCAAAGCGTTCCTCCCAGTTATTAGCACGTTCCACATCTCCTGTATCTTTGTTGACCAACCGTATGCCGTAGAAATCCAACATGAGCTTATATGATTTCAACAGATTCTGCTTTGCCATTTCATTCTCACGGAAAAACTGGAAAAAGATAGATTACTTTGAATTGAAATGCCTTGAATTGAAATACATCATCTGAAAATACAGTGACTTTTATACAAATAATAATTTTTATTCAAATCAACAAATTTAAAAAAGCAACATTCAAAGAACAAATAACTGAGTATTTCAAACACACCTTGATTTCTTGTTTTGTCAGCACGTGTGCTTGCCAATTCATTCCTTGCTCTTGTATTGGAAACAACCTGCAACAAATGGTGAAATAAATTACGGCCGTTCATACTTTTAAAATCTCAAACAGTTTAAGCAGCTATAAACAGGATCTAACCACTGAATGTAGGAATGAACATCTTCCAGCCTTTCATAATCCCCCCACCATTCTTTGTGAAATTGATCAATATATACACCTGCAAAATAATGGTAGAAATGGTCTTGTTAAAAAGAAACAGACATTAAAAATAAACAGTTACACTTAACTATATGAGCACAATGGCATACCATCTGGCTTTGAACTTGCATGACCTGTGTAAAAGTCCAGGTTGTGGAATTTTTTCTGGAAAACAATAATAATAAATGATCTTTTAGTGTTATTTGATGTCTAAAAATCATTTTGTTCACATAAACATATTTCTGAGGCATGTGTGTGCATATTTTATACAGGGCTCAGTTTACTCCATGAGTCATCACAATGCACAGCTTCCCCCTATTTCAGGCACAATATATGTGTCACAAAATATCAGTATTGACAAAAAACTTGATTTAAGACAACATGGTAACACTTTACAATAAGGTGCTATTTGTTGACAAATAGTTAATGCATTAGCTAACATGAACTAATACCTTGTTAAAATCAAACTTTGCCACTGTTAACATTAGTTAATGCACCATGAAATAACATGAATAACTGTATTGACATGTTAGATAATGTTAGCTAAAGCATTTTCTAATGTTAACTAATAGCACCTTATTGTAAAACCAACAACATGATTATTAATATTGTGTCACTACACATATGATAATATTGTAAATAATTAAGCACCCATTTAAAGTCGTGATCGTTTTCCAAGTGAAATGGAATTTCAGGGGAGGGGTATACGGATGCTCCGCCTAATGTCATTTCAGATGAATAGTCATTACAGGAAGGAAGTGCATTATCAAATTTTAACTAAAGACTGTGAGGGCACATTGATAAACTATCCACATTAAACACTGCCTATATTTTCATGAAATATTGCTTTGTAATTCTATATTTCACGAAGGATTTCATGAAGGGTTTGCATGTCATGCATCACACATACATCATCCATGCTTCTGTTAGAGTTTCTCTTCGTAGACATCTGTAAAAACACAGAAATCAACAACTGTGACCATTCTTCTGAACTAATCCTTTCATATGTGCTGTGCATAGATAGAGATAAGTAGTGGTAATTATAATAAGCATGAAACTGAAACTATACAAAAAAGTTCCCCAGTATGTCCCCCAGTCTACTTTGTGAAGATTACTGTACGGTAGTGTTGTGTTATACATGTTCTGTATATACCATAACTGTATAATTTACCATAACTGTATATACAGTATGCACCAATAATGATAATAAACAAAGAAACAGGTTCTTTACTTTGACTGGTTCATCAGCATCGTCAATGTCCTAGAAATGAAAACAAAATTTTGACATTAACGTTTGTATAACTTAAACTCAGCCATGCTCTGAAGAGTGGAAAGGGAGGACATGTGGCAAAGGTCAAACATGTACCATTTTTTTTTCGTCATAAAACTCACTTTGCATCTATGCCGAAACTCTTGCATGTCCTTTGCAGCGTATAAGTTCCTACCACTTTTTGATGTTTTCTTCTGCAAACATACAGATAACAGCAATTATGGACATGTTTTATGTTCTGTGAACAACTATTGAATAATAAGTAGAATAGCAAATAGTAGCTCAATATCTATAGTTTGTATTCATCATAGCTCTTTCAAGACAATAAAATATAATGGGCATGAGTGCCAACAAGCATTTTTAAAAAGTCCAATGTTCATAATGTCATCTGAAACGAGCGAGGAGGCCTGTAAAATGTTGTGCTCCTTGCATGTATATTTTTTTTATAGAAATGAAGTACAGTTGACTATCGTGTACAATGTGGTTATTATATTATTACTGCCAACGTATTTTAAAATAGAATACACACAAAAATAACTAGATGCACCTTACTGTTTCAGGAGTCATAAAAAGCTACTTCTGTGGTTTACGCGTCCCGCATTTAATCCAGACAGCATTCTCAAGAGAAATTTGGGACAAAACAAACATTAACTGTTACCTGCTTTCGGACTGTTTTACTTTCGTCGTCTTCCCATGTGGAGTCATACTCGCAACAATTAGAGTCCGAGTCCGAGTCCGACTGCGGTGTTTTTGTCAAACTCATCACGCTAAAGATACGTAAAAAAAGGACTTTGAATAAGTTTACCACATACCAAAGCAAATTAAACATTTATCGAAAACACCGTACTAGTCAAACAACGCGTGCTTAACTCTGTTGTATTGCTGACAGAAAACGAAAGCTCACAGTGAAACGAAAGCATTTCCACTTCACAAACAAGGAAGCGCAACCCGCCGCCTCGAGTAAATTTACGGGTTGCCAGATCGCGCTGTTGTGCAACATCAACTTGCATTTAGATTTACACAAATCTTTTATTTCATATATGTTCGCTTTTCCTAAATTAATTAAGTAATTAGTTCTACAGAAAAAAACATATTTAGCTACTTTTTTTGGTTGCTTGTGCTCTTGTTGACAACGTTGAAAAATATACTTCAAGCATATATAGCCTGTTTATTTATATTATAAAGTCTCCCTGAGACTATCACAGAAGCCTGAATTATATATTCTCTAAATATTTGTATGTATTTTCCTCAGTAATTAAATAAATTTTTGCATATACAAGGCTCCAAAAAAGAATGCCAAAAAATAGCAATGAGCGGGGCCCTGGGCCCTGGGTGTGACCACAGGTTTTTAAAACAGGTTGTGCAAGAACTACAGCACAATATGATGTGTACAAACGTTTCCTTAAATGTGTTCATTTAGGCAAAAGAGAGGTCAGAGGTCAAGCAAAGTGTTCTTAAGGTCTGGCAGCAAAGTTCTTTCACAGCAGACAGTCTTGGTAAACATCACATGCTCATTTCATGTATATAGTGAACCCTAGTGGAAGCATTTCACATGTGATCCCTATACTTTACCATCAGGGGGCAGTTTTGCACTGCATTGAGTTTCAATAGTGTTGTTCTCTTTGAGAAGACATGCGAATACATTAAAATGATGGAAAAACACAAATTAACGTCTTTTGTCAATCAGGTTCTTCAGGTCAAACCTTTTTAAACAGTTTTAAAAGAGATCACGCATATTCTTCCTAGGTGCTTTTTCTTATTTGTTTATTTCATAAACATTTTGATGGTAATAAAATAAAATTTTTTGCATACAAAAATAACTATACATAAAAAATATATACGTGTACTGTGTATATCATAACCAGAATACATTTTCTGACGACTTCCAAATGTGAGAAGGCCGAAGGACAGAAGTGCGAGTCACATGAGAAGGGACGAAGTTTCCTACGCGCTATGATTGGCTCATGACCCTGTCAATCTTGTCAATGCGATTAATGCCCGCCTCCCAAGAGCGGGCCTCTCAAACTAAGTAACAACAATAGTTCACCGATAACGACAGCGATAAGCTTTATTTGTTTATTTATTTGCAGGAACAACGTTGGGATGCCCGAAACTTCTTCACTGATCCCATTCGATTTTGAATTGTTGTTTCACATCTGCATGCCCCTAACTGACTACCTACATAAACATCTCTATCATAACCAGTGGCGCCATGGGGGGCGCCAACGCGAGGGTTTAAAAAATTTGAAATAATAAAAGTTATGTACATTTTAATATTTTTTTTATAAGTTATTGTATATATAAAAAGTTATATACATTAAGAGGACTAACAGGCTAGGCGGCACCGGTGTCCTCATAAGATTCCATTTTATAATTTATTTAGACATAGAAGGGTAATATCGCGAGTGGGCGGGGCGCCGTGAGTTACGTTAAGTACGCAGTAACGTTAGTGAGTTGTCGTTGAAATTTGAATTTGAAAAAGATGGATAAACCAAGAAAGCCTTCGGGGGCTAAAAATAGAAATAGAAAGATGGAAAAAGGAGATGGCCTGTCAAGGGATGCGACAGCAATACGTGGATGGTGAAAGGTAACAGGTAGGATTTAAAATGTGACGTCTATTCTTGCAAATACAATATTCATGTTAACAGACTAACGTTAGCTAGCGACCGTGGAATCATGAATAGATTTGCTACCAAACTTGTAGGCTTGCAAATATAAATGTTGACTGGCAAGTGTTTGCTAACTTAATGCAAAGTAATGTTGCTGCTGATATCTACATTTAGATTTTGGTTCTTTTAGCAATGCCATGCATGACATATCTCAATTTTATTAAAGTAAAATCAGAACTGGTAGATATAAGGTAGCATGCACAATAAATGACTAGAAGCTGAAAAACATTACTTATGCAATAAGGCTGGTTTATCTTTTTTTTACCATTAGCTTCATGTTAGCTCAGCTGTGCTGTCAGACATACAGGCTGCTTTACATCTGCTGGGTGACATGGAAGCTGGAAGGGCCACATTTCTCTCTCTTTAAAGATCTGTGCTATATGTGTATGTATGTATGTGTGTATGTGTGTATGTATATATATCAGCACAGACCTTTAAAGAGAGAGAGATGTGACCCTGTAATGACTTTTCTATATGTGTGTGCGCGTGTGTGTCATATTTGTACTTTTTAAAATTCCAAATGTTAATGTAATTTCAACAGCAGCACAACCTTACTGCATAATAGTTGTCTTATCTGATGCCATAGGCTGATTTAAACATTTAATTTAGGCTGCTATATTTAACAGCGAGTTCATTTTATTCAGGTGTGAGGATGGTGGATCAGGAAAGACAGGGGAAAGCAACAGGTACATTAGGTGGAAGTGTAGAGGGAGCTTTATACCAACTTGATACCAACAGATTAATTTCTTAATATTATTAATATGGAAAAGGTGAGGGTGTAACGGTTACAACGATACACTTGTGTCACGTTTCGGTACGGATCGGTACGTTTTAGATACGGCAAAAACAAAGAAATGGCAGAGAAATTTCCATGAATACATTTTTATATATTTGTGTTCATATACCATATAATTATGGTAGGCTTACAGTAGCTGTCTGATATACTTTTAAA
This sequence comes from Barbatula barbatula, assembly GCF_947034865.1. NCBI lineage: Eukaryota > Metazoa > Chordata > Actinopteri > Cypriniformes > Nemacheilidae > Barbatula > Barbatula barbatula. Next base: position 12,229,192 of record NC_136783.1, read on the forward strand.
ATAAACCTTTATTATTTCAAGCCCATACATGATGATGTCCGGCACACTTTTTTATTTAGCAGGGGGGGGGCGCCAAAACTGTTTCTGCATACCCCCCTAACATTGGGTAGTTGCGCCCCTGATCATAACATTAAAGGTCAGTGAAGTCAAGTCATTTAACATCTCCATCCGATTCTCTCCTTTGAAACAGTTCAATTTAACACTACCGTAATGAACTTTATAGTCTACATCTACTGTATATTCGACATGTCGTTTAATATTTAAGATCACCTGGATCCAAAGTAATTCTGTTGTTACTTTTTAGGAACAGCTGCTTAGCTCTCTAATATTTGTTTTTACGTTGTAATTGGAGGGATTTGTGTCAACATACAGTCTTTTGTTGTTGTCCTTAATTTGTTTTGCTAGGTCAGTCAGGGTGCTCTCATGGGACATGGGTTGTGTTTGGTTGGTGAAGAGGTGTTTTCCATATTGATGCAGTAACATCCGATAAAGCCAAAATTAGGCGTGAATGCTGGTTCATGAGTCCGTCACAATAAAAATGGTTCTTGTTTTTACTGCATTTTGTAAATATTATACAAATTAAAAGGTTGATGTGACTTGTTTTGTTACATTCTTTACAGTGGTGCAAATAATAATGCAATGTGAATGCTGCTGTGCGGCATGTCCACATATTCAAAAGTATTTTTCCTTATGAGGCTTTAATGTGTAGTAACAGATTATTCTTGACAGCTTTATGTAACAATATTCCCTTGAACGGGGGAAGCATTAATGAATAATTAGCTTGATTTCTTTATTCAGGCTGTATTGGGTCTTTTCAACATTTATATTTTCAGTGACGTCTATACAGAACATTTTCAATGTGCGTGTCTGTGGAAGACCAGGGAACGATAAATGCAGGTTCAATCTTAGTGCAGTGATAATGTTTTAGCCCCAGAAAAAAATCTTTGGCTCTTTAATTTTGCATGAGGTTGAATGTTACACTGTTGAGATTATAA